>NC_072002.2:87378718-88578718 GCF_028885655.2 Pongo abelii | reverse complement strand
AGTTCTAGTTCCACCTTATAGGTAGCCAAAAAATACCAACTCCTGCATCAAACAGCAAACATTTAGCTCCATAGAAAATGTTTAGTCACTCTCTAGGCTATATATCTTGGAGCTGTTGTTTGATGAGTCTTCAAGAAGCTACTGGTGAATAAGCTGTCCACAGATTTAAAACTTCCATGAAATAAATAATTATCTTGTATGAAATTATGAGACAGCTATAATATTGTCATGATTGGAGGGCATTCTGAATCTCCCGTCTACTCCCTAGAGGAGTTAAGCATGCAATTGGAGTTTCAAGATGTTTGGCCAAAATGTGCTGGAAAAGCAACCTTCTCTTAAGAATGACAGAGCAGATTACGTAAAATATGGAATATGTCTTTTTGTGTCTCATGTTCAAATGTCATACATAGAATGCTTCTGCTAAAGGCAAATGTAAAAGGTATGAGGATGGAAGTTAACTTTGAGAATGACTGGTCTAGCAGGGGCATCAGCTAGAGTCAAGTTGCTCAGTATCATTGTGGAATCCCCAGTCCACCTGTACTTCAGAGCCACGAGACGTATTCGGAAACTCTTGTGGAATATTAAATTGTGATACAGCTTTTCCCATGCTTACAACCTTTGAGGGTTTCTTCTCTAAATAACTTATTTGAGTGTATTACAGCTAACTAGGTGGGAGAAATAGAGTCAATGTTTAGACTCCAATCAATCAACCAAACGTAATCAAATGCCAAACAAGAGTTAAATGATCTCAACTCAAATGAAACAACATTGTTCTGAAGGGATCTGGGGCCTGGTTCAATCTTGCCTTAAAGCATAAACTTTAAACATTTGTTAAAATCACTTCTCTTCAAATTTTCCATAATTTTATAACCTGTTCTGTCATTCCAAGCAGTTTTATTTACTTGAATATATGTCCTCATTTTACCTGTGTTATGTATTAATTTGAAAAATTAACCTATTATTGACTTAAAGTAATTGAGGAAATGCTACAAATTTTTGCTTTGTTAACATGTACACTGAAATATTTACATTTATTCAGTCCTGGCAGTTATGCATTTTCCTTATTATTCCTGTATTCAAAATTTCTAGTGGAGTTTAACAGGATTTTAACAACTTCATTCTTTTAACGATTCTAGGAAAACTTAGCACATGATTTTTTTTCCTCCTGGATGCATTAGGATAAACCGACTGAAGTTGCTCTTTGTCAATGCTGTGATTTCAGTGCCTCTGTGTTGTTCAGTAAAACATATGTTACAACAGATTTGGTACTGTGCCCTCATTTCTATAACAGCCTTAATTCTGCAGGTTCTTGATCCAAGTTGTTGGCCTTTGTTTTTGTTTGATTCTCACAGCATATGAGCATTTATAATGTGAAAAAGTCTCGTTTTTTTGCATACTAGTAGAAATATCTTTGCCATTCTAGTATCTGATGTGGTTTGATTTTAACAACAAAGTCATCCTTGTTTAATATCTTCAGGATGTTTGCCTTTCTGTTCATGTGTCAGGACTTTAATTGCAGAGCTCTGCGGTGGTGGCTGTCTCAAAATGTGAGAATGTACCTTGTAAATCAGCATTCACCTTTCACTTTGTCACTGCTAAAGTACCAGAGAAAAATACTGTCTTAAAAATTATTTTCGTTTGTGTCAACTTCTTTTACATTTTTTCTAACTATACTCTTTAATGCAGTAGAGTGGCTGTATTTTCACTGAAAAAAATTCACTGATCAAGATGATCTCCAAACTTCCAATCTCAATCTTCTTCCTGGAATAAGCCACCACTATCATGTTGAATTACAGCCTTCCAAACTTTCAACCATATATGCATATACATGTATACATATGTATGTTCATCTATTTATCTAATGCAGCCTATGTCTTAGCTTTAAATGTAAATGATATTGTATTATTTGTTGCTTTTTTTCACTTAACAAACAACATGTTAAAGATATCTTTCCTATTTCTGAGTGTAGAATCTCTCTCTCTCTCTCTCTCTATATATATATATACCTATATATATATATATAGGTATATATATATAGGTATATATATATATAGGTATATATATATAGGTATATATATATATAGGTATATATATATAGGTATATATATATATATATATAAGTATATATATACCTATATATATATATATATATACCTCTTCCTTGGTAAAGAATTAGGTAACTCACTATTTTTCTGCTTCAAAAAATCATGCAATGCACATCAACATCATTATAAAAATCTTTTTTATCTGTGTACTTTTATTCCAGATAAATGCAGATTTGCAATTTTTGGATCTGTGGGTGATGTGTGAGTAATATTGTAGGGGGGAACTTACATTTTTAAAAAGTTATAAAAAAAAGTTCACTAAAAGATCTGTAACATTTAAAACATTCCTTAGCATTTATCACATCTTCACAACAAATTCACATCATCAAATTTCATATATTTTTAATCTGGTGGTTGAGAAACATTGTGTGTCATTATTTACTTTGGATTTTAGTGATTGTTACTGAGATTGAGCATCTTTTCTTAGGTTTTTCAGCCTTGTTTTGGTGAGTCAATTATTCATGTCTCTTGTCTATTGCTTTTACTGCATTGTTTTTTATAAAGATATATAGGATTTAAACATATTCTGCATATGAATTATTTGGTATTGTTAAAAGAAAAACTTCAGCTGAATTAATTTTAAAGGGGTTTAATTGAGCAATGAATGATTTGCGTTTCAGGCTGCTCCCAGAATCACAGCAGATTCAGAGAAACTCCAGGGTTGCCATGTGGTCAGAATAAATTTATAGACAAAAAAAGTAAAGTGAGGTACAGAAATCAGAAGCGAGGTACAGAAACAGCTGGATTGGTTACAGCTTGGCATTTGCTTTATTTGAACACAGTTTGAATGCTCAGCATTGTATGAGTGGTTGAAGTGTGGTTCCTAGGATTGGCCAAGACTCAGCGATTGTTACAGGCGCATATTCCTAGTTAGGTTTTCAGTCTCGTCTACCTATTAAGCTAGGTTATGGTTCATCCACAAAGACTCAAATACAGAAGTACAGAGTCCTTCTCAGGCCATATTTAGTTTGCTTTAACAATATTAATATTTAAATAATTTCTCCCAATTGATTTGACTTTTAACTTTATAAATAATATGATGTACAGCAATTTTAAATTTGAAGCAATAAAGCTGCATCTTTTTCTTTGTGGTTTTTGGATTTGCATTTTTTCTTAGAAGCTCTGTTTAGTTTAAATTTATATAAATATGTTGATATTTTCCCTTGATTTTTTTTGACTTATGATCCTTTAAATCCATCTGGAATATTAATGTGATGCTAAGTGACTCTAAATTTATAAATTTATATATTACTAAACAGGTATATAAGTACCATAGTTTTATTAGTGCCCCATTGATTTGAATGCAAATCACCACATTAGTATGAGTTGTCTACACAAGAGCCAACCACGATTTCCTTCTGACTTTTCTTCATTTTCTATATTTGTCAGAAAGCGTGGACATTCAGTTACCCAGAGTCCTTTGCAGCTTGGTGTGGATGTGTGATCCAGTTCTTGCCAACGAATTTCAATGGGGTTTCCTCAAAAGTTTTATCTATGGATCCAATTAGCATCGCTTATTTGGCTTTGGTTTGGTCATGGTCTTCCAGGTTAGAATATGAATGAGTTTTGAGGAACAACTATCTTGAATCCATGTGACAAAGCTCCATATGGAAGGAGGGTGGGAGAGAAGGGTGAAAAGGTCTGCATTTCTAACAACATCACTACACCACTCTTTTCTTTTTTTTTTCTCTTCTTATTTTATTTATTTATTTATTTATTTATTTATTTATTATTATTATACTTTAGGTTTTAGGGTACATGTGCACAATGTGCAGGTTAGTTACGTATGTATACACGTGCCAGGCTGGTGCGCTGCACCCACTAACTCGTCATCTAGCATTAGGTATATCTCCCAATGCTATCCCTCCCCCTTCCCCCTATCCCACAACAGCCCCCAGAGTGTGATGTTCCCCTTCCTGTGTCCATGTGTTCTCATTGCTCAATTCCCACCTATGAGTGAGAATATGTGTACACCACTCTTTTCAATGCTGAAATACTATTAACCACAATTTATCTGAGCTGATGTTGTTGGGTTTTCTGCTGCATGCAACAAAATGCGATCTAAACTATTAGAAACATAAACTAAATTCCAATATATTTCAGACTCTGTTTCTTGTCTGTTTCCTTTCATATTACTATTTATTCCCACACAACAATAATTGAATTAATATTTAATTCACATAGATTTTATTATGTATGTTTAATATGTGGATATAATATCTTGTTATTTAATTTTTATAAACTTTTATTCTTTAATTCAATGTTAAAATTTATGATTTATCATATTTTCTAAAAATCATATCTAGATATATTTTGTATATTATTTATAGAATTATGTTATGAATAGATTGAATGTTTTATTTGTTTTGTCTTTGCATAGTATTTTCTAACTTATTAATACAGAAAATTACATTATTATGTTATGTAACTTGAACTATTCTGGATTACAGAGGTAAATCCTGGTTGATTGTATTGTGGTTTTTATTTTAGTATATTTTCGATGCAATTTGGTAAAATTTTTGGAGAATGATACATTTGTGCTTATTACTGATATTGAATTGTAGTTTTCTTTCTTTTGCCATCATTTTCTGGCAGTATACCATGGTTATTTAGGTCTGAGAAAATGATTTTGGTATTTTTCCATTGTTTGCTCTGAAATACTTTGTAAAAGTTGTGAATAATCTGTTCTTTGAACATTTGGCAAAACTTGTTCATAAACTATTTAGGTGTTATTGGTAGGCTTAGTTCTTGAACTTAATTTTTTTTTAAGAATTCATCATTCTAAAATATTTAGTAATGACTATAATGTTGGTAAGTTGCTGATTTTGTCTTTTATATTTCGCCTTGTAATTTCTCAGATAATCAAAGAAAATCAAATAAGATATGTATTATACAAATTAACATTTACAAAATAGCTAACATTATTTGAGGTTTTCAGTTTAAGTAACAAAGGGAATTTCTTATGACAAAGTAGCATTTCTTTTAAGAAAGTGCTCTTAGAATTCGTGAAAAATTGTAACATAATTTAAAATACAGGTTCTAGATTTTTATTTATAATATTAAAAATTTATATTTAAAACTGATTTAATGGGAATGTTATTGAGGACATCAGACAAATATCTTGACAAAGAACACAAAATATATAATCTTAGAGAGTATCATAATACCTCACACTACTGTCTTATGATTATAGTCATTTTCTATAAATGCCTTTTGAAGTAGTAACAGACAGGGGACCTACTGCTTCCTTACAAAATAGGCACCTCTCTTCTAAGCAATACTGAACACGAAGTATATTCGATTTTCAAGTAACAAACATATTGATATTTGTTATGTTCAATTGATTATAAAAAACAATATAACTAACATAAAACCTAACAATTTTTAAGTATAGAAATTTTTCATTTTGATTATAGTTCATATGACATTATTTCATGGTAATGTTTTATGTATCATGATCCTTATCTGGTGTTGTGAACTATACATTTGTGCAGTCAGAATCAGGAATGATAAGTCACTTATACATCTGGAGGATTCTTTTCAAAGTTAAAATATGTGTTTTTTTACATATATATTATATATATGTAATATTATATATATTATATATAGATATATAGATATAAATGAAGTTAAAAAGAGCCTCTGTATTCATTGGCTGTGGCAGCCTGATAGGAAAGATCAAGGGTGACTCCTGGGGTTTAGGCTGGAGAAACTAGCAGGCAGGTGATAAAATTCCTTTTCTTATTGGTTTATGACCTCTATTTGTAAAAATTTGTCTGTCATACTTGTATAAATTGTTTTTCCAACTAGTTTCCTCATAAATTTTTAATAATTATTTTTGACATTAAAAAGTTCAAAGTGGTCAAATCTATTTAAGACTTCTTACATGGATTTATGCTTAGAAGATCATTTCCCATCTTCAGAGAAAAGATGCCTTAATTTGCATCTTTAAAAATATTATTCTTTTATAGGTAGCTCTTTAATTTAGTAGAAATGTATTATGTGGTATGATGTGAGCCTATATATTAATATATTTTGTTAAAATTAAGCTAATTCCACAAAAGCATGATTATTGGACTGGAGCGCACATAAAAGTAAGATGTTAAAGTCAGAGAATTCTCAGGCTCTCTTTATCTGCATCTCACGTCTCATGAGCAAAGTAAAGAGGGAAAGGTTCAAGGAGAGGCATTTGCTCCATTTTTACTGCTCTTCAGGCAGGAAGCAGTATTCCTCCTCTGATCTCTTATTCCCTTTTGCTGTCATTCTTCAATCAGGCACCTCCTTATGATTTTCTTACTCTTGGTCCTCAGATTCCCACTTCCAGTACCTGTGGTTCATTTTCTGATGCTCAAACATTATAGTTGTTTGAGCCCACAACACATACATTTTATTAGGCAATAAGATATTATTTGATGGCCCATGATTTGAGAAGCACTGGTGATTGTCATCTTTGATGGAGCAAAGGAGAATAGCTAAAGGAATAAAAAAAATTTTTTTAATGGAGTAATACAGATTTCCTAAATGCAAAGCTGAAAGCATAAATGCACTTAATTTTCTTAACTATCTCTGATTGTCAGAAGGAACTAAAACTCTTGGTAGAAGAAATATTAAGCAATATTTTGTTTCAATTTTCCCTCACAAAGCTGAAGTTACATTAGTCTTTATGCCAGCCAAATTTACATTTATTCAGGCATTCTTTCCCTCGTTCTTTCAACTTACTCATTTTTTTCCAAGCAGTATTTAATTAACTAGGTACTAAGTGTCAAGTTAGCTTTTAGCTATAGGTTATTGGAAGATGAGTGACATTCAGCTTCTGCCATTAAAAATCTTCAAGCCTTAGTGTGAGATGTAGATGCACAAGAAGATTTTTATCATCCTGTGGTAAGGGCAGTCATGGAGACTGGGCTGGTTTGAATGCACACGGAGGGTCGGCTCCCTGAAATTGGTTTATGTGGTGAAGGGTAAGTGTTCCTGAAAGAAATGTTATGCATTACATTAGTGAGCTTACTTTAAACAAGGGGGAATGTAAAATTAGCAACACTGGAGAAGGGAGTGGGATGAGGCAGGAGGACAATCTAATTCTATGCATCTTTAAAATTTTAACGTATGAGAACAACATATTTTCTGAGTTTTATTGGGAGTGCTCCCAAATAATGAACACGAGTTGGTGAGTCAGGTAACCCCAATTCCAGAAGCTGTTAACTTTGTGCATGAATCATGCTCCCTGGGGACCAGCATTCAATACAGGCTGTGAGGTGAAGCTGATTAGGTTTAGCCGTCTAGAAACTAGAGCCACAACTTATTCAGAGATAGTAAAGGTTACTGCTTATTTTGGCTAAAATGGTTGTGAAAATATAAAATATGACAATATTTTCTAAAGCATGTAGGCATTCTAAATGAGTTTGTAAAATTGTATAAACAACAGTAAGCCCTAATTATTCTGTAGTGGCAAAGTATGTTTTCTTCTCCCGAATGTTAATATTTTCTCTTTCTGTAGAGATAGTTCTAGGCAGAGTTACCAAATTTCTACCTTGACGTTTATTGATATTAACAATGGAATATCTCTAAATTAAATCATTAATTAAGAGATCTGATGACATTTGAAAACGATATTAAAATAAGTCAAATGTTTAACCAAAAAGAAAGCCAGTGTTTTCCTGTTGATAAATCAAGCCCATTAAGTTGCTTCTTTGTGTGTTTCAGATAACTATAATCTTACCTCAAGTCAACTGGAAAAATTGTCCGATTTAAAAAAATTGCATTTAATTTCTTACCAGTGAGCACAAAAGTGCTCTAGGGTTAGAATAAGATGTATAGGATCACAGAAAAAGTTTTATTCTCTGAATGTTTTTGAGATGAAATACGTTGCTCTCATACTGGCTGGGAAATGACCTTTTTGTGTTCTTTTTAATAGCTTCAAGAGATATTTGATTTTCTAAAGAGGAACAAAGGAAACACCAACATTCTGTTGCCTTTTCTCTCTGGTGTCTCATTTTTTTTTTCAAACATGTTCTTCAAGCTATGCAAATGAAAGTCAAATTGCTGTCTGACATACCACACAGTCAGAGAGAGCCAGAAGGAGTTTTTAAAGATCTATAGACTCACACTCTAGACAATTTATAAAAGGCTGATGTATAATTTGATTCATTAAAGTTCATATTGAAAAATTCCATTTTATAGTTATTTTAAATTATTTCTGCATAGTGTGGTATATGTGTGTGTATACATGTGTGTATGCATTCATGCACATAACATATGTATAGGTATGTATTATTAAAGGTCATTTTATTTATATATATGCCTATACATACACACAAACACACACAGAGTCATAAAGAGACTTTTCCCTCAACAAATTCAGAATTGATCCCATATAATTTCTTTCACCAGCACTCACCTGAACAAACTTGACTTCTTTTTTTGGCATCTTTCTTCCCACATCCACCCCATTTCCTCAGTAAATCTGAAAGTTTTTTTTTTTGTTTTTTGTTTTTTTTTTTGCATTTTTGTTGATACAGCAGGCCTCCGTTCTACAATATGGCATAATGGAAATCAGAATTGGGAGGTGAGCTGGAATCTGAGTGCGCTTCAGTCCTGCTTTGTGGGAAGCAGCCACGCCCTCAGGCGAAGCATTTAACATGGGCTCCTGTGCCAGGATCATCACAGCAGCCGTGAAGCTTATCTTAACTTCTCATTTAAACACAAATCACCTGGTTCTTGTTTTTTCTCATCTGCAAGATAACTAGAATAACTGTACTTATGTCACAGAGATGCAGAGGGCTGGAATAAGATATTGTGTGCAGTGCACGTAGAATGATGGCTGGCACCCAAAACATGTCCCATTAATATTAGGTGCTACGTTGTGGTGAGATGGAGACTTGGGGGATACCTGGATACAGGTTATCATGCAGGCAGTAAATGTAGGTGGGACCACTTAGAGAGTGTAGAATGAGGAAAGCGTCCAGAAGTGCATTGTCTGATAACATAGCCACTAGCCCAACAAAGCTGTTTAAATTTAAATTAATTAAATAAAAACCAGTTCATTAGATACACTGGCCACATCTCAATCTCCATATGCACATGTGTTCATTGGCTACATATTGGCCAATGCATTTTCATCATCACAGAAGGTTCTCTGGGAAGCAGTTATCTTGCATAAAATTCTAATTAATGTGCCTAATTAAGAGATCATGATAGGAATAGCTAATAATCACTGAGCATTTACTGTGTCATGTGCTGTGCTGAAAACATTAATAAATTATCTGCATTTTTTCCACAAAAGCTCTATAAAAATACTCATTATTGCATTCCCATTTTACATCAGAAGAAACCAAGAATCCTGTAATTTAAAGCATGGCTCCGGGTGACTTATCAAAGCAGAATTTGGAGATGCCATGACTCAAATCTAAGTTTGATGTGGCTTGGTTGTGTCCCCACCCAAATCTCGTCTTGAATTCCCACGTGTTGTGGGAGGGACCCAGTGGGAGGTAACTGAATCATGGGGCCAAGTCTTTCCTGTGCTGTTCACGTGATAGTGAATAAGTCTCACGAGATCTGGTGGTTTTTAAAAGAGGAGTTCCCTTGCATAAGCTCTCTCTCTCTTTGCCTGCTGCCATCCATGTAAGATGTGTCTAGCTCTTCCTTGCCTTCCCCCATGATTGTGAGGCTTCCCCAGCCACGTGAACTGTAAGTCCAATTAAACCTCTTTCTTTTGTAAATTGCTCAGTCTCAAGTATGTCTTTATCAGCAGCATGAAAACAGACTAATACAAAGTTGGATTCCCAAATAGCAGTTCCATATCAGTGTTTCATTTAGTCTCTATCAGCCTTATTATCACACATGGTTGATTCTAAGAATTCTACAGGCAACATTATTTATATTAAGAAAACATTTACTCTTTATGTGTAAGCTAACTTTCTATTTCTGAAGTTTGCTGTATCTTCTATGGTGATACAGAATGGTTATATTATTAAAAATTTTTAATTATTTTTAATTTTTCAAATATTCCAAAGCCAAAAGACAGAACTGTTAAATAATTTACCCAATGGCACATATCATTGAGTGTCTGGCCAGGAGTCAAACCAACTCTTTGGGAAATAGCACAAACGCTGAAACCAATTCTCTAGAGCTCATATCTGAGCATTTCTATTTGCTATCTCCCCCTCTGTCTCCCTGGAGTGGTCATATGCACCTTTACTGTATTCCTTATGCACTTACCTTATTTTATAAAACCTGTGGTCAAACATTTGCTGAGTACAATTAAAATTGTTCACAAATCACTGCTGTTTCTTCTCTTACCCATAAAAGAAGCCAAGATACTGTAGCCTGTTGTTTCTGGCCTCTGTTTTTCACTGGTTCTGTTTTGTGTTATGTCGATAATAAAAAATGCTTTACTATTTTGCTTACAGACATTTTGACAATGCTGTAACTCTTCTATCATCAATCTTGTTAATAATAAAATTAAGACAATCAAGCTCTATTATAGCCATTCTGAAGTAAAAACTGTTCTTCTCAGGAATAATAACTTTTTTGCAAAACTGCATTTTCCCTCTGTTTCTGCAGTGTGCTGCTGATTGGTCTGTGCTAATCTGTCACTCTGCATACCTTTCCATTTATTTTTAAGTGGCATTTTGATGATATGTGTGACTCATGTGATGCTAATGATACTTTTCATATTCAATTCAATTTTGTCTTATATACTGTACCGACGTAGCCATAAAATTACTAGCATTTGTATAAAAACAGTTCTACACAATTATCTTGAGCTTAGAGAATTCTCTTTCAAATTCAAACTAAAAATGTCACCACTTAACTACTTCTATCATCCTGTCAATCATACCCTGAGATGTCATTTCAAGGTAGGAATGAAAAATCATGTTCTCAACAAAAAGAAAAATAATAAAACATTTCTATCTCAAGAAAATCATATCCCAGTCTCATGTATCAGGGCTATCTAATGACAGAAGAGACATGTCATTTATTCTCATGGGAAAACATATGCCAAAAAATTATGATTGAAAATTCTATTATAACATTCTTGTCTCTATTGTGTATTTTCAATAAACATTTCTTGACTGACAAACATGTCAGATTGGGTGTAAAATGCTACTCAGTAATTATTTTTTGTACTCAAATTTTAAGAAATGTAAATATCTGCAAATTATTTTTAAATGCCTGTAATCTTGATGCTGTTACACAATATTTTATGTTTGTAATTTTTATCTGAAACTGTACCAACATAGCCATAAAATTACTAGCATTTTTACAAAAACAATTCTACACAATTATCTTGAGCTTAGAGAATTACTCTTTCAATTCAAACTAAAAATGTCACCACTTAACTACTTCTAAAATCCTGTCAATCATACCCTGAGATGTCATTTCAAGGTAGGAAAGAAAGATCATGTTGTCAACAAAAAGAAAAATGATAAAACATTTCTATCTCAATAAAATCATACCCCAGTCTCATGTATCAGGGCTATCTAATGACAAAAGAGACATGTCATTTATTCTCATGGGAAAACATATCATGCCAAAAAAATTATGATTGAAAATTCTAAAATAGTTTATAACATTCTTGTCTCTATTGTGTATATTCAATAAACATTTCTTGACTGACAAACAGATGTCAGATTGGGTGCAAAATGCTACTCAGTAATTATTTTTGTACTCGTATTTTAAGAAATGTAAATATCTGCAAATTATTTTTTAAATGCCTGTAATCTTGATGCTGTTACACAATATTTTATGTATGTAATTATTATCTGCAACTGAATATGAAATCTGAAAAAGAATTTTAACTTCGGTTTTGGAATTTATATTTCAAAAAATAGAACAAGTATTCAAAATCAACTCAATTTCGTGAAGTAGCACCATTAAAATATATATACATAATTTTTAATATATATACATACTTTGTAATGGTGCTACTTCATGAAATTGAGTTGATTTTGAATAGTTGTTCTATTTTTTGAAATATAAATTCCAAAAGCAAAGTTAAAATTCCTTTTCAGATTTCATATTCAGTTGCAGAGATTCAGATAAAAATTACAAACATAAAATATTGTGTAACAGCAACAAGATTACAAGCATTTCGGGCAGATCATCTGAGGTCAGGAGTTTGAGACCAGCCTGGCCAACATAGTGAAACCCTGTCTCTACTAAAAATACAAAAATTATCTGGATGTGGTGATTGGTGTCTGTAGTCCCAGCTACTTGGGAGGCTGAGGCAGGAGAATCACTTGAACCTGGGGTGCGAAGCTTGCAGTGAGCTGAGATCGTGCCACTGCACCCTAGCCTGGGTGACAAGAGCAAAACTCCATCTCAAAAAAAAAAAATAATATGTATATATGATAAGGTTGATATGATAAATTAATTAAAAAATTCATATTTATGTTCCACCATATGCCCATCTCTATGCAAGGCATATGCAATGCTTCTATACTAGGCACTATATGTGCAAATTTTATATATATATATATATATATATATCTCCTGATCTCTGTATTTAATGAGCTTGAACTCCAAAAACAAACACTTTAATAAGTGAAACATCAAATATAAGATCTGTAAGCAAATAATTCATAAGCTACCTACAGAGATAAGACTACTACTATTGTTAACATCAGTTAAAGTCATTTTATGGAGAAGTTGGCACTTAATATGGGCCTTGAAGGACTGGTAAGGTTTGAATGAGACATGCCAAACATTCAATAAAAAATGATTATTGGAAACAAATAATTAATTATTTAGAACATATACTGACTTAAAAATATGAAATATAATAGCACACCTATTATAAAAAATATAATTATAAATGTAGGAATCGACTCTTTAATGTATACAAGAAATACAAAGTCAAGTTGATTTTAACTGTGTTTAATTGCAATTAAAGTAAATTAATATTATTTAAACATAATAATTACCACTAAACAGTCTGGGAGGAATTCTTGAGATTCTTTTATTTCACCTAGTCATAAAATTTGCATATATAAAATAATATGAACACAAATTATTTTGATGTCCTCTAATTTGCCTAGGCCAAAAGATCACACTTGAATCCTTTTGCATCAATTTGTATTATGTGCTTTTGCCTGTTTCCTTTTTAAGTTAGGAATATCTGGGAAAGATAGATTTTAGTAGAGTTTATGTAGCCATGCTCTTAAATGATCACATATTATAACAAAGGGCAAGGTGAGAAAGAACTGATAAAATTACCGTGGACTCCTTTATTTGGACACTAGAGATAGATTTTGTTGACTAAATTTATAACTAGATAAAAACTAAGGGAAATCAAATTATAGAGGATATAAGCATTTCTAATACTGGTATAAATTATTAACAAAACAAAAGGGTATAAGAGGAAAACTTCATTGATAATAAATGAAATCAACCCTAAGAAGAGCTTTGTGCAAAACATTGAGAACTAGCAAGCGAATGTGTATTTACTCTCTGAGAAGTTGTACGTGCTGAAAATATAAATAAGCAGTTTCCGCTGAGATGAGAGCAAAACAATCTGAGGGTTATGCCCCCTTAATGCAGCCCTTAAGAGGCTGCAAAAAGAAAAAGAGTTTAACAGTTTCTGAAAACTAACCTAAACAGTATGAGAAGCCACTGTGGAAAAAATATTATTGAGTCATATCAGTCTACTGGGATGCCATAACAAACCAGGGGCCTTACACAACAGAAATGTATTGTCTCACAGCTCTGGAAGACAGAAGTTCCAGATCAGGGTATTGACAGGGTTGGCTCCTTCTGAAGTTTGTAAAGGAGAAGCTGTTCCAGGCCTCTCTCCTCACTTCTAGCTTGCTGGAAATCTTCGGCATAGCTTGGCCTGCAGGTGCATCACCTCATCTCTGCCTTCACTTGCACGTGATCACATCATGTTCTTCTCCTGCACGTCTGTCCCCAAATTTCCTCATTTTATAAGGACACTTATCATAATGGACTAGGAGTTTACCCTAGTTATCTTAATGAATATGTCTTCAACAAGTTAAATAAGATCAGATGCTGATTTTTAGAATTGGAAGAAACTGCATCAACTAACGAGCAAAATAACCAGCTAACATCATAATGACAGGATCAAATTCACACATAACAATATTAACTGTAAATGTAAATAGGCTAAATGCTCCAATTAAAAGACACAGACTGGCAAATTGGATAAAGAGTCAAAACCCATCAGTGTGCTGTATTCAGGAGACCCATCTCACCTGCAAAGACACACATAGGCTCAAAATAAAGGGATGGAGGAAAATCTACCAAGCAAATGGAAAACAAAAAAAGGCAGGGGTTGCAATCCTAGTCTCTGATAAAACAGACTTTAAACTAACAAAGATCAAAAGAGACAAAGAAGGCCAGTACATAATTGTAAAGTGATCAATTCAACAAGAAGAGAGCTAACTATCCTAAATATATATGCACCCAATACAGGAGCGCCCAGATTCATGAAGCAAGTCCTTAGAGACCTACAAAGAGACATAGACACCCACACAATAGTAATGGGAGACTTTAACACCCCACTGTCAACATTAGACAGATCAATGAGACAGAAAGTTAACAAGGATATCCAGGAATTGAACTCAGCTCTGCACCAAGCAGACCTAATAGACATCTACAGAACTCTCCACCCCAAATCAACAGAATATACATTCTTCGCAGCACCACATCACACTTATTCCAAAATTGACCACATAGTTGGAAGTAAAGCACTCCTCAGCAAATGTAAAAGAACAGAAATTATAACAAACTATCTCTCAGACCACAGTGCAATCAAACTAGAACTCAGGATTAAGAAACTCACTCAAAACCGCTCAACTACATGGAAACTGAACAACCTGCTCCTGAATGACTGCTAGGTACATAATGAAATGAAGGCAGAAATAAAGATGTTCTTTGAAACCAATGAGAATAAAGACACAACATACCAGAATCTCTGGGATATATTTAAAGCAGTGTGTAGAGGGAAATTTATAGCACTAAAAAGCCACACGAGAAAGCAGGAAAGATCTAAAATTGACACCCTAACATCACAATTAAAAGAACTAGACAAGCAAGAGCAAGCACATTCAAAACCTAGCAGAAGGCAAGAAATAATTAAGATCAGAGCAGAACTGAAGGAGATAGAGACACAAAAAACCCTTCAAAAAATCAATGAATCCAGAAGCTCGTTTTTCAAAAAGATCAACAAAATTGATAGGCCACTAGCAAGACTAATAAAGAAGAAAAGGGAGAAGAATCAAACAGATGCAATAAAAAGTGATAAAAGGGATATGACCACCAATCCCACAGAAATACAAATTACCGTCAGAGAATACTATAAACACCTCTATGCAAATAAACTAGAAAATCTAGAAGAAATGGATAAATTCCTCAACACATACCCCCTCTGAAGACTAAACCATTAAGAAGTTAAATCTCTGAATAGACCAAAAACAGGCTCTGAAATTAAGGCAATAATTAATAGCTTACCAACCAAAAAAAGTCCAGGACCAGACGGATTCACAGCTGAATTCAACCAGAGGTACAAGGAGAAGCTGGTACCATTCCTTCTGAAACTATTCCAATCAATAGAAAAAGAAGGAATCCTCCCTAACTCATTTTATGAAGCCAGCATCATCATGATACCAAAGCCTAGCAAAGACACAACCAAAAAAGAGAATTTTAGACCAATATCCCTGATGAACAGCGATGCAAAAATCCTCAATAAAATACGGGCAAACCGAATTCAGCAGCACATCAAAAAGCTTATCCACCATGATCAAGTGGGCTTCATCCCTGGGATGCAAGGCTGGTTCAATGTACACCAATCAATAGACATAATCCAGCATATAAACAGAACCAAAGACAAAAACCACATGATTATCTCAATAGATGCAGAAAAGGCCTTTGACAAAATTCAACAACCCTTCATGCTAAAATCTCTCAATAAATTAGGTATTGATGGGATGTATCTCAAAATAATAAGAGCTATTTGTGACAAACCCACAGCCAATACTGAATGGACAAAAACTGGAAGCATTCCATTTGAAAACTGGCACAAGACAGGGATGCCCTCTCTCACCACTCCTATTCAACATAGTGTTGGAAGTTCTGGCCAGGGCAATCAGGCAGGAGAAATAAATAAAGGGTATTCAATTAGGAAAAGAGGAAATCAAACTGTCCCTCTTTGCAGATGACATGATTGTATATCTAGAAAACCCCATCGTCTCAACCCAAAATCTCTTTAAGCTGATAAACAACTTCAGCAAAGTCTCAGGATACAAAATCAATGTGCAAATATCACAAGCATTCTTTTACACCAATAACAGACAAACAGAGAGCCAAATCATGAATGAATTCCCATTCACAATTGCTTCAAAGAGAATAAAATGCCTAGGAATACAACTTACAAGGGGTGTGAAGGACCTCTTCAATGAGAACTACAAACCACTGCTCAGTGAAATAGAAAAGGATACAAACAAATGGAAGAACATTCCATGCTCATGGATAGGAAGAATCAATACCATGAAAATGGCCATACTGCCCAAGGTAATTTATAGATTCAATGCCATTCCCATCAAGCTACCAATGACTTTCTTCACAGAATTAGAAAAAACTACTCTTTAAAGTTCATATGGAACCAAAAATAGCCCACATTGCCAAGTCAATCCTAATCCAAAAGAACAAAGCTGGAGGCATCACGCTACCTGACTTCAAACTATACTACAAGGCTATAGTAACCAAAACAGCATGGTACTGGTACCAAAACAGAGGTATAGACCAATGGAACAGAACAGAGCCCTCAGAAATAATACCACACATCTACAACCATCTGACCTTTGACAAACCTGACAAAAGCAAGAAATGGAGAAAGGATTCTCTATTTAATAAATGGTGCTGGGAAACCTGGCTAGCCATATGTAGAAAGCTGAAACTGGATCACTTCCTCACACCTTATACAAAAATTAATTCAAGACGCATTAAAGACTTAAATGTTAGACCTAAAACCATAAAAACCCTAGAAGAAAACCTAGGCAATACCATTCAGGACATAGGCATGGGCAAGGACTTCATGTCTAAAACACCAAAAGCAATGGTGACAAAAGCCAAAATTGACAAATGGAATCTAATTGAACTAAAGAGCTTCTGCACAACCGGAAACTACCATCCGAGTGAATGTGCAAGCTACAGAATGAGAGAAAAATTTTGCAATCTACCCATCTGACAAAGGGCTAATATCCAGAATCTACAAAGAACTCAAACAAATTTACAAGAAAAAAAACCATCAATCCCATCAAAAAGTGGGCGAAGGATATGAAAGGACACTTCTCAAAAGAAGACATTTATGCAGCCAAAAAACACATGAAAAAATGCTTATCATCACTGGCCATCAGAGAAATGCAAATCAAAACCACAATGAGATACCATCTCACACCAGTTAGAATGGCGATCATTAAAAAGTCAGGAAACAACAGGTGCTGGAAAGGATGTAGAGAAATAGGAACACTTTTATACTGTTGGTGGGACTGTAAACTAGTTCAGCCATTGTGGAAGACAGTGTAGCAATTCCTCAAGGATCTAGAACTAGAAATACCATTTGACCCAGCCATCCCATTACTGGGCATATACCCAAAGGATTATAAATCATGCTGCTATAAAGACACATGCACACGTATGTTTATTGTGGCACTATTTACAATAGCAAAGACTTGGAACCAACCCAAATGTCCATCAATGATAGACTGGATTAAGAAAATGTGGCACATATACACCATGGAATACTATGCAGCCATAAAAAATGATGAGTTCATGTCCTTTGTGGGGACATGGATGAAGCTGGAAACCATCATTCTCAGCAAACTATCACAAGGATAAAAAACCAAACACCGCATGTTCTCACTCATAGGTGGGAATTGAACAGTGAGAATACTTGGACACAGGAAGGGAAACATCACACACTGTGGCCTGTTGTGGGGTGGGGAGAGGAGGGAGGGATAGCATTAGGAGATATACCTAATGTAAATGACGAGCTAATGGGTACAGCACACCAACATGGCACATGTATACATATGTAACAAAACTGCATGTTGTGCACATGTATCCTAGAACTTAACATATATATATATAAAACATATAACATATATGTTCTTTGAAACCAGTGAGAACAAAGACACAACATACCAGTGAATAAATCGTGAGACTTATTCGCTATCATGAAAACAGCATGGGAAAGGCCTGTCCCCATGATTCAATTACCTCTCACCAGGCCCCTCCCAGGACACGTGGGAATTCAAGATGAGATTTGGTTGGGGACACAGCCAAATCATATCATAGAATAAGCCACTGTGATTTGTGGAAATGTGCTTTGTCCCTTGAGGAATTTTGATGTGGACCTAAAATTTGGGAAATGTTATTATTTGAGTTTTGCATTAAATTCTACATTTAGGCATGGTTTTCTTTTCCTTTCACTGTTCTCTCTAACAGCATTGATACCTCGCCTACAACCAGTGTTTCAACTACCACCCAAAATATGCTTTTAGTGTTGAATTCACAAACTATCTTCTTTCCATTAACTGGACAGCTCTGCCAGAATCTCAAATTCTATATTCTCTAAAACTAACCGCATCAATTTGTTTTTCTTTCTCAGGATTTTCTGACTGTGTCTTTTCTTCTTTTCCCCCATTGTCCTTATTTCAGGCTGATTTTTCTTACCTTAACAGTGGCAATGGCTTTATAATGCATATCATCTCATTCAGCGTAGGCTTCTTCCAGTAAATTTCTCAACTATCTCCAAGATTATACTTCTAAATTCATGTGAATCGTGGTAATCCACTCTTTAAAATCTGTAAGTAGCCTGTTATCTCCTTCCCCCCAAAATAAAAGCATTCACATAATAAGACTTTTCCTAATGTGACCTAAGAGTTCATCTCAATCGATCTCTCTGGCTTCTCATTTTTTTTCTTGTGTTCCTTATAGTTCATCCTTCCAAAAAAATTGCAGTTCCTCAATGTTACACTCTCTTGGTCTGTTCTCTTAGTGTAATCTTCCACATACACATTCTTTGACCAAAATTAACCTTTAATACTTAGCTCACTTTGGGAGGCCAAGGCAGGTGGATCACTTGTGGTCAGGAGTTTGAGACCAGACTGGCCAACCTGATGAAATCCTGTCTCTACTAAAAATACAAAAATTAGCTGGATGTGGGGGTGCGCACTTGTAATCTCAGATACTTGGGAGGCTGAGGCAGGAGAATTGCTCGAACCCGGAGGTGGAGGTTACAGTGAGCCAAAATCACACTGCTGCATTCCAGGCTGGGTGACAGAGTGAGAAACAGTCTAAAAAAAAAAAAATTAGCTCAAGTGCCCCCTTCTTGAAGAACTCATGCCTGCAGCCCACTGTTCTTATATTTTAACATAGCTGATGCATATGAGAAGCTCAGTATCAACCTGTATCCAAGTGAGCTAGAGCACATGCACTTCTTATTATACATGTTTAACCTTCTACCAGACTGTGAGCTTTTGAGAGAAAACAATAGCTCTTTTTATTATATCCTTAGTGATAAAATAATGTTTGGCTCACTTGTATTTTTTGAAAGAGTAAAAGAATTCATAAAATTGTGCCTCTTTCTGATTTAGTGCCCTCAGTGTTCTGTTGATCAAGTTTCTCTGTTCTCATCAGGGTAAAGTAGATTTTTCAAAACATGATATTTGAACTAATTCATACATGTTTGCAGTAAAATTCTATCAGTGCATATCAACTAGAAAAGATGTTATAATTTCATTAAACCCCTTTCAACAAAATCAAGATTTAAATTGCTACTTTTCTCGTACCATTCAAACTACAAAGCCTCTGATAAGAAAAAGAAGAAATCTTGAAAGCTGATTTTTATATCGCAGATGTTGCATGAGTATTTATATAGAAGGGGGTGGGAGAGGGAGAGAAGCAAATACAAGACAGCAGAGGAGAGAGGGAGGGAAGGAGAGAGAAGGGGAGGCACATATATGCTTTCGTGCTTTCCTTTCAACAAAAAATATTGCCTGCCCTTTCTTCTATGTGTAGTAGCTAGAATAATGCTAAGTTTAATTCAATATCTAATGCTAGATATCGTAATCTTTCAGCAGAAAAATCTACTGAAACTAGCCTTCCCTGTAGCATTTTTTTCATGTACAGTGATTCTGGAACTCACAATTAAGTGAGTATGTAACAAGACAAGCATAAATCTTGTCAAGACATAACTTTACAGAAATCATAGTAGATTTGCAGACTGAAATAAGCTTTGAACATTCAAAATATTGCTGGTTTTGCTCATTTTATTGAGGCTCAAAGGTCCCTGTAGGACAAATAAAATTTTCTTTGAATACCCTGAAGCATGATTAATAATTTAAGTTTATTCTGCATGCCTCCTTCTCGACATAGTAATAGAATAAAGGTTTGAGGCACTATTCTTTGAGCCTCTTGTATAATATATCTTCAACAGTAAAGTATATCATATTTTTGGATTCTGGACATAGACGAGCAATTTATACCTCAGTCACATCTGTTTGTTCCAGTTGTATTTTTATTGATATATGAGATTGCAATATTATTAATTAAGGTAAGAGACTTAAAAATTACAATGATAATGCAACTCATTACTTGCTCAAAATAATTATTTATGTTTTACACTATACTGATTTTAATCAAAATTAAATTATTCTGTATTTTCACATTTTCAAAAATTATATCAGTTTAAAAATCAGAAATTAAATATCTAGGATTATAGAAAGCATGTATGTTTCAATACAACAATGGCTCGATAAAACCTTGTAAAACCAATATAACAATGTATTGCAGCTATAAATAAATAAGGTGTTTTTTTTTTCTTGCTACTTCTGCATTATTTTGGACATTGCCTCTTATTGGTTTCATTGATATAAGTATATCCTAAATCATTGGATGGGTTCATAAATAATTTTATGGTTCTTAATATCTTGTCTTAACTTGACCAGAAATATCCAAGTGTTGCTAGGATATAGCAAGTATATGCCTGAAAATCTGTATCCTCTTAGAGAAGAGAAGCAACCTCAGAAGCAGAACATACTGTCAGTGATAACCCGGAAATTAGATTTTCTGTAAGGCACATATAAACTCATCAAATATTTAGAGGGTCTTGTGTTAATAGTCATATCAGGAAATATGCCTACATTCAGCACTATGGGTTGTGGTAACCATGTAGATGAAACCAAAGAATATTCTGTTTACTTCTAGTACCTTTTTATCTTTAATTGTAAAAATGTTATTTATTGAATAACCATTTCCTCTTTATCTTTGTAGCCAGTAAAAATCAAGAGCTGGCAGCTCTCCACGTTTTGACTTATGTCTCCTAGAGAAGAATAGGCACTCTGCCTGGAGCATGACTACACAACACGGTGTAACTTGGGTGAACTGTTAGATCCTTCAGTGAACAGAACGACATTGCCCTACCCTGATAAAAGTACTGCTGTTGCAACAAGTAAGCTCTTTCTCCATAGTTTCCCCCTCAATAACAAGACTCCTATTCTCCCTCTTTCCCCAGAAAAGAAGTTACAGGCAAATTGTGGAATATAATTAAAATATTTTCTTGAATCTATGAATAGGAGACCATCCTTAAGTAAGATGAATTGTGAAGAGAGATGTGTTGTCTTCTCTGTAAATATGTCTTTGGAAATCAGTACAAAGTTGAGCTACAAAGTAGCAGTACTCTTCTACACTAAAGGCACAAAAGGATTAGCCCCATGAGGAATGATTAAGAACTGTGACTGGAAGTTGACATAACAAGGATTTAATCTATTTCATTTCCTGGATAAAGAATGTCTAGCCCATCCTGTATGAAGGAGTGACCGTACTGATTCATTGCTGGGATTCGAACTGGCTGACAGGAAATATATTAAAGCTAGTGGTAATAGTCAAAAAACTGTTTACTTATATGGGCTTAAGACTAACCTTTGTCCTACCTTAGGTATTTTACGGCCTCCTACGCAGAAGTTTGATGTTTGCTTTAGGCCTGGGAACCTGGCCTTTAATCTTTACGCTCTAGTGGTCTTTACTCAGAACTTTTGTTAATGAGTCTTACTGAATAAATGCGAACCTGACTAGTGGATCAGGGCCGAGTCGCAGCTGTTTACAGAACTCAGATTGGAGCCTGTAAGCTGCTCAGACCCTCGGCTGGACTGGCAGAGCATTTTGTTTGCTGTGAGAATACCTTATTAGGAAAACCGCATACTATAACAATGCTTTAAAATGCGTCAGAAGCAGATGTGTGTGTCAGTGTACTTTATTCATCTGTCGGAATCAGGGGTCTACAGGAACAGACCCCCCGCAGCTAGTGCCCTCGTGAAAGGAGCACTGCCTCAATTCATCACATTAACCTGTTCTTCAGGCCCCTTCATTCAATATGTCTTGACGGTCGGCACATATCACCAATGTTTCACATTAGTATAAATGACAGCTGCCATTTTACTATGGTAAGTGAATAACATGAATGGCTGGTGATGTGATAATGGTATTTTCTTTTAGTGTTAATAACATTTTAAATGTAATTTGGTATAAAATTTAGCATTTCAAATACAGGTGCCATTTAGTATAAATTAATTACAGGTGCCATTTTACTATGATAAGTCAATAACATGAAAAGCTGGTGATGTGACAATGACATTTTCTTTCAGTGTTAACATTTTTAAATGTAATTCAATGTAAAATTTAGCACTTCGATACATTTTTACTACTTCCTTTGGTTCACTTCCATTACTGGAAACATCCTATTTCTTTTAATAAAACCACATATAAGGTCAAATATTTGGGATGCCAAGGCAGGAGGATTGATTGAGGCCAGGGGTTCAGAACCACCCTGGGATACACAGCAAGAGTCTGTCCCTACACAAAGTAATAAATTATCCAGGCATGATGGCTCACAGCTCCAGTTCCATCTACACTGGAGGCTGAGGTGGGAGGATTGCTTGAGCCCAGGAGTTTGAGGCTGCAGTGAGCCGAGATTACCCCACTGCACTCCAGCCTGGGTGATAGAGAAAGACCCTCTCTCTCTTAGGAAAACAAAACAAAACAAAAGGTCAAATAGAAATTTTCCTGCTCTGCCATATACATGGCCCACTTAAAAAATAAAAATACAACAAATATATGTATAACAGTCTTTGTTTCTAAAATATTTTGATACACAACGTCCTTTCAGTATTCACAGCCGAGTTACGTAAGATATGGAGCCAGGCATGTCTCATGCACTTCACATAGCTCAATGCTGTGCTTATTGTCTTAAACAGTTATGTGAATTAGAGCTTTAATATAACTCATAGAATTAAAGTGGATGCATTGAAACCCAGCATTTTATAGTTATCTTTGCTATACACAGTTTGATATCCACATATAAAAATATACAAACAGAAAGGTTTTAACATAGCTCCTGTCAACAATAGACACTGCGGACTCCTAGAGGCTGGAGGGAGGGGAAGCAGGAAGAGTTGAAAAACTGTTGGCTGGATGTGGTGGCTCATGCCTGTAATCCCAGCACTTTGGGAGGCCAAGGCGGGTGGATCACTGGAGGTCAGGAGTTCGAGACCAGCCTGGCCAACATGGCAAAACCTTGTCTACTAAAAACACACACACACACACACACACAAAAAAAATTAGCCGGGTATGGTGGTGCCTCTCTGTGATCCCAGCTACCTGGGAGGCTGAGGCAGGAGAATTGCTTGAACCTGGGAGGCAGAGGTTGCAGTGAGCCAAGATCGCACCACTGCACTCTAGCCTGGGCAACAGAGTGAAACTCTGTCTCAAAACAAAACAAAACAAAACAAAACAAAACAAAACAAAAAACTGTTGGGTACTATTCTTGATATCTGAGTGACCAGTTCCTTCATACCCCAAACCGCAGCTTCATGCAGTATACACAGGTAACAAACCTGCACATGTACCACCTGAATCTAAAAAGTTAAAAAAAAAATAAGAAGAATAAAATTCCTGAATAGATTTGAAGACTCGAAAGTTGACCCAAACCTCCCAGTAACTTTCAGGTTATCCAGTACAAGCGAGACCTACTGACCTTGAGCACTGCTGATCATGAGAAACTGGAGGTAATCAATCATGAAACTGAGAACATGAAATTCAATATAATTTAATTTCATGAAATTGAGAACATCTTTGACAATTTTGCAGATGCATGCATTTATTTTATTATTTTTTATGTCTCTAGTGTGACATGTGATTCGATTTTGAAGCGTGTTATGTATTTTTCTGGGGGAGACAAAAGGCATGTCTTTGTGAATACTCCTTTTCTGCATTATGGTCCTATTTGAGTATATGGTTGTACACTTCCAATCCTTGACATCTTTAAAATTGTTTACCTTTTAAAAACTGAACAGAATTAAGATAACTCTCATGGTGCCAATCACCCTGCATTCCTTCTTCTTGGATGACAGCTCATGCTATTTGATGTGATTGAAGCTTCTGTGCCCCTCTGTGTTGACCAGCATCCTAAACTGGGCACTGATTGCCTTCACTTATTTGCTTTATGAATAAAGCAGACCTAGAGATCAGTTGTTCAATACTTAATTTTCTAGGATAAATCTAAGACCTTCAGATCAAAGACATTTTAATTATGTAATACAAAGTTGTACATGGATACATATCTCAGAGGAATATTAAAAAGTACCCCAACTTATTCACAATCTTTGAGAAGCTATTAAACCTGAGAAGAGAACTAAGTAGTTCCTCTAATTACTAACATATATCACACATCTTATGGCTGTATTTCAATTAGTGTCTCTTCTCTGTGTGCTCTCAATGTCAAAGTTTCCTTTCTGAGTTCATTAGGGTGTTTGAAGAGGAGGAGAGAAAGTTTGCATGCACCTGCACTGCCCCCATCACTACCTGCCCAGAGCCGTGTGGCAATCCCCATATTTTCCTGACAGGCTTAACTACACCCTTACTTTTCCTTAAGCACTTAAGTGTGACTAACAGAAGCTCTTGAACTGAAGTCAAATACCGTTTCATCTTTTATATTCTGGAAAATGAGAAGGCAGTCATAGAAGTAAAACCAGAAACCATAAAACAAACATGTAAGTTTTGGGTGTTTTCTATGCCGTAGAGAACTGAGAAGAGAAAAAAGAAATGACAATAAAGTTTGATGATGTTAACAATGGTAGCAACAGGGCTTTCCTTGTCAGATGATGCTCTAAGCACTTCACCCACGTCATCTCATTCATTCCTCACAACAATCTCATTAGATGTGTGCTATTTTTAGCCCCATTTTAAAATGGAGGAAACTGAGGAATTAAGATGTTGAAAAATTGCTTAATGTCATATATCTGGCAAGGCCTGTGGCTGTCATACAAAAATGACAATCAGTATGGCCTTTGCAGTCAGTAACTTTTTAATGTTAAGAAGTAATTGCAGCTTTATGAGTCTCAATCCCTTTGCTTGCACAAAGGAGGATGTGTGTGAGAATAGAAACAGCCTGAGCTTTGTTGCTTGTTGGATTCCACACTCAGGATTCTGACATATTTCCTTGGGTAGATTTGACATAGATGAGGACCTTTGATAGTTTTATTTCACAGAAAATGAAAATAATGATACCTACCATGTAGGAGTTTGGGGGGTTGAAAAGTTAACATGTTTCACATGCCTTGCACAGTTCCTGATACATTGAAATCAATAAATATGAGTTCTTATTCTTTCCCTCTTTAAATAATGGTGGAGGGAAAAATGATACTCAAGGATTCTATGATTCTTAAACAATGATTTCAAAATAAGTTCATTATTTGGAGGATTGAGAAATATAACTGGTGAAAATGTATAAGTACATAAGAATGTACATAATTCCAAAGTTACCATAAAATATTTTAAGAAAAAATAATAGAATTATTAAAATTGGATTCAGAGGATTCTAAAAAGATATGATATACTTGATGTTAAAAATGAAGGATACACAACAAACTGAGTTTGAAGTAGGAAGGGAACTTATGAAGTGGAAGAGTTTGGGACTTTTCAAGGAGAAGCAAAACAGGGCCAGTATTAAACGCGGCATAGCCTTTTGAAGGGGCAAAAATGCGCTCAGCATCCCGAAAGTAACTATTCAGAGAAGGCCAGAGAGAGCAGAACATGTTTAAGCAATCGATACATCCAAGCTAGATAGAAATAGAGAGTTTCTAATGATACAGAGTTGAGTAGTAGGAGATAACACAGAAAAGAACATTTGCAATTAAATTTAGAATAACAATAAAAGTCTAGGGAATTTGCTCTCGATCCTGGTAATAAAAGGAGTTAACTACTCAGGGCTGGACTTTATTGCTTCTTGCATTTTCTCATTCCCTCTTCACTCCTTGATTCCTGTAATATCAGTTCATAATTATTCTCTCTGGCAGGATTCCCTAGAACTGACAGCCTTTGTTAGGTACGCCACCACCAGATGCTCGTGTCCCTTGCTTCCCTTTATCACAAAACTTACCACACAGGACTGTAATTTCTTGGGTATTTGTCTTCTTTCTAGACAGTAAGCTTCTTGAGAACAGAGATCTTCTTTAACTCATATTTGTGTTTGTATAATGCATTTTATGTTTTACAACAGTTTTTGACTTATGGAAAATTTGAGACCATAATACAGAGAATCCTCATGTACCCCCACAGAGTTTTCCTTATTATTGACATCTTACACTAGTAGGGTACCTTTCTTAGAATTAATGAACCAATATTGAAACATAATTATTAACTAAAGCCTTTATTTTCTCAGATTTCTTTAGTTTTTATATAATGTCATATTTCTATTCCAGGATCCCATCCCAAATACAACTTTACACTTAATTATCATGTCTCTGCAGTTTCTTCTTGACTGTGACAGTTTCTCAGACTTCCTTTGTTTTTGATGATCTTGGCAGTTTTGAGGAATATTGGCCCGGTTATAGCAGGATGCCTCTCTATTGGAATTGATCTGATGTTTGTCTCGTGAGTAGATTGCTAGTCCTGTTCATTGGAAAGAACACCACAGAGGTAAAATGCTATTTTCATTATCACAACATATCAAGGTTACATTCTGTTAAGATGGCTAACAACCTGTTAAGATTGACCTAATCAATCAACAGAGGTTTGCTAGGCTTCTCTGTTGTACAGTTCCTTTCCCTGCTCTTTCTACACTGTAATCTTCGGAAGGAAATCACCATGTGCAGCCCACACTTAAGGTATAGAGCATGAGGCTCTTCTTCTTTCACAGTGGAGTATCTATATAAATGTTTTGGATTCTTGGCCAAGGCATTCTCCACCATTTGTTAATTTATTCAGTCATTTATTTATATCAATAAGTACTGATGGATTTTATTTTACACTTTGGGTTATCATTGAATGTTACTTTATTTTGTTGCTCAAGTCACCTCTGTTTGGATTTTGGTAGCTCTTTCAGTTGACTCCTGTGTCTCCTTGACCCACCCCTACCAATGTGTGTTTGTGTGTGTGTTTAGCACTTCCTTACTTTCTGAATACAAGATATCAGATGCTCATCTTGTATATTTCCTTTTCAATGCTAGAATCAGCCATTTCATCAAGGAGCCATGGTTCCTTTTATTAGAGAATAGTATTAGAAACCAAGATGTGGAAACTGGGTGTGCCTCTTGCTACTAGAGTATTGTTTCTTTGGTGTCATGCCATCTGACATAGAAAGGAAATCTATGTGAACACACTAACCCATGTATTTCTATAAATATTTCCATATGCAACCATCTGTGTCTGTATGAAGGACATCTGAGTGAAACGTGAATTTATACTGGTATCTCCAACTCTAATGCATTACCACATGAATCATTCTAACCTGCTAACTTTGCTTATCTGTAAACTCCTCTCCCAACAATGACAAATCTGGCTACCATGAGCTGCCATCTATTTACTTAAATGTGTGACACTAATTTACATGTGTGAGAACTGTTATAGCAATGTCAGAATTGTTCATCTGTGTAACCCCTAGGAAACAATTGTAGGATCTGGAGGACAGTGCTTATACACAATTCATTTTACTTTAGTCATTAAAGATCCCACTCACTTCCAAAGTTACTTAGATGTGTACCTTTTCCCTCCCCTGCTTCAGTGAGTCTGTTTCATACATGTGTACTAAGGTTAGACTCTCTTGTTACAGCCTGCAATTCCTCATGGGACCCCTAAAGTAATGATTTTTCTAGTTTGCATGCTTTTCGTCGCTTTTTGTTGTTGTTGTTGTTGTTGTTGCTGTTGTTGTTTGAGACAGAGTCTTGCTCAGTTGCCCAGGCTGGAGTGCAGTGGTGCAATCTTGGCTCACTGCAAACCTCCTCCTCCCGGGTTCAAGGGATTCTCCTGCCTCAGCCTCCCGAGTAGCTGAGACTACAGGCGCCTGCCACCATGACTGGCTAATTTTTGTATTTTTAGTAGAGACGGAGTTTCACCATGTTGGCCAGGATGGTCTCGATCTCTTGACTTTGTGATCCATCCGCCTCGGCCTCCCAAAGTGCTGGGATTGAGCCCCCGCGCTCAGATGCTTTTCGTCATTAAGACCTCTATGTTTTTACAAATATGTAATGTCATGCATCCACCATCACAGATTTATGCAGAATGTATTTTAATACCCTAAAAATCCCCTGTGCTTTATCTATTTACCTTTCCCATTGCTTCCAAAACCACTGATTTTTTTTTTACTGTCTATAATTTTGCCTTTTCCAGGATGTCATATAATTGGAATTATACAGCAGATAGCCTTTTCAGACTGTCTTATTTGATGTACCAATACACCTATAAGATTCTTCAATGTCTTTTCATGGCTCCATAGTCTATAAATAAGTTAATTAAGTGACTACAATATAGTGGACTTAAGTACGGATAAGGTGTGTTTTCACCTGCATTAGTTACTGAGAGTACACGAGGCACTAGAAGACATCTCGGTTGACTATTATTCAGTTGCTCATTTCGCTTTGTGTTTTCTTGTAGCCAGTGTTCTAATACTAGAGTCCATGGGCATCTTTTTCTATTGTGTGAATTTGAGAGTCTGAATCTCCTGAAAAAAGACACAGAATGCGGATGTACAGACACAGGCATTAGCAGGGGCTAGGTCTTTTATTTATTTCAAAATTGTATTCTGCTAATATCTATATTTATACTAAAATGAGACCAAAGTTATTTTGTCATAACGAGTTAAATGCCTTATATGCTATCAAAATCTATTGGTGAATTTAGAATTGCTGGTACTGATCATTAGAAGAGGTCATAGCTGCTCATCATAACTTTGATCTCCTGTTGTTTAACTGTGACAGTACAAACTTTGAATGCATTCCATAAAAGCTGAAATACTCTTATAGAAATAAGCTTATCTTAAACAATGACATGAAAAATTCATCAATATGCATTAACAAGTTAATGAACTCAAATTATTGCCTATTACAATGTTCAGAAATGTAAGCTTCAGAGAAAAGGACAACTGTTCTGGAAATGGCATCCCTGGAATGAGGATTCGGCAGAGCCCAGGCTTTGATCTCAGCACTCCTGGGAATAATTTCCAAGACACCAATTACCTTAAGGACGGGGACCAGATTTCCACTCTGAGTACAGAATTTTTCCACTAATTTCAAATACCTGGTGGATAGAAAATCTACTCTGTGCCAAACCCGCTTGTCCTGAACTTAAAACTTCTTCTTTTACAAAATCACAAAAATCTGGTCTCTAATAAACTGTATATTTTCTATCAGTTAGTTTAACTTGAATTAAGTGTGATACCCCGAGTTTTATATGATGGCGCTATTACTAGAATCTATTTTTAGTTAATGTATATTTACCATTTAATGAGAGACATATGAATATTAATATAATCTATAATGAATAATTATCTAAAAGCTAAAAGAAATATGTCATCAAAATCAATTCTACAAATAGAAGTCTATTAAGTCTATCAATTGACATAAAATATTAAATACGTCTAAAAAGTAGGGTTAAAATAGCACAGTAATAAACCCTCTGAAATTTTCAAAAATCAAACAAATGTATAAAATATGCAATTATTTAGGGATTAAGAAAAGAGAGAAATTACACAATTTCTAAAACTAATATAATCATGATATCAAACTTGACAAAACCTTTAACAGAATAATCTCACTTATAAACATATATGCATACATGCTAGTTTCATATATGTATAAATGCTAGTTTCTAAACATATACGCATAAAATGCCATATAGAAATTAGAATTTAATAGTATAGTAGCATTGAAGATATAGAATCTATCTGAGGAGTAGGCTGATTATTTCTAGTATCTGAAAGTCTTTTACTTTAATGTATCAATAGATAAAAATATCTTAAATATATACAAAATATGTTTAGAAAAAATTTAGAAAATTTAACAAAATATTTTTAAGTAAAACACACAAAACAATAATTTTATTGAATATTTCAAACAAGATACAAGACAGCATTTCAGTTATCTATAGCTTTGTAACAAGTTGTTTCAAGACTTTTTGGCTTAAAAATTTCAAAGGTATAATTTCTTATAATTCTCTTAACCAGGAATTTGAGCAGTGAGCTTCACTGGAGCTCTAAGAAATAAGATGGACTCTCAGCCTTCAAGTGCTTATCTCCACCTGCCTTCTCAGCCAGTTGTCTAGTCTGATTGTCTTACTGCATGGTGACTGAGGTTTAATATGGAGGAAGCAGAGCTGCCTGATTTTATGTCCTGGGCTTTGAAATTCCAGAACATAACTTTTGCCATATTGTATTGATCAAAGCAAGTCACAACATAAAACTAGTTTCAAGGAAAGGGAAAATAGACTCCACTTCTTGAAGTGAGGAAGAGAACAAGCATATGGCTATAAGATATTATGATGCCTGTCATAAACATCAACATCCCTCACAAGAAAAACACATTCGCACACTCTCTGAACATCCCATTAGTTTACTGATTTTTAAATTAAGGTTTAGATACAGAAGCTTTTCAAGTATAGCTCCTCTCAGTGTGGTCACCTGTAAACTCAAAATATATTTTTTTCTGCCTCACCTCCCCACCCATGCACTTAACAGGAATAGAATGACTGCAATAGATCTGCCCAATCAAAAGGCAAGGAACATAAAAATGCAGAGAAGCCATTGGTCTAATGCAATCCCGAAATCCAACTGGGCATAGGTTTTCAGGGCCTCCTATTCTAGTGGCAGGGAACATTCTTCAACGGGGGCATAGTTCTTCTTTGGAGTATATCTCGGCAACTCTTGGCTCTGTCTTCTGGACTTTGGCTCTACTTGATCCATTCTTTTCCATACATGAATGTCCTATGTATGCAACTGAATTGCTTTCTCAGCTTGTTTTTGGATGTAGAAAGTTGAATGTTTTTATTTTATTTTATTTTTATTTTTTGAGATGGAGTCTTGCTCTGTTGGCAGGCTGGAGGGCTCCCTGCCACCCCTGCCCCTGGGTTCAAGCGATTCTCCTGCCTCAGCCTCCTGAGTAGCTGGGACTACAGATGCGTGCCACCACGCCAGGCTAAATTTTGTATTTCAGTAGAGATGGGGTTTTACCATGTTGGCCAGGTAGGTCTCGATCTCCTGACCTCATGATCCACCCGCCTCAGCCCCCCAAAGTGCTATTATTACAGGCGTGAGCCACCCCACCCAGCCGCTTTTTTTTAAATCATTATTTTTAAACCACCATTGCTCCTTTAAATACAAGCAGATACACCTCCTTTAAAAACTCTGTGGGCTTCTCATGCATAAAATAATAATGTATTTCCTATATTAAAAGCCCCTCCCATAAAACTCTATGTGCTGAATTTCTCTTTACATTTGGGATGCCAGTCAGAATGCTAAAGGACAAAAGCTATAAGATTTTTAGATGGCTTTTTAGTTTGTTGATAACATCTACAATGTAACACTTTAAATCTTTCTGAAATTTCAAAAAATACTGTGCAGACACAAGCATATTTAATGTTTCCACTGAAGCTATATTTTACATGGAGTCCCCTGGACCCTAGATTTCATCTTTACTTTGAAGCTATCATTTTTAAAATTTATTTTTATTTTTAGTTTTTAACTTTGAGAAGTTTTTGCTATCCAGAGAGGTTCAAAGTGAGAAACAATTTTATTTTTCAATAGAATAAGTCTGGTTTGGAAATATTTCTTCTAAATTCTGCTTGAAAATTGAAAAACTTTTTCTTTAGTTTTTCTTTCTTTCCACACTTCATCCTAAGCTATTTACAGATAAATCATGTTACTATAAAGACAGATGCGAATGTATGTTTTGTTGCGGCACTATTCACAATAGCAAAGACTTGGAACCAACCTAAATGTCCATCAATAATAGACTGGATAAAGAAAATGTGGCACATATATACCATGGAATACTATGCAGCCATAAAAAAGGATGAGTTCATGTCCTTTGTAGGGACATGGATGAAGCTGGAAACCATCATTCTCAGCAAACTATCACAAGGACAGAAAATCAAACACCACATGTTCTCACTCATAAGTGGGAGATGAACCATGAGAACACATGGACTTAGGAAGAGGAACATCACACACCAGGGCCTGTCAGGGGGGTCGGGGGGTAGGGGAGGGATAACATTAGGAGAGATACCTGATGTAGGTGACAGGTTGATGGGTGCAGCGAACCACCATGGCACGTGTATACCTACGTAACAAACATGCACGTTCTGCACATCTGCCCCAGAACTTAAAGTATAATAAAAAAAAAAATACACAAATAAAAAAGAAGCTGACTGACACTTTCAGTGTTTCACCTGGAACTCTAAACCTGGTCCAAAATCAATGATATCTTTCAAATTTTTCAGTAGCACTCCCATTCCAGATACAAAATTTTGTGTCCCTTCTCTATTGCTGTATAGTAGGTTGCCCCAGAAATTAGTGTATTCAAACAACATTTTTTTCACCTTTTAAATGATTCTATCAGTCAGGATTCAGGCAGGGTTCAGTTGTGCTGCTTTTCCAAACTCTGTCTGTTGCTGCTGGAGCCACCCAGTCAGCATCATTGAACCATAAGCTCAGACAGGGCCAGAGCCACCTAGGAGGCCTCTCATTGTTCACAGTGTCCTCTCCAGTCCTTCAAGCATTCAGTTGTCTAGACTGGACTGACTTACACATGGTGGTTGACTTCTACAAAGGAGGATATAAAAGTGTCTAACCCAGGCGAAGATTTCTTGAGTAATACCCCAGAAGCACAGGCAACCAAAGCGAAAATTGACAAATAAAATCACATCAATTTAAAAAGCTTCTGCACAGCAAGGAAAACAATGAACAAAGTGAAGAAACAACACATAGAATGGGAGATAATATTGGCAAACTTCCCATCTGACAAGGGATTAATAAACCAGAATATATAAGGAGCTCTAACAACTCTATAGGGAAAACAATCTAATAATATGGTTAAAAATAGGCAAAATACCTGAATAGACATTTCTCAAAAGAAGACATACAAATGGCAAACAGGCATATGAAAAGGTGCTCAGCGTCATTGGTCATCAGAGAACTGCAAATCAAAACTACAGTGAGATATCATCTCATCCCAGTTAAGATGGCTTTTATCCAAAGTCAATCAATAACAAATGCTGGTGAGGATGTGAAGAAAAGGGAACTCTTGTACACTGTTGTTGGGAATGTAAATTATTAGTACAACCCCTGTGGAGAACAGTTTGGATGTTTCTCAAACAACTAAAAATAGAGCTGCCATATGATCCAGCAAATCTACTGCTGGGTATACACACCCACAAACAGGAAATAAGTACATCGAAGAGATATCTGCACTCCCATATTTATTGCAGCACTATTCTCAATAGCAAGATTTGGAAGCAACCTAAGTATCCATCAACAGATGAATGGATAAAGAAAATGTGGTACATAAACACAATGGAGTACTATTCAGCCATTAAAAAAGATTATGTCACTTGCAACAACATGGATGAAACTGGAGGTCATTATGTTAAATGAAATAAACTTGGCACAGAAAGACAAACTGCATGTTCTCATGTATTAGTGAAAGCTAAAAATTAAAATGACCTCATAGAGATAGAGAGTAGGATAATGCTTACCAGAGGCTGGGTAGGATAATTAGAGAGGGACAGTGGTGGGGGAATGAAGGTGGTTAATGGATACAAGAAAATAGAAAGAATCAATAAGACCTAGTGTTTGCTTACACAACAAGGTGACTATAGTCAAAATAACTTAATTGTATATTTTAAAACAGCTAAAAGAATGTAACTGGATTGTTTGTAAGACAAAGGAAAAAGGCTTTCCTCATCACAAAGGTGATGAATAACCTATTTTCCATGATGTGATTATTACACATTGCATGTCTATATCAAAATATCCCTCATAGCCCATAAAGATATACACCCACTATGTACCCACAAAAATCAAAAGTAAATAAATAAATAAATAGCTGAGGTGGGCGGATCACCTAAAGCAGAGAGTTCCAGACCACCCTGGTCGACATGGTGAAACCCCTTCTCTACTAAAAATACAAAAATTAGCAAGGCATGGTGGCGGGCACCTGTAATCACATTTACTTGGGAGGCTGAGGCAGGAGAATCACTTGAACCTGGGAGGCGGAGGTTGCAGTGAGTCGAGATCGTGCCACTGCACTCCAGCCTGGGCAACAGAGTGAGACTCCATTTCAAAAAAGTAAAAAATAAAAGTAAATAAATAAATAAATACAAAGAAATGTTCTAGTCCTCCTAAGACTAGAGCTAGGAAGTTCCCCATCATCACTTTCACCACCACATTGCATTGAACAAAGCAGGTTACAAGGCCAGACCAGATTCAAAGTGGGAGTTTTCAATTACATTACACAAAAACACAGAAAAAGTCAAATCCTCAATTTTGGGAATAGCTTTCTTAAAAGTAGACATATATTTAGGGCACACATTTATATGTTTGTAACTCATTTTCTTATAACTACTACTTAAAGTCTGCTTATAATATAGATAATGTATCTGGTAGAAGCAATGACTATTAGCCTCTGGGCTTTCTTCTTTTATAAATATACTGTTTTAAGGGAATTCTAAACTCTGAAAGATTTTCTGTCTAGACAGTTTCGTTTGATAAATATATCTAAATATCATTATTCTACCAGATTTACTTATATTTTGTTCTAGATATTTAGTCACGTTGCCTATCACAGAAAAGAAATCAGAAATACAATGCCAAACTTTAGACTGTTAACCGTTTACAGTAAAGGAAGTGCCTCCGTGTGTGTGTGTATTAGTCAGCTCAGGCTGCTGTAAGAAAATACCACTGGCTGGATGGTGTAAACACTGTGAATTTATTTTCTCATAGTTCTGGAGGCTGAAAGTCTGAGATCAGGGTGGTAGTTTGGTTGTTTTCTGGTGAAGGCTTGCAGATGGCTGTGTGTTTACATGGTCTTTCTGAGGTATCTATGTGTGGGGAGAGAGAGATGAACCCTGTCAGATCAGGGCCCCACTCTTATTTCATTATCCTTAATCATCTCCTGAAAGCCCTGTCTGCAAACATAGCCATAGAGAGGGACAGGGCTTCAACGTAGGAATTTAGAGGGAGACACGATTCTACCCCTAGAAGGAGCTAGACCAGTGTAATAACTCTTCTAGGCATCCCCATCCCAGTCCCTTTCAAGGATGGGAATTATTTTCTAACTCCTATTTTCTCTGAAGCTCCTGGTTAAAAATCTGTGAATTAGAGAAACTGACACGAGATTGAGATGGTGGGAAGGCAGTGGAAGCATTTATTCTCAGAAGTTGATGACTGTCGTACGCAGTGAGGCTCAGATGTGGGGCGCCTAGGGAGCAGGCTGTTTCTACACATTTAGCGGCTGCCACACACCCAGATGCTGCACAGACCTCCGCAGGAGCTCCCAGGCCACTGTCCAGGCAGATTCAGGAGCCCTCACTTTGCAGCCCTGCGCATCCTGCCTCTCACACTTGTCTGTACTCTCTGGCCTTTGCTCTGGCACCAAGGCTTTGAGCTGCAGTGGTTATTGAATATTCTTCTTTGCTCTTCACACTCTTGTGCAAACAGTAATTTGTATATACTGCCCCCTAATCTTTTAATATTTGTAGTGGCTTTTTCATCCTGAGAACATTCAGATGGATATACTGAGATAAATATCTTTCTTCATAATACGTGAGGACCTATTTACACATTTTTAGACTGTTATATTTGTATATGGCTTTACCTAAGCACAGAATAATGCGAAACTTAGGTTTTACAATTATTGATTAATTTTCTCTAGGATTTGCCTTTTTAGTTAAAAAAACAAAAACAAACTTTAAAATGCCATAGGTTTTACTTGGTTTTATGTGTAATGTCAATGAAATTTACAAATAAAGCTACACTGTAGAAGAGTAATTAGTGTTACTTGACTCATAGTAAACTCCCAAGACACTGTGTTGCGAATTAGGTACATGAAATGGACATAAATTTTTATAATAAAAATGTTGCACAAAATCCTCACTTTTCTGATTTTCATAACTTGTATATTATAGACTATCTACTTAACAAAATGTTTTAGAAAAACTCACTGGATTGTACTAGATAAAGCACATTTTTGCAGTAATTACAAAAGGCATAGCCCAAGAAATATCTATAAATGTTTAATCCTAATAGTTCAGAGTTACAACTTGGAAGAACTGAGTACATCTTCTTATTGTAAAGTGTTTGCAAGGTAAAAAGTTTGAATAATTATTTTTCACTCTCATTCAGATGTACATTGGGAAGAGGCTCTTATTAATTACGCTTAATACTTATTTTGGTTTTGAAATATATTTCATCTGCACAAACAATGATCAAAATTGAAGTTTAATAATAGTTTCTGTTGTTCAGTTTGTATGTTCAAGAAACAGCAACTGAGGTTGCTACTTGGTATTTACTTTGCAAACCTTAAAGGAATTCAAGGCAGAAATGGGAGTTATTAGTTCCATTAACACTTCAAGAAATGGATTTAGTTTTTAGCTTCAAAGCTGCAATAGAATCTGTGATGTAGGGCCTGTAACGAGCATGTCCTTCATGCACTTTTTTTTTAGGCTGCCATTCATAATGATGTCAGCTAGCATTACTCATTTTGCCATTATCATTCAGAACCTACTCACAAAGAGTAATGGGTGGGATGGAAGGTGGAAAACATTTTTTGTCCAAAACTAACTGGAGTATTGTGCATTATTATCTATTTCTTTTGACTGTGGACATGTATGTACTTTTTCTTTACACGTATAATATGTATGTATATTTTTAAGTTGCTTCTGTTTGCTATTAATATTCAGTCTTGAGATTGTGATTCAATTATAATATTTCTAAAATATTTATTTAGAAATATCCAGTTGGTATTAAAAAAATTTCCAGATTCTTTACATTATACAGAAAGTGGTATTTACTATTATTGAGATTGGAATCTGAATTCTTTAGTGTAATAGCTGCATTTATGAGCAGTCTACCTTTTAAGATTTATGTAAGAAACAAGTTGATCCTTTAGTAGCAGTGACATATCTGTAAATAATCTGTCATGTGGAAAGTTATATATAAATATGTTTTCTCAATTAGATATATTACTCATTTCCCAGAGTAAATGAAAAGACTGAGACAACTTTATGTTTCTCACTTAAGTAAATATATTTCTATGATTGATGATCATTTCTCTTCTCCTCAAATAAAAATAACTGTTAGGTAATAAACTACTTAAAATTCCAAGGCAGTAGAATGATATTTTCTTTTTATCTTACTTATAAAATGTAGTAAAAGGTAATTTGTCCCGGAAAGCATGAATAACAAATACAGAGAATATTAAAACACCTGGTCAGTTTCTTTGTATATTTTTCTGGGAAGAAAATATCAATGATCATCCCAGGTCTCTGAGTGAAAACTCAACACATGAACGGGTACGTTCTTTTTAATTTATTACTCATGACATTGCAGTTCACTTTATGCTCTCAAGGATTCAATAAAATATAATTTTGTTAAAGAGTAATAACTGCTAAATTTGAGGTTTCACTAATAATTTTCTTTGGTAAGATATTTGCCATACACCTGAAAATTCAAATTTAAGAAATAATGTAATTAAATTTTCTTAAATTTTGTAAAGGATTACCAATGTGCTTGATTTATTTGTGGTTGAATGAGCTGTGATGTGTATCATCTATATCTTGATTTCCCAGAAGTATCATTTATATGAGCCAAAATCTGTAAGAGAAATGACTAACCTTTGAAAAAATTATTTTAAGGTATGGTTACAATTACATGCATCTAAAATGCACATCTGATCTCACAGACTAAATGTGCAGATAGATATTTTAAAGCATTATTTTGTAAGTGATATTTCTCTTTTGACTCTTTATATCTTAATAATGCTTTAAGGTCTAGGATAGATCTTTCCCTTTCTATCCATCACAGCCATAAGTAGTACATTTATTGAGCAATATAATTTAATGCTCATGTACGGGAGCTCTGGATTCCGCATCCCAGCTCCTCCATTAATAGTTGTGCAAATCAGTAAAACAGAAATTTTAAGAGGATCAACTATAAATAAGAGAGAAGCTATGTAAAGACTCTGACTTTTAAAAAGGGTAAGAGTAAGATTGGATATGGCCAGAGGATACAGAAACACTCAACTTCATTTTTTTCTGTAATTCAATGCTAGCCTTCTTCAAATGAAGTTTCTTACCTCAAGTGTGCTTCACATATAAAATTTTCCATCCTTACCTACCCTGAAACTACTTGTTTTTGTGTACTTACCTCTACACAGAGATCATAAATTGTTTCCTATTCAAGAGATGTGCTGCCTGTCCCTGCCTTTCCCACACAACGTGGAGAAAATATCTCCTCTCATCACACAGCCTGAATCCATACCACTGCCTGCTCAGCCTGCTCAGGCATGGTACCTCTTCAACCAGGATATTTCTCTCCATTTTCTGCATCCGTACTCCTTTCTAAGGTTTCTCCTGTATTTCACCTTACCTGAAGCCTTTCTTTCTTCAAACATGTTAAATTCCTTCCAACTCTCTCAAATCTTATTATTCTGTTTCACGTTCCCAAAAGTCACAGTCCTTTCCAGTTCAGTTCACACATTGGAGTCTATTTTATTGTCCTTCCATTACTTTATAAAAAGACATAACGGTGGTGACAACTGCCTATGAGTTTGTTTTCCATTGCTGCTGAAAATAATACCACCATTTGGCAGCTTAAAACAGCATCCATCTATTATCTCATAATTCTACAGGTCAGAAGTATCAGAATTGTGGTGGGCTCAATTGGGCACTGTGCTTAGCATCTTGTAAGGACAAAATTGGAGTTCAGAGAGTCTGGGTTCTTATTTAGAAGCTCCTGTCTGCAGCATTATTCAGGCCATTGACAAAATCCCAGTTGCTTGCTGATGTGGCTGTGAGGTTCCCATTTCCTTACCGGCTGTCAGCTGGGGGGAACAACCTCAGACCCCAAGCCTGCCCCGCACTCCTTGGCTTGTTGTCCCCTCCTCCATCAAAGCCAGATCCTCGTGCTTTGAGTTTCTTGGAATCCCCCTTATGCTTTTAAAGGCTGGTGTGATTACTCAGGCACACCACTTAAAACACACAGTTTTAAGAAACTGGATGTTTCTTAAAATCAACTGATGAGTAACTTTAAGCACATACACAAAGTCCTTTTTGCCATGTAAGATGACATATTTGCAGTCCTGGGACTTAGGGTGGAATCGCCATACCCCTTGGCCACTCTCATTCACTGACGATAATTTTCACTCCTTAGTAAGAGACTGTGTCGCCCATGCCACACTCCACTCCTCCATCCCAAGCCTGGGCTGCCTCCCACACCAGGTCACTGCCAGAGCCTCAGCCTCTTGGCTTCTCACCCCTGTTGAGCTGCTCCTCACTTGTGTCTGAGCCTTCCTGCCTACCTGACAACCCCACAGCACCATGTCCTCCAGATCATGCTGGGAATACTGTTCTGACTCTAACATTTTACTCCCTCATGTATCTCACCCCACTACATTTCTTTCAGTTTCCCCAGGCCTCCAGTGCCTTCAATCTTCTTTCAGCTGAAACCATTCCCTTTCATGTCTAGTGGTCTCTTCATTTAACCATGCTCTGGCCCATATTCTAACCCTTCCATTCCAAAAATGTTCAACTTTTCTTCAATGTAAAATGAAATCGTCCTTGAATCCAGGTAAATGCCCTCTTCACATTGTACCAGCTTGATCATTGCTGTTTAAAAAGAGCCCATGTAGTGCAAATGAATGCTAGTAATGAGACAGGGTGGGCTCCATTTTCCAGCAGGTTCTCCCGTGCTGCCCAGCCAGCCTCCTGTGTCACCTGCTGAGCTTCCCACCCATGCTGAAGAGGGCGATTGAAACTCGCTCCATCCTTTTCAAACCCCCAAATCTGTCACCTTCTCCTATACTAGTGTCATATCACCTTGTTTTCTATTATAGGTCCTAATAATACGATCTAATCATAGGGTGCTTGTTTCTAAAAATCTCAAATCTACAGTCTAACATAATTTTCTTGGAAAAAAACTAATCAGAATTGTTCTCTGATGAATTAGAAATCTTAGATCATGTATTTTACATTTATTTATAAGTAGTTTAGTATTCCTTTAAGTGAGTTCATTTTGCCCCTTTGACAAAAAAATACAAAAATTTAATTTGATAGGATGAATAAGACCTAGGATTTGATATCACAGAAGAGTGACTACAGTCAGCAATAATTTATTGTGCACTTTAAAATAACTAAAAGAGCATAATTGATTTTCCTGTAACCCAAAGAAAGGATAAATGCTTGAGGTGATGAACACTCCATTACTCTGATGTGATTATTATGCATTGTATTCTTGTATAAAATATCTTATGTACCCCATAAATATATATACCTGCTTTTTTCCCAAAAAGATAAAAATTAAAAGATTACTTAAAAGGTTTAAATTGTCTAATCCCATCTATATGGAAAGGACTGTAAATACAAGTGATTCCCAAAGTTTGGTTTTGTTTTGTTTGCTTGATTTACTAATACTCAGTTTTAAGAAGACAAAATGTCTATATAAACTCAAAATTAAAACATAAATACAAAATGAATGTAAATTTTAAAAATTAAGGGGTTAAAAACTAAGTAAACTAAGGAAAAAAATGAAAACTTTACCAACGTTATCAGAAAATGCTGAAAAAAAATATGAAAACAAAAACTCCTCTTGAAGAGATAATTAAAGACCTTCAGGTGAGGGTCACAGACAGCTCATTTCTTTTCAAGGTCCTGGGGTGATTGGATAAATATTTTTCATAGCTGGGTAAATGTTGCTGGAAACAACAGTATTACAGGAGATTGTTCGTGCCCGCAGACTATATGTAATTCTCTCTCCTGCTGTTGCATATGTTTCATTAAATAAAGAAGAATAAAAATCTGAATATCTTTCACCAAAATAATGTAAGAGAATCACGACTTGAAAGATTCATTTTTCTTTTAGTCGCTTTCAATGCATCCTTCCCTTTAAATGGTTGAGGAATGAGCATGAGCTTCTGAATTCTCACTTTAGGACTATTCATTCACAGGGTTTTAGCCGAAATTAAATTTGGATCCGTCTGGTAGTATAGAAGTAAAAGATTATCTCTTCAGTTGAGAGAGAACACACATTGCTCCCGTGCTGTTATCATGCTGGAGAGCGGAATGTTTTCCATGGTATTAAATAGCAACACCATGAACAGCAGGAGCAGAGATAAACTTATGGTCATGACCACAGCACTTGGCACCTGCAGCCACCATGGATTCAGAGCACTTATGGTCTCTACCCGCTGGGATATGTGTAAATGGAAAACGATTTGACTTTCCAGTTGCTGCACCAAATACCTGTGAAACGATACCCCAAGGGCAGTCAGTGCCTTAAGGCCCATCTGCCCTCCAGCATGTGTCTTGACTCCTCTTCCAACCTCCAGGGCACACATGGAAAACTCATTACTTGGGTCATATGGGTGTGTTCTCAAACTTTTTCTCTGCCCTCGTATTTTGCATACCTAGAGAGACAAAACAGACTGAGAAAATTGGAAGGCCTAAAAAGAACATTATTATCTTTATTTCAACATTATTAATTGGGGAGTCAGATTAGCTTGCTTCAGAAAATAAATATTTACTTTGCAAGTGAAATGCTTGTATTGGGTGAGGGGCTAGTAGAAACCTGTGTGGGTCTAATTTAGTTATTTCTAACTTACAAATAGGAAGAGACTTTATTTGATGAATACATCCAAAGAATAGTGGAGGAAAGATGTCTGATGGAGAAATTAAGAAAACACAAGTTGATTTGATTTTCTCTTTTTTTGAAGTGTTTTCACTATTAGATAGGTCAAAAAATTATATTCCCCATTTTTCTCAGTGAGGCTAGTACCCCGCTCCTGTTTCAAGATAGCAACTAATGCCAGACTTCATTGACAACCCTTGATGGTGAACCATTTAGTAACAGGTTTTTATTTCCTGTCATTGCTAAAAAACATGAAAAAAAATTAAATTCAAAATATAGTTTATATATCCGTGACACATGGCCTTCTTGTAGTGCTTATCTTGATATAGAAAAGCAAATAAGAGTTAATGAATGCTCAGAACTCAGGCTCTGGACAAGGAAGACAGAATATCAATCTTAGGCATACCTATAGCAGTAGTGAAAATGCCACAGCTCTGGTAGTCAGGTGCTTCCAGAGCTCTACAACTCTCTGCCAGGCTTCAAGCAACTCTTTTTCTTGATGAATTTGGCACCTCCCTCCTGTCTTCTGCAGCAATCCTTCCTCCTTGATTTCTATGACCCTGGGCTCCCCCAGCACTCTTTGCAGCTTTCTGACACTCCCTTCTGTCTCTTTTCCTTCATCCTTATCTTCTTTCCACAGTGTAGATGCTGGTGTTCAACATGGATGCTGGCCTTTTTTTTTGTTTTTTTGTCCTTTCTTTTCTTCCTCCCTGGAAGCTTTCATTCACTCACACTTCCACTTCAGGGTACCATAAGCCCTTCAAATGTCTGATAAGCTGAAGATGGAAATCATCCTTTGCCCCCTTCCTTCCCCTCTTAACTCAAACTTATTCTTCCTTTTTGGTCTTTCTTGGGATTAATGGTGGCCTCTTTATCCAGCCAATCATTTAGATTGAAAATCTTGACATCATCATAGACTTTTCTTCATTTGCCTCCTCTGAATTGATTACAACAAAGGTCTCCTGCTTTGCATTCTATGTGTTTCTGAGTTCCACTTCTGCCTTTCAAACTTCATTGTTGTTGGCTGAGATGAATTCCTCTCCCATTAGGCTTTTCTGCCCTCTGCCTCTAATATCAAATATCCATTTTCATTAATATTAAAGAAATTTTAGTTATACTAATTTACGAATATTGCCACTATTACTGAAATCTTTATGTATTCCATTACTTTGGGGTCAAATTTCAGTATCCTCAGTGTGATTTGTATGGACTCTCTATCATCTGTTTCTATCCAATTGTAATCGCTATTTATTGGTACATTTATACCAAAGTTTAGCAGATTAAAGCAACAAACATGTACCATCTCGTGATGGCAAGGATCCAGACATGGCCAAGCTAACTGCCTCTGCCTCGGTCTCACAACAAGCTATCATGTTGTCCACCAGCCTAGAGCCGTCTTACAATTTTATTTCTTTTTGTTTTTTTGGCAGACCTCATATTCTCACTAGCTGTTGACCAGATATATTAGTTTCTTCCAGTTTGGTCTCATTATGTCTATGGAAAAAATGGTGGCTTGTTTTTCTGAGAGTTAAGGTTCTAAGACAGGGGAAGGGCAAGATAGAAGTTACAACCTTTTCATATCCAAGTCCCAGAAAGTGACATCTCATCATTTTTGCCATATTCTATTTTTAAGAAGAGAGTCACTAGTTTTAACCACAATAAAGAAGAGGGGATAAAAAAGGTAGTAATACCAGTAAGGAGGATAATTTGCGTCATTTTAGAGGCTCCCTACTACTTTCAGAAACCAGCAGAATGTCTTATTACACCCTCTTTTGTCTGGCTTTTGTAGGTAGATATTTAAACATACTTCATGTTTTTTTTTGGAATCTGCTTTTCCATATATCATTTTTTTCTTTCTGAAACTCTTTTCTTTTCTTAGCCAGATTTGAAGAACTGATATTTACACTTCAAATTTAGCTTTAGGTAAAGCTAAAGCTAAGCTCCTTTATAAGACATTCCCTAAACTCTCATTATTGTATGTCTTCTGTATCTTTTATATTTCTCTATTACTGCATGTGTTATACTCTACTGAATTTATTAGTTTATGAGCTTCTCAAAAGATTATAAGTTTATTGAAAGCATGGGCTCTCTTACATTCAATGTTCATTGAGTAAACACCAGTGAATTATAAAATGAATTGAATAATTTTTAATTGATCAAATTTGAACATATTTTTCATGATTCATGATATCTACTTTAGGATGTAACACTGTTGAAATACTGTTACTTCTATAAAATAAGATATATACTAGTAAAAAGATATATTCAGTACATTATTCATTACCTTCTATTGTGGCATTCTGTTTACTTTTGGACAAAAATACTAAGTAAATTATATTTCCTTTGAAGGAGCTCATAATTTTATGGTAGAAGTTAGATAAGACAGGCTGAAAGCCTCAGCTTTATTATGTTTAGTACGGTTTATTTGGTGAGTCTCTCAATCCTTTTCAGCTTTATAATATTAATATTGATACCTATTTTAGAGAGTTGTTGTAAGCATTAATCTTAGTCTTCATGTAATATTTTGGTGTTATTATATATAATCTATCATTGTACTTTGAGGTATCTTCTAAGTAAAATAATATATTCAATCACCATTTAAGATGAGAGGGGTTAAAAAAACACTATGGTAGGTAAAGAATACATTCTTCAGACTCAGACATCTATTAATAATGAAGGTGAAGGAATTTATATTCCAATATAGATATTTGGAGAAATATTTAAAATTATGGGTGTCTTATATTACTGAGATTTTAATACATTTTAATAAAAGAAAAATGTCATAGTATCAATCAATACATTTATCCTATTGCTGTTCATTTCTCTTGCAGACATTTTATATTTTTTCATTTTCTCTCTCAGCACTTTCCACTAATCTTCATTTTATGTGTATAAATTTCTTCCTGGTGTAATTTCTCTCATTTTGGCACAAAGACATCAAAGAAGAAGCAACAGTTCTGAGAATTTGCTGAGATCAGGTAGGGAAATAAATGTTTTCTAAAATTAAAAATGCTTAACCATAGTCTGGAGATTTTCTAGGTTAAAATTCTAAATATATAAATAAGATGTCATGCGATATTTAAAAGCTTACCTAAGGAGGCTAAATAATAACAACAAAAAAATTAAGATGAATGTTGTTTAAAAGCTGCCCTTAGGAAACCGAATGGTGATAATGATATAACGACAGTTATAGAGAGGGATTCCTGTATCCTATAGCATAAATGTGACTGCTGAATGAAATCTTCTACACACATTTTCTAAAAGTTATACAGCTAAATAAAGACAACATATACTATCATTCAAAACTCATACTAAGGGAATAATTCATAAGTAAAGAATGTGATAAATCCTAATTTACTGATAATTTGGAAATAAACTCCTGAGGTCAGCAGAGGTGTTTCTAAAACTATTATCAGCAATATAATTAAGGGGAAGTTAAGCTAAAGATGATCAGAAGTGACAGATGATGGAGAAGCACAAGCGTACCCAGTGGTGGGCGGGGAGGGGGTGGGTCACACCAAGAAGGCTGCCCCAACATGAGTGATGATGGAATAACAACAGGTTTGACAGTAGTACTAATGATTATGGACTTGGAAATTGTGAAGGACCAGAGGTGCCTGTCTTAGAAATGAAAGCCCCTGGGGGAGGGAAGGCATTACTTGTAGACTTAGAAGGAAAGGTATTAAAACAAAGTAACTGCAAGAAAGATTTTTTTAAAACAGGTATTGTGTAAAAAGTTACAAGAAGATAGACTGTAGATGTCATTGATTTAATAATGTGGTGCCTCACAATACCAACAGAAGAGAGTACTTTGAATAAAAAATGAATTAAGCTACTTAAACTTTCCCATTATAAAATTGTTAAAATAATTTATTATTGTTTAAAAAGGAATATCCTTGTATGTAATAATGAGCAGGAAGTCTAAGTCTTCATTTAATCAAAGCTATGAGAAGAAAACACAGAGTGAAGATAAGACATTGTCTAATGAAAATAATTAAAGAAAAAAATCTGTAAAGCAGGGAAGAAACCTAGAGCACAAAGATGAAAAAATTTATAGCTTAATCATTTAAATAAGCAACCATCATATAGAAATACAAACTAATAGGCATAAATTTAAAATAGAAATGGATGAACAGCAAAAGATACATAATTGAAGTGGAAAAAATTCAGAAAGACACTAAAGAAAAAGAAAAAATTATCTCAGAAATGAATAACAAAATATAATCTGCAAATAAGGAAATCAACACATATATAACATAAACATGTATTAAGAATTCCTTCTTTTGGACATATATGCAGCCATGGGATTGTCATATCATATTTTGGTACTATTTTTAGTTTTTGAGAAACCACCATACTGTTTTCAGTGTTCGCTGTACTAATTTACATTCCCACTACCAGTTTATGAATGTTCCCCTTCTTCCATATCCTTACTGGCCTCTGTTTTTTTTTTTTTTGTCATTTTAACTGGAGTGAAATTATAGCTCATTGTGGCTTTGATTTGCATTCCCCTGATGATTAGCTATGTTGAGCATTTTTTCATATAACTGGTTGCCATTTATGTCTTCTTTTGAGAAATGTCTATTCAAATCCTTTGCCTATTTTTAATTTTTTTTTCTGTTGATTTGAGTTGCTTACATATTCTGGTGATTAATACTTTGCCAGTTGAAGAGTTTTCAAATATTTTCTCCCATTCTGTGTGCTGTCTCTTTGCTTTATAGTTTCCTCTACTGTGCAGAAGCTCTTTAGCTTGATGTAGTTCCTTTTGTCTATTTTTGCTTTTGTTGCCTGTGCTTTTGAGATCTTTGCCCAGATCAGTGTTTTGAAGAATTTTCCCAATATTTTCTTCTGGTAGTTTCATAGTTCAAGGTCATACATTTAAGTCTTTAATCCATTATGAGTTGATTTTTGCATACAGTGAGAGATAGGGATCTAGTTTCATTCTGCTGGATATGGCTCTCCAGGTTCCCAGCACCATTTATTAAAGAAACTGTCCTTTTCTTGTGTATATTCTTGGTGTCTTTGTTGAAAATGAGTTGGCTGTGAATGAAGTGATTTATTTCTGAGTTCTTTATTCTGTTGCCTTGGTCTACGTCTCTGTTTCTATCCCAGTACAATACCGTTTTGGTTACTGTAGCTTTCTAGTATAATTGGAAGTCAGGTAATTGTAATGCCTCCAGCTTTGTTTTTTGTTTGTTTGTTTGTTTTGTTTTGTTTTTTCCTCAAGATATTCTGGGTCTTTTGTGGCTCCATATAAATTTCAGAATTATTTATCTTATTTCTGTGAAGAATGTCATTAGTATGTTGACAGAGATTGCATTGAATCTATAGATCTTTGGGTAGCAAGGACATTTAAAAATATTAATTCTTCCAATTTGTGACAACAGAATACCTTTTCATTATTTTTATGTCCTCTTCAGTTCTTTCATCAGTGTTTTATAGTTTTCATTGCAGAGATCTTTTCCTTCTTTTGTTAAATTTATTCCTAAGCATTTTATTTTGGTGTAGCTATTATAAATGAGATAGCTTGCTTGATTTCAGATTGTTCACTGTTGGCATATAGAAATCCTACTGATTTTTAAATATTTTATGCCCTGAATAGTTTGTTTCTAATACATTATGAATTTAGGTAAAGTAAAAGGCTGATTGTTAAGAAGCAGATTGCTGTTTATAAAAATAGGATATGTGTTGTAAACCATCTTTCAATAAAGTGGGATATCAGAAAAAAAAACACTAGGTTATAACATATCTGTCATATTCTCTCCCTTAAACATCCAATTCTTAATATAAAATGGTTTGCCACATGAAACTCTCAGCTAGTCACTGGAATGGCTTGCTATTCATAAGCCTTGGTTCCCTACTGAGTCACTGATTGAGTTGGCTATACAGAATTCCCTGACCCTCCTGTCTTTCCAGTTGCCATTATTCCAAGGTAAAATATCCTCATCAGGAGCCTGAATTCTGTCCCTGCTTACATTGCTAGCCATATCTCCCCTACTATGCTTCGTGGGATTAAAGCTGTACCCAAATGAGTCATAATTCTCCCTCTCTTGCTTTATCTCAGTTGATTCCCTGCATTTAGAATGTCTCTCCTCATCGCCACTTGAATGGTTTCTTCTTTCCATTCATTAAGTTGTAATTAAAGGATCTCTTCCTCTAGGATGTTTCTATAATCCTTGTCAGCCAGTCTTTTTCTCCTCTGCAGAATGCAAAATAATACAAGGTATGGTTCTGAGAAATTTCTGGGGTGCAAAATGGTTGCCTTGATACTGAAAACAGATTTGTGTGTCACTAGTAAAAAATATGTAATAAAAATAAAATAATAGAATGTGATAAAAATGAAATCTTAACTCACTACTTGACTCAAAAACAACAAATGTTCTTATTAATTTATATTCATAATAATATTTTTCAAAAATGTTAGGCATTTGAGAGATAAAATATTAAATAGATAATCATTTATTTAATGTTTCATGGTTATAGAACAGAATATAAATAATGTCAGTGACCTGGACAGTAAAAAAGTTGTAAAGAGGAAAATATTGCATGGGAGGTGTTAAGGAGATATAGTAAGCCATGAAACCTTTATTTTACACAACGGGGAGACAAGATATTACAACTAAAACTGAAAGAAAATGACATAGAGGATTAAGTATACAATTTTAAAAAATGCAAACATAAAGAATAGATGAATATAAAATAAAATTGTATCAGCTTGTGGGCAAGGAGGAGAAGAAAGGTAGAAAGTAATTTGTGTGAGTCAAATGCTCATCTTTCAAAAACAACCATGCACATGCATTATGTAAAGCTGACACATAAACAGAGCTGTAAGGTACATTTAAAATCATGGAAGTCATTACCCAGAAACACCAAACATCAAAACCGTCACACTCAGCAGCCTCTGCAGACAGACTTGAGGGTGCTAAAAGATAGAACAGACAGCCATGCTGTTCATTCTAGAGCTTTTGATTTTTTTAATTGTGTGCTTTAATAAAATAAATAAAACATGTTGTTACATTTCTCTCTCTCAAAAAATAACCTACATGTCTCTATTACAATATTTATTTTCATTTATTTGTGGAAGAAAAAAGCTGGCTCATTTTCTTTGCAGAAATAAAATCAATATTCTTGATAACTGCTTCTATCTGCACATTATGATATCAGTTAAGAGAAAAATATTGGGTTAATTGAATCTGATAAGAATTATTTGTTTGAGGCAGTGTAGTAGAGTGGACAGAGTTCATCTTTAAAAACAGATGCTATTCTAGGCCCTGTTATTCACTGATTATATTATTTTATTACAAGTTACTTAACCTTTCTGAGTTTGTTTACATATGTAAATTGAGTTAATATCTAATTCACAGGGTACTATAAAGATTAATTGTGATAATTTAAGTAAAGTGTCTTCCATAATTACCATTCACAAAACATTAGTTTTCTGATATCCTTTTAGCTTCACTGATTGATTGTAAGAAGATAAATTGGATGAGCGTGATATGAGGGTGCTGGGAATGGAAGATGTCAACTCCATTGACAGCCAGAGCCATCAGATATTTTATGGTTAAGATGATGCACATTTTTTCTCCTTATTTATTATGTCATTCTCTCAAATTTTAATATTTAATTTATAGTATTAATATTAATTAACTTCTAGATCACCCTCACAGATAAAATGTTCCCCTTTTTATTTTATATATTTTCCCTCAAATTGCCTGAATGCAGATCATAGTTTAGTTAATTTTTACCACAAATCACATCGCATCTTTATTATTGTCACCAATATAACTACCTTTAACAGTGTTAACCTCTCAGTTCGTATGAAAAAATAAAATGGTTTTCTGAGTTTGGTATAAAAATTTACTCCTTTATGGGTAAGAACTACTTTTTAGCATATTTATTATAAACGGTATTTAATTGCTTGGCTAACTACTATACATTATTTGTCTACTTACTATACATTATTCAATGGGGCTCAACAAAATATACCCCCTTTTGTTGCTAAAATATATTATTTAATATATGTACGTATTTCATATATATTAAGATTATATATATTAAAGTTCTAGAATATACAAGTTCTAGAAGACATAAGCCTCAAATACTTAAACACACATATATATTCTCCTTTAATTTTTGAAGTATGCCTCTTCTACAACTTGTATTTTTTATTTTATTACTTTAATTGACACACAATGATTGTACGTATTTATGGAGTACAGTGTGATATTTCAATACACGTATACAGTATGTAATATTTTAACTATGAAACTTCATTCTGTGTTATGCCTATGTTAAATTTCAGTTACAATTACATGTACTTATAAACAGGACAATTAGCATATATTTTATTATAACAGTGCCTGAAATATTTTCATCTAAAGTATAACAGAACTAAATATATTATTTATGTTAAGATGAATAATAAATGTTCCAGCTTTGTTATTCAATGTTAATTACAGGAGTGAAAGACTGCTATATGTGCTGTTTAGTTAGTCAGCTGAAGATGTTACAGGACCTATTACAATTTACGATTTGTACTTCACACATACAGATGTTTCAGTCTTGAAGCAAGACAATGATAGGACCAGATCAGTAGTTATTTATAGAAAGTTTTTGATGCTCTAGTTGATTAAAACCATATTTAAACAAACTACAATAAATAAACAGTATTACTAACAATAATACAAAATTCAACTTGACTGAATTTCATGGACTCAGTATTATACCCCCATGTTATATAATATATTGTGTGTACTAGAGTTTATTGTGAAATATACTCAATTAACTATAACCAAATAACAATGAGATACTGGGTTTGAAGCACTTGCCTAAATTTACAACAAACATTAATAATGCTTTATAGCAATGTCAGATTTGCAAAGTGTTTTCACTGATTCATTTTTTTCACCAATATTTATTGAGTATCTGCCACGTACCAAGATCAACATAGGCTGCTGAGGAAAGAACAGTGAGCATAGGAGAACCCGTCCCGCATGTTTCTGTACTTAACATTTCTCACGCATAGTGAACATCAGTCAGACATCCACACAATACAGCTAAAATGACAGAGATGGGTGCCATGAAGGAAAAGTGGATGTAGACAAGAGTGTACGTGATAAAGAAATTGACATGGAATTGAAGGCAGGAAGAACTCCGACAAAACGACCTTTGAGAAATACATCAGGAAACCAGAATGTTATCCACAAAGTTCCCGTGGCAGGAAAAATCATTTGCTATATCTGTCCTTAATTTTTTTATTTGATATTAATTGCGTTAAGAAAGCCGAAGACTCATGAAAGCTCAATGCAGGAGTTAGCTAATAAAATAATATTTGAAAAACATATAGGAATATGTTAGTGTTTTGCTATTTGTTGACTACATTGCTATGTTTCAGGTTCAAATCCATGTAGAAATATTCAGGTCTGAGAAAGTCATGACCCAAGTATTTGCCTAACCTTCATAACAGGATAAAACACCAAAAGGAGGCAAAACCATTCCTTGACAATAAGAAACATGTTCTCTTTGTCTGTGTTTTGTTCACAGAGGCAGCATGGATCACCAAAACTCAATTGGTCAAATATTTATTTGAACAAATTAATTATTTTAATTGTGTAGTTAGCTGTTTTTTAAATTTGGGTTTTAGTATGGCACCTAAATTAATAACAGCTGTATTGAGTTATAATTATTTATAATAAGTGCACACATGTTAGATGTGCAATTTTGGGCTATGTGCAAACCCAGGAAACCATAACCACAATCAAGAAATTGAACGTATTCATCGTCCTGGTCAAAACAAAATTGCACCAACGTTCAACAGGCAAAGAAGACTTCATATGAGACTTGCAAGAGGGCAGAAAGGCAGGACTTGATCTGAACTTGATTCCACTGAAAAAAATGGGCTGGATCCTGGTATGGTAGTGCATCTATGCTCTTAGCCACTTGGGAGGCTGAGGCAGGAACATCACTTGAGCATAGAAATTTGAGGCTGCAATTTGTCATGATTATATCTGTGAATAGGCACTTAACTCCACGCTGGGCAACATAGCAAGCTCTCATCTCTAAAAAATAAAACAAAATAAAGAGCTGGAGAGTTTTAAGAGCTGCGGTGAGTGAGTGGGAGCAGGGATCATAGGTCTCCTGTTTGCTAATTGGCCATGCCCAAAGCAGAAGGAATCCTTCTTCTATATTCATGGGAACCAGTTCTATAACGTGGAGAAAGACACTCCGCAAAGTTAGGCTCCTACTCTCCCACAGAGAGTGGTCATTCTTGATTATTACATTTCAAAAAGATGACTTCCAGGTCTCTCAGAAAGAAAGTCTTGTGTTGTGAAACTGATCAGAGACTTTTTAAAAAAGATTTACAGCTCAAAGGGCCAGAATTGAAAATTACGTTTCCAAAAGTAGTAGTCTGGAACAAGAGAGGTTGGAGCCTAGAGTCAGGAAGAAATCTGTCTAAACTTTAATCAAGCTCACAGGGAAGTGATGGCCACTGTGGTCACCCCAAAAGTTGTCTCCTGCCTCTTGGGAATCCCTCCTCCTCACACCTTCTTGCCCTCAGAACAGCCAATCTGCTTCTTTCACGATAGATTCAGTTGCCTTTATGAAACTTTCTGTAACTGGAATCATACAGTGCATATTGTTTTTTGTGCCTTCTGTCACTCAGTATAAATGTGAGATCCATATTTGATGTTGCCAGTATTCATTGTCCAATCCCTTTGATAGTTGGGTAGTATTCCATTGTATGGATAATACCCAATGTTTAAATTGCTTCAACTGTTGACAGAAATTTGGGTTATTTCTAGCTTTTGTTTTTTTGGCTGCTAAAAATAGCTGCAGTGAACATTGCCATGCAAGTCTTTCTATAAGCCTATACTTTAACTTTTCTCATGTAAATTCCCAGAAATAGTATGGCTGTCATATGGTGGGTGTATGTTTACCTTTTAAAGAAACTTCCCAGTGTTTCTTAAAGTGACTGCACCATATAATAATCCCACTAGCAGTGAGTTCCAGTTCTAGTTCTGCCAGATCCTCACCAACACTTGATTTGATCAGGCTTTTAAATTCTGTGCATTCTTTTTTTTTTTTTTTGAGACGGAGTCTCGCTCTGTTGCCCAGGCTGGAGTGCAGTGGCGCGATCTAGGCTCACCACAAGCTCCGCCTCCCGGGTTCACGCCATTCTCCTGCCTCAACCTCCCGAGTAGCTGGGACTACAGGCGCCCACAACCACACCCGGCTAATTTTTTGTATTTTTTAGTAGAGACGGGGTTTCACCGTGTTAGTCAGGATGGTCTTGATCTCCTGATGTGGTGATCCGCCAGCCTCGGCCTCCCAAAGTGCTGGGATTACAGGCGTGAGCCACCATGCCCGGCCTAAATTCTGTGCATTCTAAAAGTGTACATAGTATCACACTGTGGTTCTTATGACTAATGATGCTGAGCACATTTTTAAATGTGCATTTACCATATGTACATATTCTCTAGACAGGTATTTGCTCAAATAATTTGAGGATTTGGGGAGCTTGTGTGTTTCCTTATTATTGAGTCTGAGAGTTCTTCGTATATTCTGAGGAAAAAAGTCCTTTATTAGGTATGTGATTGACAAATATTTTCTTCCATTGTGTGACTTGTCTTTTCCTCCTATTAGGAGTGTAAATGAAAGAGTAAAAGTGTTTATATTGATGAAGTCAACATAGGGTAAGAGGAGAGACAGGGTCTCCAAGGGACCACATGAATTTAGTCAACTCGAGCAAGCAGCCTGTTTTACAGCCTCCTACCCCGCAGCCTGCTTCTCCCCAAACCCTGTATGGAATGTGGTCACCTGGGTTGTTGGAAGTAGCCTTTGACAGACCCTAGAAACTTACAGATGAACTCAAGTGAGCTTTCTTCATGGCCACGCTAAAGTCTCCACCCAAACCAGGGAGGAGCTATAGCTTTATCACCACAACGTGCAACCTACGTGCCGGCATGATGACTCGCTGCACCTGCATCTCCTCCTCTACACGTGACAATGTGCCCTCTCCCCTCTCCATCACCCCATGAAACCCTCCTGTCAATTTCCCTCAGGGAGACACTGCCTTGGAGAATACTCCCAGTGTCCTCCTTGCTAGCACTAAGTAATAAAACTCCCATTGATCAAAACGTGCATTCTCATGGAGAGTCATTTGTGACTCACCAGCCAAACGAACCATATTTTATATTGGGTAAAAATAGTTGTATTTATCTCCAAATATGTTCAATTCCACAAGTGCAGGCCTGTATAAGGCAGATTAAATTTAACCAGATCTAAATTTAGATTTATATTTAAATTTAATTAACTTAAAATCCAATCAATTTTAATGAGATTAATTAATTTAATTTTAAATTAAAATGTAAGCATTATTATGGTTTTTCTGGTAGTTTTTCCTCTAAACATTTAGTGGGTATATTGTTCCTTGCCTAGCAGTTATGTCAATTTAATGAAATTTCTTATAAATTGGACTATTTTTCGTTATTTTATTTTATTTCATTTTATTCTGATTTGCTCCAGAATAAAATGAAGGGGGAAAAAAAACCCAGGAAGTTGATGGCATATTCACTGTAATGGTTAAAATAAATGGCCTTGGGATTTAGGCAAACTAAAAAGGAACAAATAGGTAGGTGGAGCTGAGGCATGATACAAAGGTGGTGACATCTGTGAGTTCCTGTTGGGATAAAGGATTTTGGATTCAGAGTGTGAGAGGGAGGGAACTGGAAAAATAGGAGATGGTTGGATAGAGGTTTTTTGAAATGATCATTTTTACAAGGTGTTCAGTTTTTAAGATGAGAAATTCCAGGGAATGATCCTGGAATGAATGGCTGAAGAAGAGGAGATCAAATAATTGAGATGTCCTGTGTATACATCTTTCATGCAGGTATTGAAATCACGAAGAATTAAGAAGGAGATGTGTTTGAGAGAGTGAAATTGAGTCGGGAGGTAAAATGTCCAAGAAACTAAGAAAATTGGATTGAATAAATTAACAGAACAGTGAGAATTAGTGAATGACATAGCCCGGTATAAATTGAGTGTTCTAGGGAAAAAAGTGTGCTGGCGAAGGACACAGTCTCCACTCTGCCTATCTGCTGCGTGCTGTAGTATCAGGGGGCTGGAAATAACTGAACACTCCTAAAAATATAGTTCTGGAAAAAGAAGAGGAAAATTAGTGAAATAATTTAAATTGTAAAAAACAAAAAGTTTATTGGGAATATCAGTTATTCTGCACTTTAGCTATTCGGTAAATTGTTAAAAAAAAAAGACAGCCTCATTGGAAGCAGGTTCATAATGTATTACTTGGCCTATGTTAGTGAGGGGGAAAAAAGGGGGGGCAGTCACTGACATTCAGAAGATGGCTGGCACCCACAGTTAGACTACATGTACATTCTCCTATGGGAAGTAGTTTTACAGAATACCAACCTCACATAATCCTTATCCTAAAAATTCTGGAGATGATAACCATTCTATTCTGATATTTAGCATATAGAGGACAAGTCTGTATTCTATATCATTTTCGTTTTTAGATAACTTATTTTCTTTCTAGGTGCTTAAATAATTTTCTCTGTAATCTCTATCACAGTTGTGTGGTTAGTAGTGGCACTATTTTTATTACTTTTTCCAGAATCTGGTGAAAACAAATTTTTATACCTTAGAAAGTTTTTAGCATTGTAAATATTAATAATATTAACAAATAAATATAAAAACAAAATTCATCTATAATCCACATTGTATCTATTGTACTCATACATTCATGCATAATATACACTTATGCATATATATTCATATATCTATCATTCATGTCTATCATCCATCCCTTCACCCATCTGTCCACCCATCCAGTCAGCTTGCCATCTATATGCTTATTCGTTCTGGTCTCTAAGAAATGCCAGCCATTTATACTTTGTCATTTGCTTTCTCTACATTTTATGAGAGCTTCATCAATGCGATTTTCTTCAGTATTACATAAATTCTTTAATGTATCCAATGTGATTTTAATTTCCGCCTTTGTATTCTCAGTTTCCATGGAGCCCATTTTACTTCATCTGTTTTTCTTCCCTCTGCTCCTTCTCTTCCTCTCTCATTCTTCTTTCTGGGAGAAGTAGTCTCATATTTTTCTCACTTTATGATTTTCTGATCATAATATCCTATTGTGATGTCAGTTTCATATTTTTATTTTGAATCCATTAGAACAGTTTGCAGAAATTAAATTTGATTGTTTTTGGGTTTGTCTGTTTTTGGTTGTTTTATAAGATTTCAGTGAAGGCCAAGTTACTTTTTCCACTCTTTACTGAGGCTGGAATATTCATAAAATTAGAATTCATGTTTTGTGTAACTATGTAAATTGTGTTTTGCCCATTCTCTGTTTGCTACTGAAGTAACCCAAAAATCTTCATTTACAGCAAAGGGGGCAGAATAACTCCATGTTCTTTCAGGCAGTCACTAGGTGCAGGGATGCAGTGTCAAGACAGGATCATTTGTGTTGGACTCTAAGAATGTAGAAACCCCGCATCTCCTCATTCCTATAGCTAACAAGATTAAGATTCCTTATATGACCTTACTTGTGAGAATTCTACGTCCTAGAGTGCTAATTTTTAAAATATTTATTGAGTTCTAATATTTTTAGCAATATGGGAAATGAAGGGCATTTAGATAGAATTTAGGATTATCATGTTACCTAGAGTTTGTTTTCCTTAACCTTTGAAGAAATGCTGAATTGAATACTATATCCTTAGCCCAGAGAACAGTGACTGGTTCCTGGTAGATGTTTAATAAATATTTGATGAATAAATTAATAAATGCTTTGCACACTTTACTATTAGATATTGTTTTTCTTACTAATTCATAAGAGTGCTGTATATAGTAATTAAATGAGCCCTTGTCGTTTGTGTTACCAATATACTTTCCAGTGTATTTATCTGACTTTGTTGATGGCATTATATTTTTGCCATAAATAAATGTTATATAGCCAAAAAAAAGAATTGAATACATATATATATATATATATATATTTTTTTTTTTTTTTTTTTTTTTTGAGACGGAGTCTCACTCTGTTGCCCAGGCTGGAATGCAGTGGCACGATCGAATTTATTAATACTTTAGGAAAAATTGAGACTGCAGGGATGAAGATGAAGATGCTGCAAATTTCTCATCACAGGGCAGACTCAATTCCAGTGATGCTATTATGTCCCTGCCAATTTGTTGTTAAATCCTGGAAAAGAAATATTTCAAAGCCAAACCATTTCAAGAATCTTTCAATGATAGGCATTTGGTATGCCGAAATGGCCAAGGACTTAAGAGTGCTGCAGAGATTAGGGAATAAGCATTTTGAGTCTTCACTTTTGGTTGAATGCCTTGAATAATGCTGGCTACATATAAGCTGAATAATCAATGATATGAAGACAACTTTAAGAACACATCCGAAAATTCTATTTCTTAGTAGTTTACTCATATAAAGAAACTCTTCCATATCATAGCTTTACAATTTCCTAAAAAGACACTTTTGTACAAATTTCTGTGGGATAATAAGACATGCCTTATTAAGATTTACAAGTACCACAGAATTTGAAAACAATTCCAAAGTATTACTGCTGTTCTAGAAAATAATTTTTACCAAATGTATTTTTCCTACATTTGTAAAATGTAATAATAATTCATTAGGTTTGCCTGTGCTTTGTCAACTTATAATTAATGCAATTGTTTAATTATCCTGTCTGGTGAAGTGGTAAAGCCTCAATATTGTGCATTCAACTTCGGAAGACATATCTAATTTTTGGCATTTTTTTTCTGTTTGTTTTGTGAAAGCTAGACAAAGGCTCTCTGAAATAGCAAAAAAAAAAAAAATTGGCTCTTATCCTTTTAATAGTACTGGAGAGATCTTGTATATTATATTTATATTGTATATTATATTTATATACAATTTGTATATTATACTATATAAATTATATATATACAATATATAATATATAGTATATTATATTGTATATTATATTATATATATTGTATATTATATATATTATATATATTGTATTTTATATTGTATATTATATTTATATTTTTTCCTTGTCAAGTATTATGGTGTTAAGTATTATGGTGTGACTACACCTTGTCAAGTATTATGATGTAACTACTATCTTAAGAAAACAGAAGAAATATTTTTGATTGCTTTATATTTTGCTTATAACCTCATTACAAATTGAACTTTGTTTACAATGCAGACACTCCATGGCACAGGTCAAAAATCAAACTTCATCACTTCAAATAGTCTGTTTAATTAAATCAAGGGCAAGCAACAAACTGAAAAGTTCACTGTACCTATTTTATTTTTCAGGATTTTGTTAATGAGGTACAATTTAAAATAGGAATCCTAAAATATTGTCTTCTTTAATTTTATATTAGCAACAAATTACATGTTAGTTTTTGAAATGGGTTTGGAATTTGTTCTATTATTTTTACCTTGCCAAACTTGTTTCATTTTATAAATGCTTTCTTTTAAAGGTCAACTATAAATTGTCTGGAGATTGTTTTAAATAAAATAAAGCAACAAATATCTAAATATGTTGCTAATGTTTTCTAAAGAGTTAATGTTCAAGTTCAGTAGAAATTTAATAATAGGAATTCTTTATTTTCTAAAGTTAAAAATTTAAAGTGTTGGACATAAATCTGAAATAATCCATCTTCCTTTTAAAAGAAAATTGTGTTCCTTTTAAATATTCCCATGAAGTCTTATGAAATTCCATTTTTCTGTTTATAATATAAAGAATAGAAGTAATTGGAATACATCAAGAAACTATATATCACCAGGTCAGTATTTTCTCTCTGAGAGAGAGTACTGAACTGTGGTATATGTCATAGATCTTTTCCCAAATATTACTCACATAAAAAAGAGAAAAGTAAGCTAAAGCATGTCAGAATCCACCACAAACATATCAATCCCTCATAATAAATTTATCCTAATTTTATTTGAAGCTATTAGGATTTTAAATTATGCCACTTAGAGTAATATTCTATGAAATTTAATATCTGATATATAAATTTGAGTTTTTATTTTACTTTTTTTAAATTAGTAAATTCATGTTTCAAGGTCAACTTCCTGTGATTTGTCAAGGAAAACAATAGTCACCACTTCCTTTATTGTTTTAAATATTGATCAAAATTATCTTAAAAAGTCTGAAAAATTCTATATTTTCTTATCTGTTTTATGTTAGCAGTCTCTTACATAGGTTTGGTATTTATTCATTTTATAAAGCTGCTGTGTCATTTTCTGATGTCACTTGTGTAGATACAGGTTTATCTAGATCATAATTTTGCACATACCTTAAGTATTTTCTAATTTGCCTATTATAGTCCTCCTTAATCATGACCAAAATTGTATCCTCACTGTCATATTGAGTAGTTGTTTTTAAGATAATGATATGCAATGACATTATTTTACTGAATAACTGATACCATAAAATTTGTCCTTCAAATTATGGTAATTTGTTAATATTATGCATCTTGATAGTTCACAGCATTTTTTTAGTTGACTTGGCATTTCATTACATAGATAAGCTTTATTTCATCTGTCAAATTAAGACATTTGTGCCATTAAGTCCCTCTTGTGACTAATTTACATACACAGGCATTTTATCTTTAAGCATTTATGAATGTTTAACTGTGCAGTGTGGCATTGACTCTTGGGAAACCATTTCTATGCCTAGAAGAGTCCTTCCCCCCTACCCTTTATTTCTATCCTCTGAGTTCCCTATTCATGGAATACTCTCCTAAAGTTTTTGTTTTGTATTAATAAGTTGGATGTGGAATTCTACTAATAATTTTAAATAATCTTTTTAAAATGTTGTGAGATAATTACAGATTCACAGGCAACTGTAAGAAATAATACAGCAAGGTTTCATTTACCCTTTAATCAGTCTCCACCAATGGTAACATCTTGCTATAGTACTATATCACAGAAACATAATTGGCATGATACAATTTGCTCATCTTTTTTGTATTTACCCACATTTATATGTACTTTTTAAAATTTTTATGGAATTACATGTGTGTCTGTTTAGTTCTATGCAATTCTAACATGGGTAGTTTCATGAATCTATTGACACTGTCAATATATATAAGAAATCCATCCCCGAAAGAATCCATCATGTGGTGCTTTCACAATCACACCAGCCTCCCTAAACCATCCTAAACTCTGGCAAACAGTCATCTGTACTCCATTATTATAATTTTGTCATCTCACGATGTCCTGTAGATGGAATTGCACAGCATGAAATATTTTGGGATTGCCTTTTTGTTCCTCACTCAGAATAATTGCCTTGAGACACATCCAAGCTGTTGAATTATCAATAGTTGTATGAGTTAGCAATAGCGCATTTCATTTCTTGCTAGTAGTATTCCATGGTACAGATGTACCGCAGTTTGTTTAACCATTTCCCCTTTGAATGCCATCCAGGTTGTTTCCATTTTGGGAGTATTATGAATAAAACTATTATGAATGTTCATGTACGGGTGTTTGTGTCAGCAGAAGTTTTTATTCCTCAGGGTTAAATGTGAGAGTGCAATTACAGGGTCTTATGGTAATTGCATGTTTATTTTTATATGAAACTCAAATTGTTTTCTATAGTGCTACATCATTTTATATTCCACCAGCAATGTGTAAGTTATCCAGCTTTTCTTCATCCAAACCAGCATTTGGTGGTGGTGGTTTATTTATTCGTTTATTTTTTAGTCATTCTGATAGGTACATAGTAATATCTCATTATAGTATTAATTTGCATTTTCCTAATGGTTAATGATGTTGAACATATATTCATGTGTTTATTTGTGATTTGTATCTTTGGTGAAATACAGTCATGCCTTGTTTGCACCTCATTTTCTTGTGTTTTGCAGATAATGTGATTTTTATAAATTGAAGGTTGTGGCAACCCTATGTCAAGCTAGTTTATTGGTCCCATTTTTCCAAGTGCTTCTGCTCACTTCATGTCTCTGTCAACATTTTTTAGCAATAATATATTTTTAAATAATTGCATTTTAGACAGCATGTTATTGCTCATTTGCTAAACCACAGTTTAGCATAAATATAACTTTTATATACACTGGGAAACCAAAAAAATTGTGACTCACTTTATTGTGATATTCATTTTATTGTGATGATCTGGAACTGTAACCACAATGTCTCTGAGTTCTGCCTATAACTATTCATATCTCTACCTTTTTTCTTAATTTTTAATTTTTGTGGGTACATGATAGGTATATATGTTTATGGGGTATATGGGATATTTTGGTACAGGCATGCAATGTGTAAAAATCACATCAGGGTAAATGGGGTATCCATCACCTGAAGCATTTATCCTTTGTGTTACAAACAGTACAATTACACTGTGTTGTGTTGTTGTTTTGCGTGGAGATTTTAGAGTACTTTACATGTTCAGGTTACTACCCCTTTATCAGATATGTGGTTTTCATGTTTTTGCCCAACCTGTAGCTTGTCTTTTCATCTTCTCTCAAGGTCTTTCACAGAGCAAAAGCATTTCATTTTCATGAGGTCCAATTTATCTTTTTTTTTTGGCTTTATAAATTATGACTTTGGTATCAAGTATAAATATCTTCCTCTAACTTCAATTCTGAAAACTTCCTCTTTTTTGTAAAAATTTTCTAGTTTTGTGTTTCATGATTAAGCCCATGATCTATTTTGAGTTAATTTTCATATAAGGTGCTTGAGATTTAAGTTGAAGTTTTGTCTTTTTGTTTGTTTGTTTTAGCTTTTTTGCCTGTATCTATTCAATTACCTTAGTATCTTTTGTTTAAAAGACCATCCTTCCCATTTTAAATTGGTTTTGCATCTTTGTCAAAATCAACTGGGCATATTGTGTGGGTCTTTCTTGGGGTTCTCTAACAACAATGCATAATAATACACTGTGTTGTTGCTATACCTGTATAGTAAACTTTAACATCAGGTACAGTGGTTCCATTCATTTTATTTTTTTCAAGATCAATTTGGCTATTCGAGGGCAAATTAGTTTCCACAAAAGCTGTTGATTTTTGTGTATTGATCTTGTGTGCTTCAACCTTGTTTAACTCACATATTTGAGAAATTTTTTTAAATTAAATCTTGGTTTGTTTTGGTTGATTTCTGCCTTAGTATTTCTTACATAGACAATCATGTCATCTACAAATAGGGACCACATTATAACTTCTTGTCCAACTAATATGTGTATTATTATTTTTCTTGTTTTGCAATGTGGCTAGAACTTCCAGTACTATTTTAAATATCAGTGATGAGTGTGTTTACCCTTGCCTTATTTCTGATAAAAGTGTGTAAACATTAGGCTTTCATCATTATGTGTGATATAAGATGTAGATTCTTTGTAGATAATTTTTTTTAACCAATTTGAGGTTTTCTTTTTTAGTCCTTACTTGGTGAGACATACATAATTAATTGGTTCTGATTTTTCTGCAATAATTAATATAATCATATAATTTTTCTTCCTTAGTGTGTTGACATGGTATATAACATCGATTAATTTTTGAAGGTTGAAACTTGCATTCCTGGAATAAATCCCATTTAGTCATGTTGTATAATTATTGTAATTTTCAGGTATATGCTTTCCAGCTGGTTCTCCTATATAACTTCTAGTTCTTTTCTGATATTTTCTATTGCTTCCTTTGTTTCAATAGATTGTTATTGTTTTTTGAAGAATTTTTATAATTGTTTCTTCAAAATCCTTGTCAGATAATTCAAATAGCTGATGTTTCTTGGTGCTGTCATCAATTGCTTGTCTTTCCTCATTTAAGATGTGATTTTTCTGGTTCTTAGTATTTTAGTGTGTGCATTTTTGTTGTTTGTCTGTTATATTATGAGATGCTGGGTTCTATTTAAATCTTGAGACAATTGTGTTTTCAATGACAATTTAATTTTAACAGCTTTTGTGGTGCTATTTTGGTCTGCTTGGTTTGTTTAATGATCTCTGCTGGTGCCATGTGAAGGAGCAGAAGGAGCTTCCCCAGGAGAGAGCAGGGGTGCCTCTCAGTGGGGTAAGGGGTCTCTGCCCCTGGAGACAAAGTTCCCTTGTGGCATCTGGCACTTTCCGTGTTGAGATTCTTGCTCTTCAGCTGTCAGCCTCTTGTTGCTCCTTATTGGTAACCCCCAATGCCTGGTGTTTACAAGTGGGATCAGGAGCTCTGCCCGGTGGAATCAAAGAAGGTTTTAGGGGGTAAGCATTTACTTATTTGAGTGGGACACTCCTCATTAATACCTTCTGGTCACCAGGTGTCTCCATCCGAATGAGGTGAGTTTCAGTGATTTTAGTGGCAAGACTCTCTTGTCTGTGATGCCAAGCTATGTGTTGTCTCTAGGTGAGGAAGGGAGTTCTCTGGCCCATGGGTCAAAGAGACCTTCCCAAGTGGAGTCACAGTGACTTCAAATCTTTCTTGCTGGTGCCTCTGGCTGCCCCCCTTCTGGGTGGGGCAGAGGAGTAACTCCTAAGGCCACTTACTGTTAATAGAGCTTCCTGTGCATTTACCTTCCTGGTGGCAGTGGGCTTGCCTGGTATTGTTAGAGAGATTTCTGTGCTATGGCGGGAGGAATGAGCCTAGCTGGGAAAACTTGCGTTGCTAGGTTGGGCTCCAGAGATGATCGGCCTCGGTCTTCTGCTGTTCAATGGTAGGTCATAAGCCCTGTTGTTACTACAGTCCTTCTTGTTTCTACCTTTCAGAGTCCTTCTTTTGTTGCCTCTTGTATTATTTCCAGAGTTTATAATTGTACTAATCAGGGAGGAGTAGGGATAGCTGAGCACATCATCTGTCTGAACCAGAGTTTTCTAACAAAGTTTTTGAACTTGGAAAATTAAATGAATTGCAATGATTCAACTCCCCATGGCATACTTTGTTAGAATGTGAAGATTTACTCTTTTGTTTATCCTTTTGTAAATAAATAGATTGCTTAATTTATTTGAAAATTCTTAATGTATGCCAAAAGATGTGTGCGAAACTTTAAATTAAAAGAGGAAAAGAATTGAGCCTCATTCTCTAGCACTCATGATCTACCTAGTGAAGTTCTACATGCAAACAAATAAATAAAACAATTAAGACCAGTAATATGATAGAAGACTATATGAATACATAATTCACAAAAGTACAGAGATGAATTCATTCACAAGTATTGGTTGAGGGAGTGGTATGAAGTTTACAAAGAAGGTAACTGGATAGTTGCGTCTAGCAGTGGTCTATAGTATGATTTGAAGTAAGCTAGTATTTGAAGATAGACAGAATATGGAAATTGTTGAAACATTTAGAAAATTATGACAGTACTTCAAGTGGGAGATGGTAACAGCTAAGAATATGTAGTGCCAGTGGGAATAGGAAGGGTGATGACAACACAAATGCTCATGTGAAGTGTTCCAGCTCCCCTCCTGTGGATAAAGACCATCTGCACAATCAATTATGGATAAAGTTAAATGATCAGATGTTTCCTAGTGACCTTCATGCAATGTAACTTCTGGTTGTCTCTCTAATATCCATTCCATCCCCGATCCATTGTTCAGAAGTGAGCACTAAATGACCTAAATTGGTGCTGACAAATAGTAATATGTTATAATATTTATATGCAATTGTAAGTATTTTAGCAGGCTTTAAAAATTTTTTTAAAAGACAAAATTGATTTAATAATATATTTAACCACATATATTCAATATGTTAACATTTCAATGTGAAACCAATATAAAATTAATGATGATATATACTACATTTTAGAATTAAGTCTTTGAAACTCGGGAGTATATTTTATAAATAGACATAGATATATAGACATTTTATATATTTCAATTAAGAGGTTACATTTTTATTGGAGAGCCTTGAATTGTATTTAAATTTTATACAATGTACACCTGAAAAATAGATTCCCTATTTGAAAATTGTTCCAAGCTTATTTAAAGTTTTCCTAATAATTGAATGAAATATTTTTCCATTTAAATTTAAGTTAACTAAACTTAAATACATTTTAAAAATTAAATTCTCCAGCACAGTAGCTACATTTCAAATGTCTAATAACCACATATAGCATATGGTTACCATATTGGACAGCGCAGATCTAAGTCAATTTGTATGATTCTGGTCCTATGTCTTTATATTTGGTTAAAGGATTGACACAAATTGGCCTTAGGCCAATTCGTAGATTCTGTTTTCCACAATAATTAATTCAGGCATGGACTAAAGCACTGGATATTTGTAATGGTTTAGTGGCTCCTTCATTCCTGTTTATTATGAGAGTAGTTACTTTTCAACCTAATGCCTAAGGAAAGTCAAAGTAAGGCTTTTATACAAAACCATTACACAAAGAGGGTGAGCTGAGAGATGAGCAGAGAAGTAAAATTGGATTAGAGTCAATACTACTTGAAGCCCAAATGATTATTTATGGTCTTTTTAGTCACATGACTGAAGAAATTCTTCTTATTTATTCTTCAAGCTATTTTGAGTTAGATGTTTCATTATTTGTAAGAAAAATAATCCCAGTTGGTACAGGACTACTCTCAAAAGTGGGAAATATCAAGAAACAGATAACGAAATATGAAACTGACTCACCAGAGGATTTAGGTAGAACAGCCCTGAGAATCATTCTATCTCAGCTGGGAAGTAAGTTGGCAATTATAATTACACACTGCTAGTATTTATCTGGGATACCCAGTTGCAGACTCAGTGGTATTTCTTCTTATAAGGACACTGACCCTATTGGGTCAGGGCCCCGCCTCTAGGACCTCATTTAACCTTGACTAAGGTTAAACTTCTTACAGGCCCTGTCTCCAAATATAGTCTCACTGGGTATTAGGATTTCAATACATGAATTTTGGGGAGATATATACATTCAGTCTAAAACACTTCTATTTGCTTATACAGTCTTTTTTATTTTTCCAACTTATGGTCACTCTATCCTTCAATTTACTAATTTTCTTTTCAGGTCTTTTTTTGTATTCAATCACTGAGTCTTTAATTACAGGTATCATATCATTCTAGTCCTCCCATTTAGTTTTCTTTTATGTCTCTGTGTTCTCTAGCAAAAACCCCAGTAACATTATAAATTTAGTTTTATAATATTTTACAGTATTTTTAAAATATTTATTGACAATATTTTATATTATTTCCAATATTTTTGCAATATTTTTACAATATTTTACCATATTTTTACTCAACTATCCAGTTACCTTCTCTACAAATTTTATACCCCTTCCTCAATCAATACTAGTGAATGAATTCATCTTATTTATTGGAAAATTATTAAGCTTAGCATTTTAAGGTTTGTGTTTGGTAATTTCTCCAATCTGGGGCTCTTCTAGAGTCTATTCCATTGTATGTTGTTTTTCTTTATTGTTAGTCATACTTTTTGTCTAATTTGTGTCTTATTTTTTATCAACTTACAAACTTCAAAAAAAATTAGTAATTATTTTAGGATTGAAAAAAATTGCTCCAAGTTTCTTTAGTTTTGCTTCTGATGTTTGGTTAACTCAAATTTAATCAAATGACAAGGGTTAAGATAGTAGAAATCTAGGCTCCAGTGCTGGCATAGGCTGGACTATTGCTAGAACACTTGTACTCCTGTAAGCACTGAAGAGTCATAACAGGCCAGGTGCAGTGGCTCACACCTGTAATCCAGGCACTCTGGAAGGCCTAGGCGGATGGATCGCCTGAGGTCAGGAGTTCAAGACTAGCCTGGCCAACATGGTGAAACCCTGTCTCTAATAAAAATACAAAAAAATTAGCTGGTCATGGTGGCGCATGCTTATACTCCCAGCTACTTGGGAGACTGAGGCAGGAGAATTGCTTGAACTTGGGAGACGGAGGTTGCAGTGAGCTGAGATCGCGCCACTGCACTCCAGCCTGGGCAACAGAGTGAGACTCCGACTCAAAAAACAAACGAAACCAAACCAAAACAAACAAAAAAAGAGTCATAACATAGTAACTGGAAGGCTAAAACGCCTCTACTTTTTGTCTGCAGAGAGGGTGTTCTCATTTTGGTCCCATGAGTCCCATGCAGCTGTCAAAATTGCTACTTATAATCTTGGGCTTTCAGTTTTTTCTTCAAGGATGGGTTGACAAGTGTTGAAAAAGTGACTCCAAGTGTCAGGCTTACCTCTCTGGGTTTTCTTACCTTGGGTCTTATCCCCATAATTCTTTATCATGTTATAGTATCTCTAATGCCTCCAAGAGTAAGTTAGAAAATATTTACTTTACATTTTCGGGTCAACTTTACTAGGACAATCCTTAGAAATTAGTTAGTCTTTCATTACCAGAATCAGAAGCCCTCAATGAAATTTTAAAGTTGCATTGCCTAAGAAGGTAAAACCAGCAGATCCATACAGTAATATCAAGGACAACAAGCATATCAAGAAGTTGATTGTTAAAGTGTCCACCACAATGACCTTTGCACATAATGTCATAAATGGCAATAGTGGAAACATATGATAACATCAAGAACAAAAACATTCACTTATTTTGTCTTAGGCACTCTCCTAAGAGATTTTTTTTAACTTTTATTTTAGATTCAGGGGTACATGTGCAGGCTTGTTATATAGGTAACCTCAAGTCATGGGAGTTTGTTGTCCAGATTATTTCATCACCCAGGTACTAAGCCTAGTACCCAACAATTATTTTTTCTGATCCTCTCCCTCCTCCACCCTCAGGTAGGCCCCAGTGTCTATTGTTCCCCTCTTTGCGTCCGTGTATTTTCATAATTTAACTCCCACCTATAAGTGAGAACATGCAGTATTTGTTTTTTTGTTCGTGGGTTAGTTTGCTAAGGATGATGGCCTTCAGCTCCATTCATCTTCCTGCAAAGAATATGATCTCATTGCTTTTTCATTTTGTTTTTGCTTTGAGAGTCTCACTCCATCACCCAGGGTGGAGTGCAGTGGTGCGATCTTGGCTGTGCAACCTCCTCCTCCCGAGTTCAAGCAATTCTCCTGCCTCAGCCTCCCAAGTAGGTGGGACTGCAGGTGCCCACCACCATGCCCAGCTAATTTTTGTATTTATAGTAGAGACAGGGTTTCACTATGTTGGCCAGGCTGGTCTTGAACTCCTGCCTCAGCCTCCCAAAGTGCTGGGATTACAGGCATGAGCCACTGCACCTGGCCTGACCTCATTCTTTTTATCGCTGTGTAGTATTCCATGGTGTATATGTACCACATTTTCTTGATACAGTCTACGGTTGATGGGCATTTAGATTGATTCCATGTTTTTGCTATTGTGAATAGTGCTACAATGAACATATGTGTGGATGTGTCTTTAAGGCAGAATGATGTATATTTCTTTGGGTATATACCCGGTAACAAGATTGCTGGGTCAAATGGCAGTTCTGTTTTTAGCTCTTTGAGGAATTGCCTGACTGCTTTCCACAATGGTTGAAATAATTTACACTTACATCAACAGTGTGTAAGTGTTCCCTTTTCTCTGCAACCCCACCAGCATCTGTTATTTTTTTTTTTTACTTTTTAATAATGGCCATCCTGACTGGTGTGAGATGGTATCTCATTGTGGTTTTGATTTGCATTTAAGAGATTATTGTGAAGTTATTTTTTCAATGCTGAAGGAAAAAGAAGTCAGAACAGCTATGCCCAGCTTTACACACATAGAAGAAGTGGCAGAGAGAGAATCCTTCTCCAGCCAGTCCCAACAAGGTTATAAGTAGTTTATACAAATCATACTTAGCTCTTGTAATTCCAGAGCCTTCACCTTTGATAACTACACAATTCTCAGCAGGCAAATAGGTGACCAAAAAGAATAAAGAGCAAGAAAAAGTCTCTTGGGAGCAGAACAGGGACAGATTCACCAATGACAGACTAATTGGGCAGCAGCACAATGTACAGTGGAGTGCTGAGCCCTGTTTGCTATTTTCCTGTTTGCTTTTCAAAATAACACTTTTATCGTGATTATGAAGTTCTATCTTGGTATTACATATTGACCATGTTGTGGATAAAATCATCAGGTTGTTGGATATGATAGAGGGTATGGCCTATATTTCAGGCATCTGGCTCATTGTGTACTGGTGTTTTGTGGGAAGGGGTGACAGTATCTCAGGTAGGGAAAAACATATTTGGAATTCTATGCATGGGAAAGTGGGCATTTGTGAAAGCTAAGTAGCAACATGTCATTTCTGTTATTTTGAATATTATACCTGTTGGCAAAATATAAGTACCTAATAGTAAAATTAAATGACTTTTTAATAATCTCTCTCTCTCTCTCTCTCACACACACACACACCCACACACACACACATGCATACAAACACCAAAGCCCTTGTTAACTCCCCAAATCAACTGGTTTGGATATTATATAATTTAATCATACTCTTTGGTATGGGAATAAAATGTCATTCACTCGTCTCAGCTAAAGAAGATGTGGAAGTATATTAAGTTTGCAAAAATTCTCGATTGTGAGGGAACATATTTTAGGTAGATGGTAGCTGGTAGGTCTGAAGAATAGAAATTTCTTTGAGGTTTATAGAAAAATAATTAATAATTTGCCCAAACATTTTCTTTTTATACTTGACACAGGACTTCAATTTAACTTTAAAAATTATTGACTTATTTACATTTTATATTAGACTCAATGCACTGCTTTCTTATGTTACAATAAGCCACTAAATATGTCAAAATAGAGAAAAGCTCATTTTAAAATATCCATTTAATGTATTTGTAATGTATAAAATTATTTAGCACTAAAAAAAGATGAATAGTGTAAATAATTCATTTTTCTTCCAAGCTAATTATTTATCAATCTGAGGTTCTGAGACCCATCTGCAAAGATTCTATTTTTTATCATTAAAACATATATATATTTAAATACATACTTAAAGCCTAAGTTAGTAAGTAAAAAAGTAGTAATGGAAAAATAATGTTTTCTTTATTTAGTAATTCTTTAAGCACCAAAACGACCAAGACAATTATAATTTGCTAAAATAGATGAATAATGTGTTTTGACCTAAAATGTAAAATGAGTGAAAGACTTAGAAGCTAAAGGAAAACAAAAACACTTGAACATTATGAAGGCAATAACGGAGCTGATGAGGTGAGGAAGAACCGCGAAGAGTATTTGGTTGAACAGGTGCATCTGTAATCTACTGTTAGGATGGAGTTGCAGGCAGGGGAGGATAGTTACGTTTGTTATGAATCTGTTTTTAAAGAGTAAAATCTACTGGGTGATACTACTTTATCAAATAAATGAGATGTTTTTAATATAAGACAGGGAAATCTCAGAAATGACAGAAAATATTGCTGCAAGGTACGTGTCAATATAGACAGTTAAGATAGTTGAAACTTACAATATTCTATTGTTGTGAAATATAACTCTACACATATGATTGCATTTTTAATAAATGAAGGATAAAAGGAATTATATTGCCTGCAATTGAAAAATGATCACTGCAAATATTTTACTAGCAACATGACTGAAAACAATTAAATAAAGTGAGCCTCGTTTAAGATATAATTGTGGCTTATCAAAAATTCTACTGATAATGTTCTTATTCACAATCCTTATTATAACATTTTTATCTAAACTCTTTTGCTAAGGTATATTGTAAAGTTTCTTTAATGTTCTTCTTTACTTCTTACTTCAAAATAGTAAAACAAACCTCATTGGATATGCAAGTTTTCATAAATGTGATTTCTTATTTAAAGTTTTAAATATTTTTTCTTGATATACTTCTAATCATTCTTTCAAAGAAGTTAGAAATCAGAGAGGGAGAGTTTCCTTCTCAAAGTTGTCTTATCTGTGAATTAAAATACGTTAATATATTGTAGAACATACAAAAGATGTGAATTACAGCATTTCTGAATAAAATCACAAGTTAATCAAATGGCTAATATTTTATGCTCATACACACAGCTCAAATCTGTGAAGTAGCTTAGTATCCATAGCAACTATCATAGCATAAGAGTCTGTTTTCCCAGACCACTTTTTTTTTGTTTGTTTTGTTTTGGGTTAAGAAGAATTCCCTAGGCTTACTGTTAATATTTTGTGCTAGCAAACTACTGAACCAAGAAAAGAATCTTGCTAGCAACTGTGTTCGAGATTAATGTCTGAAAAATTAATTTGCTAAGGACAAGAGTGGAAGCCAAATGGTTGCAATAAATATAACACAATCAAATATATGAAATTTATGAGTCATTAAAAAGGTCAAATTTAGAATCACCAGCTGTGAATTTAAGTGGAAAAAAAGGATTGATTTCTTTATAGTTTTCTGAGCAATTAGGTACATGAAAACATACATTATACAAGAAAGCCAAGTGGTGCCAATCCATCAGCTACTGAGCATGTTTACAAAAATAATATACACGCATAGGAATCATTAATCCAAAATCCATGTTAATAATTTATTATTTATTAATTTATTTAAAGCTTGCATTTTCCACGTTGGGAACATACCATAATTTAAAAGTCAACTTTTTGAGAATATACAGGGTAAATGTACAACTTAATTTTCTATATTGCTACAAAATTAGGGTTCAGATGGTATTAGCGTTTTCCAATGTGACAGTCATGATGGTATGTGTTCTTTTCTTTCCTTTGCAAAACACCTTCAGACAAGTTAACCAAAGGAGTGACAAGCATGCCACATAATTTATGAGAGAAAAGAAATAAATGCTGCTTATTTTCTTTCACGTTTCACAGGAAGTGCCTTAGACTAGTTCTCAAACCTCAGTCCACGTCAGAGTCACAAAAGGGCCTGATGCATCCCAGATTCCAGTCCCTTCTCTCCATCCCAGACATTCTGCTGAGGTAGGTCAGAGGTGAGGCCCGAGAATCTCGGTTTCTTCCAACTGCTCTGCTAATGCTGATGCTGCAGTTGGGGGAATGCCCCCTAACAACCACTTCCTTAGAATATGAAGCATCTCCTGCCTTCCACAACTATTAAAATGGAATGCATGTCTACTTTTCTATAATGTTCTCTGTATTTCTCCTGGCTTCTTTAGGCAGCTTACCTTCTAATTACTAAATTCTTCCTCATATGAACCTAAATATCTCTCTGTAATTTATTTCACATCGTTTCCTGTTTCTGAAGTTTTTAATTATCACAATTCTTTGTGGATTATCTAAATCTCTCTAGATTTAATGTTTTTTAGCTAGCATCACACAATTCAAATTTATTTGCCTGTTAACAGCATGTTGACACTTTGTTACTATGAGTCAATCTTGGTTTGACTATTGCTCCAAACCCTAAATAATATGAATACTTAACATAGTATCTGACACATAAACACTTTTACCTTCTGTTATTTCCATAAGAAAATTGGACATTTCGGATTTTAATATATATGTTTTGTAAGTAAATTCTGCTTCGGTTTCTTTATCTTATATATTTCAGATGTTTTTGAAATAAATCAAATGGAATATACATCATTGGTTCTTTGATGAAATAATGCTTAAGAAGTCTGAAATTCCATAACAATGGAATCAAGTGTTAGTTTAAACTGCCTAGGACATATTACTTTAAAATGAATATCTTCCACTGTAACCTATGGATGTTATATCCTGAAGTAGCATTATGCTTGTAACAGGTAGGCTTGAGGCCAAGCTGCCAAAACACACAGACCACAAAATATAGATGCTGCTTCTTCTCCCCCATAAGGCTCTAGAAAGGGAGGGAAGGAAGAAGGGAGGGAGGGAGGGAGGGCTTTGTGTCAACATGTCCTGCAGGAACGCTTCCTGGCAGGGAAGCTCTGGTGTTCTTTCCATGTGGTTTGTGTTTCTGTATCCGAAACACCACCCCAGTTGTCTGCAGGCTAGCTCATCATTTCACACCAGACAGAGATAAAGGAGAACATGGAAGGCAAGAACATTCATATTTTTAAGGCCCTAAAATGATATTGGACACATCACTTATTTTATTTTTTTATTTTTGTGGGTACATAGTAGGTATATATTTATGGGGAAAATGAGATGTTTTGATACAGGCATGTAATGTGAAATAAGCACATCATGGAGAATGAAATACTGGCAAGGAGGTGGAGAAAAGGGAAACTTCATACACTGTGGGTGGGAATGTAAATTAATATAGCTACTATAGAGAACAATTTGGAGGTTCCTGAAAAAAACTAAAAATAGAGCTACCACATGATCCAGTAATCCCACTGCTGTGTATATACCCAAAAGAAAGGAAATCAGTATATGAAAGAGATATCTGCACTCCTATGTTTGTTGCAGCTGTTTACAGTAGCTAAGATTTGGAAGCAACCTGTGTCCACACATCACTTATTTTAGACTATCAGTCAAAATTTAGCCACACACTGACACCTAGCAACAAAGCGGGCTTGGGGCTCTCACACTCATGGGACTCGCACATTTGTGCACATCTTGTGGGTAAGGCACAGTGTTCCCTTTGTTTTGGATTAGTTTTTCAAGGATTTTTGTCTAACCAATAGCCTTGAAAGATGATGAGAATGTCTCCCTCCAAAGTGAGAGCTGGGCACAGGAACTCCCACCCACTTGCCTCTTGGCTCCCTAAGTGCAGGGATCCTTTACTGCAATGCCATCCACTCCTGATAAATGTGTCATCTGGCCGTCTCCACACCACTCTGTGGGGATTAGAGCACAGGGGATTGTCACAATAAAATGCTTATGCTATGGATACTGTTATTGCTGTAAGCAACAAAGCCCTTTTTCTCCAGAAATCTCCTATCTTCTGCCAGCATCAGTGACACTAGCAAAGACTAACTTGTCAATTTGAAAGTAGGGTAAAATCTCAGCCCTATAACAGTTCTTGACAACTTTGGCAATGCTGATGGGATAGTGATAAACATAGTGGAAGATAAAAGATGAGGGCATTGTCAGCTGATTAAGGGGACTTGTAGGAAGTCCGTGAGAATCAGTAGGAAATATGTTGGCTAAAGTCTACTTGGTAGTAATGGCCCTTCACTTTATTGACTGATAGTGAGGAGAAGTTGGGGAGATAGCTAAAGTTTGAGCAAGCACAAAGGAGATTTAAAGACCACTGCCCAAATGATATTCTGGCTGTGGTTACCACTCCTCTGGTGGGAGGATTTCCTGGTTCATCCAGCAACCAGCCTCAGGTTCAGCACACCACACTGCCTAGTACTGAAATCTGTCCTGAGTGACCAAGACATTCCAATTCTTTTCAGATAAGAGTTATAGGGATGCACACTCACTCAGCATGACATGAGAGAAATTCATAACAGCACTTGGCTGAAACTAGGAAAATCAGTATTTTGGCAATTTTGATTGGAGGATGACAGTCTGGGGCAAGTAACAGTTTTAAAGAAAGAAGATGCCAGGAGCGGTGGCTGACCCCTGTAATCCCAGCACTTTGGGAGGCCGAGGCAAGTGGATCACGAGGTCAGGAGATCAAGACCATCCTGATCAACATGGTGAAAGCCTGTTTCTACTAAAATACAAAAAATTAGCTGGGCGTGGTGGCACGTGCCTATAGTCTCAGCTACTCCGGAGGCTGAAGCAAGAGAATTGCTTGAACCCGGGAGGCAGAGGCTGCAGTGAGCCGAGATCATGCCACTGCACTCTAGCCTGGTAGCAGAGCGAGACCGTGTCTCAAAAAAGAAAAAAAAGAAAGAAGAAATAAGTTCTCATGTTATACACTACTGTAGGATGACTATAGTTAGCAATAATATATAATATATTTTCAAATAGCTATAAGGAGGATATTGAACTTTCCTAACACAGAGAAATAATAAATGCTTGAGATGATGGATATGCTAAGTTCCCTGAACATGTACATTATATGCATCAAAACATCACTGCTGCGGGTGCAATGGCTCACACCTGTAATCCCAGTGCTTTGAGAGGTCAAGGTAGGTAGATCGCTTGAGCTCAGAAGTTTCAGACCAGCCTGGGCAACATAGTGAAATCCTGTCTCTACAAAAACATACAAAAACTAACCGAGCATGATGTCATGTGCCTGTAGTCACAGTTACTTGGGAGGCTGAGGTGAGAGAATCCCTTGAATGTGGGAGGCAGAGGTCGCAATGAGCTGAGATCACTCCGGTGTATCCAGCCTAGGTGACAGACAGGAATCGTGTCTAAACAAAAACAAAAACAAAACAACCAAAAAACCCATGTATTTCATGAACATGTATAACTATTATTTGTCAATTAAAAAGGGGAAAATTTTTTAAAAAGAAAGAACAGCAACAGCTTTGCCATTTTACGGTTCAATAGCTCCTGTAGTCTTCCTGTCACTTTGATTCATTTAGGGATGGCAGTTAAAGTTCTCACAGATTTATTTTTTCAATGGTTCCTGACTACATTAAGGAAGCTTTGATTCTCTTGTGGAGAATCCTCCAAGAAAACATACTTGTATCATGGAAACTCATAGATTCAGCTCTGGGCAGATTGGGGCCCCTTACTGCCCTCCATTCAACTATAGTGTTGATGAAGGTGGCCTTTAGGACAATGAGGAACTGACCAGGAAACATCCTGATACACTCTTGCATCCACCACACTGTCCTGGAAAGCTCTTTTAGTCCTTATGTTAAAATTGGGCAAAAGCTCAAGCCTTATGGAAATGGGCAGCAAATGGCAGCCATTGGATTGGGATGCTGATATTGTTTGGATTTGCATCCCCACCCAAATCTCATGTTGAACTGTAATCCCCACGTGTTAGGGGAGGGACCTAGTGAGAGGTGATTGGATCATGGGGGCAGTTTCTCCTGTGCCGTTCTCATGATAATGAAGGAGTTCTCATGAGGTCTGATGGTTTAAAAGTGTGTGGTGGTTTTCCCATGTACTCTCTCTCCTGCCCCCATGTAAGACGTGTCTTGTTTTCCCTTCACCTTCTGCAATGATTTTACTTTTCCTGAGGCCTGCTCAGCTGTGCAGTCAATTAAACCTCTTTTTTTTTTTTTTAAATAAATTACCCTGTCTCAGGCAGTACTTTATAGCAGTGTGAAAACAAACTAATATAGATGGGCTCCTTAGAAAATGAGTTGCATCTGAATGAGTTAGGTTTAATTCAACCAAAGGGTGCAAACTCCATGGCCCCAGCCAGAAACTAGTGCAACTGTGGCTGCTGAATTCAGGGATCTCCAAGGCTCCCTAAGTGCAGGGCTCCTCTACTGCAATGCCATCCACTCCAGAGGAATGTGTCATCTGGCATGGTGTCAGCCATGAAGACCTGGCTGAAAAGTCTGTAAGTTCACGTGGCTGGGCCACAAGCTGCACCACAACACTCTGCTTACAGGGCCTTTCTTTCCTCTTTGCCCTGATCCTTCCCCCTTCCTCTCTTGCTTTAAACAAAAAGATGACTAAAACTTTGGCTGAGGTGTCCCAGTCCCCACTGGGGACAAAAAGCCGTTCACATCTATCCAAGCATGCTGGGAAACCTGGGAGACGTGAGGAAATTCAGATTTTATGTCTTTGTTGATACAGGTGACCAAATCACCATTAATGGGAAAGGAAAGCTAATGTAACCTTTTAGGTAGGGCCCATAAGCAGGGTTGATTTGATCTGATGTCCTATTCAGTGGCCTACAACCTTGACAGTGTAGTAGGAATTGATTTGCTCTATGTGTATACTTCCAATACTGCAAGTGCTGGTTCTCATCAGAAAGAGCCATTTGGATAGAAGTTTTAGTACAACCCAAAGTGACACAGTCACTTGTCACATTGATTTTGAAAATCACTTTTACTTTCCTTCTCAGAAGCAAATGCCTGACCCATGGAGGTCTTATGACTCTGTATCCTGATGTTCTGGCTGTAGGGTGGGTACAGTCAGACTCAATAATTAACAAGATAGGAAGGATTCAATAAGATTCACTTATCAAATGGAAATGGTCCGTTTAAAAATGCAGCTAGGCCTTCCCATGGCAACTTGGCCTGGCATGAAAAAGTGAGCAGCTGGTTCTGTGGGCCCTCAGTTCACAGGCTTTCTCTTAAATGCCTGGGTCTGTTTCACTGGTAGTTTGCTGAGCTGAAACCCAGTGGTGCTCACTGGGTTGTGATGCTGTTCATCTCAGTGCCATCTATGTACAACCAAATATCAGTATGGTCAATTTCCTCAGTGGGCATCATTCAAGGACGTTCTCATGGTTCCAGCCAATATTCTCCTGGATTAGTTTTGTCATATTTTTACTTATTCTGTAAAATGAGACTGTAGTCAATGGCCTAGCAGTTTGATCTATCACTTAGAAAATCACAAGCAGACAGATTAAACTTATGCCTAGTGTTCCATTATTGGAACGCTAAGCATGTGAGAGTTATTCATATCCTACTTCTCAAGGTCATCGCCAAGGTCTGATTGCAAAAATTCAAAAACTTGCAATCTCAGGCATAAATGGTTAAAGGCACCTCCATTTACACTTGCAAAGGGTGGAAAGCAATTGCTGCTGCTAACAAACACCAGGCATTTAAAGTTCTCTTGTATTTATCAAGAATGCCATGGAGCTATTGGTACTTTTTTTAGGTTATGGTATTGCTATTTCAGATTATCAACTGACACCAGCATTCCAGCCCTTGCAACTAAACATTCGGCATGCTTCCAGCTTTCCAGGCATTTGTAACCTGGCACTTGTTGATAGTAGCTTAAGAAAATTCCAAATGAGAGAAATTTAAGAGATTTGGTCTCAGCTTCTGTCAAGCCAGTGGAGTGCTATACTAATCAAAACATTAGGCAGAAGCCAAGAAAGTCTAGAAATAAGAGTTGCATATTGTTGGGAGGTAATTCTCCTCGGCTCTTTCAACTTTATGCACATCTTGCAAGCAGTGTATGCCACTGACTGTCTTTTTTTTTCAGGGCTAAATTTTTAGCATGTTTGTTTAATGAACAGCCTCAGAAGAAGGCAGAGATATTGTCTCCCACCAGAACAAAGGGCAATTGTGCTCACTGCCCTCTATAAAAGTCTGCTCTCCCTAAGCTAAGGGTTATTTCCCTGTAACTCAGCCCACTTTGTCAACAGGTATCATTTGTTTCTCCTCATTTCTTCTTGTGGCAAATAGGCCTTGGAGAATTGGAGCAAGACAATGCTTATACTCTAGCATTATAGACTGAATTGTGTTCCCCTAAAATCCATATGTCAACATCCTAACTTCCACCCACTACTATGTTTGGAGATAGGATCTTTAAAGAGGTAATTAAGTTAAAATGAATTCACTAGGGTGGACCCTACTCCAACATGACTGGTGTCCTTATAAGAAGAGGAGAAGAACACAGTCATGCAGAGAGGGATGGCCATGTGAAGACACAGGGAGAAGACAGTCGTCCAACAGCCAAGGAGAAAGTCCTCAGAAGAAACCAATCCTGCTGACACCTTGATCTCAGACTTACTGCCTCTGGGACTGTGAGAAAACAAATGTCCAGTGTTTAAGCCATTCAGTCTGTGGTACTTTCTTATGGCAGCTTTAGATAATTTATACATCTTGATACTGCTATCTGTGTGAGTGAGAAAGTGTTTTTTTCTCTGACAAAAGAGTCTCATGTGTTTTTGTTTGTTTTTCTAGCATTCATCCAGACTAACTTGTTAGCTTGCAAGTAGAGTACTGCCTCGGAATATCCACATTTCTGGGCAAAAGGTAGCTGTGTCTTTAGCTGGGTGACTGTATTAGTTTATTCTCACACTGCTCTAAAGAATTGCCCAAGACTGGGTAGTTTTTAAAGGAAAGAGGTTTAATTGGCTCACAGTTTACCATGGCTGGGGAGGCCTCAGAAAACTTACAATCATGGCAGAAGGTGAAGGGGAAGTAAGGCACCATCTTTACAAGGCAGCAGAACGGAGCATGAACACAGGAGGATCTACCAAATGCTTATAAAACCATCAGATCTTGTGAGAACTCCCTCATTATCACAAGAACGGCATGGGGGGAAACTGCGCCCATGATTCAATTACCTCCGCCTGTTCTCTCTCCCTTGACACATAGGGATTACGGGGATATTACAATTCAAGATGAAATTTTGGGTGGGGACACAGACGAACCATATCAGTAACTAATTATACAAACAAAATCCAGGCTCGGAGGAGGTTCTATCACTACTAAAGTCAGAAAAGGTGGAACAGATATTATAACAGTGGAATATGGAAACAAATAAAAGGGAATAATAATGTCACAAGAACAAAGGTGGAGTATATTTACTTATTTAGTCATTTCAAATATTACAACCACGTTCTAAATCAGCAGTTACCAATGTTTATTCCGAGGATCCAAGTAGAAGTTTCTGGGTTAAGCAATTGTAAATAGTGACTCGATAATAGCCTTTAGAGGCTTTTGTGGTAATGATTGTATGGTTTTGACTCTGTGCAATAGCGATAATGATAGTTTTCCTTAATATTTTCACTGAAATTGGCTTATTAACATCTCATGGTCATAATTCTAAAAATTCATAGAATTCAAATCCAGTGACTTCATTTGTGATTTAGTAAACTGATGTCTCTATGATTATGTGACTTGATTTAGAGCTACATCCTGGTAGAGTGAGAAATGGGATCCATTTACTCTGATTTCCATATGAATGGTTTTCCTAGGATCACAAGTCTTTTTAAAATAGGCATAAATTTAAGGTAAACAAAGGTTCAGTGTAATGCAAAAAATATGTGCAATAACTAAATGTTAAACTATAAAAAAGATTGTATCTATCAAAAACTAATTTGATATTATTATAGTCAACACTCTGGATAATGTGATAATTGCTAGAATATTAAGACTATCCAGAGTGTTAATATTTTAATAAATAATATCATTAATATTCATTGAAACTTAGATAAAATATTTTTGGAGAATAATTTAAATGAGACATGTGCCATGAATAAGATTATTTTATTAAAATATTCTAATTTCTTGTAACAAGTAGATACAGTAAAAGTATTTTTTTGTTTTCTTTTTAGGCAACTACCACATTTAAGTGGACAAGTTCATCATTAATATTTAACTTATGAGGCCTCTCTTGGATCAGCTTTTCTTCACTGATCATTCATCTTTGAGGTAACATTGCCCTTTTACGCTAGTCAATATCAAGAGAAATGTTAAATGCCATACAGAAGTGTGCCAAGAGTAAAAGTGCCTGAAAGTAGAAAATGTAGTTTGCTATGAATCTGCTAATAATGCTGGTGATGTATGGGGAGGGTGGTGTGCAGGATGCTATGAATCTGCTAATAATGCTGGTGATGTATGGGGAGGGTGGTGTGCAGGATAATGGACCCCAAAGGTGTCCATGTGCTGATTTTCCAGAACTGTGGTTATGGTACTTTACATGGTAAGGGGGAATTAAGGTAGCAGATGAAACTGAGATTGCTATATCAGTTGATCTTAAATTAAGGAGATTACCCTGGTTTATGCAGGTGCAGCTAATATAATAGTAAGAGTCTTAAAGATGAGACGGCAGCTGGTGTGTCTTTGTCACAGTGCCACACTGTGAAGAAGACTCGATTGGTCACTGCCGTGAGGCCAAGAGGGCAGTGAGGCTCTAGAAACTGGAAAAAGCCAGAAAACGCTTCTTCCTAGAGCCTCCAAAAATGAATGCAGCCTTGCTGATACCTTGTTTTTAAGCCCAGTAAGATCTGTTTTGTATTTCTGACCTTCAAAACTGTAAGGTAATAAACTTGTGTTGTCGTAAGCCAGCAAATTTGTGGTAATTCTTCACAGCTCTCTGGGTAAATATGTGCAAGCTACCATGTCTATTTTAGAAATACCATGAGCATCTATCTTTCTACTGCCTCTGTTATTGTGCTAATTCAGTTCCTTCATGAAAATAAAACAAGAATTATATGTAAGGCCAGGTGCAGTGGCTTACATCTATAATCCCAGCACTTTGGGAGGCCAAGATCATGGGCAGATTGCTTGAAGCCAGGAGTTCAAGACCAGCCTGGGCAACATAAGGAGACCCTTTACCAAAAACACAAAAAACTAGCCAGGCATGGTGGCGCACCTGTAGTCCTAGCTACTCAGAAGGCCAAGGCAGGAGGATAGCTTGAGCTCAAAAGGTCAAGGCTGCAGTGAACTATGATGTGCACTCCAGCCTGGATGACAGATTGAGACCCTCTCTCATGAAATGGCAATGACAATGACAAAAAGAATTCTACAGATGTGTTAGATAGAAGTAAGTAAATGTAATGATAGAAGAGGTCTTGAAGAAGGAGCACTCCTACTGCTCAGGAAAATAGTCTCCCCTCCTCATCACAACCCTCCCCCTTCATCCTTTTCCCTTGTAGTTTTCTCATCTTCATCTTCCACTTACTACATATTCACTTTTGAAGGCAGCATGGCTCTTACTCAACCGTCATATAAAAGAGGGTGTTATGATTGGAGGAAGTCTGGTCTTAAGTAATGCCTTAACCCATACTAGCCCATGACTTGAGTAAGTCTTTCTTTACGTTTGATGCTTGAACAACACAAGTTTGACCTGCACTGGTCCATTTATACATACATTTTTTTCAATAAATCTCTCCTGTCTCCCTTTCCACCCCACACCTACAACCTCTTCTGCCTTTGCCACCTGATATGGTTTGGATTTGTGTCCCCACCCAAATCTCATGTTGAATTGTAATTCCAAATGTTGGATGAGAGGCCTATTGGGAAGTGACTGGATCATGAGGGTGGATATCCCCCCTTGCTGTTCTCATGATAGTGAAGGAGTTCTCGTGAGACACGGTTGTTTAAAAGTGTGTAACACCTCCCCTTTCTCACTCTTCCTCCTTCTCTGGCCATGTAAGACATGCCTTCTTCCTCTTCACCTTCCACCATGATTGCAAGTTTCCTGAGGCCTCCCCAGTCATGCTTCCTGTACAGCCTGCAGAACTGTGATCCAGTTAATCCTCTTTTCTTTATAATTACCCAGTCTTAGGTAGTTCTTTATAACAATGCAAGAACGAACTAATACTCCACCCCTTAGACAGCAAAATCAACTCCTCTTCTTCCTCCTCATCAGCCCACTCAGTGTGAAGATGATGAGGAAGGAGACCTTTATGATGATCCACTTCCACTTAATGAATAGTAAATATCTTTTCTCTTCATTATATTTTTAAACAATATTTTCTTGTGAATAATTATTACTTTATTGCAAGAATCCAGTATGTAATGCATATAACATACAAAATATGCATTTATTGACTGTTTATATTATCATTAAAGCTTCTGGTCAATAGTAGGCTATTAGTAGTTACGTTTCTGAGAGTCAAAAGTTACATGCAAATTTTCTACTGTGTAGGTGGGAGGGGGGGGATGGTGCCCCTAAGTCTCAAGTTGTTCAAGAGTCAACTGTATATAGGGATCACATCACTTTATGTTGAAAGTCCATTACTCACAATGGTAAAGCTAGAGTCAATGATTGCTATGCATTTTTCTCAACATTTTCTATGGCAATCAGTAGCTACATTATATATTTTTTTAACAGAGACTCTAAACACAGTTGAACTTAAAAGCTGATAGCAAAGGATTCATCAGAGAAAACCTGATAAGAGGTTTTAGCCTAATCTGCAATTTACAAGTCCTTTCAAATGTCTTTCTTGACCTCAGTGCCTCACTGCAAGCAAAAATGTAATCCTTTTGGTCAGCTCTTTGCAACTGCCTTATTATGGTGTCTGGCTGCAATAATCTTACTATAGTGAGAACATTTTGCACAGCTCTTCATATTCATTGGAGGTTTCTTAAACCTGACAGAGGGCCCCAGCCATTTAAATGACAATTTTCTCAAGCTGTCATTTTAATATCAATAATTCAGCTATCCTCCATGTTTCTGACTTTTATTCATTTTTTTTTTTACTTCAGATGTGAAGATATGAATTGTTTCTTTTATTGTCTTGTAAATATACTTCTGAAATTCACCATTGCTTTCTATTTCTCAGGTGTTTCTTAACTGGATGAAATTAAAATAATAAAAAAATAGCTTGCAGATTCAACTACTTACTCATTTTAAAAATCAACAACAGACACTTACTTGAAAATCTGCATGTATTTGTAAGCATATCTGTATAATTTATGTCTTGCTTAATGCCCACTGAGCAATGGCTCTAAGTTAACATTGTTCTAAATTCTTTAAATACCTTATTCATTTAAGTAATCAAAATGAAACTTTGAACATTCTGTTGTAAATTTACGGCATTAAATATTAGACACTATATTGAATACAAAGTTATAGCAAAAAACGATTTTATTGATCATCTGCTATAGAACATTTGTTCATTTTATACAATATAAAAAGCTGAGTAAACATGATTTCAAATAAGGTAAAGAGATTACATGCATCCATGGTTTAAACTGTATCACAAGTTAGCACTATTCACAATAGCATTGTGTTGGAACCAACCCAAATGGCCATCAATGATAGACTGGATAAAGAAAATGTGGCATATATATATACAATGGAATACTATGCAGCCATAAAAAAGAATGAGTTCATGTCCTTTGCAGGGACATGGATGAAGCTGGAAACCATCATTCTCAGCAAGCTAACACAGGAACAGAAAACCATACACTGCATGTTCTCACTCATAAGTGGGAGTTGAACAGTAAGAACATATGGACACAGGGAGAGGAACATCACACACCGAGGCCTGTTGGGGAGTTGGGGACAAGGAGAGGGAAAGCATTAGGACAAATACCTAATGCATGCAGGGCTTAGAACCTAGATGATGGGTTGATGGGTGCAGCTAACAACCATGGCACATGTATACCTGTGTAACAAGCCTGCATGTTATGCACATGTATCCCAGAACTGAAAGCATAATATATTTTATATATATACAACTATTACCTTGTATTCAATATAGTGTCGAATATTTAATGCTATAAATTTACAACAGAACGTTCAAAGTTTTATTTTTGATTACTTAAATGGATGAGGTATTTAAAGAACTTAGAACAATATTAACTTAGAGTCATTGCTCAGTAGGCATTAAACAAGACATAGATTATACAGATATATATATATCTCACAAGTTTCCCTTTGAGCTGTATCCTAGTCAGCTTAGGCTGCTGTAACAACTTACCACAGACTGGGTGGCTAAAGAAAAGGAATTTATTTCTTACTCCTCTAGAGGTTCGGAAGTCCAAGGTCAAGCTGCCAGCTGGTTCACATCTTTGGTGAGGCCCCTCTTCCTGGGTTACAGATTTCATGCTCACATGGCAGGACAGAGAAAAAGGAGCAAGCTCTTTTGCGTCTCTCCTTAGAAAGGCACTAATCTAATCAGGAGAGCACCACCCCATGGCCTCATCTACACCTAATTACCTCTCAAAGGCCTGTCTCCAAATACCATCACACTGGGAGTTAGGACTTCCACTTATGATTGTGGGGGACACAATTCAGTCCATAGCACCTGGTAACCAGAAAACTCTCCTTTGATTAATATTAATATTTTAATTCTATGTATATCACTGTGAACAACCATAGCTGTTTATTTAATCTAAGATAGGAGTTATAGCTTTCTGAGCTAGACATATCAGATCCTTCACCTCAGAAATATTTTGAATATATGTACAACTAACATGTATTATAGCTGGTTTAGAAGGAAGTACCGTATGTAGAATAAAATAATAGCATCCAGTGACACACACACGCACACACACCCCAGTCAGATTTCCATCCTGGATATAATATGACTTATTCTTACAAAATGATGCTGGTTCGGTGGTCTCTCCAGATTTTGTATTTGGTATCACTGCATTTACATTTAATTGTTATAAGATTCATTCTACAAATATCTATTAAGTCTACTATGTTCCAAAGCTATGTGGATTATTTAAAAATTAGGGGGAAGAAAGGATTATTTGTCTGGCTGGGATTCATCCCTTTGGTGAATTCCTACATGATGTGTGTCACAATTTTTGATTACTTCAAAATCCAGGTAACTTATTCTCCTACCTAGCTGGCATTCTCTCCATCAGAGAATCTGCCCATACTTGTACCCTGAGTCTTGGAGGCACATGTATCTGCAACCCTTCCTTCATCTCGATTTCAAACATTTCACTTTCTGATCAACATCTCCTATCTTGCCCTGTAACTCCGATTCCATTAATCATATCAATGAACCTTTCTTTCTAAAGGTTCTCAAGCCTGTCGTCTAACAATTATCTTTCTTGTTGAGCTAAAATTTCATAACTTATCATTACAATAACTCATCTGGATATACCTTTGGAACCCCTTCCTGCTCTCACTTCATGGTGTGCGCTCCTTTGGCAAAACCACGGCTTGATTACATCCCACTTCTTCACTGCACCATGGTGCGTTAGGCACCATGGTAGAATAACAGCCCCCAAAAGACGTACACATCCAAATCCCTGGAACCTGAAAATATGGTCGTTTACATGGCAAAGCAGAATTAAGGTTGCAGATGGCATTAATATTGTCAATCAGCGAACCTTATGCTTGGGAGAACATACAGGTGGGCCCAATGTCATCATAAGAGTCCTTCAAAGTGAAAGAGAAAATTGGAAAAGAACCAGATAGAAAGCAGCATGAAGAGAATCAAGGCCAATGGTGCTGGCTTTGCAGATGGATGAAGGGGAGCATGGACTAAAGAATATGTCCAGAAGGTGGAAAGGATGAACCCATAGATTCTTGCCTGGAGCCTCCAGGGAGAACACAACTCAGATGGCATCTTAATTTCAGCCCACTGAGGCCCACTTTGGACTTCTGAACTCCAGAAGTATAAAACAATAAATTTGTATCATTTTAAATCACGAGATTTGTAGTAATTTGTTGCAGCAGCAATGGGAAACTAATACACTTGGTACCTAAACATTGATGTGGGAGAGCACAAATACATGCCAAAGGGATTAACGTTAAACTCATCCACTAACCTCGACTGGGACCTTAATACTGTATTTCCCTTGACTACTTCCTCTTCTACCCACCTGGGAGACTGTTTCATATCTACTCTCAATTTATCTATGTTTTGATACCTTATTCTCCCATAGTCAATCTCAGCTGAGGTTTTTTTTTCTACTGAAATGAGAAAGGAGAAGCAATCAGACAGGAACCCCACAAACTTTCACCATGACATCTCTCAACCTCATTATCACCTATGGCTATATCTTCTTTCTGATTATTGTAGTTGAACTGCAGGCTCTTCTGGCTAAGGCAAATTCCTCTAACTGTGCAATAGAGCCTCCTGGGAGAGCACAGCCCCGCTGACATCTTTTTTGTGTGTGTGTGTGACTCAGGCTGGAGTGTAGCGGTGCCATCTTGGCTCACTGCAATCTTTGCCTCCTGGGTTCAAGCAATTCTCCTGCCTCAGCCTCCCAAGTAGCTGGGATTACAGGTGCTCACCAACATACTCAGCTATTTTTTGTATTTTTAGTAGAGATGGGGTTTCACCATGTTGGCCAGGCTGGTCTCCAGCTCCTGACCTCATGTGATCCACCTGCCTCGGCCTCCCAAAGTTCTGGGATTACAGGCATGACTCACTGTGTCTGGCCCTGCTGGCATCTTAATTTCAGCGAGCACCATTGGGCTTAATTCCCCTCATGGTGCTTTCTCTCTGGTTCTCTTCCAATGTTCTCTTTCACTTTTAAGGACTCTTATGATGATATTGGGCCCATCTGGCTAAGACCAATCCCTCCACTGCAACAGATCAGTGCTTCTGAAACTTTAATGTGAATACAAATCACCTGGGGATTGTCTTGTTGGGTTCTGACATTCTGTGTTTCTGCATGGCCCCACAGACTTCACTTTGAGTCCCTTGATCACTCCTCTAAGCTTACTCAACATTCAGATTCACCGAAGTTGAAATGAAGGAAAAAATGTTAAGGGCAGCCAGAGAGAAAGGTCAGGTTGGTTACCCACAAAGGGAAGCCCATCAGACTAACAGCTGATCTCTCAGCAGAAACTCTACAAGCCAGAAGAGAGTGGGGACCAATATTCAACATTCTCAAAGAAAAGAATTTTCAACCCAGAATTTCATATCCAGCCAAACTAAGCTTCATAAGTGAAGGAGAAATAAAATACTTTACAGACAAGCAAATGCTGAGAGATTTTGTCACCACCAGGCCTGCCCTAAAAGAGCTCCTGAAGGAAGCACTAAACATGGAAAGGAACAACCGGTACCAGCCACTGCAAAACCATGCCAAATTGTAAAGACCATCAAGGCTAGGAAGAAACTGCATCAACAAATGAGCAAAATAACCAGCTAACATCATAATGACAGGATCAAATTCACACATAACAATATTAACCTTAAATGTAAATGGGCTAAATGCTCCAATTAAAAGACACAGACTGGCAAATTGGATAAACAGTCAAGACACATCAGTATTCAGGAAACCCGTCTCACATGCAGAGACACAAATAGGCTCAAAATGAAGGGATGGAGGAAGATATACCAAGCAAATGGAAAACAAAAAAAGGCAGGAGTTGCAATCCTAGTCTCTGATAAAACAGACTTTAAACCAGCAAAGATCAAAAGAGACAAAGAAGGCCATTACATAATGGTAAAGGGATCAATTCAACAAGAAGAGCTAACTATCCTAAATATATATGCACCCAATACAGGGGCACCCAGATTCATAAAGCAAGTCCTTAGTGACCAACAAAGAGACTTAGACTCCCACACAATAATAATGGGAGACTGTAACACCCCACTGTCAACATTAGACAGATCAACAAGACAGAAAGTTAACAAGGATACCCAGGAATTGAACTCAGCTCTGCACCAAGCAGACCTAATAGACATCTACAGAACTCTCCACCCCAAATCAACAGAATATACATTCTTTTCAGCACCACACCACACCTACTCCAAAACTGACTACATAGTTGGAAGTAAAGCACTCCTCAGCAAATATAAAAGAACAGAAATTATAACAAACTGTCTCTCAGACCACAGTGCAATCAAACTAGAACTCAGGATTAAGAAACTCACTCAAAACCACTCAACTACATGGAAACTGAACAACCTGCTCCTGAATGACTACTGGGTAAATAATGAAATGAAGGCAGAAATAAAGATGTTCTTTGAAACCAACGAGAACAAAGACAAAACATACCAGAATCTCTGGGACACATTCAAAGCAGTGCGTAGAGGGAAACTTATAGCACTAAATGCCCACAAGAGAAAGCAGGAAAAATCTAAAATTGACACCCTAACATCACAATTAAAAGAACTAGAAAAGCAAGAGCAAATACATTCAAAAGCTAGCATAAGGCAAGAAATGACTAAGATCAGAGCAGAACTGAAGGAAATAGAGACACAAAAAACCCTTCAAAATATCAGTGAATCCAGGAGCTGGTTTTTTGAAAAGATCAACAAACTTGATAGACCGCTAGCAAGACTAACAAAGAAGAAAAGAGAGAAGAATCAAATAGACGCAATAAAAAATGATAAAGGCGATATCACCACCGATCCCACAGAAATACAAACTACCATCAGAGAATACTATAAACACCTCTATGAAAATAAAGTAGAAAATCTAGAAGAAATGGATAAATTCCTCGACACATACATCCTCCCAAGACTAAACCAGGAAGAAGTTGAATCTCTGAATAGAACAATAACAGGCTCTGAAATTGAGGCAATAATCAATAGCTTACCAACCAAAAAAAAACCCAGGACCAGATGGATTCACAGCTGACTTCTACCAGAGGTACAAAGAGGAGCTGGTACCATTCCTTCTGAAACTATTCCAATCAATAGAAAAAGAGGGAATCCTCTCTAACTCATTTTATGAGGCCAGCATCATCCTGATACCAAAGCCTGGCAGAGACACAACAAAAAAAGAGAATTTTAGACCAATATCCTTGATGAACATCCCTGCAAAAATCCTCAATAAAATACTGGCAAACCAATCCAGCAGCACATCAAAAAGCTTATCCACCATGATCAAGTGGGCTTCATCCCTGGGATGCAAGGCTGGTTCAGCATATGCAAATCAATAAATGTAATCCAGCATATAAACAGAACCAAAGACAAAAACCACATGATTATCTCAATAGATGCAGAAAAGGCCTTTGACAAAAGTCAACAACCCTTCATGCTAAATAAAACTCTCAATAAATTAGGTATTGATGGGACGTATCTCAAAATAATAAGAGCTATCTATGACAAACCCACAGCCAATATCATACTGAATGGGCAAAAACTGGAAGCGTTCCCTTTGAAAACTGGCACAAGACAGGGATGCGCTCTCTCACCACTCCTATTCAACATAGTGTTGGAAGTTCTGGCTAGGGCAATCAGGCAGGAGAAGGAAATAAAGGGTATTCAATTAGGAAAAGAGGAAGTCAAATTGTCCCTGTTTGCAGATGACATTGTATATCTAGAAAACCCCATTGTCTCAGCCCAAAATCTCCTCAAGCTGATAAGCAACTTCAGCAAGGCTCAGGATACAAAATCAATGTACAAAAATCACAAGCATTCTTATACACCAATAACAGACAAACAGAGAGCCAAATCATGAGTGAACTCCCATTCACAATTGCTTCAAAGAGAATAAAACACCTAGGAATCCAACTTACAAGGGATGTGAAGGACCTCTTCAAGAACTACAAACCACTGCTCAATGAAATAAAAGAGGATACAAACAAATGGAAGAACATTCCATGCTCATGGGTAGGAAGAATCAATATCGTGAAAATGACCGTACTGCCCAAGGTAATTTATAGATTCAATGCCATCCCCATCAAGCTGCCAATGACTTTCTTCACAGAATTGGAAAAAACTAAAGTTCATATGGAACAAAAAAGAGCCCGCATCGCCAAGTCAATCCTAAGCCAAAAGAACAAAGCCGGAGGCATCACACTACCTGACTTCAAACTATACTACAAGGCTACAGTAACCAAAACAGCATGGTACTGGTACCAAAAGAGATATAGACCAATGGAACAGAACCGAACCCTCAGAAATAATGCCGCATATCTACAACTATCTGATCTTTGACAAACCTGACAAAAATAAGAAATGGGGAAAGGATTCCCTATTTAATAAATGGTGCTGGGAAACCTGGCTAGCCATATGTAGAAAGCTGAAACTGGATCCCTTCCTTACACCTTATGCAAAAATTAAGTCAAGATGGATTAAAGACTTAAATGTTAGATCTAAAACCTTAAAAACTCTAGAAGAAAACCTACACAATACCATTCAGGACATAGGCATGGGCAAGGACTTCATGTCTAAATCACCAAAAGCAATGGCAACAAAAGCCAAAAGCCAAAATTGACAAATGGGATCTAATTAAACTAAAGAGCTTCTGCACAGCAATAGAAACTACCATCACAGTGAACAGGCAACCTACAAAATGGGAGAAAATTTTTTGCAACCTACTCATCTACTCAAAGGGCTAATACCCAGAATCTACAATGAACTCCAACAAATTTACAAGAAAAAAACAAACAACCCCATCAAAAAGTGGGCAAAGGATGTGAACAGACACTTCTCAGAAGAAGACATCTATGCAGCCAAAAGACACATGAAAAAATGCTCATCATCACTGGCCATCAGAGAAATGCAAATCAAAACCACAATGAGATAACATCTCACACCAGTTAGAATGGCGATCATTAAAAATTCAGGTAAACAACAGGTGCTGGAGAGGATGTGGAGAAATAGGAACAATTTTATACTCTTGGTGGGACTGTAAACTAGTTCAACCATTGTGGAAGTCAGTGTGGCAATTCCTCAGGGATCTAGAACTAGAAATACCATTTGACCCAGCCATCCCATTACTGGGTATATACCCAAAGGATTATAAATCATGCTGCTATAAAGACACATGCACACCTATGTTTATAGCGGCACTATTCACAAGAGCAAAGACTTGGAACCAACCTAAATGTCCATCGATAGACTGGTTTAAGAAAATATGGCACATATACACCATGGAATACTATGCAGCCATAAAAATGATGAGTTCATGTCCTTTGTAGGGACATGGATGAAACTGGAAACCATCATTCTTAGCAAACTATCGCAAGGACAAAAATCCAAACACCGCATATTCTCACTCATAGGTGGGAATTGAACAATGAGAACACTTGGACACAGGAAGGGGAACATCACACACTGTGGCCTGTTGTGGGGTGGGGGGAGGGAGGAGGGATAGCATTAGGAGATATACCTAATGCTAAATGACGAGTTAATGGGTGCAGCACACGAACATGGCACAGGCATACATATGTAACAAACCTGCACGTTGTGCACATGTACCCTAAAACTTAAAGTATAATAATAATAAAATTTAAAAAAAATGTTATGCAGCATCTACACTGAACCAGGGCCACAGCAGAAAATGTTATTACAGGAAAGTAAAGTAAAAAAATTGGCAATGGACTTTTAGGGTATGTTCCCCATCTCCAAAGAACACATCCTACTTACAGCCTAAAGAAGGTCTTGCTCTCAAATTCGAGGCTTAGTAAGGCATAGATTAATTCATCCCACTATTAATGTGTAGCCAAAATAGAACCTACTTATTTATTTTCTATTTTGAATAAAAATTGTCTTGGAATGATTCAGAGTATATTTACAAATTGCTTGAGTACAGTACTGTATTAAGCCATCTCATTGCATCCTATTGTGTTTATCCTCACTTGTCAGAAATTGTGTGCTGCTGATTTGGAGAATATGGTTGGCTTTCAGGTCTGAATGGGCAGACATCTTATTTTTATAATGGAGCCAACCCAAACAGCACATATTTCTTTTTATTTATTTATTTATTTTATTTTATTATATATATATGTACATTTATTATACTTTAATTTCTACAGTACATGTGCACAACGTGCAGGTTTGTTACATATGTATGCATGTGCCATGTTGGTGTGCTTTACGCATTAACTCGTCATTTACATTAGGTATATCTCCTAATGCTATACCTCCCCCCTCCCCCCACCCCACAACAGGCCACAGTGTGTGATACCATCATTCTCAGCAAACTATCGCAAGGACAAAAAACCAAACACCACATGTTCTCATTCATAGGTGGGAATTGAACAGGAAGGGGAACATCACATATTTCATAGTTAGAGTTAATACTGAGCTGAGCTGAATTCAAACTACTAACCTGGAAGTGAAAGGACTCATTTTTCTTTACACCAGACTCCTAAAATGTCAATTCCTTGAAACATTCAGAAAATGACTGGAGCTAAATTTGTATTCTCTCCCCGATCACGCACACACAATCACACACACACACTCATATTCATATGTCACATTGGAGTTACACAAATTCAAATACAAGGAGAACCAAAAATGTAAACAAGAGTTCAATAAGAATCATTTTTTGGAGATCCTGGACTGCTAGTGTTCTGGGTTCCCAGTGGTCCCAGGCTCTGGATTAACTGGTCCATATGTAACACTATTGGTGACATCTAGAAGATCTTGCAACAAGTCACAAAGTCCACGGTGCCTTTTAATTTAGCAGGACTGATGGCAACATGACTGTATTTTCAGGGAAGATTGAAAATCAGAACGGTTCCTTTGGTGTTCTGGTGAGAAGTGGGGAATTGATTAAAAAATACATTCTGAGGGGTCTTCTTAGTATTTGTGTTCTTTGGGGCATGTGTATTTAATCTTACCTCATGAACTTCAGTATTTATGTCATGAGCCTCTGAGAGGCACCACTGAGGAAATAAAAGCTTGTCAGGCATACTTAGGGCCTTTCCCAATCTCTAGGATCCTCTCTGTAGTGAAAGTGAACTGACTTTTGTTGCTACTGTCCCAGCCTTGCTGACGGCCCTCACCTCTCGCTTTGATCTGTTGTCTTCCTCTTTCCCAGACTGGCCACTCTTCCAGGCTCTGCTATCATTTGGCACTTTCATCTAAATCTGTGATTTAATCTGACACTTCTATCTTTTTTATTTATGCCTATTGAGAATGCTGCTTTGCAGAATCACTTTTCAGAAGCACCATTTGATTATGCATTTCCTAGTTAAATATCTCAATTAAATGGGAATTTTCTACATAATAAAATTAAAATTCCTAAGCAAGACATTTAACCCATTCTACCGAGGTTTACACTAGTTTTCTAACATTATACACCATTAAATTATCTTAAATCCCTTCTTTTTTTTTTTTTTCCTTTTTTGAGGCAGGGTTTTTCTCTGTCACCCAGGCTGGAGTGCAGTGGAGCAATCATGGCTCAATGTAGCCTTGACCTCCCGGGCTCAAGAGATTCTCTCACTTCAGCCTCCTGAGTAGCTGGGACCACATCTGTGTGACATCATGCTTGGCTAATTTTTAAATTTTTTTGTAGAGATGGGGTCTCACTCTATTGACCAGATTGGTCTTGAACTCTTGGGCTCAAGCAGATCCTCCTGTCTCTGCCTCCCAAAGTGCTGAGATTATAGGCATGAGCCACTGCCCCTTGTCTTTTTAACCCCAATTTTTAATAAATGAAGTGACTTTTGATGTTCTTGCCTATTGTTATTTCTAGCACATTGTTCCCTCACCCGGAAATGACTTTTGCCACTTTCACTTGTTGAAATCTTATATGTCTATTATGGTCCAGCTCAATCACACATCCTCCATTAAACTTTTCTTGATCCTTCAAAATAAAATACTTTTGTTACACTCCAGTGCTTCCAGCACATTATATCCACCTATTACCTATCTATCATATAAAATGGGTCCTATATATCTTAGGGTGATATCTACATATGATAGGTAGGTAGATAGGTGGCTACAATGTGCTGGAAGCACTGGAATGTAATATATTACAATATATAATATATATCCACCTATCTACCTACCTAGCATATATAATGTGTCCTATAATATACATATGTACATGGATATGTACATATCCAACCCTAACCCTCCTATGATATACATATGTATATATATACATATGTATGCATATATGCATACATATATACATATGTATGCATATATGTACATATATACATATGTATGCTTGTGTGTACATATATACATATGTATGCATATATGTACATATATACATATGTATGCATATATGTACATATATACATATGTATGCTTGTGTGTACATATATACATATGTATGCATATATGTATATCATAGGACCCATTATATAAGATAGGTAGGTAGTTAGATGGATATAAAATCATTAGAACTGAAAATGTTCTTAGAAATCAGAAAGTTAAGTAGTATTTCAGGAATTATATTATCACTGAGGTGCTTTTCTTTATATAAAATAGAATGTGGATGCTTAAAATATGAAGTAATTAAATAAAGATATGAAGTAAATTAAATAAATAAATGCATATTTTTTCTGTATGAGGGAACTGGAGTCACTACATTATTTGTCCTGCATATGCTACCTCCAACTTCTAAAGGGTCCTTCAAGCAGGGTCATGTGGAATTTTTTTTTAATTTTTAAAGCATTTTTTGGGTACATAGTAGCTGTATGTATTTATAGGGTACATGAGATGTTTTGATAAAGGCATGCAATGTGAGATAAGCACATCGTGGAGAATGGAATATCTATTGTCTCAAACATTTATCCTTTGAGTTACAAACAATTCAATTACATTTTAAAAGTTATTTTAAAATGTACAATTATTATATTACAACAACTATGGAGAACAGTGTGGAATTATTTTGATTCCAAATAACAGAGTTTGAAAACCACTGGCCTTTTCCAACCCTGTACCTTTTAAAAATGATGCAACCCCCAGCAAAATGACTTCCCAAAGTGGGATATCCATGGACCAAAAGGAGCCCTCACTGGAGGCTGTGGCCTCTCCTACCAGAAGTTTGGATTGGGGATACAGAGAACTGGGGAAATGTTACTCAAAGGATACAAACATTACACTTAGGCAGAAGGAATAAGTTTAAGAGATCTATTGCACAGCATAGTGGCTATAGTTGATGATGTATTCTTAAAGAATGCTGAGAGAATGAATGTTAAATGTCCTCACTACAAAAGTGATACCCATGTGAGACAATGTATATCTCAATTAGCTAGATTTAACCATTCCACAATGTATATATACGTCAAAATGTCATAATTATGTACTATTTAATCTGTCCATTTAAAATAAATAAATGTGAAATTAAAAATGTTATTTTGCAAATTAGGGATGAACATATTATCTGTAATATACAGCACAAATATTTTCTCCCAACTTGTAATTCATCTTTTGACTTTATTCATAATTTAGCACATGTTTAAAAATAATAATCAGTTTTTTTCAGTTCCTGATCTTTTTTTTCTTGTTGAATATTTTATTTTATTTTTTTTATTGCACCAAGATTTTGAGTCATAGAATGAAAAATGTTCAACAGGTTATTGGGGAATCATCCATATTTATCTTAGTAACTCCAGGATTTCAATTTTTTTTTACATTTAGGTATGTGATCTACTTGGAGATGATTTTTATGGTAGTCTATCTTTCCCTGAGTGACTTGAAATGCTGATGTTTTAAAATAAGTAGTTTCATAGGTACTGTACGATTTCTTGACTTTCAATTCTATGTTACTCGTTTATCTGTCAACTCAGGTGTCGCTACCACACTTTTCATTCTAGAGTAAACAACACAAAGCCTTCCTATCCTATTTTTAACTTGTCTTTTTTTCCTGATTCAGTGTTTGCTGAGTTATCATAAATCTGTGTTTCCCAGGGTTTTAACAAAGTTGGTTCTGACAGTCCCTGCTCTCTTCTCCCCAGGCTTTCTTTGGAGCTGCCTACTCTGCCATTTTGCTGAAATCAACCCCCCTCTCTTTTCTTCCTCCCATACATCCAAGAATCCCAAGGACATCTCTTCCATCCTTTTAATCCCATTTTCCCCATAATTTGAACTTTCCAGGACAGTTACCTTGAGTTCCCTTGCAGTCCCTTTGCTGTAGTCAGTGATCTCATCTGTACAAATGTGTTCACATTTTCTGGTGGGTCATTTGGCCCTTTCTCTCTCTCTCTCTGTTTTTGTTGTTGTTGTTTGCTTGTTTGTAACAGGGTCTTGCTGGGCCTTCCGGGATCGGGTGCTAAAGTGCAGTGGCATAATCATGGCTCACTGCAGCCTTGACTTCCTGGACTCAAGAGATCCACCCACCTCAGCCTCCCAGTATTCTGAGATTACGAACATGAGCCAACATGCCTGGCCTATTCTTCTTTTTAATGCACATTTGCCAGACTCACGTCTCACTCTTTGCAAAAGCTGTGGAGAAAGACTGACAGACAGCACTATAAAAAGTTTGAAACATATTTTTCTCCTTGTGATTAGTTATAACTACATCGTATTTTCTGTGCGCCAGTTATTCTGAAGACAGGGGATTTATTTCGTTCTATTTGTAACTTTTTTTTTAACTATAGGTTTTGGAGGGTATATGGAGAGATTCAGATTTAGGTGGCTGGCATTACCTGCGCAGAAGTTCTCCAAATAATTTTAAAAATTAATGTGTAAAAGATTCAATATTATGATAATTTGATAAACTCAGATACTAGCTATAATTTCATAGTTTTATATACTATTTTTCAGAAGAAATACATTTAGCATTCATACAGCAGGTAGCTGCATAGTGTGATGGCCAATACATTGTGCTGTAGATTTGCATTAAGAAAATGAAGGTTGTTCTGAAGAAGCATGAAAATAGTGAGGCCAAGAGAATATTATTTTTTGTTAATATGCATATGCTATTCTCAGAAGAACAAGCAAAAAAGGAAGGAAGAAAAAAAGAAACAGTAAGATTTTACTCTAAAATAGCTACCCAGACAAATAAAATAATATAGATTTGGCTGTCCCATGGAGTATTAATAGGTGGTCCTATTTAAGCAGTGGATACTTAGGATCAGCAAAATTTCAAACTTTTCTATCACTGAGATAATATCACCCTTCCTTCTTTCCTTCCTTTCTTTCTTTCCTTCCTTTCTTTCTTTCTTTCTTTCTTTCTTTCTTTCTTTCTTTCTTTCTTTCTTTCTTTCTTTCTTTCTTTCTTTCTTTCTTTCTTTCTTTCTTTTTTCTTTCTTTCTTTCTTTCTTTCTTTCTTTCTTTCTTTCTTTCTTTCTTTCTCTCTCTCTCTCTTTCTTTCTTTCTTTCTTTCTTTCTTTCTTTCTTTCTTTCTTTCTTTCTTTTTCTTTCTTTCTTCTTTCTTTTTTTTTTTTCTCTCTCACCAGGCTGGAATGCAGTGGCATGATCTCGGCTCACTGTAATCTCTGCCTCCCGGGTTCAAGCGATTCTCCCGCCTCATCCTCCCAAGTAGCTGGGACCACAGGTGTGCACCACCATGCCCACCTAATTTTTGTGTTTTTAGTAGAGACGGGGTTTCACCGTGTTGGCCAGGATGGTCTCAATCTCTTGACCTCATGATCCAGCCACCTTGGCCTCCCAAAGTGCTGGGATTACAGGCTTGAATTATCACTATTTCTTAAGTAGACAGTGGCACCCAGAAATTGCTTAAATTTGCTATTATACTCACATTTTTATTCCACTTAATCAACAGACAGTTCAGTGTTCTTTAAAATGTACATAAAATGTATTATATGTTGCAGAAGTATGAGGATATCTCATATTCATAATATGCCTTCTAAAAGTTTGTAATCCAAGTAAAAAAAATGCCTTTAGAAGAATTAAAATGTATCTAAAACAGGTGTTAATTCAATGTCAAAATCAGTAATGAAGCCAGGAAACAACGCTATTTTGATGTTATTTCCTAACATTTGGGAAAATATGCAGGAAATGGTTTCAAGTATTAATGGAGGATACTAAGGGTTTTAACTGTAGGAAGAAATGAGAACACACTTATTGTCTTGGATTAATTAGAGATCTTTTATTGCAAATGAATTTGTATAAATAAATTAAATACATTTCAAGTAAACAAATAAGTGAGTAAATAACTTATTTTTATTATAATTATGGAAGGTAGAGATGTTTTATCAACCTAAGAACCCCAGAAATATTCTGAATTTGGGAACTGGAGACCTATGTTATATTTTCAAAAATATTCAGTGACCTTGGTTATATCCCCTTTTCCCTTGCATTTCTCCTACAGTCTCTGCACACGGGCTTCATGATTTTCTTTCTCTATAGATTTACATTCCTTCATTCTTAGTTACACAATGCCTGTGCTACAGCTTGAACGTCTTAGGTTAGAGTTCTAAATATATTCTCAGATTCAGTCCAATCAGGCCATTATATTTGTTGACCAAAAATTAGGTTCTTGGACTTTTGAGAAACGATTTTCTTTCATGCAATGATCGAGTTTGCACCATTTACTCAAAGATGAAGTTCAATCTTAATATCATAACCTCATGTGGAATATTATCTGTTAATGTACCTTTGCTCTCATAAAATGCTTCAAAGTAAATTCCCCAAGAATTACCTTTTTCTATATTTTCTCCTCACTCTTCTATAGAGCCTCCTGAGTTATTTGTCCTTGGTACAAGAAGCATCAAGATTTCAGGGTGTGGAAAGAATGAGTGTGAGAGGTCTCAGCAGCAATAAATTACATTGTTTCGGGATCAAACTACTTTTGCTTCCAGTGATAAGGGGTAACACTAGTTTTCAAGGAGGAAAGAAAATTTCACAGCCTGTGTGTGATTGCACATGAAATTATGTACACCACTGGAAAAGTCTAAATGTATGTTTCCAATAAATCATTCTCTTATCTTCAAAATCCGGCTGCTCTCCAAAAGTGATAGGCAATATTGTGAAGGAAGAAAAATTGTTCTGTGGAGCCCTGGGAGCATTTTGATTATTTTCATTCCATACTATAAGTTCCTTTCTTTCCACCCCTGAACTCTAGTAGAATCCCTTTTCCAATGTTACAATCTCATGTGGGCCTGCCTGACTCATATGCTTAAATATGTTCCTTTCATTTGTCCTTTCAACTTAATAAAAATGCTTTTCCCTTACTGTTCAATTTTTATGATTATGAAGTGATAGAATAATTATTTTAATACATGACTCAATAAACTATTGAAAATAACCTAAAATGGTATCCCAGCACTTAAAAGATTTTGTTGAAAGTCAGACTAATTTTTCCCCCTTGACTCTACTACTTACGGGGTAGGCACACTCTAACGTATTTCAGGGTTATTGAAAAGATAAAGATATGTCCACAAAGCCTCTAGCACACTGCCTCTCATATAATATCAAATAAAACATTGCTAGTATCTCACGTAATGGCATATTCTCTTTACATAAAATATATGGAAAGTTCATCTAAAAGAATTTCTGAAAGAAATTTTGGACAGTGTCATCATGTAAAGATACTATGGTTCATCAGATTCTTAAGTCTGTTCTATACCTGACCTCCTTTCACGTCTCTTTGGTCAGGGCCCCTTTCCATAAATCACCAGTTCAACCTCTCCTTCATTTAGTCCTAAGTATCCTGTTCTTTGTAAAATTCTCATTTCATATTAATCTCACAGGGTTACCATCAGAGTTCCTTACCCACGTCTTTGTGATTTTGTGGCAGAGTTTAATCTCAGCACACAATCATAGTGTGCAGAGTAGAGTGTTCCTTATTTTTCCACAACTCATATTCCTTCAATGACCAGTCCAGAGTTATTGTAACTTAATAACTGTCTAATTGGAGTTTCTGTCTCTTTTCCCCTAGAAAAGGTTACTGCAGCTTTGTGAAGTATCAGAGGTCGGGTTGGGGTGTTGAATTTGTATCCTTGTGCACATGGGTGTTGACTGGGGGCAATTGTCCTTATCCTATGCTGGCTCACACAGGTCACCTCTGCAGCGTCTTCTGTTCTCACCTATATGACCTCCCATATCTGATGGCCGTCGCCAGTAATTTTCTGCCATGCTAGGCTCTGCAGGTACCTCTTGAAAGAAATAGAATATGGCATTCTTCAAGACTCTCCCCTTCCCCTGCTCCACACAATACAAGGCAAAAAATACTTTTCTTCTCTAATTTTTCCCTTGATACAATCTTCCCCTGAGACAATGGACCCAGACTGATGTGGGTGCTAAAAATAAGAGAAATGGATGGCAAAAGAGAAAACTATCAATGAAAAAAATCATTTCACAAATCTACCAGTGCTGTCCATGTATCACACAGTATTCTCTGAAGAATGCAGTCTACCTCTCTCCATCTTGTATGCTGTTAATATTCATTTAACACACTGCGTGATGAGAGCAAATGTTCAAAATAAAACCAAGTTCCATTGCTAATTCCGTAGCCTTGTGTACAATTTTACTTCTTCATGTTTCAGTTTTTCATCTGTAATATGGAGTTAATATAATAGCTGCAGGGTTATTACTAAGATCTAAAAAGATAGAAGATAAGTTATACAAAACACTTAAAATGTTCTCGGCATATATTAAATCCTCAGAAATATTATATATTATTACAGATGCTTGAGTCAAGCCTCCAGTTACTTAAAACTACTTAAGACTGTTTTGAATTCATTCTCAAACTCACAGCCCCCTCCTACAGGGCTCCAAGTAGTGATGCAATGGCTTGCTTTTAGGATGCACATATGTGTAATACAAAACATATTTGGAATAGTTATATGTCCCTGATAAGCATGGGTAATTTAAACCAAATCTGATATTACTTCTGAATTCTCCCCAATCACCTCTCCTAGACCCAATTGTAGATCAAACCTCAGCAAAACTACTCCTTACATATCTTATATTGAATAAATAAATTGGTTGTGTGACTTTTGCTGGCAAAGCATGACTGCCTGTGATTTTAAGTAACAGAGGCAGATAATGGTATTGATACATTATGGAGAATTTTGGGAGAGGGGTTGATTTTAACAAAGGATCAAGGTATAAGGCAGTTGAATATGCTAGAATTTGAATAGGAAAGTAAAAGCTTAAGTTTGCTGGAAAACAAGTGGAAGAGTGAAGACACCTCTTGATGTATCTCAAACTGTTTACAAATCACTCATTCACTTCAGGACAAGACTGGGTAAGAGACACTGGATTTACTCTTGCCTACAACAAGTAAAAATCAGGACAAGATATATGAAACAAGGTATTTGACATCAGGCAAATCAAGATGAGAATCCAGGAGAAGAGGAAAACCAAATGAGGTGAATTCTACAACTGCCCCAATTTACTGCTATAAAAGAAATTCTATGTCATAGCATCACACGTATCAAACTATATACACGAAACATGGGCAATTTGTTTTATAGCAATTATACCTCAATCAAGCTCTTAAAAACAATTAACACATATCAAACATCTATCACATGTTTCATCTTGCTGTAAGCACATTCACTGTAGATTCTCAATCTCTCATAATGCAATGACCCAATTTTGCCATATAACTTATATGCACAGGGTAAACACAGATTTGATTCAATTCCCTTGATTTTTTCTGATACCTCTGTTTATAAAATACTGATGACACTGTGCCAAAAAAAGCAATACAATGTTTAAAAAATGATTCAGAGTACACCTATTCCTGAGTCACTGGATCATTTTTGTGCACATTTTGTACATAACTTAAACTTCAATATCCTGTTACCCTTACAGAAAGTGCTGATAAATATTTCTTTTAAAAGGAAGAAAGGGCATCAAACTCATTATTAGGTGGGGTATCTGTGGAAGTTTCTGCCATTTTTGCTGTATTATCAGGCAACTCATATCTGCATTTCAACTTTTTTTGTAACTAAAATGAAAGAGTGGTATCTGAATTGCTTTGTTCAGTGTGGTGGCACTAGCCCTGTGTGGCTATCTACATTTAAATTTAATACAATTAAAAATTCAGCTTCTTAAGTGCACTAGCCGCATTTCTGGTGATCAACAGCTAAACTTGGCTAGTGATGGTACTGGGTAGTGAAGATTTCGGAATATTTTCATCATTACAGAAAGTTTCTAGAGAGCTCTGAGTTCACTGTCCCACCTTCCCCTGAATACGCTATATGACAATTGCTGCTTATCACAACAATGTGCACACATTTTATATAAAATTTTGCATACAAAATGAAAATAATATTTTTTCAAGTCTTTCTCTAGTTATTCTAAGCAAATGCTCATTGAGATCAGCATGGAAATATGCAGTCATCTTCAGAAATGAACTGTCCCCAGGGTGATAGTATAAGAAAAACTCTATTTAGTTATCAGCCATTTTCTCTTTCTGTAGTTTAACTGTCTAGCGGAAGAAAGAACATTATTTTATTCTCATTTTTAATTAAGTAAAGTCATTTTCCTTGAAAAATGTTTTGATTTCTTCTGTTTTCTTATTTTTTTTTCACAATAATAAGTATCATATTTTCAAAGATTGAAGAAGTGCCTTTGGATCATTTTTGGAATCAATGCAATTACAAGAGTCATAGACAATTTTATATTCTTTTGCCCTCAAATTGTATTTGATGTCAAAATGATGCTTTTATAATACTCTTACCACATTCTCTGGCAGAAGTGTAGATGGATGTATTAGTAATTCCTAGAGGATGTCTAAATTTTCCTTTCTTTCTTTATTACTTTTATATATGCAGAAACTTTATATAACATAATTTTGATTCAATGTATAACCATTATGGTAAAAGCAGTCATCTACTTCTAGGTTCTGATAATCTTTCTCTTGGTGAGAACAGTCGAATTCAAATATTTAAATTATCTAAAACACAGACTCAGGGACACAGCTAATGATTCTGTCAGAGTACATAAATAAATATATCATTACTTACTGGTAGAATTTAATATGTGATCTTGCACTTCAATAACAATTTTATAAAGCTAACAACTTATTGTAAACTTGGCTTAACAGATTTGAATTTTCCAGCAAAGCATGCTGAGACGTTATGAAGAAGGGGCCAAGATTAAGCCAATCAGTTTTATCCCAACTAACCTTGTTCTTGGTTGGCCACTGACAGGGAGTCGGACAGGGTCAAAAACCTTCAAAATTAGCATATCTTAGGACACAGTGGCAACTTGATCTGATCTAGATTGAAAACAAATTAAAAGGGTTTATTTAATGATAGAAACTAAAATACAAAAACTCCCAGGTAATGGCAGCGAGTATAAATATGCTGAATTTGGAAAAATAGTAATAACTGCCTCACAGGAATGTTCTGCAGATTTAATTTATATATACATACATGCACATATACATGCACGTATATAAGCAAATATTGTAACATATATAGCTACAGAATTCAAGTCAATTTTAAGGTTTAGCTAAATTTATGGAATACATTTTATGGATTCTCAAATAAAGTAAATGTAATCATAGAAGTAAACTATAAAAATATTTATTTAGAAAAATGTGTTTCAAGATTTAAAAGGCTTTAGGAGTTCTGTCATTATTCAATGCAGTAATTATAAAAGGAGGAGGTAGATTGTAGACTTAATTTTCATATTTATATGGCACTTTTTTCCCAGTCTCCATATCATTTTTAGTACATTGCTCTATATTCTTTTCATAAAATTTAGGAGAAATTTAGAAATTTCCTGAATACAAATAAGGATTATATAATTATAGACAGCAGTTAATCTCAGGGAGTGGTAAACGAACTCTTCATTTTTTTTAGTTAATACTAGGAAATTTCTGTAAAAAATATTTTTAAGTATACCACATTAAAATCAGTTTAAAGATTTGTAGTGAACAAATAAAATACCTTAAATAATTCTTTTGATAGGTAGTATAATGTTAAAGAACCAAAGAAAATAAAATATACTGAATATTATCAGATAATCTTTTCAAAATTACAGTTCTTTGTCTGGCTTGGTGAAAGGGGCAATCAGAAATCATATCAAATTTTAGTTTCGCTGTTGACAACTGATATATCCTAAGGCTAGTCCAATAAATTTGCTGTCTTCAATTTCTTCAGTTGAATGTAGGAATAATATGAATAATTACTCATTTGGATGAATATTTTGAAATGTAATAGGTTATCAAGAGTGATGGATATTTTAAGATGATTTAATTTATAAATGAAAGGATGAACCCATATTAGTTTATATAAAATAAATGTGACACTTCACCAAGAAATGATTTCGTTTCATACACAATTATTCTCAAAGCAAACTTTGATTCTCATCATTTACTTTTATTATTATTTTTACATTTATTACTCCTTAAGGCTAAGTTTTTGGCTTTGCAAAGATATTAATTAGTAATTATCCAAAAGTAAGTTATTATAATTTCAGCTGTTTATTCTCATGTTTATTTGAAGTTATTTAAATATAATTTGTAAATAATCTTTCAATAGGTATTTTAAAATATTTTAAAAATCCATTACTAAAATGATTTTCACTAAAAGTTAATGTAAATTTTATCTGCACTTAGTGTGTTTTCAACTGAGTCACAGAGAGGATGGGGTGTAATATTTCTTTTGTTTCACATTGGAGTTATGTTTCATGTGGAAGACAACATATATGAAGTATTATCTATATCTGAAATGAATTAAAAATAAATGATTTTTTAACATAACAGATTTTAGAAAACTGAATGTAACAATGGAAATATATGTATTTTTAATTTTGGGGACAATATAAAATTGTGAAGCCAAAAAAAATCTTAAAACATCAATAAGATAATATTTTATTATAATGGAAATAAATTGATAGGAAATAGGGCATGAGACGATTCTATTTTAGGATTGTCATTTATAAAAATAACTAACGTTTGATATTAGTCTACCTAGCTTACTGCCTCAATAATGCAAACACTTCTAGATAAATGATTATTCTAGAAATATTCTAAACAGTTGTTGCTTTATTTCCTTTTATTTTTACAGGTTTTGAAAATATATGCTTATCTAATTGCCCTGGCCAGAACTTCCAACACTATGTTGAATAGGAGTGATGAGAGAGGGCATCCCTGTCTTGTGCCAGTTTTGAAAGGGAATGCTTCCAGTTTTTGCCCATTCAATATGATATTGGCTGTGGGTTTGTCATAGATAGCTATTATTTTGAGATACATCCCATCAATACCTAATTTATTGAGAGTTTTTAGCATGAAGGGTTGTTGAATTTTGTCAAAGGCCTTTGCTGCATCTATTGAGATAATCATGTGGTTTTTGTCTTTGGGTCTGTTTATATGCTGGATTACATTTATTGATTTGCATATATTGAACCAGTCTTGCATCCCAGGGATGAAGCCCACTTGATCATGGTGGATAAGCTTTTTGATGTGCTGCTGGATTCAGTTTGCCAGAATTTTATTGAGGATTTTTGCATCAATGTTCATCAAGGATATTGGTCTAAAATTCTCTTTTTTGGTTGTGTCTCTGCCCGGCTTTGCTCTCAGGATGATGCTGGCCTCATAAAATGAGTTAGGGAGGATTCCCTCTTTTTCTATTGGTTGGAATAGTTTCAGAAGGAATGGTACCAGTTCCTTCTTGGGCCTCTGGTAGAATTCGGCTGTGAATCCATCTGGTCCTGGACTCTTTTTGGTTTGTAAGCTATTGATTATTGCCACAATTTCAGATCCTGTTATTGGTCGATTCAGAGATTCAACTTCTTCCTGGTTTAGTCTTGGGAGAGTGTATGTGTCGAGGAATTTATCCATTTCTTCTAGATTTTCTAGTTTATTTGCATAGAGGTGTTTGTAGTATTCTCTGATGGTGGTTTGTATTTCTGTGGGATCGGTGGTGATATCCCCTTTATCATTTTTTATTGCATCTATTTGATTCTTCTCTCTTTTCTTCTTTATTAGTCTTGCTAGCAGTCTATCAATTTTGTTGATCCTTTCAAAAAACCAGCTCCTGGATTCATTAATTTTTTGAAGGGTTTTTTTTGTCTCTATTTCCTTCAGTTCTGCTCTGATTTTAGTTATTTCTTGCCTTCTGCTAGCTTTTGAATGTGTTTGCTCTTGCTTTTCTAGTTCTTTTAATAGTGATGTTAGGGTGTCAATTTTAGATCTTTCCTGCTTTCTCTTGTGGGCATTTAGTACTATAAATTTCCCTGTACACACTGCTTTGAATGTGTCCCAGAGATTCTGGTATGTTTTGTCTTTGTTCTCGTTGGTTTCAAAGAACATCTTTATTTCTGCCTTCATTTCGTTATGTACCCAGTAGTCATTCAGGAGCAGGTTGTTCAGTTTCCATGCAGTTGAGCAGTTTTGAGTGAGTTTCTTAATCCTGAGTTCTAGTTTGATTGCACTGTGGTCTGAGAGACAGTTTGTTATAATTTCTGTTCTTTTACATTTGCTGAGGAGAGCTTTACTTCCAAGTATGTGGTGAATTTTGGAATAGGTGTGGTGTGGTGCTGAAACACATGTATATAAAGGGTATTCAATTAGGAAAAGAGGAAATCAAATTGTCCCTGTTTGCAGATGACATGATTGTATATCTAGAAAACCCCATTGTCTCAGCTCAAAATCTCCTTAAGCTGATAAGCAACTTCAGCAAAGTCTCAGGATACAAAATCAATGTACAAAATTCACAATCATTCTTATACACCAATAACAGACAAACAGAGAGCCAAATCATGAGTGAACTCCCATTTACAATTGCTTCAAAGACAATAAAATACTTAGGAATCCAACTTACAAGGGACGTGAAGGACCTCTTCAAGGAGAACTATAAACCACTGCTCAATGAAATAAAAGAGGATACAAACAAATGGAAGAACATTCCATGCTCGTGGGTAGGAAGAATCAATATTGTGAAAATGGCCATACTGCCCAAGGTAATTTATAGATTCAATGCCATCCCCATCAAGCTATCAACGACTTTCTTCACAGAATTGGAAAAAACTACTTTAAAGGTCATATGGAACCAAAAAAGAGCCCACATCGCCAAGTCAATCCTAAGCCAAAAGAACAAAGCTGGAGGCATCACGCTCCCTGACTTCAAACTATACTACAAGGCTACGGTAACCAAAACAGCATGGTACTGGTACCAAAACAGAGATATAGATCAATGGAACAGAACAGAGCCCTCAGAAATAACGCCGCATATCTACAACTATTTGATCTTTGACAAACCTGAGAAAAACAAGCAATGGGGAAAGGATTCCCTATTTAATAAATGGTGCTGGGAAACCTGGCTAGCCATATGTAGAAAGCTGAAACTGGATCCCTTCTTTACACCTTATACAAAAATCAATTCAAGATGGATTAAAGACTTAAACGTTAGACCTAAAACCATAAAAATCCTAGAATAAAACCTAGGCATTACCATTCAGGACATAGGCATGGGCAAGGACTTCATGTCTAAAACAACAAAAGCAATGGCAACAAAAGCCAAAATTGACAAATGGGATCTAATTAAACTAAAGAGCTTCTGCACAGCAAAAGAAACTACCATCAAAGTGAATAGGCAACCTACAAAATTGGAGAAAATTTTTTCAACCTACTCATCTGACAAAGGGCTAATATCCAGAATCTACAATGAACTCCAACAAATTTACAAGAAAAAAACAAACAACCCCATCAAAAAGTGGACAAAGGATATGAACAGACACTTCTCAAAAGTAGACATTTATGCAGCCAACAGACACATGAAAAAATGCTCATCATCACTGGCCATCAGAGAAATGCACATTGAAACCACAATGAGATACCATCTCATACCAGTTAGAATGGCAGTCATTAAAAATTCAGGAAACAACAGGTGCTGGAGAGGATGTGGAGAAATAGGAACACTTTTACACTGTTGGTGGGACTGTAAACTAGTTCAACCATTGTGGAAGTCAGTGTGGCGATTCCTCAGGGATCTAGAACTAGAAATACCATTTGACCCAGCCATCCCATTACTGGGTATATACCCAAAGGATTATAAATCATGCTGCTATAAAGACACATGCACACGTATGTTTATTGCTGCACTATTCACAATAGCAAAGAGCTGGAACCAACTCAAATGTCCAACAATGATAGACTGGATTAAGAAAATGTGGCACATATACACCATGGAATACTGTGCAGCCATGAAAAATGATGAGTTCATGTCCTTTGTAGGGACATGGATGAAGCTGGAAACCATCATTCTCAGTAAACTATCGCAAGGACAAAAAACCAAACACCACATGTTCTCACTCATAGATGGGAATTGAACAATGAGAACACATGGACACTGGAAGGGGAACATCACACTCTGGGGACTGTTGTGGGGTGATGGGAGTGGGGAGGGATAGCATTAGGAGATATACCTAATGCTAAATGGCGAGTTAATGGGTGCAGCACACCAGCATGGCACATGTATACGTATGTAACTAACCTGCACATTGTGCACATGTACCCTAAAACTTAAAGTATAATAATAATAATAATAATAAAAGAAAATGTATGCTTATCTTTTGAGTAGCAACTGTGCATCTTTGAATTCTTCTAACTCAGCTGCAGCATTTACTTTTTTTGTAGGAAAAATACCGGGCTCCATTTAAGATGTCTGATGTTCATAATGCCAAGAATTATTTATTTGTAATAATTATAGTTCCAAACGTAAAAGTGAGTATATAATTTACTTAAAAATATCCCCTTTTATTTTTCTCTTATACTTTGAAATAAACATTTTTATAATATAATTTATGTTCAAAAAATATACCCATTTTAAATGTATAATTTCACAAATATACACACCATGTAACCCCCAAATTAAGGTGTAGAATATTTCCATCAACTTACAAAAACTCTCAGGAACTTTTGCATTCAATCTTTCACCCTAATTCCAAGTCCTGGAGAACCACGAAGTTGCTTTCCTTTACTGTAGATCAATTTGGCTGTTCTGAAATGTCATATAAACGGAATCATAGACTGTGTTTTCTTTCGCATTTGGGTTTTGCTTATCATGTTTCTGAGATTCATTCATTTTGCTGAATGTTTGAATATCTTTCTTTTTTTATTATACTTTAAGTTTTAGGGTACATGTGCACAATGTGCAGGTTAGTTACATACGTATACCTGTGCCATGTTGGTGTGCTCCACTCAGTAACTCGTCATTTATGTTAGGTATATCTCCTAATGCTATCCCTCCCCCCTGCCCCCACCCCACAACAGGCCCCAATGTGTGATGTTCCCTTTCCTGTGTCCATGTGTTCTCATTGTTCAATTCCCATCTATGAGTGAGAACATGTGGTGTTTGGTTTTTTGTCCTTGCAATGGTTCGCTGAGAATGATGGTTTCCAGCTTCATCCATGTCCCTACAAAGGACATGAACTCATCATTTTTCATGGCTGCATAGTATTCCATGGTGTATATGTGCCATATTTTCTTAATCCAGTCTATCGTTGTTGGACATTTGGCTTCTTTCCAAGTCTTTGCTATTGTGAATAGTGCAGCAATAAACATACGTGTGCATGTGTCTTTTTAGCAGCATGATTTAAAATCCTTTGGGTATATACCCAATAATGGGATGGCTGGGTCAAATGGTATTTCTAGTTCTAGATCCCTGAGGAATCGCCACACTGACTTCCACAATGGTTGAACTAGTTTACAGTCCCACCAACAGTGTAAAAGTGTTCCTATTTCTCCACATCCTCTCCAGCACCTGTTGTTTCCTGACTTTTTAATGATCGCCATTCTAACTGGTATGAGATGGTATCTCATTGTGATTTCAATTTGCATTTCTCTGATGGCCAGTGATGATGAGCATTTTTTCATGTGTCTTTTGGCTGCATAAATGTCTTCTTTTGAGAAGTCTCTGTTCAAATCCTTTGCCCACTTTTTGATGGGGTCGTTTGTTTTTTTCTTGTAATATCTTTCTTTTTTATTGTTGACTAGTGTTCCAGTGTATGGATACACTACTATTAGTTTATCCATTCACCTGGTGATGAACATTTACATTGTTTCAAGACTCTTGTTTGACTATCACAATTAAAACTGCTATGAAACGTGCATCTACAAATCTTTTTGTAAAAGTACATTTTCATTTTTCTAAATTGCCTATGAGTTGAATTGCTAGTTCATATGTTATAATATTGCCCAAAATTTCTCCAAAGTGTTTATACCATTTTACACTCCCAACAACTATGAATGAGAATTTCAGCTACTGCACATCCTTGCTGATATGGTCTGGCTGTGTCCTCACCCAGTCTCATCTTGAATTGTAGTTCCCATTATCCTCATGTGTCATGGGAGGGAACCTGTGAGAGGCAGTTAAATCATGGGGTCTATGTCCCGCATACTATTCTCATTATAGTGAATAAGTTCTCATGAGATCTGATGGTTTTATAAGGGGCTTCCCCCTTCGCTCAGCTCTCATTCTTCTCCTTCCTGCTGCCCTGTGAAGAAGGACATGTTTGTTTCCCCTTCTGCCATAATTGTAAGTTTCTTGGGGCCTACCCAACCCTGCTGAAAAGTGCGTCAATTAAACTTTTTTTCTTTATAAATTACCCAGTCTCAGGTATGTCTTTATTGGGAGCGTGAGAATGGACTAATACACATGACAACAATTTTTGCTATTCTATGTATGTGTTTGTATCTCATTTCAGTTTTAATTTGCATTTCCCTGATTCATTATGATCTTTTCAAATGCTTGTGATCATTTAGTATTTTAACTTCTAGTCAAGTATTTTGCCCATTCTTTATTTGGTAGTTTGTCTTAGTTTTTAAATTTAGTATGTAATTTATTATATAATGTATACATTTATAGTGTATATACATGTGTATATACATAATAGCATAGTATGTATTCTTTATATATTGATTCTGAATGTATAATTTTTTGTCATGTGTGTATTGCAAACATTTTTTTCCAATTTATGAGCTTGTATTTTCATTGTCTTAACAATGTATACTGAAAGTCAGATGTTTTTAATTTTGAGGTTCATTCAATATTATTTAGAAATGTAAAATATGTGTCTTGTTTAACAAATATTTGCTTAATTAAAAGTCACAATAAATTATCCTCCCTTTTCTAGAAATTTTAAAACATTAGTTTTTATGTTCGATTGTGTATACATTCTGTTCCAGACTTTTCGTTTGGTTCTTTTAAATAGGTTTTTATTTGTTATTCTCAGTAATTTTTTGCTTTTTGTGAATCACTGATTTTATTTACGATTGGTATTTTTTTGGTTGCAACTTCAATAATTCCTCTTATTTCTAAATCTATTCATATTGAAAGATATTAATTTCTCTAAGCAGTCAATAAAGTTTTCTTATTATTATTATTCATATCTAGGAACTTTTTGTTTGATTCTACATGTTTTTATTCAAATTTAACATTTTCATACTTTTTTATTTAGTTAATTTTTAATTGATGTAAACATATATAAAAACATCATATTGAATGCTAGATTTTTCTTTTTCTTAATATTATTTAATAGGCTTTTTTCTTTATTTTTTATTTTGAGTTATTTTGTTTTTTATTTCACTTGGCTCTCATTGTTCTCTCTATCCTGCTGCCATGGAAGACATGACTTTTACCTTCCAACATGACTGTGAGGTCTCCCCAGCCATTGGGGAACTGTTAGTTCATTAAACTTCTTTTTATTTATAAATTACCCAGTCTTGGGTATTTCTTTGCTAGCAGCATGAAAACAGACTAATACAGTTAGCTAGTATTTTGTTGAGGATTTTTGCATCTATTTTCATCAGGGATATTGTTTGTACTTTTTTTTTCTTATGTTCTTCCCAGTTTTTGGTATTAGGGTGATACTGGCTTCATAGAGTGATTTAGGGAGGAATCCCTCATTCTCTAGTGGAATAGTGTCAATAGCATTGTTACCAAGTCTTCTTTGAATGTGTGATAGAACTCAGCTGTGAATTTGTCTGATCCTGGACTTTTTTGGTTGGCATTTTTTAAATTATCATTTCCATTTTGCTGCTTGTTATTGGTCTGTTCAGAGTTTCTATATCTTCCTGCTTTAATCTTGGAGGGTTGTATATTTCCAGGAATTTATCCATCTCCTCTAGGCTTTCTAGTTCATGAGTGTAAAGGTGTTCATTGTAGCATTGAATAATCTTGTGTATTTATGTGGTATCAGTAGTAATATCTCCTGTTTCAATTCTAATTGAGTGTGTTTGGATTGCCTCTCTTCTTTTCTCAGTTAATATCACTAATGGTCTATTAATTTTATTTATCTTTTCAAAGAACTAGCTTTTTGTTTCATTTATACATGGATTTTTTGTTTGTTTAAAGCTTTGTTATTTCTTTTCTTCTCCTGGGTTTGGGTTTGCATTGTTCTTGTTTCTCCAGTTCCAGGAGGTATGACCTTAGATTGCTTATTTGTGCTCTTTCAGACTTTTTGATGTAGGCATTTAATGCTATGGACTTTCCTCTTAGCACCAGTTTTGCCATATCCCAGAGGTTTTCAGTTCAAGGAATTTTTTTTTTTTTTGAGACAGAATCTTATTCTGTCACCCAGGCTGGAGTACAGTGGCCTGATCTCAGCTCACTGCAACCTCTGCCTCCCAGGTTCTAGTGATTCTTCTGCCTCAGCCTCCTGAGTAGCTGGGATTACAGGTACCTGCCACCATGCCTGGCTAATTTTTTTGTATTTTTAGTGGAGACTGGGTTTCACCATGTTGGCCACACTGGTCTCAAACTCCTGACCTCAGGTGATCCGCCCACCTCGGTCTCCCAAAGTGCTGGGATTATAGGTGTGAGCCACCGTGCCCAGCCCAAAGAATGTCTTAATTTCCATCTTGATATCATTGTTGATCCAATGATCATTTGGGGAAGGTTATTCAATTTCCATGTATTTGTATGGTTTTGAGGGTTCCTTTTGGAGTTGATTTCCAATTTTATTCCACTGTGAGCTGAGAGATTACTTGATATCATTTCAGTTTTCTTAAATTTACTGAAACTTGTTTTGTAGCCTAGCACATGGTCAGTCTTGGAGAATGTTCCATGTGCTGATGAAAAAAAAATCTATATTCTGCAGTTGTGGGGTAGAACATTCTGTAAACATTTGTTAAATCCATTTTTGTAGGATATAGTTTAAGTCCATTGTTTCTTTGTTGACTTTCTGTCTTGATGACCTGTCTAGTGCTGTCAGTGGAGTATTGAAGTCCCCCACTGTTACTGTGTTGCTGTCTATCTCACTTAGGGCTAGTAGTGTATTAGTATGTTTTCATCCTGCTAATAAGACGTACCCAAGGCTGGGTAATTTATAAAGAAAAAAGGTTTAATGGAATCACAGTTCCACGTGGCTTGAGAGGTTTCACAATCATGGCAGAAGACCAAGGGACATCTTACCTGGCAGCAGGCAAAGAGAGACTGAGGACCAAGTGAAAGGGGTTTTCCATTATAGAACCATCAGATCTCATGAGTCTTATTCAGTACCATGAAAATAGCATGGGGAAAACTGCCTCCATTATTCAGTTATCGCCCACTGGGTCCCTCTCACATGTGGGAAATATGGGACCTACAATTCAAGATGAGACTTCAGTGGGGACATAGCCAAACCATATCATTTGCCCCTGGCCCCTCCCAAATCTCACGTCCTTACATTTCAAACCAATCATGACTTCTGAACAGTTCCCCAAATTCTTAACTCATTTCAGCATTAACTCAAAAGTCCAGTCCAAAGTCTCATCTGAGACAAAGCAAGTCTCTTACACCTATGAGCCTATAAAATAAAAAGCAAGTTAGTTACTTCCTAGATAGAATGGGGGTACAGGCATTTAGTAAATGCAGTCATTCCAAATGGGAGAAATTGGCCAAATCAGAGAGACTACAAGCTCCTTGTAAGCCTGAAAACCAGTGGGGTAGTCAAATCTTAAAGCTCCAGAATGATCTCCTTTGATGCCATGTCTCACATCCAGGTCACACTGATGCAAGAGGTGGATTCTCATGGTCTTGGGCAGCTTCACCCCTGTGGCTTTGCAGGATACAGCCTCCCTCCCAGCTGCTTTCATGGACTGGCATTGAGTGTCTGTGGCTTTTCCACGTGCATGGTGCGAGCTGTTGGTGGATCTAACATTCTAGGCTCTGAAGGATGGTGGCCCTCTTCTCACAGCTCCAGTAGCCAGTGTCCCAGTAGGGACTCTGTGTAGGGGCTGCAACCCCACATTTCCCTTCCGTACTGCCCCTGGAGAGGTTCTTCATGAGGGCCCCGCCCCTGCAGCAAACTTTTGGCTGGACATCCAGGTGTTTCCATACATCTTCTGAAATCTAGGTGGAGGTTCACAAACCTGAATTTTTTACTTCTGTGCACCTGCAGGATCAATACTATGTGGAATCTGCCCAGGCTTCGGACTTGCATTATCTGAAGCCACAGCCCTAGCTGTACCTTGGCCCCTGTTAGCCATAGCTAGAGCATCTGGGACACAGGGCACCAAGTCCCTAGGCTGCACACAACAGGGGGCCCTGAGTCTGGCACACCAAAACATTTTTTCCTGCTAGGCCTGTGGGCCTGTGATGGGCAGGTCTGCTGCAAATGTCTCTAACATACCATGGAGACATTTTCCCCATTGTCTTGGTGATTAACATTTGGCTTCTTGTTACTTATGCAAATTTCTGCAACAGGCTTGAATTTCTCCTCAAAAAATTGACTTTTCTTTTCTGTTGCATCATTAAGCTAAAAATTGTTTGAACTTTTATGCTGTTTGTCCTTTAAAACTGATTTTTTTTAACAGCACCCAAGTCACCTGTTGAATGCTTTGCTGCTTAGAAACGTTTTCCACCAGATATCCTAAATCATATTCCTCAAGTTCAAAGTCCCACAAATCTCTAGGTCAGGAGCAAGATGCCGTCATTCTCTTTGCTAAAACATAGCAAGAGTCACCTTTACCCCAGTTCCCAACAAGTTCCTCATCTCCATCTGAGACCACCTCATCCTGGATTTCATTGTCCATATCATAATCAGCATTTCGGTCAAAACCATTCAACAAGTCTCTAGGAAGTTCCAAACTTTCCACATTTTCCTATCTTCTTCTGACACTTCTAAACTGTTGCAGCCTCTGGCTGTTACCCAGTTCCAAAGTTGCTGCCACATTTCCGGGTATCTTTACAGCAGTGCCCTACTGTACCAGTACCAATTTACTATATTAGTCTGTTTTCATGCTGCTAATAAAGACATAGCTGAGACTGGGTCATTTATAGGGAAAAGAGGTTTAATGGACTCACAGTTCCACATGGCTAATGAGGTCTCACAATCATGGCTGAAGGGTAAGGGACATCTTACATGGTGGCAGGCAAAGACAGAATGAGGACCAAGCAAAAGGGGTTTCCCCCTATAAAGCCATCAGATCTCTTGAGACTGATGCACTACCACAAGAACAGTATGGAGGAAACTGCCCCCATGATTCAATTATCCCCACCAAGTCCCTCCCACAGCACATGGGAATTATGGGAGTTACAACTCAGGATGAGATTTGGGTGAGGACACAGCCAAACCATACCAAGTAGTAACTGTTTTGTAACTTTGGGAGCTCTAGTGTTAGGTGCTTGTATATTTAGGAATGTGATATTTTCCTGTTGGACTAGTCCTTTTATTATTATAAAATGACCCTCTTTGTCTTTTTTAACTGTTGTTTTAAAGTTTGTTTTGACTGATGTAAGAATAACTACTCCTGCTCACTTTTGGTGTCTATTTGCACAGACTATCTATTTCCGCCCCTTTACTTTTAGTTTATGTGAGTCCTTATGTGTTAGGTGAATCTTTGAAAACATCAGATACTTGGTTGGTGAATTCTTATCCATTTTGCCATTCTGTATCTTTTAAAAGGAGCAGTTAGGCCATTTACATTCAACATTAGTATTGAGAGGTAAAGTACTATTCTATTCATTGTGCTATTTGCTGCCCAAATACCATTTTTTCTTTGTGTTATTGTTACACAGGTCCTCTGAGATTTATGCTTAAAGAGGTTCTGTTTTGGTGTACTTTGAGGAATGGTTTCAAGATTTAGAGCTTCTTTTAGCAGTTCTTGTAGTGCTGGCTTGGTAGTGGTGAATTCTCCCAGCATTTGCTGAGAAAAGACTGTGTCTTTCTTTCATTTATGAAGCATAGTTTTGCTGCATACAAAATTCTTGGCTGATAATTGTTTTATTTAATGAGACTAAAGATAGGACCCCAATCCCTTTTAGCTTGTAGGATATCTGCTGAGAAATCTGCTGTTACTCTGATAGATTTTCCTTTGCAGGTTACCTGATGCTTTAGCCTCACAGCTCTTCAGATTCTTTCCAATGTCTTGACTTTAGATAACCTGATGACTATGTGCCTAGGCAATGATCTTTCTGCAATTAATTTCCCAGGTGTTCTTTGAGCTTCTTGTATTTAGATATCTAGATCTCTAAGAAGGCTGGATAAATTTTTCTCAATTATTACCTCAAATAAGTTTGCCAAACTTTTAGATTTATTTTCATCCTTAAGAACACCAATTATTCTTGGGTTTGGATGCTTAACATAGGCCAAAATTTCTTGGAGATTTCGTTAATTTTTCAAATTCTTTTTTCTTGTTTTTGATGGATTGGGTTATTCGAAAGCCTTGTCTTCAATTTCTGAAGTTCTTTATTCTGCTTGTCTGATTCTATTGCTAAGACTTCCCAGTGCATTTAACATTTCTCTAAATGTGTCCTTGATCTCCAAAAGTCATGATTGTTTTTTATTTATACTATGTATTTCACTGAAGATTTTTCCTTTCATATCCTGTATCATGTTTTTTATTTCTTTAAGTTGGACTTCCCCTTTCTCTGGTGTCTCCTTGATTAGCTTAGTAACTGAACTTACGAACCACTTTTCTGGCAATTCAGAGATTTTTGTCTTGGGTTGGATCCATTGCTGGTGAGCTGGTATAATCTTCGGGTGGGTGTGTTAAAAAACCTTGTTTTTTCATATTACCAGGATTTCTAGGGGGTTCATTCAAATTTGGGCATACTCTGTCAGAGGGAAGATCTGGGACTCCGGAGCTGCTGTTTAGATTCTTTCGTCTCACAGGGTGCTACCTCAATGTGGTGTTCTCTCCCTCTCCCTAGGGATGAGACTTCCTGAGAGCTGAAATGCAGTGATTGTTTTTGCTCTTCTGGGTCTAGCCACCCAGCAGAGCTACCAGGCTCCAGGCTGGTACTCCGGGGGAATGTCTGCAAAGAGTCCTGTGAATGTGATCCATCTTCAGGTTTTTCAGCCATGCATACCAGCACCTGCTCTGGTGGAGGTAGCAGGTGAGTGAAGTGGACTTTGTGAGGGTCCTTTGTTGTATTTTTGTTTAGTGCATTGGTTTGTGTTGGTTGGCCTCCAGCAAGGAGGTGGCACTTTCAAGAGTGTGTCAGCGGCAGTACTATAGGGAGGATGCCAGCTTGCCCTAGGGTTGCTTGGTTAAGCATTCAGGTTTCTCAGGCAGTAGGCAGGGCCGTAGAACTCATATGCCCTTCATCTTCAGCAACCAGGGTAGGTAGAGAAAGGCCACCAGCTAGGGGCAGGGATGGGTGTGTACTCTTCTTGGGCAGGGCTTGGTGTGGCTGATGTGTGGGATGGAGGTGTGGTTCCCAGGCCAATGGAGTTATATTCCCAGGGGGATTATGGCTGCCTCTGCTGTGTCATGCAGGTCACCAGCGATGTTGAGGAAAGCCAGCAGCCACAGACCTCACTCTGCTGCCATGCAGCCCGCAGTTGTAAAGGCTGGTCTCACACCCACTGTGCCCCTTCAACAGCACTGAATCTATTTCCAGGCAGCAAATGACCAGGGCATAGAAGTTGCCCCAGATCCCCAGCTGGCACGCTGAGAAAACAAGCAGATTCACAGATTTTTGGTGTCTCAGGGAGCCTACAGTGGTGATCCGGTTCCTTCGAAGGGTCTGTGGATTCTCTCAAGTTTACTGGTATGTTTCTGTGGTAGTTCCTGGAGCAAAAGTTTATGATGTGAGTCTCCACATGCTGCTCTGTCTGAGTGGGAGCTGCAAGCTAGTCCTGCCTCCTGCCTGCCATCTTAGATCAGAAATAACTAGATGTTTTGAAATTTTAGTTGTGTTTACATTTTGTTTTCTTCCTTTAAGGAGGCAGAAATTAGCTTTGGAACTTAGCATCCCCTTTCTATGTCAGAATCTTTATCAGTTACTCTTCCTGAAATAATCTCGTTTGTTTTTTTGCATGCACAGGAAAATTTACTGTGGAACTAATGACCCTATGCTTAATGGCTCCTCACTTGTATGGACCTATCCTTTGGTCTTGCAAAAGGCCCTAGGCATCTTTTCAAATGGTATGCTTCTGTAAAATTTGCTAAAGAAGTGTTTGTGACCAGTACTTTAGAAACAATATTTCCCAACACTGTCTTTTTTCCATCCGACTTACTTCTGGAAAACTCATGCTACCATCAGTAATTTCTATAGTAGACAAGTATATTTTTCAAATTCTAGCTAATGGAGGTGGCTCAATTAGTGATATATTTGGATTCAGGTTTTAGTGGAATATATCAATGCTATTTGCTGTCACTTTTCTCCATTGGATTATAGCACATCTAGGGATCGATTTCAGCCATGCCATTACTACTCATTGTATTGACTTACCTACAGCATCGTAACATGAAGGTACAAGGCCGGTGTTAAATTAAAGGACATAAATGCAATAAATTTGATATCAGAAATGTGGGTGATGTGAAAAGAGGTCTGAAGTGTATGGAGCCAGAAGCTAGACATGGAAGTTTGTTCTCTATGTGAGATGGGTAAATGGAAGAGAAGCATTCAATTTTCATTAGCCTAGTCATAACAGAAGTTATCTTTTCTCTAAAATTCACTTGTGATGTAACATACACAATTACAGAAACATTTTTATAGAAATTATGAAAATTAGAACTTATTTGAATTTTACATAACATAGTACTGAAAACAGTATAGCTGCATGAAAAGATAGATTTTATACCTTCCAAGCATGATTAACAAAAGGCAAATTAATGGTATTTTTTTCTATTGAGAGAAAATAACATTATAAATGCTTGTCATTTGCAGAGGCAGTAAAAGAATACAAAGCCAAAAATTTAAGAAGTTTTGGAAAAATATAGAAAAAAAAAGCATGCCAGATAGTTTTTAGATTAAAAAAATTATGAGATTCTTAATCCAGTTTTACCATTTTTAAATTTGTGCTTTTTCTAATTCTAAAAACATGTAACTTTAAACTTGATTTTGTGTTTGTACTTACATCTACTTTTTTCTTTAAGGAGGATATTCAAAATTATGTAAGCTTCTTCATAAAGGCTTGTATTATTTTGTTTAACAAATTTTCAGGCTGGGTGTGGTGGCTCACGCCTGTAATCCCAGCACTTTGGGAAGCGGAGGCAGGCAGATCACGAGGTCAGGAGTTTGAGACCAGTCTGGCCAATATGGTGCAACCCCGTCTCTACTAAAAATACAGAAAATAGCCGGGCGTGGTGGCACACACCTGTAATCCCAGCAACTCAGAAGGCTGAGGCAAGAGAATTGCTTGGACTCAGGAGGCAGAGGTTGTAGTGAATCGAGAGCATGCCACTGCACTCCAGCCTGGGTGACAGAATGAGATTCCATCTCAAAAAAAAAAAAAAGTTTAAGTAAACTTTGACCTATACATACTATGAAATATATACATATATATATATCATGAGATTACCTGTTATATATACATATATGTATGTGTGTGTATATATATATTAACTGAAATATTACATAGAAATAAACTTAGACACTTTGGGATAATTTAAAACATCCCAGTTGGACACAAAGTTCTCATCTCACAAGACATCACATATGCTTGATACAGGAAACATTGGCTCAGAACTGCTTTTGCTTGGAGTACAAGCAGTGCACTTTTTGTTAAATAAATCCACATAAGCATGCTATTCTCTAGTGTTAGCTGAAGAACAGAAATGTCTTGCTTAAAACTATGACTCAATGTCTTTAAATTACCTCCTAAATTACTGCATGTTTATCAATGGCCAATGTAGAGGAACTCAGTGGGAGTTTAAGCCACTCAGCCCAAACAAACTTGTGAAGAGGAGTGAGATATATTCTACTCATCACCAGAACAATCCGCAGCGTGTGCTTCTCTCCTGGTTCCCACACGAGTGTCAAGGCTAGCCCATTTCCCCTGAGTGCCTGGCACATAGGCTGTGAAATCATTTCCCACAGAACAATCACTTCAATCAACCCCCAGGCTCCAATCCAGAATCACACCTCCATGTATGATAACACATGCTTGGCAAGAAACAACATGAAAAGTCAGAGGTGATCATATTGAAAGGGTTTTTAACAACTTTAATTTTTTGTTTCTTAAAATACCATTATCGAACAGCATTCACCATGATGATCTGATTATCTCTGTTGACAGAAAATGCAGATTTCTATGGCGCATCTCAGTTAGATAAGGAAAAGCTTAAGGAGATAAAGCTTGAAAGCCTGGATACTTCCAGATGACTTCTAGATACATTAAAGCATGAGATTTTGGTCTAATTTATTTGAATAAAAAATGGCTGAGTTTGAAAGTAGACTTTAGGTTGCTCTTTGTATATAACCTTCTGTTTGCACACTGCAGGTCAGTGAGTAAGGCATATGTGTATTTGTGTGCCTATGGATTTGTGTTGTTGGGGGACAGGGACCCTTCATTATTTAAATGGTACTTTGTTTTCTCTTAAGAATATGAGCTACAGGACAGTAGGTACCATTCTTGCTTGCTTTATTCTTCCCAGATTACTTCTTTATCAGAATTAAAGCAACACACACACTCTATTTTTGGGATTCCTGAGTTCTAAATAAGCATACAAGTTGCTTACCAAAAGTGCATGGGTTTATCCTAGCAAAGTGGAGCTGAAGACCCTATTGGCTTAGCCAACTTCCTCTTTGGCCTGTATAAGACCTGAAAGCAAGTGAGAAAAGACCCATACTCTAAGACACCTAGCATATTAAAATATATGGTTAGTAATTCTGTCAGGTCATATCAGTAATATTAAGTCAGATGTCTATTGATGGAATTTAAAGTTTTAAGAAGTCTCCCTCTCTTCCTCTGGCTTGATCTACCTTTCCTTTCCTTAATGGTGGTATCATAAAATGCTATTTTTAAAAAATTCCCAAATGAAATTTTGAAAGTCACTTCTAAAAAGTTCCCAACTCCTCCTAGTATATTTTAATTCATTTGAAACATCTACTGACTACTGATTATATATGACAAATCCTTTTCATCATCAATAATTCCTTTTTAAAATACTAGATATTGTATTACATGAGTGAAGAGCACTATTTTAATAGTTCAAATAGTAAGCTGTTTAAAAATAGGTTTGAATAATTCAAAAATATATGACATATATGGCCTGATAAATAAGAGGAACTTAAAATTTAAATGACTGATAAAATATAAAAATATTGAAAATTCTTTATTTGTACTTCTATATTTCTTTTGTACTTAGTTGTTAAAATGATCAAAGTCATCCAAAAGTTTCTGAAGTATTTCTGTGAGTTCATTCCTTACTAATCCCAACAATGAGATGTAAGTGAAAAATGATACCATTTCTGAAATTCAGAAAAAAATATGGTCTTCGTGAATCATTGGAAATTTCCTGTGGCAATAGAAATTCTGAACTGAAGGCACATAACTTAGAAGATCTGTCAGTGAGTGATGATTGTAGAACAACTATGCAGCATCATCCATGATCAGCTGTGCGTAAGTTTAGCCAAGGTTGAGTTCTGTAATGACCTTCACCACACAGGAGTTAACAGAGCGAAGCTGACCTGCTGGCACTGGGCTTAGATGAAGCCAAACTGTGTGAATCACAGTATAGTTACAGTTTCCACAGTGACCATTAGTCAGGAGCAGAGTGATATAGCCTTCTGAATGCGTGCAACTGGCTTGATAGCACCCGGTGCAAGAAGATACCAGAGCTATTCTTCCAAGTTGTTTTGTTAAGATGAAAGAATACACTTATAAAATGTAAAGGTCCCTGAAAGTGTAGTTGAAAAGAAGAGTAACTTTACAGTCACCTGACCTATGCTTACATTAAATATCTGCATCTTGCTGACAAGTTACTTAGTCTTTCTGAGCCTCAGTTTACACTGCTGCCAATTAGTTTAGTTATGAAGAATAGACATTATAATTACTTATGTAAAGTATCCCTTGGGTCCTCAATAGCTGGGTATATTGGGGGAAGAGCAAACTAGAGGTGGGATTAGGGATTATTCTTCATCAATTTCTTTGTTCATCTGACAATATCTTGATGATAATTGCTGTTTGAACACTCCTGGTCCTCTGCATGTTTTGAACACAGCCCTCTTGCTTTTAGAATATGTTGCCTGAATCTTAGGATGTTTTTATGCTCATTTGTGATGACGCATGAAAACTTCTCTACAGGAGGCATGCCGCATCTTCATAAAAACTCGTAGAAAGCTTTCTCTATCTAGCCATTTAAATTTTGTGTAGAGGATAACCAACCACTTTGGCAAAGGGCCTTTCAAATAATGTGGCATCTACTTTATTGATGTATCAGAACAGACTTGGTATCCATTAAGTCATTTTGTTAATACCTATGTATTATTTAAAATAATGCAAGGCACTATATTGACTCAGTATTTCAACTCTGAACTTAAAAGTCTATGAGCCAGTGATTAGTGAGAACAGCAGAGTGGGTATCGTCAAAGGCACATCCCCTCACAAAAACATCAAATAATTTAGAGAAAATTGTCAGAATCAACTTTGTCCAAACTCTGGAAAATAGTCAAAGGTTTATAGAAATTAAGCAAATACTGGATTATGAAAAAGCACCTTGAAAAAGGTGCAAGACCTTCATAGCATTTTTACTGGCTCTTTACCCCAAACTCCCCGGTGTTGTGGCTGTGTGTTGTGGAACACATTCCCAGTGTGGGACCCTGGTTCCTCATTGCAGAGGAGGCAGTTCAGACCTTGTTCCCAAAGAACTGCATGTGCTCGAATTTGTCTGAGGGCTACCTGTAGAAATTATGTAGGGCACTTGCCTTTATTTCCCCTAATTAGAAATTTACTCAGGATGAAAGAAAAGAGTGAACATTCCTTGAAAACATTGTAAGGTCAATGAATAACCCATAGATTTATGGGGCAAAATATTCTTGTTGAGGCAAACAATAGATTCACTGAAAATCTGGGAGGAAAATCTTGGGAGAGAGTCTCTTTGAGAAACTGGGGTATTTAGAAGTACCCATGTATAACAGAGGAGTTTAGAAAAGGAAACATATGCTGAGATAAGAACTAAGAAGACCCTAAGTTTTAACCTCTGGTCTATCTCTAGGCTTAGTGCAAGCAGAATATGAAGATGAAGACAAAATTTAAATGGCGTAAGCATTAATAGAGTGCCCCAAAGCAAACTATTAAAATTCAAAGGCAAATTTGCAAAGGCTGGGAATTTTTTCTTGGCCTTTATGACTTTTTTCTTTTATCCTCTTTTTCTTCCTCCTTGTCTTTCTCCTCCTTCTCTCTCTTTTTTCTCCTCCTTTTTTCCATTTAAGGAATTTTATGTGAAAATGCTAACTGAACATTAGCTGGGATACAGAGACTGCAGAGATTACAAATAATAAAGAATATGGATGTTATAACATTGTTTCTAAAAGTTACTAACTAAACAAATAGCTACAGCCCACAGTAAGGAACAAACAAACAAACAGTAACAACCAAAAAAAAAAAAAAGCCTTTAGGAAGAGAAAAATCTGAATTTCAATTCCCACATTATAATATTCAAAATGTCCACTTTCCTATCAAAAATTAGCATACAAAGAAACAAGAGGATATAGCCTATTTATGGAAGAAATTAACAGACTGTTTCATAGAGGGCACAGATATTGGGCTTACTAGGCAAAAGCTTTAAGTTAACTGCCTAATATATACTCAAAGAGGTAATGGACACTATGGACAAAGAGCTAAGGAAACCTGGAGAAAAATGAATAATCAAATAGAGAATACCAATAGAGACAGGAATTTTAGAAAGAAACCAAATAGAAATTCTGGATCTGAGAAGTATAATAACCAAAAAACTAAATAACTCACTAGAGATTTTCAACTGCAAATTTGAGCAGGCAAAAGAAAGGGTCACTTGAAGATTAGTTAATTGAAATTATTTAGTCTGAGGAGCAGAAAGAAAAACATGAAAGATAAAGAAAAATTAACAGAGCCTAAGAAGCCTATGGAACACCATCAAGTATACAAATATATATATATATATATATATATATATATATATATATATATATATATAATGGGAGTCCCAGCAGGAGAAGAAAGAAAGGAACAGAAGGAATATTTGAAAACAATAATGGCTGAAAACTCCAAATTTCATAAAGACATGAATCTACATATTCAAAAAACTCAATCAAATTCAAGAGGGATAAAAACAGAGACCTACACTGAGACACATTATAATCAAATTATTTAAATTCAGACAATGAGAAAATCTTGAAAGCAGCAAGAAAGAAGTACTCATCATATACAAATGACCTTTAATAATATCAAGGACCAATTGCCCATCAGAAATTATGGAGGCCATAATGAAGTAGGATGACTTGTTCAAAGTGGTGAAAGAAAAAAAAGAAAACTATCAACAAAGAATACACCAAAACTATTACTGAAAATGAAAGAAAAATGTAGACAATATCATATAGTAGAATTGATTCTAGACAGTAAGTCAAAGTTATATTAAAGATTAATAACTCTAATAAAGAAAACTGCAAAGCTAAATACAAAGCCAGCATGAATTTTTTTTTTGCTTTTAACTAGTCTTCTTGTTTCTTATATGATGTATAAGACAAACGCATAAAAAATTATAAATCCATGTTAATGGGCATGAAATGTATGAAGGTATAATTTGTGAGAGTAACAACATAGTGGTGGACTGGATCTCTATAAGAGCAGGCTTTTTGTATGCTGTTGAGGCTCAGTTCCTATCAATTCAAATTAGATTGTTATACATGTAAGATATTAATAATAAAATGTTTAGGAGTTTCCGTGGTAGTTCCTAAGGAAATATCTAATAAATATACAGAATAGAAAACCAAAAGGAAATAAAAATGGTATACTAAAAATCAATTAAAGATGAAGGAATGAAAGAAATGAGGGACATTAGGTATAAAACATACAGAAAACAAACAGTAAAACTGCAGAAATTTGTTATTTATTAGAAGTTATTTTAGATGTAAGTGGATTTGGCTATTCAGTTAAAAGATACAAATCGGCAGCATAGAACAAAAATATATATTCCAACTATATGCTGTCTGTAAAAGACTTATTTCAGATTCAAAGACACAAATAGTTTGAAATTATGGAAAAATATATTGCATGCACATAGTAACAAAAGGGAGCTTGAATAGCAACACTAATATCAGACAAAATAGACTGTCAGACAAAAGGTTATAAGATACAAAGAAAGTCATTGCTATTGACAAATAAAATTGGGAACATTACTACCAGCCTTACAGAAGTAAAAAGGATTATAACAGAATAGTATAAACAATTGTATGCCAACAAATTAGGTAACAGGTGAAACAGATAAATGTATAGAAACACACAAATTACCTACATCGACTCAAAAATGAGTAGAGAATCTCAACAGATCTGTAACAAGTAAAAAGATTGAATAAATAATCAAAAACCTCCCCAAAATAACAACAAAATTCCAGGATGAGATGGTTCTTGGTTAATTTTACCAAACATTAAAAAAAATCAACACCAATTTTCCCCAAACTCTTTAAAAAAAAGAGACAAAATATAATAGGAGGGAATACTCCTGACTCTTTCTATGAGGCTGGCATTACCATGATACCAAAGCCAGATAAAGACAGCAAAGAAAAAAGTTACAGACTAATATCCTTTGTAAATCTTATGAACATAGATGCAAAAATCCTCAATAAAATCTTAGCAAACCAAACCTGAATGCATACTAAAATTATTTTGCACCCTGGCCAAGCGGGCTTTCTCTCAAGGATGCAGAGTTTGTTCAAAATAAGAAAATAAATTAATGTAGTGTATATTTCCTGTTCCCCTAAGGCAAGAAAAAGACAAAGATGCCTGTTTTCATCACTGCTATTCAAAATTATGGTAGAAGTTCCACCCAGTTAATTATTCAAGAAAAGAAATAAATGGCATTAAGTTGGAAATGATGTGAAATTGTTATTTCTTGAAGATGATATAATTCTATATTTAGAAAATCCCAAGGAATTCACAAAAGAAAACTCTACTAGAGCTTATAAGTAAGTTCAGCAAATATAAAGGGTACAGGATAAACACACACAAAAAATCAGTTGTGTTTCTATGCACCAGCAATCCAAAATAGAAATTAAGAAAACAATTCCATCTGCAATAAAATAAAAAACTAAATTACACAGGAGTTAATTTAACCAAAAAGACGAAATATTAGTGTACTAATTGAAAAGAATTAAAGGTCTGAATAAACAGAAAGACTACCATGTTCACAAATTGGAGGACATAATTGTTAAGATATCAATACTACCCAAAATGATGTATAAAGTCAAAGCTATGCATGTGAAAATTCCAATAGCCATTTTGCAGAAATGGAAAAGCCATCCTAAAATTCACATTGGAATGTGAAGGCCTGCAAGTAGCCAAAATAACATTGAAAAAGAAGAACCACATTGAAAGATTCACTTTCTGATTTCCTGACCCAGCGATACCGTGCCTAGGCATAAATCCCAAATAATTGAAAAGTGGTAATCAAACAAATATTTGCACACAGTTGTTCATAGCAACACTATTCCCAAGATCTAAAATGCGAAAACATCCCAAATGCTCATCAAGCAAATGAATAAACAAAATATGGTATATGTATATGATACAATACTAGTCAGACATAAAAATGATTAACATACAGATACACTCTACAAGGTGGATAAAATTTTAAGTTGGTACACTAAGTGAAAGAAGCCAGATATAAAAGATCTAGCAGAAAGTAGAAAGTCCATATGGAAAGTAGATAGGGAGCTGCCAGGGCCAAGCAGAGGGAAATGGGATTAAATACTTAATCCGTAAGCGCTTTTCTTTTGGGGTGACCAAAATGTTTTGGAAATAGAGTGGTGATGGCAAACACTGTTCATGTAATAAATGCCACTGGATTATTAAGAAATAAGTCATATGTATAATAATTATATCACTTGTCACCTGGTCCATGGAAATTTCAGAAGGCTAAACATCCATTCTAATTTGAGCCAGCCTTTTCTCATGCAGCATCTTGGGTTCCTTACGCTAAATCTTCAAGCTGTGTTTTAGTAACTTGAAGCTGAGCAGAGATTGATGAATCTTGCCTGATGTATAAGTACCATGGATCCTCATTTTGTTGACCCTGTGAGCTGGTGGTTTATGTTTACTATCTAAAGAGAAGATATTATATACCGCTTCTACAATTTCTGTAACATATCATGGACCTTTTAAGGGGCAGTAAAACATATAATTTAGGTTCCGACAAAAAAAAAAAAAAAAAAAAAAACACTGTAGAGACTTTATTGTTTAGTAACGTTACACTAATATTGTCATTATATAAAACGATCTGCTTATAAAACTAACTTGAGGTGGCTTTCAACACAAATATAAATAAACATGTTTGTTATTATGAATTAAATGAAATTGGTATTCTTCACTGCTCTAATGCAGCCTAATCTAGCATATATTTTAGATATGGCTTTGATCTAATTACCTGTAGTTCCCTTTCTTCCATTTCTGTACACCAGTTTTGTTTTTCTTGTCAACTTATACTTGGTTCAATATCATTATGTTTAACTTTCTCTTTTATCCTATTTCCATGTATTTGCCAGTGCTTTTGCTTTGGAACTGTTCATGTAACTTCCTGGATATCTATCATCTCCCTCAAGCCTGGATTCACTATTCCTGTTATATCAAAAGAGGGTTGGGTATGAAAGTGGCTCCATTTCTTCATTTCTGGTCAAGAGCTTTCACTCGGGTTACAAACAAGGTCACAGAGTGATTGGTTGTCCAGGTTGAGGTAACTTTGAGTTTTTCCTAATGAATTAAATACATCTACACGTTCAGGGTGGGTATAGGCTTACCATTGTGGTGGAGGGAAAACACCCTGATCTTACCTCTCCAGCGATTATCGGTCCACACTGACCAAGAAGAAGGCAGAAGGGAAGTTGGTGCTGGTTTCAGAATCCTGTGTTCCAGGCAATAACATCTGTAAAGTTATACATAACCACAAAGTCACCAGAGATAAAGACCAGAAGGTAGCAATGAAACTGATATTATTTAATTATATGATAGTCCATATGGAAAAATTGAAAAACCGAAAATAACTCACTGAGTACTACAATATTAGAACAGTAAGATAATTTAGGATGTTTGGTGAATAAAAGATAAACACATAGCTAATATTTCTAACCAAAGCAATAACCAGATAGGTAAGACAGGAAGTGTAACACTTGTATTCATAAGATAAATGAAAATAATAAATTTCTTACGAATAAATTAGTAAAAACATGTGCAAGTCATTTATGGAGAAATAACTAAAAGATATAAAATAAAACCTAAGTAAAGGAAAGGATATGTTTATGATGAAAGGAGTCAGTATGGCAAAGATGGAAAATCTCCACAAATCAATATTTTAATTAAGTGCCAGTCTAATAAAAATCACAGCAGTAGTTTTCAAGGAAACTTAAAAATAAAAAAAAGAATCTGCAATTTATAGGACAGCAATGAATAAAAAATATTTAAAAAAACAATAGCAACAACAAAGAGTATATTCCCTAGAAGATAACAGGAAGTATTATTTAAAACCATAAAATAATAATTAATTCACAATAAAAACTTTGCTGGGATTTTCAACAGCTTCAAATTTGTATATACTTACCTTCCCACTGAAATCTTGATCTCATCCATGCTCCCAGTCTCCAGCTGACCCAAACGTGATTTATAACAATGGTGTGGGCCTGATTTATTGGTCTTCCCAGAAATTTGGGACTTATCCTGGTTTTATTTCTTCCTCCCTATGTGTGTATTCAATCTGTGAACAAATACTATCATTTATGCCACTAAGATTTTTCTCTGATGTGTTTCACTCTTTTCAGTTCTTCTACTCTCATTAGAAATGAAAGCCGGGCACAGTGGCTCATACCTGTAATCCCAACACTTTGGGAGTCTGAGGCAGGAGGATACTTTGTACCCACGAGGTTGAGGCTGCCGTGAGCCATGATCATGATCATGCTGTTGCATTCTAGCCTGGGCAACGAAGCAAGACCCGGTCTCTGAAAAAACGAAATAAAACAAAACACATAAACTCAATGCTATTCAAAGTGTGCAGAACCATATTTACAAAGAACCTCATTAGTGATGTCATCGTGATCTTTACCCATGTTCCATTCTAACCTATTCTTCATGCAGCAACCAGAATAAACATCTACCTCTACGGCTTCTCAGACAGGTCTAAGTGGCCTTTGCCTTCATCTTACAAATCACTACATAAACAACCATAACCACTTCCCAAATTTACTCAATAACACTGAAGTTTTGTATATTTGCTTGCTTTTATAAATCCTGGTCATGTTTATTTCTCTGAAGAATCTACTTGAAAATAAGATTGACTCTCCCAAACAGTTACCTCTGCCTCTACACCCCCAAAACCATATTTGAGATGTAGGTGTCTTCATCTGTTTTGGCTACTATAACAAAATAGACTGGATGATTTCTAAATCAAATGAATTGTTTATTCACAGTTCTAGAGGCTGGGAAGCCCAAGATCAATGTGCTAGCACATCTGGCATCTAGTGAGGGCCGGTTCCTCATAGCTGGTTCATTCTATGTGTCTTCACATAGAGCAAGGGTCAAACAGACCCCCTTAAAGCCTCTTTTATAAGGGTACTAATTCCATTCATGTGAGTAGAGCCCTTATAACTTAATTACCTCCCAAAGACACCACCTCTTAACACCACTGAATTTGAGATTAGGTTTCAGTATATAAATTTTAAGGGAACACAAATGTTCAGACTCTAGCAATTGGTTTCACGCTATCCATCTTTAAAGTGCCTGGGGTTTGTTTGATTGCTTGTTTTCTAATTCCCTGTCTGACAGACTTATTAACCCCATGCAGGGATCCCTGTTGAGGCTCCTTAGCTAGACTTTGTTTCTACCCCCATTGAAATGAAAGCTTTAAGCCACAGAAGATCATGAGAATTATTTAAAGCAGATGTAAGCTTTAGAGCATATATGCATCTCTGGAGTCATGATTTAGACATTTTTTTATGGGCAAGTGTTCTTAGGATTTTCTTACTTTTTTCCCAGACAGGCATAGATGTGTGTGTGTGTGTGTGTGTGTGTGTGTGTGTGTGCACATACACACATTTTAGTATTTTAGGTGTTTCTTACTGGAATGAGTTTTCAGGCTATCTTGTCTGCCATGATGCTGGACATAAAAGTCCTGAGAAATAATAATTTCATTTATAGATTTTTAAACATAGTTTAAAGCATGCAAATTAACTTTAAACAACTGAATGAAAATAATCTTGAAAATATATAATATTGGTTATCAATGAAAAATATATAAATCTGTTATTTGTTCTTTATAAATGTATACCTTTTTAAAGAGTTAAAGATACTGTTTTATTCAAGAGTACTTAAGGAGCCTGTATAATGACAGACCTTGTACTGCATACTCAGAATTCTCTGGGGAACAGAATAAAGACTGCTACTTGCTACTCAGAGCTTATTGTGCAGAATAAATACACATAAACAGACATTTTTGAGCACAATGAGGGGATATGGTAGAGAGAGAAGGTGCTATGGGGGAATAAGAGGATGCTTTCTTCAGCCTTGGGTATTAAGGATGACTTTCTGGGTTATGGTACAACTGAGCTTCATCTTTAATAATGGGAAATAATTTTCTGTATTGAAGCAATGATGTAAGAAATGCAGCAGAAACAGTTCTCACTATATATGCAATAGAGAATCATTGAAAGGTTTTATTAGGATGAGTAAAAGTTTATAGGGAATTTTTCTCTGTAGTAATATTTCCTTTCCCATCCTCTCAGTGAAACAAAGGGAAATGATCCAAGTTTTGTAAGAAGGCAATATGAAATAAAATTTTATTAAGCACCCAATGTACAAGTGCTTCATATATGTCAATTATTTTACCCACAAAAGAAGACCAATAGTGTAATTATTTTCCTTCAGAATATTAGATGAACAGACCAAGACTCAATTAGCTAAGTCATCTGCCATGGTCATATCATACTCAACTAACTGATGGAGGCAGAATGAGAACAAGGTTTTTCTGACTCTAAAGACCATGAATTCTTTATTGTATTCAGGTGGCTCCTGTAGAAAACACCTTTCAGAAGGTCACTTGTGTTTAGTGCATTTAATTTGTCTACTCTAAATCTAGACAGATCTATATTATTTTGACAATTAACCTTTGGACATTCCAAGTTTACCTGGTCTCTGTTGCTTGTCATTTTAAATTCAATTAGATATACTGATACTGGAACTAATCACTTTATTAGATTAATACTAAGCATTCTTTGATAATACATACTCAATTGTTTGAATTTTTTGTGATTCCAGAAAAAATCATGACTCATTCCTGCTTAGGTTTCCAATTAAAGTCCAAATTTTTACATCAGACAGAAAACCCTTGAAGATCTGCTCTTGTCTTGTGCTTTGCTCCATTGTTGAACTTAATCCCACCCTTTGACTCACTAGCAACTTCTCAACTGTATCATACTCATTTTTAATCTCTGTGCCTCTGCTATGGTAGCTGTCTATGATAAGGCTTGGTTTTACTATGAACTATTTTGAAATATTTTATGAGCCATTCCTGCATTTCTAAATATAACTGATCGTTATATCTGCACCTTTACTTGCATACTCAAAACATATTGCACATTATTTCAATTATTTTTTACATAGGTATCTTTCTTAATAGATGATGGATTTAAAGAAGATACCATAGATTTCATACCTAACTGTTATCAAAAAGCCTAATAAATAGTAGGTTAGGTGCTGGAGAATGTTTGCAAATGAATAAATGAATACACATCAATACATAAATACTTATTTATTTTTATTTTTATAATTTTGAGATGGAGTCTTTCTCTGTCCCCCAGGCTGGAGTGCAGTGGCACCATCTCAGCTCACTGCAATCTCTGCCTCCCGGGTTCAAGTGATCCTCCTGCCTCAGCCTCCCAAGTAGCTGAGATTACAGCCATGCACCACCATGCCTGGCTAATTTTTGTATTTTTAGTAGAGACGGGGTTTCACCATGTTGGCCAGGCTGGTCTCAAACTCATGACCTCAAATGATTTGTCCACCTTGGCCTCCCAAAGTACTGGGATTATAGGCATGAGCCACTGCGCCCAGACACAAATACTTATAATAAATATGGATGTGTGATTGCACACATCCATCATGAAAATATTTCTTGGGTTTTGGATAAAATTGTGGACAAATTTGAGAAGTCTTGTTGCACTTCTACCTCAGGTGTCTGTAAGGAAAAAATAAAAAGACAATAGAATGAGATATGTGAAAAATGGAACTTTCAGTATTATTTTGGCAAGTTCAGTGCTGCTAGCATTTTTCCCATTTAAGATACAGTATGAGGATTACATAATACATTGCCAACAAAATATAATATCTGTAGATCTTTAAAATGTTTGAGATAGAAGATTTCTTCAAAGACACACCAAAGCAGTTGGAAAAGGTTTTCAAAGATAGTGTCCCTCAGGGAAACAACAATAAATCTTGAAAAGGAAAGCTTTGCTTGGGAGTTAAGGTAGGCTGAAAAAAAGTCTTTTTGCTAAGGAAGGAATTTTATAAGGCTCTGAAACAAAAAAGGAAACAGCCAAGTGACTAAGAAGAATATGGTTAAAGAGAAAATTATTGCAGGACTAGAATTAGAAAAGGCAGATCAATAAATCCTATGCTAGGTTCTAAAGTCTTAGGGTATTAGAAACATTTTTGATAAGTACAGGAGGCAGTGCAGGATTTCAAGCTAATCATGGAAATGTCACTTAGAATATTTGCTTCTAAATCTTACTTTAACACCTGGTCTCTAAAAATATAGACAATAGCTCAAGTTTTCTGATCTTTAGTTCACAGTATACATAATGGGATTAGAGATGCTTGTCATATCCTAATGGAAATACCTATCATAAAGGTTAATAAAATATTTTACAGATGATTTTAGACTAGTGATTAGTAAATTAGGTTTAGTAATTTAAATAATGCTGTCTGAATAAGTTTACTTTTACACATTGTTTTAATAGGATATTCAAATCATAGATTTGAAACCACTGCAGTGGGTGATTGTCAGGCTGGATTAAGCCATGTGTCAAACAGTGATGATTATAAAGAAGCAGGACCATTTATTAACCTGAGCATCACAGTGATTAAGGATATGCATTATGGAGACTTGTAGCCTGGGATTAAATCCCAACTTGCATAATTATTAGCTATGTAGACAATTTGTAGACAATTTAACTGTAGACAATTAAATATCATATGCTTCATTTTTCTTATCAGTAATATGGAGATAATATCACTACTTATAACATATAATTATTAAAGCATTAAATCATATAAAGTAATTAGAACTGTGATAGACACATAAGTGTTGTCATTACATTGTAAATACCATATTAATACAAAACTAGAGTCAGATTGGGAAAACATAGATATGAAATATATGAAATATTCCTATCATATGTCTATTTCAAGAGTACAATACAGACTTCTGGTTCTGAAGTGATGACATGGACACAAGCTGGCTTCACTCTCCCCTACCCCAGAAAACCAAAGCCAAATGTACAGCACTGAGATCCTCACCAATAATAACCCATAACTCAAATATAAGTTAATTCCCAAGATCACAGAGAAATAAAATCCCCAGGCAAACAGTCAGAGAATCCTATTTTTATACCCATGACACCTATCACCCCAATCTGCCTGGCACCAAGCACGCAGAAAACTTCCTGCAACTCATGGCTTCTATGCTGCAAAAAGTGAGATGTGATGACAACCAGCATCCTCAGCATTCTGGATTCTTTGGCAGGGAGACCTGACAATGTCTCCACCCATGGAAATATTCTGAGTGCCTGACAGGAGACAGATCTAGAGACAAAGAGGGAGGTGCGACCGTCATCCACAGTTCTGGAAACTCTGCTCTGTCACTCAGCCAAAGGAGATACCAAATCAGAGTGGTTGTTCAGCAGCAACACTCTGCAGGAGGTATGTTCCATGGTCCTCTGGGCACAAACCCCTTGCAAGGCCTTCCACTCAAATGGGATATCCCCTTGGGGACCTCCCCCATTCTGGCCCAGCAGTGCTCTCTGATCACTTGCTAGAGCTGAGGCAAACTTGGGCTTTAAGCATCATCTAGTGCTGAAACAAAGGCACTAGTGAAAAAATGTAAGAAGTTCAATAGGTAAATTATGAAGCTTCTCTAAGCAAACACAGCCAATAAAACCCCAAACAATCCACAGACTAGAGTGAATAATCCTACGATGAAAAGACACAGGCATGTATCTATAAGAAACAACAGCAAACAGGGAAACATGACCTCCCCAAATGGACAGGGCAAGGAACCAGTGACCACCATAATGAGACAGTGACACATGAGCTCTCTGATCAAGAATTCAAAAGAGTAATTGTGAAGAAACTCAGTGATCTCCAAGGTAATACAAAAAAAAGGTGATTCAGAAATTTATCAGAGATATTTAATGAAGAGATTGAAATAATTAAAAAATCAAATGGAAATCCTCAAACTGAGAAATATATTTCTAAACCGAAAACATAGTTAAAAGTTTACCAAACAAAAGTTACAATTCACCACCAGCTGACCAGTCATATAAGAAATACTAAAGAAAATGCTTCACTCTGAGAGAAGACACTAACATGAAAAAAGAAAACATTCAAAGGTATAAAACTCATAGGTAAAATGAAGGCAACCCCAGAAGACTTCAACACTGTAATTGTGAAGTGCAATCCACTTATAACTAGTGTGAAGCCTAAAAGACAAAACTGTCAAAAACAATAATAGCTACAGCAATGTGTTAAGTGATAGGCAACAGAAAATTATATAAATTGAGACAACCAAAAGTCAAAATCCGGGGGCAATGGAGTTAAAGCCTCTGTCATCCTCTTTCTAGATTTGTATTTCTTGACCACCAGGCTACAATTATACCAGTCCAAAGGGAATGCAGTTTCCATGTTTAAGGCACAATTTTACTCTTTATATTTAATTTCTCCATTAACCACGCTGTCACACATGATAGTATTTATTCATTTGATAAATTGACTTATAATGTTGTTTACACATCTAAGAGTTAAATGAATGGAAATTTTATTCCACCTGCAAGGTAAAACTCCTCTTTGAATTATCTCAGAAAGCGTCATAGCAGTACACTTTATGATAATTATTAATTAATTTGAATATTCATCATGGCTCACTGGGTCTTTAAAAAATAACATGTTTAGGGAATTGAAAATTGGTTTTGAATGATTTCTTCCCCTTAGAGAATTGTTGTATTTTCTGTTAATCACAAACTTAAGAGCCATTGCATAGCTCTTAGGGCTATAAATATTATGCTTCGTTTCTTAATTCAGCCTGACTCAGATGTCTCTCCAAAGAACCAGGCATTTAGATGTAAAGTTTCCAGTAGGGATTTCTTAATTAGCTTTTAATAAGATAAAAATATTAGCATTTGCAGTTTCACTCTTTTTATTCAGATAAAGTTTAGAATTTCCAATATTAAACACCACAATTATTTATTTCCCTTTTGAGCTCTAAAGAATACTCCATTAAATTGATAACGCAGGACACAGGAATTTATTTGTAAAGGATATAATTACTACTCCCAATTTACATAGTTTGTGTGCTTTGAAATAACAGTTCATAGGTCATTTATGAAACCTATCTCGATATCTTCATACTTCATTGTATGGGGAAAAATAAATATTAATGGACAGCAACAACAGAATATATGTGCTTCAATGTTATTGAAAGTGGGTGGCCTTCACTAAATTTAACTTCAATACAAAGGAGCATGTTCCTGTTTCATTGGGTTATTTAACTTGGAGGGCCCATCATGTGTATTAAACTGCATAGGATAGAGAAGGTATAATAAAATGTGAGCTATGTAATCTTCCCAAATAATTTACTATGTATTTAATGTATTACTCAAATTTCCATATATAAATGATTTATATTTTTGCTACTTTCAGCAATGTAGTTCAAATACTTTCCTATGATCCTTTTAAGCTCCATCTCTCTACCCACCATAAGATCATAATAAGCTTTACATTATATTTAGAAGGTCTCACATCCAAACCCCCTTATTCCTTGTGATCCACTGACTTCAGGTCTAGTGTTCTTTAAAATAAATATGAGTTATTGCATGGTAAAAATACATATGCAATAGGACGGTAACATTAAAAGCAGTAAGAGAATGCAAAATTCCATAAAGGAAGGTAAGAGAGGGAGGCTGAAATAGATAATCTTATCAGGAATTATATGTAAAATGGCTCCTCTCTTTTCTCACTTGATTAGTTCTTAGTTTATCAGCCGCTGTGACAAATGCAAAAGCATGACTTTCCCATCGATCTTTTTGTCTGTTGAAGGAAATTTTATCATTTCTATGAAAGAGACTTATTTGCCCTTTCTGACTGCATTCTGAAAGAGTTCTTATTAGAATATAAAGGTTAATAAAAATGCAAGTTGTATTTTGATGAAAAAATAAAAAGAAACATTTTCCTTGGCCATCTGTCAACCCTCAATAAAATTTGAGAACATCCTATTAAATTTTACTTCAAAGGGGACAATAATGTAAACTGCAAAATGAATAAATGAAATTAAAAACTAAGAGCATGGCTCATCCCACAACATATACATATATCGAAACCATAATGTACAACATAATTATTATAAATTCAAATTTAAAAATATGATTCTCTTAGGATTATTTAGTCTTTCTGTAAAAGCTGTTAGTATATACATTTCATTTGCATTTCATGACAAGATAACTGTAATGAACACAAATTATAAAAGGTGATATCTTATCAATAGTATTTAATGTTTTGAAGAAATAGACCAGTGTAAAAAGGGATAGGGAATTCATTTCTTTTAATGTATTCATTAGTTCTTACTAGGAGAAGAAATGTAACTATTCTCTTCAAAACCATTAAAAATCAAGCACTGAGGCAGCCACCCCATCGTTTGCTCCCTATGTTCCGATATCATTAAGATGAGCTCAAAGACAAATTAAATCTTGATTCATTGTAAAAGTTTCTGCTAATCCAGTTCTTTTATCATAACCATGAAAAAATCACTGAAAATTACTTTATACAAGTTATGCAGCTCAGAATTGTTTTTCTTGATATTTGATCATTTTGAAATATGACTAAGCTTCTGCTAGAGCCTCTAAACCAATCTCTTGACTTCATTTTCTCTTTCATTCTGCAACCAAACCTGATTAATCTTCTCAAAGTACAACTCCAGTCATATTGCTTCCCAGGTTAAAAGGCATCATTAATGCCTCAATATGAAGGGAAGTCTTCTCTACCCAGAATCTACCTAGAAATCAAAGTCCTTTGTAATTTAGAACCACCTTTTAGAGGATGGTATTTTATAATTGAAACAAAATACAATGCATTTTTTCTCTTTTTCCAAATAGATCTGTGCTTTTGCTGCTCCATAACTCTATTCACTACAAGTGTCTGCCTGTGGAAATCCTAGCTGCACTTAAACAGCACTTGATCTCAATTGCACATTTCTTGTTGAAAATACTGTTGATTTGGAGTTAACAGGAAACTCAAACTCTTTCAGGCACATAAGGAGCCCAGGTCACCGATCTGACAAAAATGAAACAACGTCATTAACTATGAAATTAGACATTTAAAGTTGACCTATGTGAATGTTTATGTTCATTGAGGTGGTCATAATTAAGCATATGGTAAACGTTAATACAGTCTAATTACCTCTGTGATTTGATTACTTCTACTAGTTTCCCTTAGGGGGAGTTTGCTTAGTGGTGGTTTTCCTCCCCTTTCCTCTACACTCTGGATCACTCATCTTAGTTGATATTTACTTCCCGTGCATCCTCTGGGCTTGCTGGTGTTCAGGATAATAGCAAAGCCAGAGGTGACTGTGTATGAACTGATGGCAAGATGTGGTCTTTGCATCAGGAAGCAGGTAAACGAGGTACTATTGACTACTAAAGCAGTGCTCCAAGTACCGTGATTCTCTCAGGGTAACCTCAGCCCTCTAACAGTGGCAACTTGGAAGTACTAAACATTTTATCAGCTTTGTGCTCTCTGACAACAGAGTCTCTAGTTTCCCCAGAAACTTTTCTCTTACCTTTCTTCATATTTCATTGATGTCAATTATTTCATTATTATTTTGCTAATAGGGTGTGGATTTTTAAATGAAAACATTATGTAAGTAACAACAAAATTAGTTACTACAAAAGAGATCCAGAAATAAGTAAAGTGTGAAGAATAATCACATACTCCTACCACTCAGACGAAAATACACATTACCGATATGGTGTATATTCCTAGACTTAAATTTTTTACATATATACAAGAAAATATATATGTAATATATATATATATATTTTACATTGAAACAAGAAAAAGAAAACAAAAATATACATGTATGTATATTGTATTGTACATATTTTTACTTAGCACTTTCTTTTTCTCACAGAATGTATATAGTAGATATCTTACGTGTCAGTGCATTTAGATCTAAATTGTCATATAATGGCTGTGTTGCATTTGAGTAGCTGACTGAACCATATGCATTTAACTAATCACTTTTAGTTTGACACTGAGGTAATTTCCACATTTCTCCTTATTTCCAACCACGCTGTGATAAACAGTTTTGGTTACTTTTGTGATCATTGTGCCTCAGGTTTTGACCATAAATTAGAAATAATACTGTGTTATGTTCAAAACATTACTTCTCTACTTAATATATCAAATTGTTGCCCCAAAAATCTTAATTTCAAGTGTTCTGTGACAACTAGAGTACTTATAATTTTTTAAAAAACAGATTATTTGTCACCACCCATGGGGAATCAAATCCAGTGGCTGTAGGGTAAAACCCAGCTATGCCAGCTATGCATTTCTTTCTTTCTTTCTTTCCTTCTTTCTTTCTTTTTCTTTCTTTCTTTCTTTCCTTTCCTCCTTCCTTCCTTCCTTCTTTCTTTCCTTCCTTCCTTCTTTCTTTTTCTTTCTTCTTCTTTTCTTTTTTCTTTTTTTTTTTTTGACAGAGTCCCACTCTGTGCAGGCATTACAGGCGTGAGCCACCACCCCCAGCCTTCATTTCTAAAAGCTATACAAGATGCTCCTGATATGCAACCAAAGAACTGGTATTAACAGATTACCCACATATTTTTTTGTCATTGCAGAAAAGGCAAGACTCTAAGTATTATGAATGCAGAATCTTATATGAGTAAGTAAAATTTGACCTACTGAATTGTATAACCTTAAACTGAGTCTATTACATATAAAATGAAGTGTGGAACTCAAGTAATAAGTTCACACTTTTTAGTCAAAAATACCTTTACTACTCTTAGCTAAATAGTCCAAGAAAACACCTACATTGCCCAAGCAAACCTTAATATATAACTCATTTTTAATGTATAAAATAATTAACATTTATGTATTAATATTGTATATGTTATTCTCCCAGATTGAAAGTTACTCTAAAAATAAAATGACATTAAAAAATCACTTTATTGTGGGAAGGGAACACTGACAATTTTCAAATGGTTTTTTAATGTCTGGTCATATTTCCTGATCACGTTGTTTACATTTGAGGCACAAAGTGTTCAGTGCTTGAATCTATCTTTCCAGGAATCACAGAGTTTATGCATGCTTTTATGCTACAAAAGAAGGCGTATAAATTAAGGTTGCAGACAAATACTTAAGGTTTGGGCTAAGCAGTTGCACTTAAGTCAATAAGTAACAGACATCAATAAAGGTGGATAAATTGGGGAAGAATAATAATGATTTGAATCTACATGATAGACAGTTTGGAGTTAATTAAAATAAGACACATGAGATAATTGAAAAGCAAGATGTTGATCTTATTTTGACCAAAATGAGCTAGGAATATTCATAAGGCAACTAGAAATGTCATTTTTTGTGTGTTTGAATTGCTTTTTCTAAAATTTGAACATTTAAATTTATACATTTGAGAAAAGAAATAATATGCTCAAGAGAAAGAATAGAATATAGCAGAAGGCCTGATGGCCGATTTTGAGAGACAGTCTAACTGTGGCATGAGATGACATCACAGTTTGTGTTTCCTGCTCATTTCATGTTGCACAGATTACAGAGATTCTCACTGTGGATTTGAGAAAGGAAATGTACAAAGGCTACATGAAAGCCATCAAAAGCTACCGTGATATGTTAAAAAAGTAGCGGATTACCCAAATAAATTGGAAATTTATGTACACATAAAGATGGGTACACAACTATTGATAGCTGCATTTTTTTCACAGTGGCCCAAACTTGGAAGCAACCAAAATATCCATCAGTATGTAAATAGATAAACAAACTGGGGTCTATCCAGACAATGGAATATCATTCAGCACTAGAAACAAATGAGCTATCATACTGCGATGGTTAATTTTCGGTGTCAACTTGACTGGATAAAGTTAATCTAGACAGCTGGTAAAGCACTATTTCTGGGTGTGTCTGTGAGGATGTTTCTGGAGAAAATTGGCATGTGAGTCCTTGAACAGAGTGGGGAAGAGCCTCCCTCAATGTGGCTGGGCACTGTCCACTTTACTGGGGACTCAGATAGGATAAAATGATAGAGGGAAGGCAATTTTGCTCTTTCGTTTTTGGAGCCGGAGCACCCTTCTTTTCCTGGCTCTGGACCCCAGAACTCCAACCTTCTCTGGCCTTTATACGCCAAGACTTGCACTAGCAGCCCCCAGGTTCTCAGGCCTTCTGCCTCAGACCGAGAGTCACACCCTCATCCTCCCTGGTTCGGAGGCTTTTAGACTTGGACTGAGCCACACTGTTGACATTCCTGGTTGTCCAACTTGCAGGTGGCCTATCATGGCACTTCTCAGCCTCCATAATCACATGAGCAAATTCCCCAAATAAATCCCCTGTTTTCTATCTATCCATTTATCCATCCATCTATCTGCCAACCTTCTATCTATCTATCTATCTATCTATCTATCTATCTATCTATCTATCTATCTATGTATCTATCTCTAGAGATAGGAATCTAGGAATTCTGTCTCTAGAGATCCCTCACTAATACACATGCCATGAAAATACATAGAGGAAACTTAAATGTATATTACCGAGTGAAAGAAGCCAATCTGAAAAGTCTACACACTGCATGATTCCAACTATGTGACATTCTAGAAAAGACAAAACTATGCAGACAGTGAAAAGATTTGTGGTGGACAGGGGTTAGAGGGGAGAAAGATGAACAGGCCGAGCACAGTGGATTATTAGGACAGTGAAACTACTCTGTATACTATGATGTGATCTATGTCATTACACATTTGTCCAAACCCACAGAATGTAAAACACCAAGAGTGAAGCCTCATGTAAGCTGTGTATTTTGGGTGATAATGATGGGTCCATGTAGGTGTATTGATTATAACAAATGCACCACTGCTGTGTGGAATGTTGATAGTAGCGGAGGCTGAGCATGGGTGGGGACAGAGGGTTATGAGAACTCTGTAGTTTCTCCTCAAATTTGCCATAAACCTAAACAAAGAATTGCTTATTAATTTAAAAAAAATGTATAGCAGAAAACTTGAAGATACTCACTCTGAATAAAGGGAGAGAATTTAAGCACGAACAAAAATTTGAAAGCATCTAATATATCTAAAATCCATGAGTTGATAAAGATGTTTTTTTTAAAAAAAGAAACATCTCCTTGTTTTCAACCAGAGTTTGCTAAGGTGCCCATGTATGATTTGGAAAATTGGCAAAATTTGCATTCATCCTGCCATACATCTCTGACTTTTCTTTTAGGTTAACTTCCTAATTTTTGGAAAAGACTCCAGAAGGGATGATAAAATTAGAAAAATACTGTATTGCGATCTGTAATGTAATAATGAATTTAGACAACATTCGATGTATCAGTCGATGATGTAAGCATTAAGTGAAGAGTTGATGGGGAATGTTATGAGAAAAGTTCAGACTGCACATTACCCAGTGATATCAGCATCACCGAAAGAGGCCACGTATGCATAAGTGCCTCAAAATGTGATGAAATGGAGAGTGTGAGGCATGGCCTCTAAAATTTATCGTGTACAGACCTAATTGAACTGTTAGCTAATTAATTTTCTTAGTCTAACTGTACTTTTGCAACACCTGGAAGAAAGAGAGGAACAAGTTAACTCATATAAGGAAGAAGCAATAAACTAAATGCAGAAAGTTGGACATTCTTTAGGGCTGGTTTTGATGATTAAAGAAGAAAAAAAATGGAGAGTAAAATAGATGTAGGAGACATAACAACCAAAATTAATACTTGTGCTTATTTAAATGCTGAATTAAACAAATATGCTATAAGAAAAATATTTTGATTCAATTGGAAACATTCAGATATGAACCAGATATTAACTACTATTCAAATAATACTAAGTGATTAAGGTCAAAATTGTTAGGTTAATTCCATATTGTTATGTAAAATTTTAATATCATTTTCATTTAGGACAACATACTGGTTTCAGTGGAGAAGTGGTATGATATCTGGAATTTGCTTTAAAATCTTGCAGCAAAAATTAATTAAAATACATAAATAAGTAAATACAATAAAAACAAGTGGGGTGATTAGAAAAGATTGAAAGCATGTTCGCAATTATTAAAGCTTGTTTCTAGATATGTGGGAGTTCACTATAATATTCTCTCTACTTTCTTTGTTTCAAAATTTCCATAATAAACAATTAGAAAAAAGTATTCATTTATCTATTTGTTACCTACATCAATAATTTTCTCTTCCTTAAGAGTTTACTCCTCTTAACTGATAAACAATCTGCCAGCTCCCCCACATAATGAAACAACAGCACTTACCTGCTTCTGTAAAAACAGAAAAATGCTTTAAAACAGGTAGGTGTCTATATTTGCTTTCTCCTATTTTCTATTCCTCATTCTCTCTCAAACCCACTACGGTCAGGAGTATTTTCCACCACTTCACTGAAGCCATGCTTGTCAGTTTTACCGATAACTCTCATATGGGACATTTCCCAGTTCACTCTACAATTCTTAATGTCTTATGCCAATGAACAGCACTATTTGACCCAGTAGAATGTCATTTCTTCCTCAATATACTTTCATCTCTCGGTTTCCTTTATACTGTGCTGCTTTGGTTTTCCTCACACCTCACTGATCACTTTTGTCTTTGTTGCTGAGCTCTCCTCTGGATGCTGACCTTGGGGAGCCTAGCAATGGCTTTAAATGTCATGTCCATGCTGATGATTGCCAAGTACATCTCATCAGCTCACCCCTCTCATGAACGTCTGAAAAGCTTACCTGTACACCTGACTTTCCTAACTTCATTCTCATAGATAGACATTTCATTCTTTACATCTCCAGAATTGGGTTTCTGGTCCTTCCTCATAAATCTGCTTCACCAGCCGGGCATGGTGGCTCACGCATGTAATCCCAGCACTTTGGGCAGCCGAGGCAGGTGGACCATGAGGTCAGGAGGTCAAGACCAGCTTGGCCAAGATGGTGAAACCTTGTCTCTACTAAAACTGCAAAAATTAGCCGGGCGTGGTGGCAGGCACCTGTAATCTCAGCTACTCAGGAGGCTGAGGCAGGACAATCTCTTAAACCCGGGCGGCAGTGGTTGCAGTGAGCTGAGATCTCTCCACTGCACTCCAGCCTGGGCAACAGAGTGAGATTCCATTTCAAAAAAAAAAAAAAAAAACTTCACCTGCAGCCTTTCCATCCATATAATTGATGAAAATTATATCCTTTTAATTAGAGTGTCAAATAATTAGGGTTGTTCTTGATTTCTCTCTTTTTCAAACAGTCCACATCCAATCCATCAGGAAACCCTGATGTCTTTCAAAATATACTTAAATATGATGTCTTCACCTCACTTTTCCTATTACCACTGTCCTGTGAGCTAAAGATTTTTGGTAAATAGCTTTTAAAGAATCTCCATGGTTCTGCCCTCTCCCTTCTCCCTCCCTCTAGTATACTCTGAATGAAAAAGTTAGAGAAATCTGTTTTTAATATAATCTGATTAATATAAAATCTTCATTCAAAAACCTATGGATTTGTTTCATTGAGAGGCAAAGCCCAAGCCCTAGATTGAGATCTGGGTCCTTCTGTCTGTGGGCTTCCCTCCTGTTAAGACTGAACTGTGTAAAAGTGCGTGGTCCCAGCTTAGGGATTTTACATTGACCTTGTTAAAAGAAAATCCTTAGCCAAATTAAATTTAACAGAGATTAATTGAGCAAAGAACACTTCACCAATCCGGCAGACTCTGGAGCCAGAGTATGCTCAGAGAGACTCCGGTACAGCCGTGTGGTGGAAGAAGATTCATGGACAGGAAAAGCAAAATGTCATATAGAATAACTGATGACAGCTCAGCTTTTCCCTTGTTGGAACACAGCTTGAACGGATGGTCCCTTTTGATTGGCCAAAGCTCAGTGATTGGCACAACCTCAGTTACAGTCTTCTTATATCTCCATTCAGGTTATGGTTCACCGTGTACAGAGAAACCTTTAGGCTGGACTTAAAATATATAAGGAGCAGTTTTAGGAGAAATTTAATTTAACACCCTATAATGCAAAATTATTGATATAAATTATATATGACACTATCTTTAATATTGACCAATCCAATTACTTTTTTATTTTTAATACTAAGTTTTACATGAGTTAATCATAAGGTTCAGAAGATTGAATACTTTTCCAAAGTGAATATACAACTGAGTCAAAATTTTAATCCAGGTCTTTCTCTGACTCTGGGGTGCATATTCTTACCATTAAATTACACTGCTTCTAATGCAACGGTGGAGAAATTGGATTCCCCATTGTTCATAGACATTTGTAAATATGTAGAAAGATCTCCACTATTTTCATTTTTACTGATATTGCACAGTAAGTTTTATTCACTATTACTAGTAGAAATTATTTCCCAGTACTAACGTCTTGTCCTAATCACATTTTAGATTTTACAAACTAATACTCAAAATGGTTTTGTCTGAATTCTAATTCTCTGTACTGAGCATTGCTTGGCTTTTGAAAAAAAGATTTCAAATAAACCTAATTAAATAAATTTGAAGCTGTTGCTTATTTTATTTTCCACTTCATTTTCTTTCCAGTGTAAATATATATATATATAGTTCTGGAAATTATTTTTTTTCTTACAAATCTTTAATCAAAGGTTTAGTGTGTTCAGGGGATCCACTAGCATGCCACAGGATCATAAATTTAGTTCTAGGGTAGTGTTCTAAGGTCTGCTCAGCTATCATCATTAGCGTGGTGGTTTACTTTTTTCACTGGAAGTAAATGCAGTTTATATAATCTATTCGTGTCACAGACAGTGGCCAAATACTTCAAATTGTGCTGTACACTTTACAGTCTCAAAACTCTGTGAGCATAACATGAAATGAACATTTGCTTCTGAAGGTCCCTAGCATGCCCCTATCTGTGTGATAATCCGTGGGTGGCCAACAATACCATGCTAACATATTTCTGAGCAGTGTTCAGCATACACAACATTTCTTAATAATTCAAGATTGATATTACCTTATTAAAACATAATGTGGGGTTTTATTCCTGTTAGAGTTAGTTTGAAATCATGCTTATAATCATGGGTAATTTCATTGGCAAATGTATTTAAAATAAGAATTCAAATGCCTCATAATTAAAAAATCTATCAAATTTGGAAAATTCTGTGTGTGAATTTCTTATATCAAGATAGCAGGCTAAGATAAGGGTAACTTTTCTGTCCTCTGATGTTAATGAAGAAGTTCAGACTTGCTGTTTGAGGCACGTGATTAAGGAACCTTTCCATATCCTCCAGTGCAATACTCAAGCAGTGTCTCATGCAAGAAGCAAACTCCCAATACTCTTGTTTTTGCCCTTAAATTTCCTTTTCTCTGTAAAGTTGAATGGTTTGACTTTCATCTTAACAAATGCAAATACTCTAAGCCAAGGTTCATGTGTCTATGATTCATTGCAATACCAAAATGAAAACAACATATCTGAGTAATGACACACACAACCACTTAAAATTTGGTGTCTGACCCAAAAATCAATTCCGGATTAATGAGTGACAAGAGTCAGATAAAACTATGTTCCTTATTTGCTCAGGCTTAATTTGATTTTCCCAAGCTCAGTTCATGTAATGATAAATTATTGACTAACTCCGAGGGCCCTGCTAACAGGAGTTGTATTGCCATGAAACCTACTTCACATGGTTCTCACGGGGCACTTTTCTGGGTGTATACACACAAATGGAATTTATTTTTCTACCAGCCTCAAGGATGAATCGTTATCTGAGTACTTGGTGCTCTTAAAAATTATGCAGCCCTTATTCCTGGCCAGGATCTTGATGAAACATTTTGCTTCTTGGTTTCAGTTTGTGCAGTTCACCACTTATTCTACCACAGAATCTACCTCAGTCCTTCCACACTGCATGTTCATTCACTGTGGACCTGAAGGAAATACACTTGCTCTTTTATTAGTGCATGGAGACATACTGAGATAATTTTTTAAAAAACAATAAAATACCCTTGTACAAGTTTCCCAAGAAATTTTCAATCACCCCATAAACAAAGAGACTTTGACAATAATTCTACCTATTGGCTTTATATCTGATGTTATTTTCTAGATTGCTACATACAGGTGGATTAAGGATTATGTGTCTAACAGTGATTTATAAGTTGAACCTAACACATCATTCTTAAAATTCAACTAATGTCATCCCTAAGAAGTTGCAATAAAATGTCCTTTGCATTTGATATTATTTTGATACCTGATTTCTGTACTCCAGAAGTACTAGTATGGCACAAATACTATTCCGGTATAATATTATAGCATGAATTCTACTTTAAACTATTTTTTGATATTTATTATTGTAAAATATTTAAATGTTAAGTAACAGTAAAAAATTATGATTACTTTTAATCTTATTCATAAGAAATCACTATTATGAATGAGCAGGTGGATAGTGTCCTGGATTTTTATATCCATTTACAGACACATATTTGGTTATAAAATCTAAGAACATGCTCTCTGAATTATCTCAAACATTTTTTTAAAAAGTACATTGCATATACATTTTCCCATCTGTATATGGAAATCTATTTTATTCTTTAAATAACTGCAGACTATGACCTATTACGTGCAGGTATTCATTTATACACGTATACAAATTACTTAACTTTATGTGACAAGACATTTTAGATTGTTTCCAATTTTAAAATATTATTGTAAATAATGCTGTAAAGAACATTCTCCTGCTTAATTTCTGTCTATTTCTACATGATAATTTCCTAGAAGTAAAATTTCTAGGTCAGAGGATATAAAAAAAGTGTATATATTAATATTATTAGTGATCTATTGTATTCTAAAATTGTTGAGCCCATTTATAATCTCAGCTGTAATATATTTTTCAAAATCCTGCTTTCAATAAACTTACTATGAATATAATTCTTTTTGTTGTTGTTGTTAGGGTATCTCATATTGCTCTGATTCTCATTTACTGGTTAATTCCACATTGTTTAGAAGATATTTTGCATGATCGCAGTCCTTTGAAATTTGTTGAAACTTTGGCTTATCATTTGGTAATTTTGGAAAATGTTCCATTAACACTTTTAATGAATGTGTATTCTGAAATTATTGGTACTATAATACTTCTTATTCTTGAGTCAAGTTTATAATAATAAGTATTATTATCAAGAATAAGAATACTTCTTATTCTTGAGTCAAGTTTATTCATTGGTATCATGTCTCCTTTGATTTGATATATCCTTTCATTTATTGAGAGCTGAGTCAAAATTGCCAACTATGGTCCCCAAATACCTTTTGGAATTGATAGTTTTTTTTGTTTTAAATATTTCAAGTAAATATTTATAATTATGTATGTATGTATGTATTTATTTATTTATTTATTTATTTTTTGAGATGGAGTCTCACTCTGTCACCCAGGCTGGAGTGCAGTGGTGCGATCTCGGCTCACTACAACCTCTGCCTCCCAGGTTGAAGCAATTCTTCTGCCTCAGCCTCTCAAGTAGCTGGGACTACAGGTGTGCACCACCATGCCAGGCTAATTTTTGTATTTTTAGTGGAGACAGGGTTGCACCATATTGGCCAGGCTCTTCTGGAACACCTGACCTCGTGATCCGCCTGTGTAGGACTCTCAAAGTGCTGGGATTACAGGTGTGAGCCACTGTACCTGGCCAATACTTATAATTATTTTACTGGAAGATTGACCATGTTATAGTTGTACAATGTCTTCATAACTCCAGTATTTTTCATTTTTACTTTCAAGTCTACTGTTTCTGATAAAAAATATCAGGTATTTTAACCATATTTCAGCTAATGTTTGCATAGTATTTCTTATTCCAGTTATAACTTTCATCTTTTTTGTACCCTGATTATTAAAATGTACGCAATTCACATACCACAGGTTTTAAAATTCAATCTGACAATGTTTTTTAATTGAAGTATTTAATCTATTTATAGTTAATGTAATGACAAATATAGTGTGTTTAAATCTATCATCTAATATTTATTTTCAACGTTCTTTAACTTTCACTTTCATTCTTTTTTTTCTTTCAGACATTTTATTTTGAATAAATAAAGAAAAAGCCAATTTTCTTTACTTTTTATTATCCTTTAGTTATATATTTATAAGGCCTTGGTCATGGTTAGTAGTCTTTTTTTTTTTTTAATGAAGGTATGGTATCTTTATTTCATTGTTCTTGGTTTTTTTTATTGTTATTGTTTGTAGAGATAAGGATCTCTTTATGTTGCCCAGGCTGATGTTGAATTCTTGACCTCAAGTGATCCTCCCACCTCAGCCTTCCATGCACTGGAAGTAGAGATGTGAGCTACCACACCCAGCCTGGGTGTTTTAAATATCTCCTCTTTTGCATTGTTCTTTTGCAGCATCTCATTCAATATTTCTAAATATGGTTTTCTTCGTATCTATTCTGCTTTTGTTTTTTTTTTTAGTTTATCAAGACATAATCTGCATACAGTAAATACACTGATTTTAATGTACAACTCAATGATTTTTAGTAAACTTATGGAGTTGTGCAGCGCATACTACGATTCAGGTTTAGAACATTGCTATTACCTCAAAGAAATCCCTCATTTGCAGTCAATTCCCATTTCTAGCCCCATTCCTAGGCACCACCGTCGATGTTGCCATAGATTTGTTGACCCTGCTTTAGTTTGTGGCCTTTTGTGACTCTGGGGCTTGATACTGTTCAGACGTTTTAGAAACTTATTGATCATGATCAGATGGTGTTTCTGATCTATTCTCTCCTGTTTGCTCTTCTTGGATTCCAAATTTCTGCTGTGTTCCATCTATATCTTCTGCTCTCTTTTATATTTTCCTTCTACTCTACTTTTCATAACTTACTCATTTCTAGGCACTGAACATGCTTTTTCTTCCTCCCATGCATTTTGAGCCTAGTGAAAACTCTAATTAGCTTCTTAGACTCAGCTGCTGCTTTCTGTTGGGCTTCTCAGCCTCTAGGCTCTGAGAAATTTGCAGATACACGGAAGGAAATGTGGCACCAAATATTGGGCTTCCATGGCTGTAGTTGCCAACTTTGGCATCTTCACTCTCAAGGTTGTCTGCCCTGGGAGCCAAGAATTGTAATTTTTGTCTCTGCAGTGCTGTGCAACTCCCGATGGCCCTCATCAGCTTTTGTCCTGGTAGCTGCTACCTTTTTCTCTTACCTATTTCTCAACCACATAAAGAAAATTAATGTAAGAATTCTGAGTCATAGCTCCTTGTATCACATCAACAGTGATTACAATTTTTAGCTCATGAAGAAAATTACCATGATTGCTCTCCTAAAAATAATTCATTATTCACTTATTTTTCAGGACACTTACAGGAGACCTGTATTTGGCTAAAATTTTGCTAATTTTTCTACTTTATAAAAAAGGTTGTCAACTTGAAAAATATCAGTTCTTGAAATATCTTCAAAATTTGTCAAGTTCAATTGATTTTTTGAAGTGTTTCATTTATCCTGGAATCTTATATTATTTCAGGTACAATAGATTATACTTTGTGGTTGAAAACATATTTTTTTTATTTTGTATTACTCCGTATACCGTTCTGCCTGCCACAGAACAGTTATTTCTTCATAATTGATTTCTTTTTTTTTTTTTTTTTGAGACGGAGTCTCGCTGTCGCCCAGGTTGGAGTGCAGTGGCACGATCTCTGCTCACTGCAGGCTCTGCCTCCCAGGTTCACGCCATTCTCCTGCCTCAGCCTCCCGCGTAGCTGAGAATACAGGCGCCCGCCACCACGCCCGGCTAATTTTTTGTATTTTTTTTTAGTAGAGACGGGGTTTCACTGTGTTAGCCAGGATGGTCTCGATCTCTTGACCTCGTGATCTGCCTGCCTCGGCCTCCCAAAGTGCTGGGATTACAGGCGTGAGCCACCGCGCCCGGCCCATAATTGATTTCTTTAGAACCATCATCATATTCTTACATTAACGTACTGCTAAGGGAAATTTTTCCACTTCTCAAAAAGATTTTTATCAGTTGTTATTTTCAGTTAAAAGTAAACATAACTTTTGTAAAGATTAAGAAAATAGCATAAATCACTGGCACATAGAGAAACTTTCATATAACTATAAATATTAAAATATGCCATATATTGAATCTTGTTGTGCTTGTTCAGTCATATTCTAAGTAACAGTATTAAGAAGAAGGATTGCATGTTTTCTGGGCCAGTTTTGCACAATTTGTACCTCATAGTTTGCCTGCATGGAAATGCCAGCTAATTTTTTCACTGCAAAGTTTTCATAATCTGCTATTTGGATGAAAACTAACAGCATATATCACTTCATTTTAAAATACAAAATGTTGCATTGATAAAACATCCTGTTCTAGTTTCTATTGCCACTTAACACACCATCCTGAATTTAGGAGCTTCAAACTATGGTGAATGTATTCTTCTGATTTTGTGGGTTAGAAATTGAGGAAGGTCTTGGCAATTTCCTTGCTCTGGTCTGGTGTTAAATGGTTTTCTGCTGATAGCAGGGGGCAGGGCCACGTTGTTCAAGATAATTCCACTGACAGGCTTGCTACCTTGGTGGGAAAAGGTAACCCTGATTTCTATCTCTCTCCCTCCATGTAGCTTCTGGGCTGCTTCATGAGGGTTCTCTAATAGAGCAGTCATATTCTGTACATGACATTTCTAGGCTTGAGACCAACATGGGAACTGCCACTCTTCAAAAATGCTATCCAGAAACGGTGTACCACTCTTTCCATTTCACCTTAGTATCAGAGAAGTCACAGGCAAGATCAAATTGAAGGAGAACAGAAATAGATCCCACTTTTTAATGGAAGGATTGTTAAATAAATTATATTTATTTGTTTAATACAATGCTGTATAAATCGGCATTATTACGAATACTATTAATGCTAACAAATATATCCATTGCATTTTCTCATAATTTTTAAACCTTTTCTCTAAATGCATACCAACAGGAAGGCTATTGAATTATTACTATGTTCAGCCCAAAGCCATTTTTTTGGAATTTATAATAATTTCTTCCTGATTGTTATGAGCATTTTTATATTATCAGTAATTCAAATATGACCCACCTGTTTTTTCTAAGTGCTTCCTATGGTTTGATTATTTGAGATATTATAATTTGTTTCCTGAATTTATTTTTCATATTTTACACCAAGAAGACACTCCGTAAACATTTCTTTTTTTCTTTTTTTTTTTTTTTTTTTGAGATGGAGTCTCTCTGGCCCAGGCTGGAGTGCAGTGGTGTGATCTCCGCTCGCTGCGAGCTCCGCCTCCCAGGTTCATGCTATTCTCCTGCCTCAGCCTCCCATGTAGCTGGGACTACAGGCACCCACTACCATGCCCGGCTAATTGTTTTGTATTTTTAGCAGAGACGGGGTTTCACCATGTTAGCCAGGATGGTCTCGATCTCCTGACCTCGTGATCCGCCCGCCTCAGCCTCCCACAGTGCTGGGCCATAGACATTTTAGCAAATAGCATTTATCTCATCATTCTTCTTGAGATTTTGTGTCTTGTTTGGTTTGGTTCTACAGATTTACAGAAAAGATGATAATATGGGATTATGTGATATTTGTGTAATATTATTAAATCAAAGAACTGATAAGCCAGTGACCAGAATGAGTTAAATTGTTGCCTAATAAACTTCACTTACATGAGGGAGTGGTTAATAAATGGAATAATTCTGAAGACCTAAAAAATTAGTTGGGAGAACTAGATACATACGTAGATTGGACTAAGGCTAGATTTATAATGAATGTTCCCTGGAAAAGCAGATACACATTGGAGTTAGGTATATATTTAGAAATGAAAATATTCCTATGGTATTTTTATGTGATTAAAATATACAGAACTTCAATTGGAAATCTTCTATTTTATAATAATTTGCCAGACTATAAAAAACAACTATCAGAAGTAAAACATGTATAATATCTACAGGGATAATTAATTTCTTAAGAATATATTTCAAAGCCACATCACTGTAATATTGATGCGAAGTACAATTCTTGGGGAAAAAAACCATCAAATATTTGCATCTTTATCACATCATCACTTTGATCACTGAATCATTGTCAGATGATATATCTAGCTAATGATGGAACTTCTGTGGAAGTCCTCCAATTTAGAGATTTTTCTGAGAAAGGGGAATAGGAGATTCTAAATTCTTAATAAGGTTAATCCAATTATTAACATGAAAAAGAATGACTGTTCAACTTAATCAGGAAGCATATTCTAGTATTATAAAAGTTTCTTAGAGCATATGTATACACACACACACACACACACACACATATGTAGCCCCATTAGTAAGCTTCTAATAAAAGAGTGAAAAAATAGTAGAGCTAATTTAATGGGGAAAACCAAATGAAGAATGTAAGATCATGTACCCTTAACAGATGTCCTAATTAGATGTCATTAAGGAGACTATTAGGTGAATTAAAATTGAGCCTTTCACTTACTACCAAAAATACATCCTTTAATTTAAAATGGAGCTGTTATATAGGCTGAAATACCCACCTGTCAAATAGGAAAGTAGGTCTGAATTGTCTGGAATCAGTCTGTCATGCTCATTACAGTTCTAGGTCACTAAGGGGACATTGGATATCTAACACTACTAGCTGAAATTTTTAAATGGAGAATAAGGCAAACTAGTTTTCACAAAGGTTCATGAAGATTTATAAGTAGTTCACAAGGATGTTTTAAAATTTGTTCTTTGATACAAAATAAAGTATTCCTCTATACAGATTTTTTTTTCATTTTTAATGATAACTTCCTGTGGAAACGCATTTTAAAAGAATAATAATTTAGTTTTTCAGGTCAACATTTCTCAAACTAGGAAGTAAGCCATAAATCTGTTAAGCCCTCTGGGATATTGGAGGCATGTATTTTTCTTTTTAACAAAGATTTTTATAATATTCAAGCATGACATACAAAGCAGCGATTAATGCATTTTTTCCCCGTGCTGCTTAGTTAGTACTATACAGAGAAACACATGATGAACATCGGAACAGTATTAGTGTTCCTAATAATATTTACCTATATTTACTAATAAATTTCTTGTAATTAGATACAAGAATGACAAAATATAGTAGCAAAACTCGAAACCTTAGCCAGGCACGGAGGCGCATTCCTGTAGTCCCAGCTACTTGAGACCTGAGGTGGAAAGATTGCTTGAGCCAGTAGATGCGTTACTATGTTGCCGAGGCAGGCCAGCCTGTGCAACATAGCAGTACATCTCTTAAAACAAGACAAAAAGATACTTCCTAATCTTGTAAATGTGTTTATAGAATTCCTTTTTGTGTTCAGTCCACCTGTTCTTGTCCATTTGGCTAACGTCCAATTGACTTTTGTTAAATTCTCTAAGGGAAGGCTCCCCATTTAACCAATCAGGGTAGGTGAGGCCCAAGCATCCTTCCATTCCATACCTCCAGCCTGGTGCCTCACCTAGGATCCAATGATGCTTCTGGGGGATGATACAAAAGGAGTCAAATTGGGGAAGATTTTAGGATAAAGTTGTATTGCTATAAAGCAGTAATAAACTCTACAAGTGTGAGAACATAAAAAGCAGAGAGATCTTCGAAAGAATGAATCTCCTTAAGCCTGAAGGTATAAATATTTTAATTATATAATCCCTAATTCTCCTAATACATCGCATTCAATATGTGTTTGAAAGAGTAGATTCCTGTACTGATTAACAAACATACCCATGGTTGACTGATGAGTCACTGAACTTAGAGGTCTGCTTTACATCATGTGTGATAATGATACCCCTCCTTCTAACTTACAGAAAGTTCTTTCTCCGGGAATCAGTTTGTCAATATATGTAGCCAATTATTAAATGGAGTAAGACTCCAAGCACTAGCAGGGCACCTCTCTTTATTTTTCTATAATCACATTCTTTAAACTTGCTCTTTCCAAGTGTCCTTCACTACCATTTAACAGCATCTGGGCATAACTAAAGCTTTCTTTTTAATTTCAGGACTCATTATCTTTCAGAACCACTTTCTTAGCTCCCCTTCACAAACTTTCTCCCCTTCTCCCAGCTCAGACCTGGCTCTGCTGGTATTGCTGGCTCTCACTTTCCTTCTTGCTCTTCAGTTTCTCCTTGAACAACAAATCTTCAAGGTCTCTAGGGAGGAAGGAACAGACTTCATATAAAAGACAAAATAAGTTTTTATTTGATAGGTGTAAAATGTATTTTTCTTAGTTAACAACCACAATGAATAGTTCAGAAGTCAATATTTCTGGGTCCCTCAGGAGCCAAAGCACTTGATTTTAATGCAGTTGAATTTATGTTAATGTCCTTTCATACAGATTGCATTTATTTTTTTATTTAAGAAATCCTATCTAAGGTTATAACGATATGTTTCCACATTGCTTTTGAAAATGTGCTTTTTGCAATGGATTTTTAATATACATTAATGGGCATTAATTTTGGCACTAGTTCGATATTTTTTTCCCATGTGGATTCTGAATTGACCCAATAACACTCATTTTATAGGCCGTATTTGTCTACTCACTTGAAATCCAAGCCTTGTCATTAATCAAAGCTTAATTTGTGCTTTGTTCCTTTTGGACTCTTTATTTTTCCATTCATTTGACTATTCCTGTTCTAATACCCCATTACCTTAATTCTTAAACAATGACACGTTAATTCTTGATATAGATTCAGAAAAATCACCTCATCTTGTTTTATTCTTAGTCATTTGCATTTCTACATACATTTAAAAATATTCCTGTCAATTTGTATACAATCACACACACATTTCACACTTGTGTGCATATACTTTCACAAGATTTTTTATGGGAATTGCATGAGATCTATAGATCAATTTGATTAGAAGTCATATTTTTAGAGAAAGGGGAAGAGGTGTGTGTCTAATATATATACAGAGAGAGATTATTTAAGTAGTAGGCTCACTGAATTTGGGAGACTGATAAATTCAAAATCTGCAGGCCAGGCCAGCAGGCTGGATGCCTGCTCAAGGAAGAGTGGATGTCACAGCTGGAGTCCAAAGGCCCTCTAATTGTCAGGTTTCCCTCTTCCTAGGGGAGGTCTGTCTCTTTCTTAAGCCTTCAACTGATGGCATGAATCTCACCCACGTTATGGAGGGTACTATACTTTTCTCATATTCTACTCATGTGTTAATTTCATCTGAAAATACCTGCACAGCAACATGTAGACCTGTTTCAACAAATATCTGTGTTCTATGGACTAAACAAGTTTAGACATAAATTAACTATCCTGTGTAATCTGGTTTGGCTCTGGGTCCCTACCTAAATCTAACCTTGAATTGTAATAATTTTCATGTGTCGTGAGAGGGACCCAGTGGGAGGTAACTGAATCATGGGGGCGGGTCTTTCCCATGTTGCTCTCTGTTAGTGAATAAGTCTCATGAGATCTGATGATTTTATAAATCATCAGATTTATAAAAGCTCTCTCTTGCCTGCCACCATGAAAGACGTGACTTTGCTCCTCCTTTGCCTTCTGCCATGATTGTCAGGCTTCCCCAGCCATGTGGAATTGTGAGTCTATTAAACTGCTTTCCTTTATAAATTGTATTACGTGACTTTGCTCCTCAGGTATGTCTTTATTAGCAGTGTGAGAACAGACTAATACACAGTATATGGTTATACATAATTTTATATGGATATAGTAGTATAACTGTTTAACCTTATAATTACATACAGCTGTATATTGTATTTCACACACACCTATCTGTAAAACTACATATATTTTTTAAAACAAGATTTTTATTTTGCTGTACCTTCTTCATTAGTTCTAATAACCTATCAGTCAACTTGTTTTTTATATGAACAACCATGTTATCTATAAAAATAAGTTTGATTTATTACTTTTTGATCATTTTATTACACAGTTATAAGAGATAGAATTGACTTATTCCTGATCTTTAACAAATAAGATTTCAATTTTACCACTAATTTAAGACATTTGTTATGGATTTTTTGTGATAACCTATTTTAGTTTAAGGAATTTTTCTTCTATATTTAGTTTATATGTTATTTTAAATAATTTATTCCAAGTTATATTAAATCCTTTTCAGCACCTACTGAGGTAATCTCTATTATAATTTGATAATGTCTTGAATTAGTGAATTTGTTCTAATAATACACAATCTTGCATTCTTGATAGGAAACTAATTAGTTTTAATATATTACCAATTTATTATACATTGCTAGATTCATCTTACTAACTTATGTTTAAGATATTTACATTTATATTCATGAGTGGATGGAGCCTAAATTTAAAATCTCATACTATTTAAGTTTTTCCATTAAGAATTTAAGTAACAAAAATTGTTGAGAAGCAACATTTCTCTTTTTCTATTCTCTTGAAGTATATGGATTTGGAAGTACAATTGACCCTTAAACAACGTGAAGTTTAGGGGAGCTCTGACCTCTTCTACAGTTGAAAATCCCTGTGTAAGCTTTGAATTCCTAAACACTTAATGACTAATAGCCAACTGTTGACTGGAAGCCTTACCAATAACATAAACAGTTAACACATATGTTGTATGTTATTTGTATTATATATACTGTATTCTTTCAATAAAAGTAAGCTAGAGAAAAGAAAATGTCATTAAGAAAATATAAGCAAAATAAAATATATATGTTTACTATTTATTAAGTAGAAGTGGATTATTATGAAGGTCTTCATCCTTATTGTCCTCATGTTGAGTAGACTGAGAAGGAGGAAGAGGATTGGTCTTTCTGTCTCAGGGGTGCCAGAGGCAGAAGAAAACGTGCGCAAAAGTGGACTTACACAGTTCAGACCTGTGTTGTTCAAGGGTCAAATGTATTTGCTTACAGAAAATCTGAAAGAATTTGCCTTTGTACCTGTTGCATGTTTTGCATGTTTGAGGTTTGGAGAAGTAGAATAACTTTAATTAGTGGCTGTAGGAGTATTCAGGCTTTTCTTTTCTGTTTTTCCCCAACTTCTTATATTGAACAATTGAGAACTTAAATGTAAGTTGGATGAGCAGTAAAATGTACAATTGCCTTCACCTAGATTCTTCAACTGTAGGCATTTAAAAACATATTTCCATTGTGTATGTGCTTTCTGGACCATTTGAAAATAAATTGTAGACATTGTGACATTACATTCCTAAAACTTCAGCAAGTATCAACTAAAAATGACATTTTCCAATATAACCACAATAACATTATCAACACTAAATGCTTAACCTTGATTTAGCAATACTATTACACTGTTCATATTTTTTCAAAATTGGAAATATCTTTAAAAGTTATATTTTTCAAAAATCAAGGATCACACATGACATTTTGTTCTCCAATTTCTTCAATTTTTATCCTGGAACACAAACCTACATTTAAAAAAATGTTTCGTGACACTGATATTTTTGAGGTGCCTAGACTAGTATCGACTGCTGCACAATTTGAATCTTTTATAACTGTTTTCTCATGAAAAAAAAAAGTTAAAGATATTATTTTTGTGAAAATATTCTTCATATGTAATATTGAGAGCATCCCAATTCATAGCATCTGGAGGGTTTTAATGTCAGTTTGTCCCAGTAAAATGATGTTATGTTGATCACTTGGCTAATGTGTTGTCCATCAGACATTTACATTGCAAAGTTCCTTTGTAATTATCAGGCTGGTACTCTGTAATGATAAGGTGATACTTTGAGATCCTGTTCCCTAACATACCTTCAACTGATGGTTATTAGCAATCCCTTTCTTTATCAATTACTCCATTAATAGTTGTAAGAGTGATGATATAATACTCCTATTCTCCTATTCTTTTTTTTCTTTTTTACATGTAGTTAGGTGAAATTTTTCTATGTAACACATTCCTTCCTACCTCTTCCCCTCTCTCGACTTCTTATGAGTCAGTGTGAACTCAGACATTTAGAAAGAAATAAATCAGTGTCATCAATATTCTTTCTGATATTCAAGTGTACTCAAATTTGGCCAATGTGAGACTCTCCAAGCTGGTTCCTGTTTTCTTTTGAAACTACAACATCTGTATATTTGCACTTTAATTCTTTCTGTCAAAACAAGATGTTGAGACTCACAAACTTTCACTGCCCCCTATATAGATGCAGACATTTTAACAAGAAGCCATGTGTCCTTTTAATGAGGAATGGTATTTAAAAAATCAAGATCTGGACACTATCTGGGATCACTGAGCCCAGATTTTTCAGTGCACCAAGAGAGGAAGCATGTTTTATTTTAAGATATTATAAGTTCATATTGATATCTCAAATTCAAATCTAATGCCACAGTGCACTCTTTTTCTTTTTAAAATTTCATATTGATGTCTTTCTACTCCCATAGTTACAACTTGAATTCCCATCAGCAATGAAGTATTTTCTTATTTACTCTGTCCTACATTAGTTTCAGAGATTCAAAAAATAAATTGCAGAATTTCTCCAAAAATACTATTTTAAAAAAAACCCATTAGATGAAGTTAAATACTCTTTGCAGTCCTTTATATCTTATAATACATCATGAAAATATGTATCACAAATTTATATGAATTCATTAATTTTTTAGTGAAGGTATATTATCAAATTTTTTATCACTACTGATTTTTTTTTCAATTTTAGAGTTTCTTTAAAAATATTTTTGTACTTTCTTTTTTGATTATGTAAAACATTTATACAATCCAGAATCAATTATACATGCACATATTTTGGCATATTTATATAATAGATTATATATTATATTTATGTGCTAAGATAATGAATCAGTCTAAATGTCCATCGGTGTATGAATGAATAAAGAAAAAGTGGTATATAGACAGACTGGAATACTATTTAGCCTTAGAGAAGAAGGAAATAATTTCTTTTGCAACAATATGGATGAAGCTGGAGGACATGATGTTAAAAGAAATAATCCAGGCACAGAAAGAAAAAGACCCCATGATCTCACTTCTGCGTGGAATCCAAAAAGTTGAACTCATAGAGTAGAAAGTAGAGTGGTGGTTACTAAGAGATGAGAGATGGAGAGAGGAGTGGGGAGATATTGGTCAAAGGATACACAATTTCAAGTACACAGGAGGAGTAAGTTCAGGAGATCTATTGTATAAATATACCATGGTGACTATAGTAAATAACAATGTATTGTATTCTTGAAAATTGCTTTAAAAAGTAGATAGTATAAGTATTATCATCACAATTTTATATAAATATGTGACGTAATGCAGATGTGAATTAATTCAATTTAACTATTTCACAATGTGTACACATTTCAAGGCATCATATTGTACAAGATATATGTAGTTTATATTTGTCAACTCAAACAAATAGAATAATTAATCTGTACACATTAATTTAAAAGGACGAATACACTGTAAGCATAAATCGCTTGATCGATCCTGAAGAGCATTGTTGAGTTCATCATATGCTATTCATAAACTATAGTATGCCATAGGTCCATTAAAGTCACCTGTTACATTCTATTTTATTTTATTCAGTTTATTTTAGTTTTGGTCTCATTCTTCTCTGAATTCCACTAACATTCTATTTCCCCATAAATACCCACACCCTTGTATTTATCACACATACTTGTATATAAATGTATTCTATAACATATGTAGTGTTAAGTTGAAGAGGAAATATGGTTTTACATTTACATAAATGTTAATGTTTTACAGAAAAACCTTGTTTTTTACTTTAATTTATGGAAGTGTAACTTAAGGATAAATTTCAAGAAATGAAAATGATACTCATTGCACTTATTTATATGATCTCAATTAATTTTATCAGTTTCTTTTAATCACTGCACATGTTCCCTAATGGGGAACATGTTTTGTTTCTTTAAAACCTATTAAGTCTCTTTACTATAATCTGTGTTACTTTAAAAAGTGTTATTATTCATTTTATTATGAATTATTTTAATTATTTACATTCTGTGTTTGCAGCTCATTGTTTTTTTCTCAAAGTAGTTGACTTGTGGCATTTTACATTTTTTATCACTGATCTTAAAACTCATTTATTTAGTCTACTTTTTATTTGTGTTTTTCTTCGTATATGAGCTTTTATTTTAAATTACTGAATTTAGTTTTAATAAATAGATACTGAATTTATTAAAACTAAATTATTTAACTTCTTATCATTCTTTACTTCATATCATTCTTTATTTTGTCATCACTTTATTATTTAGTTGGTTTCCATCCCTTAAGTTTTGAATTATCCTACATTTATTGTTTTCTTTTAGTTCACTTCTTTTTATGATACCAGGAAGAAGGGATCTTCTGCAGAATGAACAGAGAAAGATATAGACATTTATCTTCTGGCCAAATATCTTCTCCTGTTTTTTCACCAAATGATTCCTGAAACTACATAAGAGTGAATTTTTCAGAATTTTGCCTCAGAGGGCTTTCTAATTCAAGGGTTCATTCTTTCCACAGCAATTAGCAAGAATTATCTTTGATGTTAGAAGAGTGTTACTTGTTGAGGAAGATTTAAGTGTTTCAAAATGTCTGTCAGTATTTTTATTGGGAAAGAAATAGGAATGATATTTCATGGTACTGAAGAAGATGGCACAGAGGGACCCACCTAGGGAATGCTCCTGGCATAATACTTGTTGGAATTAACCAACATTAACCTCTTAATACAAACTCAGGGGGAGTGGCCGGATTAATTTTTCAAAGCATATTTCTGGCTTTATTTTTTATTAATCAGTGATCCATCCCTCTTCCTGTAGCAACTCTGTAGAAGTAACATCTTAGAATTCTTTTTTTCTCACCTTAACTTCTTAAAGGTTGGGGAGATACTGGCAAGAATAAAAATTAGCCAAAACACGATGGTTGTTTTAATTTATCCATTTCTCTATTTGCGAATCGAATTGTCCTAGGAGGATAGATCTAACAGTGTAGAATAGGACTTTTTTATTTTGCATTATGAGCTATAATCTGTCTATTTTCCTGTCATCCTAGTCTTTACTCCAAAGTTTTTATGACATCGCTAAGGTAGACTGTTACAATCATTCACTGAAACCTACAGTTTAAAAGTTTGACACCACGTTGGACAGAATGCAGCTTCTGTGAAACTAGGATTCAGACATCTACCAGGTTGCACATTTTCCTGATTATATTCCAATTTGGATTCCCAACCCCTATGTGTTCTGAAATTTTTATGTATTCCCAAAATAATTTTATTTTTTCCCCGTTAGGGAACATGTGCAGTGATTAAAAGGCATTTTTGCTTTAACCACTCATGTAGCTTCAGGAGGAGACCTCTGCCTTCATGTTATCCTATTGAGGTATTGGCAAGAAATTGCCCTCTCTTCATCCCTTTTTTTACTTTCAAATGACTAATTTATTACAGGTTTTGAGAATTCTCCATTCATTATCTTGGAGTTATTTTATCTTCAACGTGGGCATCCAGGCTTATAAAGTCCACACTCACGAATATCTAGGGATAATTAAGTACCCTCTTGTTGATTTTTTTCTAGACGGCCTTGACCTAACATGTAAGATCAATCCATTCTATGGAAGGTAGGTGCTGTTATAGGTGCCAAGCTGACCAATCAGGCAGTGGGATCAAAAGAGGCAGTGTACGGGACAGGTAGGCAACCGGGGACATACCCATGGCAAGCATTCCTCTCATGGAACTCAGCCAGTCTGTTTTTTCCAATTATTCATGTCAAGGTGTTTTCCTTTTCTTTTTTTCAGGTGTTTTAATTTCACTAAGCATTCAAGGGACTTTAAATTTGAAATATTTATCTCCATTTCCTGATTGTATGCCCATTATCTTACTGACTGCCAGAGAACCAACTGACAAATAAATAAACATTGGCAGAGATAAACAGGGATTGGCCACGTTTGCCTCCACATCCTCCACAGGGGACTGCTGTGGTGTTATCTAACTCACAAATATGTAATTACATTCTTTCTATTTTGGTGTCTTTGCTTGGCAAACTGGATGTGATGATTAACATTTTTCTGTCCCTTGCCAAAAAGTACAATGACATGTTTGGATTCATGATCTCAACTGTGTAGTCATTTATAACGTATTTCTGTATGCCATATCATAGAGCAAATCGCTTCTAGGAACTTGAATGCCAGGAATGAAGAAGGCACACTGAATTCTATTCACAGCTACTTAGTAATGAAGGATTAGATCTCTGGGAGGTGTATTTTTAGAAAGGGAAATATAGTTTTTAATTATTCTTTTCTTATTTCAAATTTAATGCATGTTTGCTAAAATATAACTTTAAAAAAAGACAGTTAAAATGGCCACAATTTTAGTACTAAATATTTTCTATTTTAATGTTCTGCTAGAATTTTTTTCTCCCTTAACCCATTACTTTTCTCTCCATCCCATCTGCATTACCTCAAACAAATTCAGATGCACATAAGAAGTCATATGTATGTGACTTATTAACAATCATGTCAAGTTTAGTAATAGAATGGGTCAGGAATAGCAAGACCATTCTGAAGAAGAATAAAATTGGAATACAAACTTTGCTAGATTTTTAAAAATACTATAGAACGGCAATAACTAAGACCATTGGTGTGAGGAAGGATAAATAGACCAACTGGGAGTCCAGAGACAGACCCAGGCTTACATGGTGATTTGATTTACAAGAAATGACACCATATAACTAATGAGGAAACAATATTCTATGCAATAAACTGTGCTGAAACTATCATGTATACATACTGGATAACTTCAAAGCACACCAAAATGATTCTATATATTCTATATATTGAATCACATAGCAATTATATTGGCCTATTAATTTGATACAAATCTTGATTTGGTAAGAATTTTTCAGGTTATGTACTTAATATTTTTGCATTTTATAGAAGTTATGCTTCAGTGAAAGATAAACATAAATTTATATAAACAGAATAACATCATAAATGACTAACTGGGAAATATTTGCAATATATATGACTTGAATATGTACACATATATCTCAATTAAATTATATCAATTACAGCAATTAAAATGATAAGGTTTCATGTTTTCAACAATTAAGAAAAGCAGTCATAAAATTGTCCAAGAAATATTCTTACAAGATGCTTACAAGTGTAGTCTCATTAGAAACCAAAGGCATGCAAATTCAAATGAGATACTTTTTTCATCAAATTGTCAGAAACTTAGGAAACTAATACTCACTAATGGCTGTCAATGGAGGATTGAATCACTGAGGCACACTGATTTGGAGTGACGTTTCATATAATATTTCTGGAAGAATATTTGTCTAGGAATTAAAATAATTAGATATTTATATATCATTTGCATAAAAATTTCACTTTAAGAAATCAATCTGAAGCCTATAAATAAGAATATAAACCAAATTTTAATATCAAAAGTTTTTATCATAATTCAATCAAAATGGCAAACAAAAATCATAAAAATGTTATAGTATGTATATGTAATAAAATCTTTTGAAACCACATAATATGTGAAGTAAAAATTAGAAATACCGTGTATATGCAGCTGCTACTCAATTTATTTACATATATTTGATTTATACTGACTTCTGTTAAAACTTACATTCGTTTTACAAGACTAGTTTTAGAGTCATTTTTTAGAAAGAAGACCTGAATATATTTTTGGATGCGTTATGGTAGAGTTGAGTATACTTAGTGCCTTTCTCCCCCAAAAATACTGAAGTTCAGTTTTGATTTATAATACAGCAGGATTTTGATCCTAGTCATTCCATAAGATGTTAACTAATGATAGGACCAAAGAATAAACTGAACATTCAAGGCATTGAAGCACTTGTTAAGATAGCACTACATATAGATTGGAATATTTCGAGAGGAATGGTTCTTAGACAACAATATCTAGTCCAACAGCTACAAGATAGAGTTAAACAGAAGGAGTCCAAAAACCTTAATGACACAGCCCAAAGATGAAAAGCAAATTTGTAATTTAAGTGGTTCCTAAAATTTGGTTTCTTGACCTCAACATATGCAAAGAGTGTGCTTATGATTCCTGAAATGTGCACTGTTTTTAAATTAATACTGTACTTGCTATTAAGATTTGAACTGATTCAGAATAAATGGAAAATAGGCAGCTATAAGTGATAAAAATCCAATTACTCTGTCAGTTAAGAAGAGTCAGTAAGTCTTTTACATGTTCTGGCAAAGTGTTCGGTACTTGTGAATCAAGGTTTCCACAAATTGTGTAATCTCTAGACAAGTCACTTAATCATTCTGCTTTTCTTTTTTCTTTCATAAAACTGGTGGCTATTTATGGAATCTAACACATACCCCTATGTAAGGATTCCATGAAATAAAACCAGTAAAGCACATAAAGTAATAATTATACATTTTAAGCAATCAGTTATTAACTACTTAAAGTTTATTATAGTTTCTTTTTTCGCTGTGTTGCTTTTTGGTATACTTTATCACTTCATATACCTCTTTCTTCTATCTTGAATAGATTTCCAGTGATGAATGCATTTTATTCCTTAGCTGCTGTTTCCATCATACTAGGAAAGACACTAGAAAACATCAGACGGCACCTTTTCACAAACTTCAGACTAAGAAAACTAGATGCATATGAATCATTTGTGAAGAGGACTACAGTTCTGATTCTGTAGGTGCAGGGAGGGGTCCAGGTTTCTTTGTTTATATCAGGTTTTCATATCATATTGACACTGCCAGACATTCAGCTATACTTAAGAGTATTGATGCTGCAGGTGAAATGTTTAACTTTAGTAACATACAGATTAGCAGTCTGTGGGTTTATGTGATTTGAGGACCATATTTTCCCCTTCTTTCCCTATTCAGTAACTAATGTATGATCATTTCTTTGGCCTAATTATAATCTTCCTTTTATTATTTGCCTATTTTTAATGACTTTGTTTCCAAGAGAGTTTATGGTAATATGTACTTCCCTATAGAATGGAATAAGGTTAAAGTGAGTAAATGAACAAACTTGGGAAAGAGAAAATGAAGGTTTGGATAAACAGGAAAAACTCATGGTAAGTTGAGTATCCCAAACTGCTTTCAGGTAGCTAGACATTGCTTCTCAGAAGCCAACAAAAGAAGGGGTTAGACACTGGAGCCTACATGAGGGTGGAGGGTGGGAGGAGAAAGAGGACCAAAAAAACTACTTATTACCAATGGGATACACTCACTACCTGGGTGATAAAATAATCTGTACACAAAACCTCTGCAACAAGCAATTTACCCATATAACAAACCTACACATGCATCCCCTGAACCTAAAATAAAAGTTGGAAAGAAAGAAAAGAAGCAGCAGCCAACAAAGAGTGACAGAATTATTCAGCTACTTAATTCATTGCAATGTCATGAACCACCATAAGAGGTGATTTGGTCAGGAGAAGCACAGCTATTTCAGTCACTTAAACCAAAGAGAAAGTGCTCTCATGTCAAGAAGGAATTTAGTGACTTGTAAGCAACATTATCAATAACTCTTTATCCTTACTTGAAAAAAAGTACTGGGTGTGTCAGAATTTTTCTTAGAAGTTTCCTCTTTGTGTGCTGATGGAAAAATACCAAAGTTGCTCAGTAAATGTCAAACTAATGTAGTCCAGGTGCAAAATTCCCAGGTGAAGTGTCTTGATGTAAACATGTTGTGTTTGTTCACTTTCTGCATACCAAACACTCCAAAATTTCAGCAGCTTAGAGCATCAGACTTTTTTTTTTTAAATTTTTATTATGTGTCAGAAGCTGGTTAGCCCTCCTTGGCTCTTCCTAGTTCTTTTCCGTATGTCTTTTCATTCCAGAAGCCAAGTAGAAAAAGGCGACTTGGTTTCTGATGTGCCTTCCATGGGAGAGAAGAAGCACAAGAGGCTGCGTGGAAGCAACTGCGTTCCAAGCTTCTGGCTGAACGCACTGAAAGGAAGTCCACAAGTCATCTTTTGGTAAAAGCACGTCACTTGGCCAAAGCTCCATGATCATTGTTGGTCATGTATATTTCCACTGGTCTCAGAGTTTGGAGGTGAAATAAATGTCTGTGACTAATACAAATTATCATAAGTAATTTCTGTCATACTTAAAATACTGAAAAAAAAAGAGATTGCAAATCTCAACCACTCTGAGCTGTTGATTAATATTTGACAGCAAAATTTGAAGATGTATTTTCTGACAAGTATTTGGAGTGTAGAGAGTCCCATGTCATGTGTAAGTGAATGATACGCATGCCAAAAAGTGGTTGGAACATCACGGCTATGAGATTTTGCAAAATATATTCAATGTTTCTAAAAATCTTCCATTAAGTGGATATTATAAGAGGGACTTTATTTTAAAAGAATTAAATAAGAAAATGTGAATAAAGCAAAAAATATCAAAATACTTGGAATATAGCACATATTTATTATTGTTGATATTATTATTACTACTATTTTGTTTTTATAACATTGTAACCTGAAGATAGGGTTGATGTCACCTTATTAAATCAAGAAGTAAGCTGGTGGAATGTAAACTAGTACAACTACTATGGAAAATAGTGTGGAGATTCCTTAAAGGACTAACAGTAGAACTACCATTTGATCCAGCAATCCCACTACTGGGTATCTACCCAGAGCAAAAGAAGTCATGATATGAAAAAGATACTTGTACACACAAGTTTATAGCAGCACAATATTCATATATATATATATATATATATATATAACCATACTAGAAATGTCTAGTGCCCATAATCATGTGAACAAATTCTTTATAAGACATATATACTAATACGGTTTGGATCTGTGTCCCCACCCAAATCTCATGTCGAATTGTAATCCCCAGTGTCAGAGGTTGGGTCTGTTGGGAAATGATTGGATTATGAGGGTGGATTCATATATATATATATGAAGACTACTCAGCCATAAAAAGAAACAAATTAATGGCATTTGCAGCAAGCTGGATCAGATTGGAGGCTATTATTCTAAGTGAAGTAACTAAGTGAAGTAATTCAGGAATGGAAAACCAAACATTGTATGTTCTCCCTCATAAGTGAGAGCTAAGGTCTGAGAATGCAAAGGCGTAAGAATGACGCATGGACTTTGGGGATTCAGGAGGAAAGGGTGGAAAAGGGGTGAGGGATAAAAGACTACAAATTGGGTGCCGTGTATAATGCTCAGGTGATGGGCGCACAAAATCTCACAAATCACCACTAAAAAACTTACTCATGTAACCAAACACCACCTGTGCCCCAATAACCTATGGAAATAAAAAAATAAAAATAAATAAATAAATAAATAAAGGAGCAAAAACATGTATAGATAAACCCAGATCACAAAATATTCCTTTGATAAAAAGTGATCCATATTAAAAATAAAGTAAATAAAATGCACATTAATATGAGCCAATAAACAACCATCAGTTATACAATGTATTGAAAGAAACAAAATAATTAATGTTTAAAGTTTGACTTTAATCCTATTCCCAGGATTAAATCTAGAAAGAAATGTTTAAGGGAAAATGAAAACATCAAAATGAATTTTGAGTGACAGATAAAGGTCATGAATAAGAAGTCATGTGATGTTCTTCAATACTAATATATAATTTCCAACTGAAGTCAATTATGCTTATGCGGATCTAAGAAATTAACTAGATATCAGTAAAAACATGATAACATTGAAAATACAATTACACAAACCTATTCTAAGTTGTTATGATCTATAGAGGCTTTCATATATTCATGCAGACCGGGCAATGCTTTGATCTACAAAATATGTAAAACATTACACTGCATTTATAGGACTTAACTTACCATGGAGAATAATACCATGAAAATCATTTTTATCCTGCAGCATAAGGTTAACTTTATGTGCCTGTTTGCATTTGACCCCAGAGCACAAACTAGTTTAATAAAGTGGTACTGAATAATGAAATAGTACTAAATAGCACTGAAATCACCCTGTAAGGTTCTAATGATTCCCAGAGCAAACTGTACATCTCTATAGTAGTAAATGCTTGTGATTTTTAAAGAATCTATGCTTTTAATTATCTTCAGTGGTAAAAGTTAGAATTACATTTGTCTGCATGTGACAGAAAACAAGCTCAGTTTTGCTGAAACTAATAGGAGTTTGTTTTTCTTATGTAAGTGAAGATTCAGATAGTCTGGGAATGGTGTGGAGCACCAACAATGCCATCAGGAATTAATGATTTTAGGGAAAGGTATATTAGTCAATGTTCTCCAGAGAAACAGAACAAATAGCAGATGATATATGAATTAGTCCATTCCTGCATTGCTATAAAGAAATACCTGACATTGGGTAATTTATAAAGGAAAGAGGTATAATTGGCTCACAGTTCTGCAGGCTGTACAGGAAGCATGGTGGTATCAGTTTCTGGGAAGGCCTCAGGGAACTTACAATCATGCCAGAAGGCCATGCAGGAGCTGACCTTTCAGGTGGCTGGAGCAGTGAGAAAAATGAGAGAGAGAGAGAGAGAAGGTGTCATACACTTTTAAATGACCGGATCTCATGAGAACTCTATTAAGAGAATAGCACCAAAGAGATGGTGCAAAACCATTCATGAAGGATCCACCCTCATAATCCAATCACTTCCCAACAGACCCGTCTTCCAACACTGGGGGTTACTATTCGACATGAGATCAGGGTGGAAACACAGATCAAAACCACATCAATATATATGTCTTATGAAAAATTGGTTAACATTATTATGGAGACTGACAACTCTGGACATTCACTGTGGGACAGCAGGCTGAAGACCCAGGACGACCAAGAGTACAGATGAAGTTTGAAAGCAGCCTGTTGAAGAATTATTTTATTACTCAGGTAAAAGTCAACCTTTTGTTGTTGTTGTTTGTGGCATAAAATCTATTCACTTTTTATTGAAATATAATATTTCTTATTACTGTGATATATTTTTTGCCAAAGACATAAGAATTTGTGTAGCATCCCAAGGGGAGGCAATTCTTCATCCTTTCTCTTTAACATATGTAGTTTTTTTTTTTAATACTTTGAGTTCTGGGCTACACGTGCAGAGCATGCAGGTTTGTTACATAGGTATACATGTGCCATGGTGGTTTGCTGCACTCATCAACCCGCCATCTACATTACGTATTTCTCCTAATGCTATCCCTTCCCTTGCCTCCCACCCCACAACAGGCCCCAGTGTGTGATGTTCCCCTCCCTGTGTCCATATGCTCTCATTGTTCAATTCCCACTTATGAGTGAGAACATGTGGTGTTTGGTTTTCTGTCCTTACAATAGTTTGCTTGCGATAGTTTGCTCAGAATGATGGTTTCCAGCTTCATCCATGTCCCTACAAAGGACATGAACTCATCCTTTTTTATGGCTGCATAGTATTCCATGGTGTATATGTGCCATATTTTCTTTATCCAGTCTATTATTGATGGGCATTTGGGTTGGTTTCAAGTCTTTCCTATTGTGAATAGTGCTGCAATAAACATGCCTGTGCATTTCTCTTTATAGTAGAATGATTTATAATCCTTTGGGTATATACCCAGAAATGGGATTGCGGGGTCAAATGGTATTTCTTGTTCTCGATCCTTGAGAAATCACCACACTGTCCTCCACAATGGTTGAACTAATTAGTGATTAGATGAGGCTCATCCACATTATGGAGGCAATCTGTATTACTCTACTGATTAAAATGCTAATCTCATCCAACAACATCCTTGCAGAGAAAAACAAGAATAATGTTTGGCCAGATATCTGGACACCCTCTGGCCCAATTTATGTAAATCAATAATAACATTAAATATCACAGAAGGGAAAAAGGCAAAGTTGCATGCCTGCTGGTTTTCAAGTATTCATAGATATCTTGAGACAGAAGAGTATGTCTTTATTTTTATTTTTGGAGACAAGGTCTCACTCTGTCACCCAGGCTAGAGTGCAGTGCATGATCTAGGCTCACTGCAACCTCTGCCTCCTGGTCTTGAGCAATCCTCCCACCTCAGCCTTCCAAGTAGCTGGGATTACAGGTACGTGCCATCATGTCCTGCTAATCTTTGTATTTTTTATAAATATAGGGTTCTGCCATATTGCCCAGGATGGTCTTGAACTCCTGGACTGAAGCTATCCACCTGCCTCAGTCTCCCAAAATGCTGGGTTTATAGGCATGAACCACTGCACCCTGCCTGAAATACACTCTTTAAGTCTTATTAGCCAAAACTCTGTCACAAGGCCACACCTAGTTGTATGGGAGCTCAGGAAATTGAGGATTTTAGCTGAACTTATTGCAATCTCAAATAAAATATTGGGTGGGTAAATTAGCAGGATCAGATCCACTAATTTCCAGAGTGTCATTAGTCTATAAAGTATACATCAATATATTCTATGAATCAGATACATTGAAAATAAAATATTCCCCTGATTTTTCTAAGTAATGGCTCAAAGAGTCACAATTTAAGAGAATGTGATTAAAATTTTAACATAAGGAAGAGAAAAGGTCAGATAGCATGCGAATGTATTGAGCTAGACAGACTTTTAATTCCATATAAATTTGTTTCATTGTAGGATAACCACCAGCTACTATGCAGGCAGGATAGGGGGCACCTGAAAGAGTAATTGCAATGTTGTAATTATCATGTCTGACAAATATATGATGTGTGCAATTAATTTCATTTTTACTTCTCTTCCTTCACATCATCTAGAATGGGTTACACAATCATCTTTCCGATACACATACACCTGAAAATTTATGTATTTATCATATCAGTATAGAAGTGTATCTTCTCATTTTAATTAAAGGTTAGCTACTAAGGATGACTTCCCAGTAGGTAAATTGAACTTTCATTATCCATATAAAATATTCTGCAATATCTCATACTGAATAATTATTTTCCAATTTCATCACTTCAATCCTAGTTATTAAAATTTATTTTTATTTTACACTAATAGAAGAATCCAAAGTGTTGAGGTCCTTGCTGAAATGTCACTAAATACTAACCAACATTTGTTATTGAAATATAGCAAATGGAGCAAGAAATTTTGAAAGTGGGACTCTAAGTGTGAATTTACTGAAATTTACCAAAAGGATATTCGGCTACTCTTATGCCAAAGACAAATAGTACAGATTGTCTGTTAAACATAGACTGTTTATTGAATATCAAATCTATGAATATTTAAATATATGATATATTTTGACAAATATTAACTTGTTTAAATTTCTACTATGCACAAAAACACAGTAAAAATATAGTTCCACGTGTCACGGGTGCAACTGGTGGGGGCCAGTGTCCGCAGGTTGTAAAGGAATTTACCAAGAGAATTGAGGGGAAATAAAGGCAGATGTATTAGAGAAAGTACAAAGATCCCTTGTAAGGGTGCAATGTGAAGCAAAAAAGAGAAGGGGCTTTCTGCAAAGAGGCAGCAGCTGCAGGGAAATTTTATAAGGTCATGCTGGAGAGGCTACATGTAGAAGGAGGTATTTGGGAAAATGATGTTGTGCCAGTGGGTTGTTTGCCATTAGCTGTTGCTCAGAACGACTGTTCTCCCTGACCTGGGGCTCCTTCTTCATTAATTATCAGTTCTTTTCTTATCAGGACTCCACACTAAGTAAACTACTGTTTTTTTAACCTCATGTGTTATCTTAAATATCAGTATTTATATGTTGTCTTTATTTCAATTGCATCATTGAGGCGTATCAAGGTATGTCTGCCAAGAAGTATAAAAGTTCTACTTTTCCTGTGAGTTACAGAAGTTTAAATACACACTTTAGCTACATTGGACTAAATCTGTTTCATAAGTATGTTTGTATATTTTTGAAGTGAAGACCTAATTTAAGTACATATCTAAGTATTTTATTATTAATGCTTTGTACTATATTCATTATTGAAGTGATTGGCAAATATTTTATGATGTTTCACAGAAAAACAAACAATATGAGATTATCTAAATTAATCATTTTCCTCCAAGAAGCTTTGCTTAATATTCCATGAAGAAGCAGGTGTATTTTGTTTTTTTAATTTTATTTCACAGAAAATGAATTATAATACCATTTTCAAAATTGAGTTTTTAGTTTAAGTCAAACATTTTGTAAACTTCTACTAACCAAGTGATTAAGTAAAATCAGATTAATTTTAATAATTATTACAACCATAACGATATGAAATGAATGTAACTTACTACTTCTCTATTTTCTTGAAATGGAGCAATTGTAAAATTTTCTAACTCAGATTAATTAGTGAGAAATCAAATATAAAATGATTTCAAAAATAAGGCATGAATTACATAATTTTCTTTAAAGGGTGCAGTATTTTATAGGTATACATGTCATGTTCCTGGGCCTGATCTTTTTCCTAAAGTGAGAAAATGACGTGTTGATTCCATTCCCAATCATTGGGGAATGCACATCAGAACCACAATGAAACACCACCTTACACCCATTAGGGTGGCTGCTCTCAAAAAACAAAACAAACAAACAAAAAACTAAATGTAGCAAGTGTGAAGGGTGGGGAGAAATTAGAATCCTTGTGCACTGTTGGCAGAAATACAAAATAGTAAGGCCGCCATGGAAAACAGTAGCACAGATTTTCAGAAAATTTAAAAATAAAATTTGCATGTGATCGAGCATCCACTCTGTGGACATATCCAAAAGAATTGAAAGCAGGGTCTTGAAGAGTTATTTGTACATCCGTTTTTATAGCAGCACTATTTACAATAGCCAAAAGGTGGAAACAACTCAAGTGTCCATCGACATAGGAATGGATAAACAAAATGTGGTATCGGTACAGAATAATACATATGCGACTGTGTGTGTGTGTATATGTGTGTGTATTAATACACATACAATAAAATATCATTTAGCCTTAAAAAGAAGGAAAATGTGACACTTGCTACATATATACCAGTCTTGAAGTAATAATGCTGAAAAAATAGGCTAGTCACAAAAAGACAAATACTTTATGATTCCACTTTTATGAGGGACCTAGGGTATTGTCAAAATTATACAGATAGTAGAATGAAAGAGGATTTCCAGAGGCAGGAGACAGGCGGTAGTGGGGAGGTGTTTAATGGGTAAAGAGTTTGAGTTTTGCAAGATGAAAAAGAGTTCTTGAGATTAGTTGCATGACAATATGAACGTAGTTAACACTAGAAAACTATATGTTTAAAAATAGTTAAGATGGTACATATCAAGTTATGTGTACTTTAATCACATTAAAAGTTAAAAAAAGCCAATTGAAATTGTGAAATATTCAAACCATAAGAAAAAGTTTAGGAAATAATACCATTCTCTAAATTTTTAAAATTTTGACAGATTTCCATATGTATTTTAGACATTTAAAAAATGAAATATAATAATTGAAGCCCATATGCACTACTTTCTAATCTAATTAATATCTTTAATATTCTAAGAAGTGACTGCTCTCATAAATTTGGCATTTACAATTTTGGCACAAACTTTACCCATTTACTTTATGAATATGCATTCAGAAATGTAATAGTATTTTTCTTTTTGTTAAGCCACAAACAAATATTATTATTCTTTAAATAAATACGTGTGACTTGATTTAGGATTTGAATGTTATATTTTTGAAGTTAATCTATATTGACATAAGTAGTTGAATATTATCCATTTTATGTATTTTGTGTGTTATAATGTATTTATTCAAATATCTTTATGGTAGACATTTAGATGGTTTCCAATATTTCATTATAAAAGTATGCCAAAAGTTATGTTCTTGTTATGACTTCTTATATACAGTACATGATTAAAAAATAATTATGATATACATGTAGAATGCATTACAAGTCAATAGGTTGTTATATTCTTAACTTTACTTAATATTGAAAATTTGCATTATTAATTTGAAATCTCATTAAACATGTGCTAATTTCCTGGTTTTTATTCTCAAGAACAGTGATAATGTAAGGTATAATTTTGTCATTTTCAGGAGCCCAAAATGGTATTTCAATGTAATTTTAATTAGCAATTAGAGATTGACATTGTATTTAATTAGCTTTTTGTTTTTCCTCCCGTAGTTTCTTTTTAATGTTTTTTCTATTTGTGTTATTATGTTTTTTCTTGTTATTTTTAGGAGTTCTTAGTGTAGTCTGGCTATTAAGCCTCACAATTTTCTCTATTGTAACACTTTTTCTCCCAGGTCTTGGCTTTCTTTTTTCATTTCTTATGACGTCTTTGATGTTAAACAAAAACTGAAATATAATGTAGTTGAAATCATCGAAGTTTCCTTTATAGTTTGTGGTTCTTGAAGCTTGTTTAGAATATAATTCCATAACTTGAAGTTATTAAATTCACTCTTATATAATCTTTAAACTCTCTATCTTTTTTACATTTATGCTATATTCTGTTTGTATTTTTTCTGAATATGATGTGAGATAAATGTCCAATTTTTTAATCTTATTTTTATTATGGATAGTTAATCATCTGATTACTATTTATTGAACAATATATTATTTCTCAAGTGATATATAACAGCGTGTTTTCATGTATTAAATTTCTATTTAAGTATGAATCTGATTCTGGATTCTTTTTGCTCTGTTACTTTATTTTTCTATCTCAGCACCACTGATGCTCTGTTACTTTATTTTTCTATCTCAGCACCACTGATGCAGAGATGGATTACTGGAGTAGTATTTTGTTGGTAATGTTTTATAATAAGTTTTGACATCAGGTAGGACAACCCCTCTCACACATACACATATACATTATGCTATTCCTCAAAATAGTCCTGCCAATGCTTGGCCCTTTGCTCATCTATGTACATTTTATCATTCACTTTTTAAGCTCTATTAAAAATTCTATTGGAAAATTTTGGGAATTGTGTTAAATATAAATATTAAATTGGGTCAATATTTTCAAATTTATGATTAAGTTAAATATTCATATGGTATATGTTTGTATGCATATATTTATTTTGTGTATACCTATGATTTTTCCTAAAATCCTTATCACATCTTCGTAGAGTCATGTCTAGTATTTTAAATATTTACACTGTTAACAATAAGGTATTTTATTACATTTAATTTTTTGTTTTATATACTGCAATATAATTGATACTGCAGATTTAGTTTCTATTCAGAAGACTTGCTATTTCCTTGTTTATTCTAATGGTATGACTATAGTTTCTTAGGGAGATTTTTGGTAGAAATTTAATTAACTTCAAATTAATAATAGGATTATTATCAAATTAACATTAATAAATATTAATTCAATGCATAATTAAATTAATAGTTTAGTTAACATAAAAAATAATTTTTACTTTTTAAATCTCAATCCTTGACTATGATCCTTTCCATGTCCTACTACATTAGCTAGGACTTCTAGTTCAATTTCAAATGAAGGCAGTGGTAGTTTTTCCTGGAAGAAAATGATTCACAAATGGTGATAGTTTTTCCTAGAAAAGGATTCATAAAGGTCTATCCTTTTCTCTAGCTTTGGATATGTTGGATAATTGACCACTTGACTTTGGTTAAATTTTTCTTGCAATACTAACTCAAGAAATCTATGGGTCAGTAACTGAGCCAAGAGTAAAGATAATCTGTTTAATATTACTATGTAGCGACCATGTACATAACCTCATTTTTAAAGGTTTTGTTTATTGAGTAATAATCAGTAACTGGTATTGAAAAGATGTGGCTGAACTGGAGATTCGGTTACCTCCCAATGAATCTTCCCTATCTTGGATTTTTCAGTTAAGACATTAGGGTTAATAATTTAATGAAAAATATACTTCATTGGCGGGGCTAAGTACCTGCCTTACTTGCTGGAGGTAGTCAGCACCCAACTACCCAGAATTTACAGGTAATTGAGTTGCTACTTTCAGAACTTAGTGAAGGTACACTATGATAACTTTAAGCTGAGAAAGACTATTGCTAACCCCCATACCTTTGGAAAAATGGAACACTCCTCTAAAGTGGTTGGCTGTTTAGCTACCTCAAATAATATGCTTCAGACCAAAATGGTAGAAACTTTGAAATGGGAGGCTCTTGCATGGGCCCATACTGGAAATCACTTGTTAGTATGACAAGAGACCGTACACGGGATTGGACCAACTTGTTATGTAGCTATCAAGCATAGGCTTCAATGATGGAAAAGAAAAATGTTGAAGACATTTAAAAGAAGGTGAATGTCTAACAGGAAAGAAAAGATAATAAGGGAAAAATAAACACGAACAGTGAAGCCAGGAGGAATTGTTCAGGTGGTTGAAAATGGAAGAAAAAAGAAGAAAGAAAAATAGAAGCAATTAGCAACATTTCAGAAAATGATTTGGTGGCACACCGTTGCTAATTGGAAGGAAAGAAATATCCATTATTATTTGGGAAACCACTTCACCGAAGAAAATTCTATTTATCTCACTTTCAATGAATGTAAATCCATTCTGCTGAAGGAAATTGAGGCAAATTGTTAGAGTGGTGTGCTGAATTTTCTCATCTATTAAAGTGGTAGAAGAAAAGTTGCAGATATGAAGGCTAGGATGAAATGTGTGGCCTCCAGAAGGAATCCAAGTTCAAATGCTGCAACTGAAGTTGAGTGAACTGATGGTGGTGAAAAAACATTTGGGCACATACTTGATTGTGGTTCCCAATGAACTGAAAGCAAGAGACTGGTATGTGTGCACCTATGTTCATGGTAGCATTATTCACAGTGGCCAAATGGTGGAAATGAGTCAGATATCCATTGACAGATAAATGGATAAACAAAATATTGTGGCCAGGTGTCACGGCTCACGACTCTAATCCCAGCCCTGCTTAAAAACAGGAGGGCAGTATCAGAGGGCTGCAACATGGAAGGTGGAGTGAGTCTGTGGTAGATGTTATTAGGGTTTTGCTGAGACTAATTAGAAAGCAGGAAGGTTTTTTAAATGCTTTATAGTTTTATTAACTACAGCTGAATTCATAATTGAAATTAATGGATGTGATAAACAGGCTCAAATGTCAGGCAAATTTATTCTCTACCCAATTTCAATTGGTCATTTAAATGGAAACCTTTAGAATTGTCCAAAGTGATTCCAATAGTAAATATTAAGCAGTACCAAATTAATGGAGATCAACAAGAAGTTTTGGCTTTATTGAAAAAATAAACAATACAAGTACTCTTATGCACCAATTTGCAGTGGATTCTGGAGACTAAATGTTAACTAATGGCTTGAACAAAGTACTTTCATTGGTGACTCTGCCAAGGTAGATGTGGCTTTCACTACTCAAGAAATTCAATAGCTCAAAAATTACTTGGATACTTTGAGATACTTAACCACTAAGCCCCACCAATAAGAAATAAGCACAATGCCTTATGAAACTATTTGCATTTTGAAGGACACATACTTCACCTGGGTATTTCCTTATCTATTATACAGCAATTGACCAAAAACAAATATAAATTTAAATAAGGTCCAAAATAAAAATTATCACCAAAGGCTGGCTGCAGCTCAAGTACTAATGACAGACAATGTGAAACCTGTTTTGCTACCCTTATTTGGCAATTTGCATGTCTTTTGGCTCATTTATTAATTGGGTTGCTTGTTTTCTTATTGCTGAATTTTGAGATTTATTTATATATTCTGGATTTAACTCTTTTATCAGATAAATAGTTTACAAATATTTTCTTTCACCAATGGATTTCTATTTTCAAACTCCTACTAGTTTTTTGAAGACAGAATGTTTTATTTTGATAAAGCCCAATTTATCAACTTGATTTTTATGGTTCATAATTTTGGTTTCATTTATAAAAATTAATTGCCAAGCCCAAGGCCAGACAGATTTTCTCACATACTTCCAAAAATTTTATATTTTTATGTCTTGCATTCAGGTATCTGAATAATTTTAATTTTTGAATCAGGTCTGAAATATATATTTAGGATATTTATTAATTGTAAATGGAAGTTTAATTTTTTTCAGTATCGTTTGTTAAAAAGAGTGCTTTTTTGGAATCAATTGCCTTTGCCAATTTGTCAATAACAGCTGAATATATTTTTGTAGGTCTATTTCTGGAATTTCTGTTCTGTCCCATTTACCTATATGTGCCTGTTATTTTGTCAGTATCATACTGTCTTAATTACTGAAGCTTGATATTAATTCTTGAAACTGAACATTGTGAGCCTGTCAATTGTTTAAAGATATATTTTGTCAATTCTATTTCATTTGCCTTTTGAACACATTTTAGAATCAGTTCATCAACATATACAAAAATACTTGAGATTTTTTACTGGGATAGTGATGTCACTAGATCAGATTGGGTACAGTAGATCTCTTAACAATATTGGGTCTTCCAATCCATGAATGTGGTACACCTCTCCATTTATTTAGATATTCAATTATTTCTTTCATCAGTATTTTGTAGTTTTCAGTGTAGAGATCTGGACATATCTTTGTTAGACTTAAGCTTCTCTCTCTCTGCCATGTTAATGTGCAAATATGTACCTTTAAATTTCAAATTTGATTGTTCATATTGGCATATAAAAGCATTATTGACTTTATATTGATATTTTATTGATGACCTTGTTAAATTCACTTATTAGTTCTAGAAGTTTTTACTGGATTTTTGAGTATTTTCTATATAAATAAACATACCAAAGATTTCTGTGTTCTTTCTTGCCAATGTGCATCCATTTTAGTTATTTTCTTGCCTTATTATCTTGTCTAGATATTTTGTCTATCTTTTCTTGCCTTATTATCTTGTCTTTTCCATCAAGATATTGAAGAGAAATGGTGAGAAGGAGCATCTGTCTTCCATCTCCAATCATAGGGAGATAACATCTAGCCTATTATCAGTAGGTTAATACCATCTATAGATGTTTTGTAGGCATAATATATTAATAATTTTCTGCCCATTTTTTTCTAAATTAATGAAAGGACAATATTGAAGCGTCTCTTTATAACTGTAAACTTTTCTATTCCTCTTTTCAGATCTATCAGTTTCTTCCACTTGTATTTGAAGTTCTATTTTGTGTGCATTTCCATTTTGTATTTTAATATTTTCTTTAAAAGTTGATTCTTCAACATTGTGTATTAACAGTCTTTATTCGTGAATATGTTCCTTGTTAAAAAATCTACTTTCTATGATATTAATATAGCTACTACACTTGTGTGTGTATGCATATGTATGCCTGTATGATAGATTTCTTTTCATTCTTATTTTTTTAACCTACCTAGGATTTTAGAGATGGCATCTTGTAGGTTTCTTGTGGATGATATAGTTGGCTTAAAAATCTACAATCTACCTGGTTGTTTTCTATTTGTTCCATTTGCCTTTGTTTCCATTTTTCTTTTTATCTGTGTTTATTGAACATTTTAAAATTGTTAATGTAATCTATTTATTCCTTTTTACCTTTTCAAAACATTTTTATTGTTTTCTGTAGACTTTACAATAAATATATATATTTCATCTGTCAGAGTCTATAGTGAAATAATTTACCATTTTACATGTTGTCATGGAAAAACTCCAACTTGGTTCCTATGATAACCTGTTTCCTGGTATGCACACAACTTCTACCAGTTATTCAAATATGAATCTAGGGGTTTGCTGTGAAGGGACCTTGCCAATATAATTAAACTCCCAAATCAGTTGACCTTAAGAAAGGGAAATTATCTTTAGGGGTCCTAACAATCAAGTGAGACTTTAAAAAGTCTGAGTTTTTAGTTTTGAAAGAGATTCAAAGTGTGGAATGGATTTAATGCAAGGGAAATTTTCTGTTGCTGATTTGGAAGATAGAGGGGTTCATGTGGCAAGGAACATTAGTGGCATTTAGGAGAAGAAAGTGTCCAGTTGTCAGCAAGCTGGGAATGAGGACCTCAGCCCTAAAACCACAAAGACGAATTTTTCCAACAACTTGAATGAGCCTAGAAAAGAACTCCAAGCTCGAGTTGAGATTTCAGCCTGACAGATATTTTAGCCTTATCCTTGTAAGCAGAGAATTCAGTAATGTCATGTGTAAACTTCTGTCCTATGGAACTGTGAGGCAATAAATGGGGGTTGGTATAAGCTGCTAAATTTGTAGTAATATTGTTATGCAGAAATAGAAAACTAATGAAAACAAAGAGTAAACATCTTATAACACTAGATATAAGCAATAAAAAACAACTCTGAGATTAGAAACGAGGTAAACCCTATACTTTTCCCCACTTTTCCCTGTGCTTATGTCTCCCTCTCATCCTTCATGTTCATTTTGTTATGTTTTACCTTTACAAATGTATACACACAGAATGTATTTTTATTATTTTTGCTATAACAATGTCAGTATTTTTAAAACAATTAAAATCAGAAGAAATACATTTATTACTTTCATTTTTTTCCATTTCCAGTGCTATTTATCTTTTGCGTAGATCCAAGTTTCTTTTTCTTCACCTTTATTGAGGTTTAATTGGTATTCAAAAAAATAAAGATAGTTAACGGATAAAATTTTGTGAGTCTGGACATATGTGTATGCTCATGTTATCATCATCACAATCCAGGTAATAAACATATTCATCATCTTCGAAAGTTTGGTAGTGTTTCTGACTGATATCCCTTCTACTAGAAGAATACTCTGTAACATGTTTGTAGTCTGCTAGAAATGATTTCCCAGTTTGTGTTTTCTGTTTCTTATTGAGAAAGTCATTTCTTTTCTTCTAATGCTAGATCTTTGTATAGGCGATTATGTTAATCAACTTAGAAATCAGTCTGCATTGGAGAATTGTTATTGTAGTTACTTTCAATGTTTTTTATGTTTCAGGTTCATCCAGTGATGTGTTTAGGATATGGGCTGGGTTGGCTGAGGTCATTTTATCAATGTATGCTCACAGCTTGACTTTGGGTTTTCTCTTTGTGCTGTACCTTGAAAAGAATCTGTCTGTGACGATTCTTCCAGCTCCATGCACTCTATTCTTGTTAGCCTGGTGGTGGTGGAATAGAAGGAGAGAGGCTTTCTCTGATATCCTGATTAATACTTAATCTTGGTCCAATACTGCATCCCTGCATCTAACACATTTGGGCTTCGTGGACATTTGCACCACTCTCACCTTTCCGGTGGTGCTAGATTAACACATACAGCTTTTTCTTCCTGCTTCCTTCGCAGAGCTCCAGTGGGTTTCCATAAATGACTCAAGGTGACAGTTTTTTGTCGCTATTTCCCTTCAAGATTAAGGCTTTCTCCATAGAAAACACAAGGAAGATGGATCCAGATACAGTTTCAGGAGTGGCGTTGCTCCTCTTCTGCTGGGAACGCCATGAGGGGAAACTTCTAAATTTTCTGCCTATCTTTCATGTGAGTGTCTAGAGACTCATGGAGAGAAATCTCTGGGAATCCATTTGGATATCTGTGACCTCCAGTGCCCTCACATTCTCATGCTAGCTGACCCTTGGCTTTTAGCATTTTTTTTTTAAGTAGATGAATATTTTTAATAAGCTTTATGGCATTGGGCAGAATCTATCTCAGATAACAAAATGCTCAGATCCTGTTTCTTTCAGTAGTATAGTTACCATATAAACACAAGAATTCAAGTAAAATTTGAATTACATATATCTGGAACATTCTTAGACTAAAAGTCTGTTTGTTTACCTGAAATTCAAACTTAACTTAGTATCTTGCTCCTGTTTGCTAAATCTGGCAGCCCTAAACAGAAGCCTCCTGATTCTCTGCAGATTTTAGGATATAGGCTTGCCTTGTACTTTCAGCTTTATGATTAGTTTGATTTAAGGAATGTTGTAATTTTGCTAATTATTTAGCTTTTTTCTTGTAAATGTGGGAGGAATGCTCTTTCCATCACTCTACATTAGGAAAGGAGGAGAAACTATAATTGTTATTCTTTTACTTGTAATTAACTTATGCCTTCATCTATAGAGAGCATTTCTTATGGGCAAAGTATAGATGGGTCTTACTTTTTAATTCCATCTTCAGTCTCTGCCTTTTAACTGGGTACGTAAACCATTTAAAGCTAATGTAATTATTGACAAGGTTAGGATTACATTATCATCTTCATCATGTATTTTCCAATTTGTTTCCATTTTCCTTTTTTGCTGCTTTCTTTTCTTATTTGGCACTCTGTTATTGTGAATTCTAGGTGCCCTGGGCTCTCCAGTCCTTCACTCAGAGAGTCTGCTGAACTCTGACTAGGGTCCCCCTCCCTGAATCATGGCATGAAACTCTTTTAAGGTGGGAAAATATAGGGTTCACCTTGTTTATCATCTCTCAGAGTTGTTTTTTTATTGTTTTCATATCTAGTCTCTTGAAAATTGTTTTTTCTTGTCATCTTTTTTTGTTGTTGAAATTCAATCCTTTTTATAACATCTTGGTTATATGCAGAACTATTATCTACCTTGGTTCTAAGAGCTTAGTCACCTGTCAATTTTAGAATGACAAATGACAAAATCCTTTCTCCAGCAGTCAGACTCATATATCTCCCTGCCTACTTAATATTTCCAGTTGAATGCCCAAAAGACTTTCAAACTCAACAGGTCTCAGTTTGATTCCCATTCTCCTTTCCTTTAGTTCGGCCCTTCCACATCTTAGTCGATGGCAATTTCATTCTTATAGTTGCTCCAGTCAAAACCTAAACATTATTCTTAACATCTTTATTTCCCTTATATATCACCCCAACTGTTGGAAAATCATGCTGCTCTGCCTTCAAAATATATCAAGAATGTAACTACTCTCCTACTTCCCTTGTATTTGTGCCACTACCAACTCATCATGGAGATCAGGGTTTCTTACCTGATCTCCATGCTTAAGTTCTTGTACTCCAAAAATATATTCTCAACACAACAGCCAAATAACCCTTTACACTAAACTCAGTAGAATAGTAAATTGATGACTCAGAATGATGTCTCTTGAGAAATTATGGTTCTAGAGTTGTGCATAAAATAATAAGATCTAATATTCATGTATTTGAATTTCAGAGGAAGTGAACAGATAATATAGATATTAGGAAATATTTAAATAATATTGGGGTATTTTCCAGAATTGATAAAAGTAATATGATTAGCTGCATAAATAAAATCACTAGGTTAAAAAAAAGTATTCTAAGAACATTATATTTAATAGTAGAAAGGCAATGACAGATGTAAAAATCTTAAAATAAATAAATTTAAAATGGCCTCAAAGGAAATTGGTAGGTGAATTCTCTCTAGTTATAAGGAATCTGTAGAAACAGAATACTATTTTCAAAATGCCAAGAGAAAAATATATCACTCATTCATTTGCTTGAACACATATATAATGAGCACAATATATTCACTGTAATCTTTTTCTTGCCAGTACTAGAAACATTTAATTTGGAAGAGCTAAGTATGAAAATCAATGAAAGAGAGAGAGTGAGAAAGGGCCAGAGAACTGTGGACTTGCATAGAATCTCTCTGTACTCTGCATTTATGCAGAGGACATAATGGCAGAGGACCCAATGGCTTCGTACCCAACAATCTACCATGTGGATTTGAACATGGAAAGACACTTTACTCTCTGTATGCAACTGATAAATGCAGGCTGCCAAGTTTGTAGGAGTTTCCATTGTTTCTACAGGTTATTTGAAAGTGCAGAGTATCAGAGCTTGTGATAATCACTGTGCCCTGTTGAGTTTCACCACAGACCTACAAAACCAGGGCTTCTATTCACCAGGTTCTAGGGATTGCTACTGGTTGATAAATAGCTCAATGATGTACCATTTTTTTTCAACTACCACCATTTTTATGAAAATTGCTGAAGCTTCATATTTAAGAGTGAGACATCTTTATATTTTATTCACTAAAAAATGAAAATCCTGCATATGTTGTTTGAGCCATTTTGGTGAAAAATTGAAAATGGAAAATCATACACATCCTGGCTTAGCTCAACAACTTGCTGCTGTTGTGATATTGTCATAGCTAATGCTAACAAGGTTCATAAAGTTATTTTGTTCTGCATTAAATCCATGGATCATTTTTGTTCCTCAAAGCTAAAGTGTAATTAATGTATTGCCCTTTCATAATTATATCTGATATCCTGTTTTGGCAAGTATTTTAAATTCATTATATAGTATACATATAATTATAAATACATAATTTATTCTATAATTATATAAACAATGTATTATGTAATTATATATATAAATTATTAAAATAATTATATAATTTACCATTGTTGGTCATGAGGCCAGGTGATATGCTCTGCCATTTCTATTTGAATTTTATGACTGATGTGGTAAGAGAGTTTATTTATTTGGGCTGGTGAGTGAGACAGTGGTGATGATTGATTTTCAAAAAATTCCTTCTGGCTATCATATCAAATTTTTTACTGACAGACTGAACTAAGTTCCCTGAAGGGTGGGGCTCCTTGGTAATTAAAACATTTTTTCAGGTCTGTTAAAGTCCTACTCTTTCCCCATCCCATTCCTGTATTCTTAACTATATAATATCCTGCCTCCAAAATGGTTTTAAACAATGAAGAATCTGAAAGTGTATAGGGAATTTTTTTCTAATATGAATTTTAAAGGGAGCAGAAGGGTCTTGTGGCTTTCCCAAATAACCAATAATTCTCACAGCATAAATAAACATTATCCCTTCCTATTATTTTAAACACACCAAGGTTCTGATACACAAATCTTTCCATGCTTGTCTGAAAATTACCTATTGCAATTTATACCTGGGAGATCCCATTCCCTTCTGATTCAATCCACTTAGGTAGTGCAATAAACGAGATTGGACAGTCCATATTTCAGCACTGATTGCTGTGGTATATTTCCATTGATGAAATGGAATTGGTTTGTTCCCACTGGGGCTTCTGCATTCCACAACATAATAAAAAGTTACCTTAGCTGACAAGGTGGTATGGGCTTTCAGAGTTTGATGGACCAATTATTTGTTGAGTTCAATCATGTTTGATTTCCAAGCAATTCTAAGGCAATTCAATTACATTTTATTTTACTCTTTAAAGATATAGATATAAATGATATGATATAGATACAGATGTAGATATACATATACATATATAATATTATAAATTATATTATGTACATACATGTGGACTTTTAAATCTGTTAAATAATAAGTCTATTTAAGGTCACATACTGGTAGTATGTTTGCCTCGTCTTGTTTTTTAAAATTATTTTTCCTAGAGGCCATCTGATATAAATCCTAGAAAAATTCGAATTATTATTTCAAAAATGTAGGAAACATCTCTGTCTACCAAAATACACACATTCTGCAGAGTTTTGCATGAACTATTAAGTTCATCTTTTTCTCATAGAGTATCAGTTCAAATGTATACAACAAATGTACAGTGAACATTTTATATATGACTTACATTGGATGCCTTAAGAAATTTTTTAAACGACTAAGCTATAATCTCATATTTTAGAGTTTAAGGTGTAACATAAGTGACTAAACACAAATCAAAGGGTGAAAAACTCATAAGATCTTCAGTCCATTTATTCACGAGTGAGTGCAGAAAAGAACATTGTCACACTTTTTACAGAGTAATTATGAAAGAGTTCATAGAGGAAATGTAATGCAGATGAACTTTTAGATGTGATCGATGCTAGCTATTATTACTTTTATTATTATTACTATTACAATAGAGACCCACAACAGTACAGGATTTGTCATGAGAGTGGAGAACAGATTGAGCAGAAAAATTTTAGGAGGGTTGAGGGAATTTATTGAGTCCCTAGGCCATTTGGATTTTATGTGACACATGCATAAATATGTAGGGGGAAAGAGGCAGAAGAAGCTGGAAATATGGTATAGGAAATAGTTAATATTTTGTAGGTTTAACTAAGCATTATGAACTCTTAAAGATTTATAAACAGAAGAGCTAAGTTATCAAAGTGGTGCATTAGGAAGTGTTAACAGTGGTATGTAAGGCAGATTCCAGTAGGAAAGTTAAAAATGGAGAGACGAATAAAGAAGTCATTCTTAATAGTTCAAAGTTGATGATCTCCATAGTAAGAAGACACACGCTGCCTCCTGCCCATTCCTCCAGCCTCATTTCTTTCTCCTGTCCCTCCGTTCCCTATAACGAATGCAAAATTTCTTCCAGTCCTCATGCTGTTTGCGCTGTCTCACATATCCACGCTTTTGCATGTTCACACCTGAGACCTGACACACCTGAACTCACCTGTCTCTTTCCAGAAGACTTTGCTAACTCCTGGAAGCTCATCAAGAGCTGAGCCACAAGCCAGGTGCAGTGGCTCACACCTGCAGTTCTAGCACTTTTGGGACTGAGGTGGGAGGATTGTCCAGACCACTCTAGACAACAAAGCGAAATCACGTCTCTACAAAAAATACAAAAATTAGCAGCATATGGTGGTTTGCATCTGTAGTTCAGGGACTTGAGAGGCTGAAGTGGGAGGATCACTAGAGCCCAAGAGGTCAAAGCTGCAATGAGGTGTGATTGTGCCACTGCATTTCAGCCTAGGAAACAAAGTGAGACTCTGCCTCAAAAATAAAAACCACAACAACAACGATAACAAAACAAAACAAAACAAAAACAAATAAAAAATGCTGTTTATACTAACCTAGACTCAGCTGCATTAGCAATGAAGCAAGAGGGTAGTATTTTAATAGTATTTTCATAGTATTTGGGCCCTAAATAGAGAGCCTACCACTACTGATCACAAATTCAACATTTCAATTTAAATGAATGAAAGGCATGAACGAATAGATCTGGGAGATATCCTGGTGTTGACATCTCAGCAGAACACAAGAGGAGATAGCCTTTGAGTAGGCAGAAATGCAGCCCTCGATTTCAAATAAAGCTGGAGATAAAATGAAGGCAATGTCCTCACAGAAGAGCGATTCAAAGCTGTGTGAGGGGATGGGCTAGGCAAGAGAAAGGGTGTACACACTGAGGAACTGTGCCATGCTTTAATGGTTTATTATCCTGGATTTTCAATCATCAAGTTTATATCTATAATTTATTCAAAATTTGTTTTTCAGCTTCTTTTCATCCATCTTAAACATTTTCTCAAGGTGGTGTGTGAAAGCAGATAATACGGTGCAAACACCTAAGAGCTCCTCCCCTAAGGAGAAGGTCACCTGTTATTGCTCTGTCACTGAAAGCCTGTTTGATCAACTCCAAAATATTTATATCTGTGGTTACTTTTGAAGCAAAAAAATCGATGAATTTGGCATAGTTAATCCATCTTTTACTTGCTTTTTCATTAGTCAGCATTAGAAAAATTACTTCTGGTTGCTAAAGCCCTCATTCAGAATTGGTATCTTGATCAAATTGATCCCACCAGGAGCAGCATCAGAGCTATCAGTCATTGGCATTTCTGCAACAATGTGCCCGTTGGAAATATGTTACAAGCGGGATTTAAAAGATTATGCTCCAGAGTAGGACTGCTATACCCTAGAGACATAGAATAGTTGCCATTTCAAATTAAGAAAGATTGTAGGAAATGAAAAATGAAAATGAAGACAGTGCAATTCCTATAAAAGGTTTGTTACAGACAGTTTGATCACTTAATTACATTTTTGTGTGAAACCTAAGTACCATTTTTGTAAATCATGTAAAGACAAGCTTCAGGATTAACTTTTGTTTCCACAAGGAAATTTAATAAAGGTTTGTAGAAGCATCCACAACCTGGGAATTACACTTAAATTTTTAAAAAGTTTCAGAAATTATATTTGAATGTTGGAAAATATTTTATAAAAATGCCTAAGAATTATCAAAGCATCAAAACCTCCACTTAAGATATTTCAATATAACTACACAATCTTCACTACAACGTTTTCATCAAGTGGGCATATATTTTGAAGCATCATGTTAAATCGACCTTATTGCCCTGCAATCTGTCAGCTCTCACTGGTGTAGCAAATTAAGATAATTTTCCTGTGCTTCAATTTAACAGATTTCAGATTCCTGTAGCGCCTGTTAACAGGACAGTGACTCGGGGAGGCAGCTGGTAGTAGGGAAGGAGATAGCTTTACCAGTGAGAAACAAAGCCATGTGGCTTATAAATTCATTACAATCCGTTTAAAAAGTAACAATGGAAGGAAATTACCCTCCTGAGTGAAAAATAAGGTAGTGTATAATTATATGCACACAAAACATCTTGTGTTCTTTCATTCATTCTTTCTACAAGTATTGAGTGCCAGAATTCTAAGTTAGTACCAGTGTAAATAGACAAGAAGAAACATTGAAAGCATTGAGAGGATAGTGACTAAATGAGTAAAAATATTTGGAGTAAATAGCAAAATATTTTGTTTTGTTTTTGTAAATGGGGTGTTTGTATATGGTTATGAAGAAAGTAAATGAAAATTGGATTAAAGGAAAAGGCATTTCATTTGGGAATAATTGCATATGCAAAATATTGGGAGTAGAAATGACCCAGTTTTGCATAAAATCAACGTTAGTTTTTAGTATTTAGAAAAGCAGGTTTCATGTTATTCAAATGAGGTTATATTCTTAAATATTTCAGTGATAATTCTCATTGGATTTTTTCTTCTTGGCAAAGAACAATAAATTATGTAATGAGATATTGGTTCGTGCATTTTTGCATAAATCTCTATTGAAACATGCATGTCACATTGTGACTGTTATAGGAAAGCCTCAACTAGATGCTAATGATCTTCCACAAATATTCTGTGAAGCCCTAGGATGTAGATGACTTCGAAGGGATTTCTAGTGGAAGTTAAGGGTAAGAGCATGGTGAGAGAAGAAAAATTTAGAATGGGGAAAAAATAAACTGATGAAAAGAAAGCAAAAGGAAGCAGATGACTTTGCACCTGTACTTCAGAGCCGACTCATGCAGCATAACTACAGATTAATTCTTGATTTCTCATGAATAGAAAATAAAATCCTACCTACTTAATTCCCATGGTGTAAATATGGACAAATGACTACTGACATAATAGTGGTCATAATTATTAACATTGATTTAGTCGTCTATTATTAACATTGATTTAGTCATCTAATTATTATTAACATTGATTTAAACAACTTAGTTATTGACAATCTGGTTCAGTAATAAGTGAAAAAAATTAAATACAGGATCAAGTTAGTCTTGGATTAGCCAAATTATCTAAAATATGAAGTGCTATAAAATTAGTTATATTTAATTTAACTACAGTGATCATCTCAAAGACAAAAATATAATTTCACCTGTTTTCAAGTTTTCATAAATTTCACTGCGGTCAAACAAGCTCTGTTTAGGGATACAAACACACATACACACATATAGACACAGGTATAGATATTCACTGATTTATAAAGATTTGTATTTATTATATTTAGTAGCTGCTAAGTCTGTAGCTATTTTGGTAAACATTTCTATAACAAGAGATAGCTGATTTACAGTATATAGACTTTGGGGCTAACCTAAATAAACATTAGAAAAAAAATTATATCTATAAAGTAAGCTTAGCAAATAGTTACATAAATACAAAATATAGTCTATATAGAGGTTAAAAGATGTTTACTTTCAAAGCATACATTTTCTTTTATTTATCCTGAAGCTGTGGCTGATGCTTTATTGGCCTGCACATTAGTTTTTGATTTTTCATTTTAGTACCTTTCACATGGAGCACATAATTTCTAATTCCTAAGCCTGATGGCTTCATGTTATTTTGTATCTTTCATCTTGCATGGAAATACATTCCTGTCAGTCGGGTGTCCTGGCTCACTCCTGTAATCCCAACACTGTGGGAGGCTAAGGCAGGCAGATCACCTGAGGTCAGGAGTTTGAGACCAGCCTGACCAGCATGGTGAAACCCCGTCTCTACTAAAAATACAAAAATTAGCTGAGGGTGGTGGCGCATACCTGTAATCCTCAGCTACTTGGGAGGCTGAGGCAGGAGAATCTCTTGAACCCAGGAGGTGGAGGAGGCAGTGAGCCAAGATCACACCACTGCACTTCCAGCCTGGCCATATAGTGAGACTCCATATCAAAATAAATAAATGAATAAATAAATAAATAAAATAAAAAAATACATTCCTGTCAGCTGTTGGCATTTTAGTTTAGACCCTTTTCCCAACCCATCGTTTTTTGATTAGGCAGCAAAGCCCCAGAGATGTCATGACCTTGTGTGGTGTGAGCTGAGGGTGGAGCCAGGCCTGGAAACAGGCCTCTTCCTGCTGTGTCCCGAACCTCTCCCTCTGTGTTGCACAGGCCCTTCTTCATAGCTTTTAAAGAAAGTCACATTTTTCTGTTTGCTTTTTCTAGACTATCTCAGTTTTGTTACTACTGCTCTAGGCATGAGCCTGCTTTGTTTACAGTATGGCCCCTTGAGAAATAAAAATTCTCTACAGAGGGCCTGCCCAATCCCCCATCATTTTTTTCTTTTTTCTCCTTAAGAGGAACAACTGTCTCCTGGTTCTCAAAATAAAAGAAAAATAGAAGAATGTCCCCACTAAATGTCCTAGAGAGTCTTGCTCCCAAAAATGGAAAGAAAAACAAACACAAAAAATCAAATCTGAGAAAATATTATCTCTTTCTAGAAATGTGAGAGAGGTAGTCACCAGTTTAAGATTTACAGTTTGGAAAATTGAAGCATCTGAAAAGAAATGGCAGAATGCTTCCACTGCTTCAGCAATCAGAGCCACTTGATCATAAGCTCAGCTTACATAGGCCATTTGTTATGATAGTTGCAATGTCTATTTCTGAGCATTCTACGTTGTATACTACCTTGGGAACAAACTAGAAAAGATGACAGCCACCAAGTCACTTATATGTGTAGAGAGCTCACAGGAGTTACTCTTCTGTAAGGGGGTCTTCAAAATGATTGTATGATGGTAATGTGGGGAGGAAGAAGAAGAGGCGGGAGTGAAAAGGGAAAAGAGAAGAAGGAAAGAAGGAGAGGTCATGCCTGTGTTCCCAGCATTTTGGGAGCCCAAGGAAGGAGGATCAGTTGAAGCCAGGAGTTCGATACCAGCCTGGGAAACATAGCAAGACCCTGTCTCTACAAAAAATAGAAATAAAAAAATTAAAAAATATATCGTATTAAATTAAATTAACCAGGCATGGTGGTGCATGACTGTGGTCCCAGCTACTGGAGAGGCTGAGGTGGGAGAATTGCTTGTGCCAGGAGGTCGAGGCTTTATGAGCTAGTATTGCACCACTGCACTCCAGCCTGGGTGACAGAGTGAGACCCTGTATTAAAAAAAAAAAAAAGAGAGAGAGAGAAAATGGAGGAGAGAAAGACAGAGTAGAACAAAGAGAAGGAGTGGCAGGATGAGGAGGAGGTTGAGGGGGAGAGGAATAAAGAGGGAGAAAAAGGAAGAGGAGTGGGAGGAGGGAAAGGTGGAGGAAGGGAAATGTATGCTAGTGCTGGCTCTGTGTCAAGCTTCACCTACAGCAACTCCACTACTCCTGACTGCAATACTTGAAGTGAGATGTGATTACTGCAAAAATCTTAGACATAAACTAGATGTATGCTGGGATTTCCAGTTCAATATGAATACCAGACTGAATAATTCTACAAGATAGCCTCTGCCCATTTTACTCCATACTCAAATCTGCTAAATGTACAGAATCCAAAATAAATTGCTAGTTGCGTTGAGTTTCCTCCATGTCTGTAACTAATTTATTTAATAGTTTGACAAATATCCTGGCTGATCTTTATGTTGACGAATATAGTAATTCAAGGCATCATTAACATCCCTTGCAGATGCTTTGAAAATCCATGTTACCTTGAGGGTTTCCAAAATCATTTTACTATAGCTAATGGCAAGGTCAAACAATAAATTAAACATAATTCATTAAAACAATCTCAGGATATAGTTAAGGTTTAATATGGATTTTTGATTTATTCCAGCTGGATTTTTTTTCAGAATATTTTTAATTTGTATGTATCAAAAAACATCAGTTATCCCAAAGAAATTAGGATACACTAAATCCTAAATATACTGTAGTCAAAATCGTCTTTGATCAAGCATTGGTGCTTTTCAATAACAACACATACTTGGTGATTAAAAAAGATATTATAATTTATTCTAGCTTAATTTAGGGTGGAGATATGAAAAATAAACCAATAGTTGTATTTCAAATGCCACCTTCTTTACGAAGTCTTGTCAGACTGCCTTATTTATTGATTTACAAAAGAAACACACTATTCAGCTCTGATTGACATACAGAAAGCTGTACATATTTAATGTGTACAACTTGATGAGTTTGGAGGTAAGTATACAACCATAAAACAATCATCAAAATCAATGCCATAAATATATCTCTTACCTCCAAAAGTTTCTTCCCTCCCTCTTTACTTATTATTTATTATTATTATTATTATTACTTTGTGATAAGAACAGTTAACAGAAGATCTTCCTTTCTAGCGCTTTTGTTAACTGTACCAGTATTTTATACTGGCATAAATATACAGTTACCTGTATAGTATTTCTAACTATAGGCACCATGCTGTACAGTGGATCCCCAGGATTTATCCATCTTTATTACTTTGTAACCTTTGATAGATTTCTATTTTCCCCTTCACCCAGCACCTGGCAACCACTGTTCCATTTCCACATTCTGAGTCTGACTGTTTTATGTTCCCCATCTATGTAGTATCATTCAGTATTTACCTTGTGTCTTGCTTATTTCATTTAATAAAACATCCCCCAGTTTATCAATGTTGTTGCAAATAGCAAGATTTCTATCTTTTTAAAGGCCAAAGAATATTCCACTCTATGTATATACTACGCTTTCTTTATCAGTTTTTTCACTGATGGATATTTACATTGTTTCTATATCTTGCTCTTGTGAATAATGCTGCCATGAGCATTGAAGTGGACATCTCTTCGAAATCCTGGTTTCAATTCCTTTGGAAATATATCCAAGATAAAAATTGCTGAGTCTTACAATTGTTATATTTTTAATTTTTTGAGAAATCTCCAAACTGTTTTCCATAGTGGCTGCATCATTTTACATCAACAGCGAACAAGTGTCCCCTTTTCTTCTCATCTTCGCCAACACTAATTTTTTGTTTTGATGGTAGTAAGCATTCTAACAGGTGTAAAGTGACATCTTATTTAATGTTGCAATGACTTCCTTCATCCACAACCCAGAAATCCATATCTCCACCTGCGTTTTTTCTCTATATTATTTATCACTGTCTTATATATTATGTATATTGTGTATATATTGATTTATTCCTGAGAATATAAAGTGATCTAAATCAGATATTTTCAAAGAGAATTTACCTTCACTGAGTAAGATTTCATCATAATAAAGAGCAGAAAAGAAGAATGATTCAAAGGAGGGAATCCCATATGCAAACACATGTAAATATGCATTTCAGATAATCACCATTATTAAGGAGTGACTCAAGTAAGACGTTTATTGGGCAATGGGTTAACTTGATTATTTTGGTTTTGAGCAGAAAGTATAATCATATGGGTTATCTTTTTTAATACTTTCTGTTAAATAATAAACTCATTTTAAACAATTGAGCCATTATTTTGTTGTGTCTTTAAAATAATCCTTCATCCCGCTATTCAATACTAAAATCAGTAACTATATATAGATAAATTTAAAACTCCTCATTTTGAATTCATTCATATACTTGTCGTTAGTAAAGTACCCTGTTTGTATTAACACAATAATTTGCATTTCTCTGATGGCCAGTGATGGTGAGCATTTTTTCAGAGAAATGCAAATCAAAACCACAATGAGATACCATCTCACACCAGTTAGAATGGCAATCATTAAAAAATCAGGAAACAACAGGTGCTGGAGAGGATGTGGAGAAATAGGAACACTTTTACACTGTTGGTGGGACTGTAAACTAGTTCAACCCTTGTGGAAGTCAGGTGGCGATTCCTCAGGGATCTAGAACTAGAAATACCATTTGACCCAGCCATCCCATTACTGGGTATATACCCAAAGGACTGTAAATCATGATGCTACAAAGACACATGCACACGTATGTTTATTGTGGCATTATTCACAATAGCAAAGACTTGGAACCAACCCAAATGTCCAACAATGATAGACTGGATTAAGAAAATGTGGCACATATACACCATGGAATACTATGCAGCCATAAAAAAATGATAAGTTCATGTCCTTTGTAGGGACATGGATGAAATTGGAAATCATTCTCAGTAAACTATCACAAGAACAAAAAACCACCGCATATTCTCACTCATAGGTGGGAATTGAACAATGAGAACACATGGACACAGGAAGGGGGACATCACACTCTGGGGACTGTTGTGGGGTGGGGGGAGGGGGGAGGGATAGCATTGGGAGATATACCTAAAGTATAATAATAAATAAATAAACAAATAAACACAATAATGAAATGTGAAATAGACTTGCATGCAATGCTAATACGGTGCATACTGCTCTGAAAAGACTCAAATTCAGAATTCCTGAGTTATTACCTGGAGGGAAGAGTCCATTCTGACCCTGCTTTTCTCTACTTATACTAATTAATGTTTTAACCCTAACAACGTGTGCTACCAATTTGGTGTGCTTCATTCTTTTCTATTTAACTTCTAACCATTAAACTGCTGTTGCCATGATGTCACAAATACCCTACTCCATAGTTATCTAAGTTAGAGCAATGACATTGGGAGTGGAAAGGCGAGAGATTGCAGACATAAACTGGTCATTTGATTGAATGCAGACCTGTGAGAAAAGGAATCACTTAAAAATAATTCTGGATTTTCCTTATAAGTTACAGGGAAAAACTAGAAGGGTGTCATTGACTTACCTAGGAAAATTGGAAGAAACTTAGATTGAGAAAAGGAGGCTCTGGAGCATCTGTACCACTAAGAATTTAGGTAACATGTAAAAGAGAAAGCTAGAGACAGGAATAGTTAGCATACACGTGATAATAGGAGCCATGAGCTGAAACGGGATGTCCCACTGTGAATGCTGAGTTCAGTGTTATTTCGTGATCTGTTTCCCCACTTTCCTTCCAACTTTAACACCTCCTCTATCACTTCTCATGCACAGTGGTTTTATTGTGTAAGCTGGGACTCCAACATTGTGTCTAGCAATCCCTGGTATCAATATCATTCCTGATCACAATGAATAAAACATAAGATATAATGTTTTCTCTAAAGTATTTTTTTGTATTTTTTTTTTTTTTACAGGCGGCTTTTATCAAGTGGCGTGATTCCCCTAAATTTTCAACTTATCTGAGAACATTTTTCTGTGATTGCAGTAGGAGTTGAATATTACCAAATGATGGTTTTGAAGCTGTTGAAGATAAATACATAATTTTTTCTTTAGGCACTAATAATGTCAGTTATATAAATAGATCTTCTAATGTTAAACTACCCTGAATTTTCATTTCATTCTAATGCACATCTTTGGATGAATGATGGTTGAGTTCAATATAAATTATATTATGTAATATTTTATTAATGCTTTAAAATACACCTTTGGTTGTATTCTGTCATCTGATTTTGAAATTAAGTATATATTATCTTCCTAAAATTCACTGGGCAACTGTCTCTGATTTTTTTCTGGAACAATTTGTAAAAGATAGATATTGGCTGCCTCCTGGAAGCTTGGTAGAACATACTTGTAAAATTATCCAGAGTTGGGTTATTTTGAGGATAGTTCTTTTATTATCATTTTTTGATTGTTAGTCTCTCCAAACTTATTTATAAAAATCTTTTATTATATGTTTTTGAATTCCTTAATATTTATTGGTATATGAAATACTATAAAATATTCTCATGATTTTATTAATTGCCATTGTGTCTGAATTCATTTTAATCTATTCTATATGATACTTCCATGTGATTTGTCTTTTTCTAATTAGTCTTGGCACAGATTACTCTGTTTCATTATCTTTTTCATTTTGCCTTTGTTAATCTTTTCTGTGTTGTCTGTTGTTTGTCTCTGATTCACTGATCATTGTCCTTATCTTTATTATTTATTCTGGTCTATCTCTTTTTTTGTTTGTTTGTTTGTTTGTTTTTTGTTTTGAGATGGAGTCTCACTCTGTTGCTCAGGCTGGAGTGCAGTGGCATGATCTCAGCTCACTGCAACCTCTGCCTCCCGGGTTCAAGCAATTCTCCTGTCTCAGCCTCCTGAGTAGCTGGGACTACAGGTGCCCACCACCACGCCTGGCTAGGTTTTTGTGTTTTTAGTAGAGAGGGGATTTCACCTTATTGGTCATGCTTGTCTCAAACTCCTGACCTCAGGTGATCTGCCCGCCTCGACCTCCCCAAGTGCTAGGATTGCAGGTGTGAGCCACCACGTCCAGCCTATCCTGGTCTCTTAAAGCAAATGGTAAGTACTCAATGCACTTTAGCTAATATTGTTATTGATTAATATCCTTTTCTTCAGCCTCAGACTTTCAAATAATCAACGTTAACAGTGTAGCGTGCATTGTCACATGATTTTACTTATGATCATGTGCTGAGTAAATGCAAATATATATGCACAAATAGTGTTTTATTTTCTATAAAAATAGATTATATTCAATATTACTTTTTAGTATCTGGTTTGCTTTTTTGGGGGGGCCTTGATCATATACTATTAATGACCCTTTGGAGTACACATTTATATCAAACCTGCTTTATTTTAATAGACACATGGGTCTTTTTGAGTGGATATGTTATAATTTATTTAAACTTTACCTGTTCTTAATCAGTCTGCCTATTTCTGAGGTGGTGGTGTGTGTGTGTGTTTTTTTTATTTTTATTTTTTGCCACTAGTTCAAAAGATGTGCATTGTAAATGTTAATATACACTGTTATATGCCTTTTTAAAAGTTGTAACAATTTATGCTCCTAAGAGCAACTAGTCAGAGGCCACTTTTCCTCCGAGTATAGTGTTGTGGTTAAAAATACACTAAAGTGGCCGGGCACAGTGCCACATGCCTGTAATCCCAGCACTTTGGGAGGCCGAGGCAGGAGGATCACCTGAGGTCAGGAGTTTGAGACCAGCTTGGCCAACATGGTGAAACCTTGTCTCTACTAAAAATAAAAAAACCAGCCAGACATGGTGGCGGGCGCCTGTAATCCCAGCTACTCAGGAGGCTAAAGCAGGAGAATCACTTGAATCCGGGAGGAAGAGGTTGCAGTGAGCTGAGATCCTGCCATTGCATCTAGCTTGGGCAACAAGAGTGAAACTCCATCTCAAAGAAAAAGAAAAAAAAAATACACCAAAGCTAAACTACCTGGCTTCTAATCTCAGCTCCACCATGTACGAGAGGTGTGTTCTGGTCAAGTTTTTTCAAACTGTGGCTAAACTGTCTCATCTACAAAGTGGGAGTGTAAAGTACTGCATCCTCAGAATGTTATGAGAATTAATGTAGTAATATTGGTAAAATGTTTAATTAATGTCCGGCATTTTTTAACACAGCCACAGCTGAGATTGTTGAATAAATGTAAAACTATAAATTCATAAATTTCATCATCTAATTGCTGTTTTACTATGTATTGCTTAATAACTAGGGGATTGAGCCGTTTGCTATATTGATAGAGTGTCGGTATTGCTTCTTTTTTAATTCTTAAACTCATTAACAGGTAGCAGCTGTTCTGACTCATTAACATCGTGTGATGATTCCATTTCTAATCTTCTAAGAGTTGTATTGTTACACTTGTTTTATCAGTTGTGGTTTATGCCTTTTAAGTAATATTAATTCTTTGTTGTATATAATATCTGTGTAGTTTAGTAATTGTGAGTGTATATTTATGATAAATCCAGTAAAGACACAACAATTAGACTTTAACAATTTGACTTTATATTCAAGTAATCTGAGGACAGCCATAGTTCTTTCTAATTCATTACTGAGACAGGGTCTTTACCTGTTTTCTTCACTGGGATATTCTAAGACCTGAAAGAGTGCTTACATATGTAGATATTAAATGACCGTTTACTAAATGAACAAAAATTTGTACATTGGGATTTTCTCTCTTGTTCCAAAGTAACTATTCCAATTAATTTTTATTAAGTGAAGAATTAAATGACAAGTTCTAAAACAAATCATACTTTTAAATTCATTGGCTTAGACCAGTTTTCTGATTGTTCATATTTTTGCATGCAGACCTGCTGGTCTTTGGGGTCTGAGTGCTGGCCCTGGCCCAGGCCACACTTGGCAAAGGATCCTCCCAACCCCTGCAGGTATCTTGGTTTCAGCTGCTGCTTTTGTTTGCTTCTTTCTGTTTATTTTAATTACCTTGGCTTCTTCTGCATTTGACAGTAAAAGAATATAAGACAGACAACACAAAGGATATTATGCAATGTGATGAGGTCAAAGATTAGTTGGATATATGAAGATCATTGAGCAAGGAAAATCAATCTAAAAAGCTGGTTTTGTGTTCTGACTCAAATCGGTTAAAACTCTTGAAAATTTTTAAATTGCATTATGCTTTTGTTAAAATGTTTAACTTTCAAAGTTAGAAAGCAATAGATATTATCATAAGACAAAAATGAAGAATAATACCTAGAGGACATATATTTTGTAAACTGACTAATGCCTTTATTTTTATCCAAATATATTATGTACATGAAGAAAACATTTGTACATTAGAGAATATTTTGATATAAAAGATACATTTTTGTAAAAAGCAATGGTCTCCCGTTCACTTGTGCCCACTCATTTTCATTCACAGAGGCTACACTTTTCCACTTTCCTCTTTCTTACTTCTCATGGTTGATGCTTCAACAACTCTAAATAATACAAGCATGTGTCAATTTTTCAATGTAATAATTCTTAACAGTACCTATCCCTTTCCAATTTTGAAACATATTTTTTTTTCTTTTTTACATTATCCCCCTCAACTTTATTTCTTCCTTCTCGTTTTGGCCAGTTATATTATTTTTAGTTCTATGGCTTACCTTTCAGCTTTAAGCTTTTACTTAACCCTCTATTTGTTGGCAAATTAATATTCAAAAGTATCTCTTGGTTTTCCTCTGCACAAAATAAAGGTGTTTATGCCTCACTTAACACAACTATCGATCCTTTCTGACTGTCCAACTATAGCCAACCGTGGATTTGTTTTACATTTTCAAGATTGAGAATATTTCAATCATGATCGACAGCTCAAAATGTGGCGTCTTCATTTTGTGCCTATGTTCATCCAGAATGCTTTGGGATGATGCACAGTGGGTAAAGATGGTTTTTGTGGGTGGACTTCCACTTAGTGCCCCTGTTTCAGCCATGCTTCGCTCTTCCTCTCTCGCTGGAGCCTTAGAAACTCAAAATGTTGTCCTGGGGTCCCACCATGAAGATTGGCAGACAGCACCATTGCTGATGGATTCTACAGTGTTGTCTTCACTATAAACCATTAATTCCAAATTTCCATGTAATTTTGTCTTCCATAAATGTGTTGATATCTCTCTCCTCCGTGTGGTTCATTTCTAAATTTTTTTGCTATCATAGATGTATTTCCCATTTTAGTTCCTTGCCATAATTTTCCTACAGTTTTCAGAAGACAGTATTTTGAATCAGAAGTCCTACTACTAAACAAATACTTTAATACTTTAAGTGTTCACTTAGGTAGAAGAAGAGAATAGAATATATGATCTAAATACTGAGACTAAAGTAATGGCCTGACTCTCTGCATATTAGCTGATTAATTTTGGACGGAAAAAAATTATACGATAAAATCTTAGAAAGTCAGTTTCCTCACTTAAAGTGGTTGTAACACTATATTCCTCAAAAGCTTATTTTAAGCATTAACTAAGAAAATGTGAGCACGCTTTATAAAAACTTAAACTCTATATAATGTTAAATATTGTAGCTTATAAAAACCAACACATTTATTTGATTTAAAAATTCTCAAAACAAAAATTAGTTTTTAGCTGCATGTGTCTTTTACTCCAATACAGATGTGAAAATACTTACTAGCATTTTAATCTGGTCCAAAATCATTATTTTGTGAAGACATAGGAAATTCTGAGACCTGGACCGTAATCACAATGGGTCAAAATGCTTAAAAGTAATTGCAATACAAAGCCCATGACACTGGTATAGTGGCAATTATTTAACACAAATTCATTAATTATTTTTTACTTCAAATGATTGAAATGACTTTAATCACTTGATATTTATCCGATTTTTTTTCACTGCTTTTGTTTGAATTAACCAGTGCTTTGGCATTTTGCACACACTTCAGCCAGATTAAGACACAATTCCTAGATATTTTCATCCAGGATTCTCAGGGCAGAATGACGCCTGGAGAGCAGAAGACATCCTCCTTTTCCCGCACACTTCCCAACCATCTCTTCTTCCTTCTGAATCCTAAACATTCTTGACGAAAACCCTATGCATCCCCTTCCCATGTCAGAAATCTGAATTCTCTCCCTCCCTCTCTTTCCTGTAATCTCATACTGGCCCAAGACCTAACAAATTTACATCTCCAATCCCCCATATTTGTTTATGCTTTCACTTCCATTTCCCCTGTCACTATTTGAATATCTTACCTTGGATTTTTCACAATTTATCATTTTTCTGTCTTTATTGTTGTCCACTCTGATCCATTCTGATGCATAGTATGTTTTTCCTCCTAAAATCCAAATGCAGCGTCCTTTCCCTTTTGCTTGAAACTGACAGCCCCGAAGATGACATTGGCCTTTCCCCGGCCCATTTATGGCCACATCCCGGCCTGTGTCCAGTCCAGCCCCGCCCAACCCAGCTCAGAAGGCATTCCTTTCCTTCGACTGGCTTGCAGTCAGTGGAGCTGCTGTTTTTACTTGAACCTGCCAAATCCATCCTTACTTTTAAGCCTTCACACACGTTCTATCATCAGGCTGAAATGCCCCTCTGCCAGCTTGACTCCCATTTTATCATTTGGCTAAAAATGGTGTCATCTTTCTGCAGGAAGCTGGATGAGTTCACACTTCTTCTCTGACAAAGCTTCCCTGACTCTTTTATTAATGTTAAATAAACTAACTTTTATTTACTATGTTTCCTCTTCACTCTGTGTTTAGTTCTATTATAACAATTGGTGTCATAATTGCCCATTAACACACTTTTTAAGTTTTATTTATTTATTTATACAATTTTTGTGGGTACATAGTAGTTGTCTATATTTATGGGGTGCAGGAGATGTTTTGATCCAGGCCTGCGATGTGAAACAAACACATGATGGGGAACGGATGTCCATCCCCTCAAGCATTTATTCTTTCAGTTACAAACAATCCAATTACACCCTTTTAGTTATTTTCAAATGTACAATTAAGTTGTTATTGACTACAGTCACCCGCTTGTGCTATCAAATAGTAGGTCTTATTCATTCAATTTTTTTCTACCCATCAACCATCCTTACCTCCCCCCAAGCACCCAGCTACCCTTCCCAGCCTCTGATAACCATACTTCTACTCTCTATGCCATGAGTTCAATTGTTTTGAGTTTTAGATCTCACAAATAAGTGAGACCATACCATGTTTGTCTTTCTGTGCTTGGCTTTGAAGATCAGGATAAAGGACTCTTTAAAAGTGGAGATTCTGTGATCCCATCATCAGGATAGAAAGCCAGGCTTCCCTGCTCACCACCGGCATCATCTAAGGCATGCCACATGCGCTGTGCCTCAATTTTCTTATTTTCTTACCTGTAAAATAAGAATAACAAAGTACTCATCTCATTTTGTTATTGAGGGGTTTAGAAAATAATGCACATACAACATCAAAAGGCTGTGTGTATGGTTAGCACTAAAGAATTGTTAGCAATTTTTTGTAGTTTTTATTTTATTTTATTTTTTGTCTAGCCCAGTGATTAGCACAAAGTGAGTGTTGAGGACGGAAAGTCATGCATGATGATAAGCAAATGAATGTGAGGGTTAGGTACTGTTTAAAGCTTTCCTGACCACTTTCACTTAATTTTATTATTGCATGCATTTATTCGCTAAGTTGCTTGTTGGAAATTAACTGGATTTACAGCTAGGTGCTTCGCTTTAAATATTGTACATTTTGAAATAGTTGAATTATGCATGAATCTAGGCAAACTTAAATTACTCTAGGAATTTAATTTTCTGGCAGCTTCTGGAGTTACAGATGATTTCTGACTTGTGGAGCTCAGTTACTGAAGATACCCTAAGAAGTCAAAGTGCTTGTATTAATGATGATAAACAGTTTTATCCTCTGTATCATTAGGCATTGATTAATAAATCTCATCCCCACATACAGTTTTCACTTTATGGTTTATTTATTTACTGCTTCAGTTTTCAGTAATATCCATATGCTCTGAATCTTTTAACATATGTCTCTCCACTGGCTGGCTCCCAGGTTGGCTTCTGTCCTTACAGAGCAACTCTGGGACATATATCATGACCACGTGAAGCTTCAAAGGAGGTATGAAATACGATTTTTCATCTTGCACCTCTGTTCCTAAAAAAATACATGAACGAAAGTCTTCGCATTATCTTATATGCATGCATGTTTAAATCTCAGACATCTTTGTCAATTTCATATATCACTGTATTGTAGCCTGTCCTTATAGTGCATGGATGACAGGTGTCTGATTATAAAGTCTTTGCTTTAAAATTGTATGACAAGGATGGAAACCATTTTTATACTCAATCATGATGTATGCCCTATTTAAATGATATCTAATGTTCATATTACACTCAATAATTAGGCTTGTTAAGCTATAAGACATATAGCCTTATGGGCCTCTTTCCTTATTTCTATTGAGATTAACTAAAAGGGAGTCATTCATTCACTTATTTAACAACTAAGTATCCACTGAGGGCTTTCAGGTGGTCTCTGGAAATAAAGATAATTAACAAATCGCTAAGCTAAAGGAAGTTAGGGTGTACACAGGAAAGAAAAAATATAATTTAAGATTTGATATTACAAGACAATTGAGACATTATTGTTAGATAAAAAGATAATGAACATACTAGTTTTCCATCATCAGTTCAATGTTGCTACATTGTCTTATGAAAACTGCCAGTAATTACAGAAGTAATTGCACTAACCTAATAAAGTTAATAAACTATTAAAGTTTAATAGTTTAAATAAGTAATTACTTTTGTACCAGCCTAATATAATGATTGTTAATGACAGGAATGCTCTTTATTTTATTATAATTTTTAAACTTTACTTTCTTGATCATGTAGTACTTTACTGCACTTACCCTGTTTACTGTTGTAGAGGTAAAATATTATAATTTAGTCTTAAGATGTTAAAACTGGCCCAGACATATTTGTTATCATTTATTTAACCATATTATATATCCCTGCTTTCTGAATTTTACAATTTTTGAAAAAGTGCCCTGTCATAAATATAGACATGTGTACTGTCTCCATGAACACATATTTCTTTCATGCTCAGATAATGTCCACTCTTCCACTGGTCCTTCAGATTCCCTTGTTAAGGTCTCTTCATATTGGCTTCTTTCTTGATACATTTAGGTTAAGTCTGATGACTCTGCTGTAAAATTGTACTTTATCCTTTATACTAGGCTATGGTACTTCATACTCTGAATTATAATTTCTTATTTGGTTGTCTGTCCTTCCAATCTTACTGTAAGCTCTGTGATAACATCAGGGTTTTGTGTCTTATGCAGCATTGTATTCTCATGCCCTACAAAGTGCTTGGAACATAACAGGTCTATATAGATAACAAAACCAGATACACTGTTGATTAGTATGTAAGCAACAGTTTAATATCAAGTGAGTGCTTACTGTGTACAAAATGTAGTGCTGAGTGATATATAAGCATTAGTATTATTTAATGTTTCAAAACTGCCATCATCATTCCCAGTCTAACGATTGTGCTATAATCCTTGTATAGGTGTGGCAACTTGCTCAAGGTCACAAAGCTCAAAAGTGGCACAGCCAGAAGTGAAACCCTGTGTTCTGACAACAAACTTAACCCACTTGTATGTAATGAATGTGTTAAGCTCCGATGTTCAAGAGAATAATTAGTACTAAGTTCAAATGTGCATGTTATTTAATTTTTGAATGATGAACATATTCAAATTACTCCATCTCTCTCCTGCTCTTGTGTTGTCGTTGAGCCTGTAAAAGACACATGCAGCACAATTCACAACTGCAAAAACATGGAACCAACCTAAGTGCTCATCGGCCAATGACTGCATAAAGAAAGTGTGGTATATATACACCATGGAATACTGCTCAGCCATACAAAGGAACAAAATAATGTCTTTTGCAGCAACTTGGGTGGGTGGAGGCCATTATTCTAAGTGAAGTAACTCAGGAACAGAAAATCAAATACTGTTAGTTCTCTAAGTGGGAGCTAAGCTATGAGTATGCAAAGCCATTAAAAGCTGTATAGTCGACTTTAGGCACTCAGCAAGGGGAGGTTGGGAATGAGGTGAGGTGAGGGATAAAAGACTATATATTGGGTACAGTGTACACTGCTAGGGTGACAGGTGCACTAAAATATCAGAAATTACCATTAAAGAACTTACCATGTAACCAAAAACCACCTGCACCCCCAAAACTATTGGAATTAAAAAGATAAAAAATTGAAAAAGCCACACCCCAAGTAACTAATAAGAGGCTTGAGCTAGAGGTTGAACTAATACAAAAAGAGTTTAAAATATTGTATATTAGCAAAAGCCTAGGACGGGAGTTCTTTTGTTTTTGTTTTTTTTTTTTGCCAAAATATGTATCATTAATTTGTGGGGTTTTTCGGGGGTGTGCTGGGAGTGTGCAGTGGAGATATTCACTGCACACTCAAAATGTTTGTCTGTCAAAATATTTATCATCAATTTGCGGGTTTTTTGGGGGGGTGCTGGGAGTGTGCAGTGGAGATATACATTTAAATTTCAAAAGCTGATAGTAGCAAAAAAAAAAAAAAAAAAGCCCTGCAAATAAAGCTGAAATATTAATTATTCACCTAAAAAAAAGGAACTTGCAGATATTCCAGCACTGAACACCTTAATAAAGTTTTGCCTAAGAATAAGAACATTTTCTTACATAACAACACCTTTATAACATCCAAGATACAAAATATTAATTTAATTATATTACCTAATATGTTGTCCATATTTAAATTTAAATTTATTTTTCCTCAAAAACAAATGACCAACAATGACAGACTGGATTAAGAAAATGTGGCACATATACACCATGGAATACTATGCAGCCATAAAAAATGATGAGTTCATGTCCTTTGTAGGGACATGGATGAAATTGGAAATCATCATTCTCAGTAAACTATCGCAAGGACAAAAAACCAAACACCGCATGTTCTCACTCATAGATGGGAATTGAACAATGAGAACACATGGACACAGGAAGGGGAACATCACACTCTGGGGACTGTTGTGGGGTGGGGGGAGGGGGGAGGGATAGCATTAGGAGATATGCCTAATGCTAAATGGCGAGTTAATGGGTGCAGCACACCAGCATGGCACATGTATACATATGTAACTAACCTGCACATTGAGCACATGTACCCTAAAACTTAAAGTGTAATAATAATAATAATAAGAAGAAGAAGAAGAAAAAGAAAAGAAATGGGATGGTAGCTAGAGGGCAAAAAAAAAAAAAAAAAAAACTGTATCTGCTCATTTTCAAAGCAAATCTAATCAATGTTCAGAAATAGCATTTGATCATCATCCTTTCATTTTTTCCTTAATCTGGAAGCATGCTGCAAAGGTTTTTGGCCTTTTACAGCTGACTTTTAAAAATATTCCAAGGCAGTGTTTTCAGAATGTTTTTCTTAATGTTTCCACATGATTATTAGATTTAGTTAAACTTTTGTTGTTGTTGCTTTTGGCAAGGATGCTTCACAGGTAATAGTAATTATTCTCATTACAAAGCACTTTTTTTTGTTTTGTTTTGTTTTGTTTTGTTTTTGTTTGAGATGGAGTCTTCCTCTGTCACCCTGTCACCCAGGCTGGAGTGCAGTGGTGCAATCTCAGCTCACCGCAAACTCCACCTCACGAGTTCAAGCAATTCTCCTGCCTCAGCTTCTCGAGTAGTTGTGACTACAGCCACCACACCCAGCTAAATTTTGTATTTTTAGTAGAGACAGGGTTTCACCATGTTGGCCAGGCTGGTCTTGAACTCCTGACCTCAGGTGATCCACCCTCCTCGGCCTCCCAAAATGCTGGGATAACAGGCATGAGTCATCACACCCAGCCTACAAAGTAAATAATATCAGGTTGTCTTGCTTTTGCTAAGCTTGATCACTTGCTTAATCACCAGATCTATTTTAAAGGTAAATTTATTATTTCATAATTATAAGTGATACTGTGCATGATACTTGGAGATGATACAAATACATTGTATGGATGTGTCTGGCATTCAGTGATGATTCTGAATGGATTCAGTTATTAATCTGGGGGTGCCATGGTCTGAATGTCTGTACCCTCCCACCCAAATTGACGTGTTAAAATCCTATCCCCCATGGTGATGGTATGAGGAGTAAGGCCTTGGGGACGTGATTAGTTCTTCAGGGTGGAGCCTTTATAAATGGGATTAGTGCCCTCATAAAATAAGCCCAAGAGATCTCATTTATGTCTTGCACTACATGAGGACACACAGAGAAGCAGAAAATGGAGCCTCACCAGACTCCAAATCTACTGACACTTTGATCTCAAACGTCCCAGCCTCCAGAACAGTAAGGAACAAATTTCTATCGTTTATAAGCCACCTAGTTTATGGTGTTTTCTTACAGTAGATCTAATGAACTCAGTAAGACGGGGGATTGGCAATGTGGCTTTCCAGGTTAATAAATCTTTCTATATTATTAACTGGCATTCTCCTATAAAGAAGAGTTGTTCACTCTTTCTTTCACTTTTATTTCTTTGACCTCTTACTTTCTAGCTCTATAATATTATTGTGGACTCATAGAACCTTATATTTCATCCATTTTTTTTTTCAGTTCATGCAATAGTAAACTAACACCCACAAGCCAAATAAGCCCACCAACTGTTTTAATGTGGGCTGGGAGCTAAAAATGTTACTTATATAGTTAATGGTTGAAAAATACATAGAAAACTAATAGTTTATGATACATAAAATCATATGAAATACAAAGAGTCAAAGCAGGGAAGTTGTGGGATGTAAATGCACTGCTGGAATAGAGGAGAAGAGGAGTCCCTGGAGAAAGACACAGCTCCTGACTCAGCAGCATGACAGGAGCTGAGAGACAGCCATGGAGAAAGACCTCATCCTCTGTCTTCTCCTGCCACCCCATCCAACTAGGAGCCAGCTGTGGAAGGGGACAGCCTCCAGGGCCCAGAGGAACACTGTGCAGGTGAAACAAGGACTGTGTATTTGTACAAATGAAGAAAGACCTGCGTTCTAAAAAACAGTGATTTCAATAGAAAAAAAGGTGACATAGATGGCGGTCTAGATGAAGTGTAATTTTCATACTGAAAGCTGTACTACCTGATTGTATATTTATAGTTTCCAACTTCTAATATGAAATAAAAAGAAAAAATGGCAGTGAAAAGTATTTAGTACCTTATTCATTTATATATTATTTCAAGAAGTATTAATAAGCTTGAGAAATATCACAGTGTTATCAAGCACTTGGAGGCATTAATACATCAAAAGTTGGAAAAGTAGAAAAATTTCTATCCTAAATAGTGAAATATTAATTAATGAACATCCATAATGTGTCCCCAGTGATTTATAGGTATTGTCCCTACCACTGAGAGATCCAATTTGGATAATGGATAATCCAAATTATCCATTTTGTGGCAGAAGAAGCTGAGACAGATGATAAGTCCAAGATGTCATGTCTCATCAATGCCAGAGTTTCAATGAAAACAAGTTTGCTCATTTCCAACAATTACACTTTGGGGTCCCTTTCTTTTTAAAATGTGATTTCGAGTGATTGAAGCTTATGGAATGATGAATGCCTAGGTGGTTGGGAAATGCGGTATAGTGAAATAATTCCCTGGATTTCAGCCTCAACCACATCTGTGGCGGCACCCGCATGAACATGGATTTAATTTCTTTTTCTTACTTAAAGAGATTGTTAAAAATCATGTTGCACTGTAAAAATATATCTCCCAGGGATTTCATAAATTAACCTAGCTGGCTAATTTTGCACTCTTCAAAAATGTGAAAGGATTCGTAAGAGAAATAAATAATAGAAGGGAGTGTATGTGGGAGAGAGAGTCAATCCACTTTGGTCGGCTACCTCATTACAAGAAAAATGTTCAGTAATTATAAAACTTGAATATGCAATGACTAGGTGTCACAGGCCTTGCAGCTGTTCATAGGCCCTTTTCAGAGGTAAATATAGCACCATATATCTCCACACACAAAAAGGCTTGTCACCTGCCATTGGAAATGAAGAACATAATACGCCGTGCTTCGTATTGAGGAACAAAGGACCTGCTGCTCCTTCTAGTGTGGTGTCAGGAGATGTCTCAGTGGAAGTTGTATAACATGACTCCTCTAAAATCTCTTTTAGGTTTGGTTTCTACTCCCGTGCTCTCGAAATGTCAGCCAACACTGCAAATGGCAGTCACCTATTCTGGTCACCACCTGCTGCTTCAGTGCAGAGATGGCTTGCTTGACTAAAGAACCAATTCTTATGCTTGGACTAAGGAATGTTAATGGCCAGGGATCATTTTAAAGGAAAGTGGCTACTTCTGCATAAATAATAAAGATGTGCTAGTGGAAGGGGTTGTGACCATTGGAGATTTATTTCTCTATTTCAGTGCATGATACCATTAGCTTTGAATTTCCTTTCTGAATTTCTTCCATGGCTAGATTCTGTAGCTAGCAAATAAGACAAAAAGGAAAAATATATGTCAGATGTGTTTATTCTGGCTGCCAAATGCAGGTATCACATTCTATTGAAACATAGATTATTTCTGCTTGTTGAAGCAAATTTATTAATCTTGCTTTTTTTTTTTTTTTTTTTTTTTTTCCTGAAATGAACTGGCATCGTTGCTTGTATTTTTCAGGAAACCTCTGTGGTAGCTTGTCTTTAGAGCGTGCTCATATTATTCCCACAATGATAGGTGAGGCCTGTTCCTCCAGGCCCTGAATCTAAGCTGGCATGTTGACCAAGATAGTGGGACATCTTGTTGTGCTATCAAATTGTTTGTAACACAATTGATCAATGTTTTGGGGGATGGATACCCCATTTTCCATGATGTGCTTCTTTCATATTGCTTGCCTGTATCAAAACATCTCCTGTGTCCCATAAATATATATACCCACAAAAATTAAAAATTTAAGAAAATGGGAGAATGTGGCAGAAATCGCACTGGGCTGACTGTGGACCCAGTCTCCAAGATGATTGGCCACTTCTACTTTCTTTTGCATGGAAAGTTCACTACAGGCGAATGCCATGGAAGGATCCCAACTGTGCCAGTACAGTCATGCTGTGAGGAAGTTCAAACTAGCTGCATAGCCAGATTATGGGGAAGCAGCTCATCCCCTGTGGTTCTAGCCATCTCTGCCAAGGTGGCAAATATGTGAGTGAAGAAACTATCTGGTGAAAATTGTATGTGTGTATATATGTATATGTACAAATGTACATCAACTGACTTTATGTGTCAACTTGGCAGATTACCCTCCATAATATGGGTGGGCCTCATTCAATCAGCTGAAAGCCCTAATAATAATAATAATAATAATAATAATAATAATAATAATAAAACTGACCTCTCCAGAGGAAGAAAGAATTCTACCAGCCTACCAGCAAATGGCCTTTAGACTTCAAGGAAAACTGTTTTCTGGGTTTCCAGCCTGCCAACCTGTTCTGCTTGCCTCCACTATCATATGATCCGATTCCTTAATCTCTCTCTGTCTCTCTCTCTCTGTCTCTCTCTCTCTCTCTCTCACTCAGAAATCAACCCCTGCCCCAACACACACACACACACACACACACACACACACACACACGATCATCCTTTGGTATCTGTGGGACGGGACTTCAGCATCTCTTGGGATTACCAAAATCTGCAGATAATCAAGTCCCTGACAGTTGGCCCTTCTTATCCAAGAGTTCCTCATGCAAGAATTCAAGCAACCATGGATCAAACATGCCCACGGTGAGTTGAATCCGCAGGTGCAGAACCTACCAATATGGAGGGCAGACTGTATACATACACACATTCCATTGGCCCTGTTTCTCTGAAGAGCACTGGCAACTACAGATTTAAGTACCTTGTACGTCTCTGGAAATTATCCAAAGGGGCATACAACAAATGAAGAAACATTTATTCTAGAACATCACTAAATGGCTGTAGGTAACAGCAAGAATCTCTGGCAATTTATCCACAACCTCCTTTCTTTTTCCCTCACCCCAAGCAGAGTTGACAGGAAGCTGTATTCCAGACACGTGTAGCCAAAAACACAGGGCTCCATCTTACCCCAGCTCCCAGGCTCCAGCTATAAAATCTCTGCAGGAGGGCAGGTCACCAGCATTTGTATCCTGCCGAATTCTGTACTGCAGAAGCTCCTCAGGTAAGAGTGGCTGAAAGATTTTGGGCTCCCTTCCTCTAATCAGTTCATACTTTAGAGTGGAAGCATAGCAGATCAAGAATACTGGCCTCCAATAGTCCTTGTTCCAGTTTGCTTGTAGAGTAGAGTTTATTATATTTTATTTTATTTTATTTTATTTTTGAGACTGAGTTTCACTCTTATTGCCCAGGCTGGAGTGCAATGGTGCGACCTCGTCTCACCGAAACCTCCGCCTCCTGGGTTCAAGCAATTCTCCTGCCTCAGCCTCCCAAGTAGCTGGGATTACAGGCATGCGCCACCACACCTGGCTAATTTTGTATTTTTAGTAGAGACAGGGTTTCTCCATGTTGGTCAGGCTGGTCTCAAACTCCCGACCTCAGGTGATCCACCCTCCTCGGCCTCCCAAAGTGCTGGGATTATAGGCTTGAGCCACCGCGCCCAGCCTTACAGTAGAGTTTCAATGCTGGGGAAGGTAAATTGAGGAGAACTGTCCATACCTGATTAGTGAGGCAAGAGAGAAGCCTGCAGCAGGTACTGTCCCTGCGCCCAGCTCTGGAGCAGAGTTCTGAGGTTTTACATAGCCACAGTGGTAGCCCATAAACATTCCAAGATTCCTTGCTGACCTCAAAGGAACTGACTTTTCTTGAAAGAGAACACGGGGAGGTTCAAAGGCCATGGCCACAGTCATAAACAATGGATATTTTGATGTAAGCAATAAAATTGCTGGTTTCCCGAGAGCAACAAGCTAAACCATACAGCAGCTAGTTTTTTAACTGACAGAGCCTGGGATAGAGACCGCTAAGTGCCTTCTTGGTTGGAATAATCCTCAAAGACTGGACTTAAAGACTACCAGAGCAAAAAAGCCTGAATTTAATTGGATTCCCTTGTAGGACAATTTATACCTCTGAACGTTGCTAAAAACAATGGGACATCATTCTACAATTAGTGTAAGCTAACAGTGAGGTGTAATACCAATTGAGGCATAAGGATTAACACAGAGATTAGAGAAAGAGCCTTGCTCTAATCATTGTCATCTGAGGATGAAAATGTCCAAGCCTGCACCATCTGATGAACAATGACTGAGGCTGCACACTGCAGAGAATACACATCACTCAAAGAGTCTTGCCAAGGCACTAAACAAATAAGCAAACAACAACAAACTAGAGGAAGGGGAATGGAAATTAGTAACCAGAATTACTACAATATATTATGGAAAGTGTCCAGTTTTTTTAAATTGTGGTTTATGCACATCTACACACACACACACACACATAGAGACACACAGAGACACACACACACAGAGGAATAAAGAAATGTATAACTCACATAGGAAATAAAAATGTAGGCAACAGGAACTGCCTTTGAGAGTGCCCAGATGTCAGGCACGGCAAACAAAAACTTTAAATCAGCTATTATAAATATGTTTGGCCAGGCGTGGTGACTCACACCTGTAATCCCAGCACTTTGGGAAGCAGAGGCAATGTGTTTACCAAGTATCTTAAATTTTATACCTATGTATGGTTACCTCAGCCCATGTCACCTTGCACATGGGCAGCGGTTCCGTGATGGTCTTATAGCAGAGGGCCGCATCTACCTACTGCATATGGCCTCCAGCTCCCAGAGAAAGGCAGAATCAAAGCCCAGAGCTTTTACCTGCTCATGCAAAAATTCCCTGTTCTTCTCTGTCTATAACTGTACAATTTGTTGTATGTATTGCCATGTACTGCTCAGCACTAACTAACATTCTAACCTCTATCCAGAGAGCCTGCATTTGACTTCAGGGAGTGCATTCATTAAATCAACTTTTCTCATGCCTACATGATAATATAAAATTTCCATGTTTTAATATTAGAAATCAGTAAAGAATGTAGTGCAAATTTTGTCATTATTCATATTAAAAACACCCTGGGAGATGACTTTGTTTATTTAATCAAGAGGGAGTTCCATTGGTGGTCAGCAGACTTACCAAACTGAAACTCTATTTGGACTCACCACTGAAGTGTATGCTTGATGCAAAAAATAATTTTCATAAAGCATTGTAAATATATTCTTTTCTTTCTTTCTTTTTTTTTTTTTTTTTTGAGACAGAGTCTCACTCTGTCGTCCAGGCTAGAGCGCAGTGGCACTCCACAGTGCAGTGGCATTCACGGCTCACTGCAGCTTTGACTTCCTGGGCTCAAATAATCCCACCACTGAGGCCGCCTGAGCAATTGGGACTGCAGGCATGCACCACCATGCTCAGCTAATTTTTTTTTAATTTCATTTTTTGTAGAGAAGGGCTCTCAGTAGGTCGCCCTGGCTACTCTGGAACTCCTGGCCTCAAGCAATCTTTCCACCTCTCCTCCCAAAGTGCTGGGATTACAGACATGAGCCACTGCACTCAACCAAAATATCTGTTTTTTTCCATCAGAGTCAAGTATTTTCAAATTATTTCCAATTTTCTTTAAATATTTGTAAAATTTATATAAAAATTTTTACAAAGTAAATAATACTCTTAGGAATAAACAAAATTTATTTTATTACTTATTATTTTAACACTTATTTATGTTATTTCCTACTTCTAGTTATGCTATTTCTCAACACATTTTTATTGTACTATTAGTTACGATGCCATTAAAATAAAGGATGTTAATTAAACATTAAAATGAAAAATGAATAAAACATGTCCTACATAAACCTTGTTCCTGAAGTAGTATACATCAATTGCAACTACTTTTGTCGCATTTATAGCAGTAAATGTTATGATCATGCCCCCAAATTTGAAGATTTACATAAATCAGTTCTGAAAAGCCAGTATTTACAAATTGTAATCAATTATTTCTGATTCCCAACTGTATTATCAGCTTAAGATTTTTGTAATTTTGTCCTATATAACTCCATTAAGCAACCAACTTTCCACTATATGCCTGTAAGAAAATGTCCACATGAATGTATTTGACTTCTCGGAATTAGGTGCACATTTGAGATATTGCCGTGAACACACCTCAGCTGAATGCTCTGCAGTGACCCCCCACACCTTAAACCTCCCAAGAAACAAGGGAAATGCAGGACATGTTTGACAACTTACTATGTGCCAGGAAAAATAATGCATGGTTTTTCTGCCTTCCTTTTTTAAAAGCTTTGTGCAAGATCATTTATGTTGTTTTAAATGAGAAATCCTATTTTATATATATTGATTTTGAAGAAAAAAGAATTCCCACTACCTGACTACTTTAATTTTTTTAACTTCAAAACAAAATACACTCTTGGTTTCTAATTAATAACGCTGCATTCTGTAATAGAAAATGAGTTAATGAATGAACCCATGAACTTCTTGACAGCTTGGTGTCTCAGCAATACATGTTATCTTCCCTAGGGCGGATGGAGTATGTATGATAAGGCCATGATTGTCTGAGCACAATTCAACCAGTAAATTGTTTACTAATGGCAGACAGCAGCAGGAGCTAACTTTCTCTATTAATCATAAGGTTTTCTTTCTACCACAGTACTGTTGCAACATCAGAGTCACCATATAGTTCAATATAAATGCAGTTTCCAAAACCAAGTTTGCTTTACCTTCGATGACTAAATTTTTTATTAGACCCATGTATATGTAGACAAAGCCTAAGCTTTAGAGTAATTCAGATAAAAAGTTTAATGGTTTAAGCAGAAATCACTGTAATTTAGGGGCGAATTAGACTGCATGTTAAAAACCTAGAACAAGATGTGATCACTTTTTACTGCAGAAAACACACCACTGCAAGGTGAGTGGGAACAACCACATTTCACCTTCTGCTGTTAATTTCTATATTCAGATTTCCCCTTTGCAAAGAATAGGAAAACAAATTAGTTAAAATCTTCTGCTTAAAACTGATATTTCCGCCTGTAATCCCAGCAGTTTGGGAAGCCAAGATAGGCGGATCACGAGGTCAGGAGATCGAGACCATCCTGGCTAACACGGTGAAACCCCACTTCTATTAAAAATACAAAAAATTAGCCGGGCGCGGTGGCGGGTGCCTGTAGTCCCAGCTACTTCGGAGGCTGAGGCAGGAGAATGGCGTGAACCCGGGAGGCGGAGCTTGCAGTGAGCCGAGATCGCGCCACTGCACTCCAGCCTGGGCGAGGGAGCAAGACTCCCCCTCAAAAAAAAAAAAAAAACAAAACAAAAACAGATATTTCCTCATGGAGTCTATGTCATTTTTATAGAGAGAAATGGAAATATTCTTCCCTAAAACCCAGCCATATAACTACATCTACATTTCCTAGAACGCAACAAAAGTCACATCTGATATAAAAATCCTTCCTTCGTCCTTGTCTACATCCACGTTGGAACTGTAAGAATTTCTCAAGACCAGATTACATCAGAGAAATGCTATTTTGGAAAGTGAGGCTGAAAGTACGCCACATTCTTTTGTTTAACTTCTTCAAATTTCTCCATTGAGGTTTTGTATCATTTTCATTTTCTTCTCCACATTTTTTTATTGTCTCCTGTTTGTTTCCTTTTTTTCCCTTAAAAGGTTAATCGTTTTATCTTCATGTCCTTATATAGGACATCTGCCAGTAGTTCTTTTATCAGTAACTTCACTAGACTAACTATAAAGTATTTTAATGTTGTATAATCTCTCCATTGCTTTGCAATCATATAAATATTCCATAATTTCTGTTTGCATTACGGTCAGGTCTTCCTGGGCTCTCATTATGTGTGGTCACTAGTAAACATTGCATGACATTTAGACTGCTTAATGGGTTCCACTTAAAGCCATGGTGTACTAGATTCTGATCCTGAGCCACCTTAGAGCTGTGACAGTGGCCATGCCCAATTTTCCCGTCACCCAAACATTGGCAGTTTGCTCTGTTCACAGAGGAAAGACTTCAGCAGTCACACACACTGCTACCACAGCTATACAGCCAGGCGACCGCTCATGCCAATGAGAGACAGAGGAACTGCAAGCACAGCATGCTGGACGGGAACCAGCTGCCTCAACTGCACTGTGTCCAGACAGCTCGGCCAAGAGACAAGCCTCTGTGGTCCCACCTTGCCAGAAGCTGCCCGGGGGTGCCAGAAAATACAGTCTTGGTGCCTACAGGAGTGAAATTCCTGTGAGCAGATTCTGTCCAATGGAAGTCAGAAAACTAAACAAGCCAGGCAGATGAATTCTCCTTTTTTCAGTCCCTGAGGAACTGTTCTGATATGTGGTCACTTATATTTCATAGAACAAATATATATATATATATATATATATATATATATATATATTTTTTTTTTTTTTTTGAGACAAGTTCTCACTCTGTACCCCAGGCTGGAGCGCTGTGGTGTGATCACAGCTCACTGAAGCCTCAACCTTCTGGACCCAAGTGATCCTCCCACCTCAGCCTTCCCAATAGCTGGGACCACAGTTGTGCACTACCACACTGGGCTAATGTTTGTATTTTCTGTACAGACTGAGTCTGGCTATGTTGCCCAGGCTGGTCTTGAACTCCTGGGCTCAAGTGAGCCACCCACCTCGGCCTTCCAAACTGCTGGGATTACAGTGTGAGCCACCATGCCCAGCCAGAACAAATAATTCTTGAACAAGCCAGGGCACTTTGTCAGAACTGGCAGGAACACTGTTAACACTTACACTGTGACGGTAATATAAGGGAATTATCCCGGGCAAACAAAAATACATGCTAAGCCTATTCTTAATTTTCTCTGAGCAACTTCTATGAGACCACAGTGCCCTGTGTTTGCCCTCCCTTCCTGCTTGACTGCTTCTCTTTCTCCCTCACCCCTCCTTCCCTGACATTGCACTTCTCCATGGGGGTGAGGATGGATTTTCTTCAGACTCTTGGGCTCAGGCAGTTGGTACCAGGAGTGGATGGTCCTTCAGATTTGGTTTGGAGTTGATTATTGCTCATCAGTCTAAAGCCAATAAAACCCCCATAGCTGCTAGAAAGTGGGGTGATGATATCCCTGGAATGCTGAAACAAGCACCTGCTTCCAGAAGTTGGGAGAAGATCTCATGGAGACCCCGAGCCTGCCCCCTAGCATCTCCTTTTTGAGTTCAGCTGTCCAATGCATCTAGGACACACCTGGTAAGTTGAGGACACACCTGGTAAGTTGAGGACACACCTGGTAAGGCACAAGGCTTGTTGCTGCTCTTCACCTCCTGCCAGTGAGGAAGACAGGCAGTGTTTGGTCACCTGTTGGAATCTCCCAATCATATATCAAACTTGGGAATTAGATTCTGCTCTGAGATGGTTGTCACTATTGAGTGGGGCCTCCCATGGGATCCAGACTGTCACGAGTTATCCTTAAATTCAAGCCATTTGGCCTAATTGATCTTATGGCACTATAAACATTAGGACTATAGATGTCCATGTGAAGATGGACTCCTTATGAGGTTTCTGATGGGTCCCAGTAGGTGACCCCACAAAGCAGATTCTCATTGCAAAAGATTTTTCACCATTTAAAAAATTATTCCTGCCCCTCCTAGAGGCTGAGTGCCTGACCATGATTCCAAGTGAGGGTGTAACTGGAGATACTGATTGTGAGCTGAGTTTTATCAGATTCACCTGTTGATTCCTTTAAACAGTAGCAACTTTCCGAACAAGAAAAAAACATGTAAGATTGGACCAAAGGAGTTCCAGAAATTACATTAAATGGACAAATGACCCAGAATGCATGGCACCTCCCTCTGCTCTCTGAATGCCTCACTCTCTTCTGGGCCACAAGGGGTTCTTTATGAGCAATTTACAGAGGTTCAAAGCCAATTACACCATGGTTTGAGCCAATTCCACAAATTTGTTGGTGCGATACCTTGACACTATCTGGAAATGAACTACTGTATATCATAACCCCACTGAAAGATTATCTCAAGAAACAGTCTTGAAAAAAAAATTCTATTATTCGGTAGAGCTCTAAGCAGTACTCTTCTTTGTTCAAAGGGAGTGAGTAAGCACCTTAGGTAAGGACCCATATGGGATCTGGGAAGCTGGGAAGTGGCAAATGGCTTGGCTGTTTGTTCAGCAGCCTCTAGGAAACAGGACTGGAATACAAGCGATAAAGGGCCTTAGAAAATACTATGTGGGTGAATTTGTGAAAGTAGGGACAAATCTTGGAGCCTCTGTGTCTCATGTTGTAATCCGTCAGAGAACACCCATCATGGAGATGCTGAACAAACATGTATAAGGAGGACTTTTGCAGTTGAGGTCAGCCAGATCCTGTCTGACTCTGAATGCTATGAATCCACAACAGAGTGGCACTGGAGGCAGAAATAGAGACTGTAGACCTGTGCAGCAGCATGGGACCCTCTCACTTAGGCTAATATACTCAACTAACCACAGCAGAGTGCATTGACTGACACTTAGCTGTTGATGTGACGATATCTTTTGGAGAGATCTGTCAATCAACCTGGTTGATTATACCGCAGAAGAAATTGTTGTTTATCCTTATTGAAATCAGCTCATACTCTGGATATAGGCTTGCCTTTCCTACCACAGTGCCTCTGCAATGCTTGATGTATTTGGCATGATATTTGATACATTTGCCTCAGAACCAGAAACCTATTTTGTGGCAAAGGGAGGAGAGAGAAAAATAAAGAGAAAAAGAGGTAATTAATACAAATTTACTGATATTTATTTACTGATACCAATAATATCTTAGAAAGACATGATTGAATCTGTATCAATACCTTATATATGATATTTGATATTAAAAATATCAATAATTGCACAGGGTATCCAGTCCTTATTTGTTGAATTTGTAGCAGAAACCTACAAAAAGTTTACAAAGTAAAACAACAAGGGTTCTTAAAAATCACAATTTGATAACAAGAATGCAAAGCTCCATGGAAAGACTGAAAAATAAAGTTGCAAAAATCCTGAAGAATGAAACCAAAGTACAGAGATGTCAAATAAAGGTGGACTTTTTCAGGCCAATGCAGGAGGTTTAACATATGACTAACAGAAGTTCCAAAAAAAAAAAGAGAGAATTAAAAAAACCCAAAGGGAGAAAAATTATAAAAAAACAAAATTTCAAGTACTAAAAGGCATATATATTAAGAAATTGCCTGTTGATAAATCTTATGGATGAAACTAGATCCATAGCAAATTAATTGTAAAGTCTCAGAACCTTGGTGTGGGCAAGCGACTCCAACAAGCTTCCAGAAAGAGGATTGTCCAAAGATTCAGCTGTGAAGAGATTTTACATATTGATCATAGTATTGAATATTGAATACTGAATATTGATCCAATCAAAATCATATTGTAGCATGATTAGAAAATTGAAGATGCCGGAAGTGTGTGTGTGTATGTGTGAGGCAACGGGGGTTGGAGAGAGAGAGACCTAAATACAAAATATCTTTAATCTGAAGTCAACAAAAAGTAGTAGTTTTTCTTTATACTTTTTGAGAATATTATCCAATAACACTTTCCTGAGGAATTTTTATCTTTCTATTACTTCTAATTTTTATCTTTCTGTTACTACCTGGAAGACAACTTTAAAAGATAACACACAATAGTGAAAGTTGGACATTTGTAATTAAAAGGATCAAAAACGTGTCTTGGTGCTGTCACTCACTCCTGTGAGTAATCCCAACATTTTGGGAGGCCAAGGTAGGTGAGTTGCTTGAGGCCAGTAGCTCAAGACCAGCCTGGGAAAGATCCAGTCTCTCTAAAACAACAACAGCAACAAACAAACAAAAACAAAAAACAATGTGTTCTGAGCAAAGATAAATAACATTAAAAATAAGGCGGAATCTTTAACAGCGCACTCAAAAATTAAATAATTAAATCCTTAAATCTGATAAAATGGAATGTGCATCATAGCTTATTTCCATAAATACTATTGGAAGTAATGTTTTTAAGTGTGTAACAAGATTTATAGTTATTGAAGATGAATGTATTGGGATCATTGACATTTGAATAATTAGCATTTGAAATTTGCAGGTATTAATATTACAGATAAAATGGGTTTAAAACCAAGTAAAATCCTAAACCAAAACAAAAGCAGTGAATTTACTACAGGCAATAGGAAAACTCAGTGAAAAGATAATTGTATTAGTCTGTTTTGTGTTGCTATAGCAGAATATCCAAGAATACTCAGACTGACTAATTTATAAGGCAAAGGAGTCTGTTTAACTCAAGGTTTTGCAGGCTGGGGATCTCAAGGGCATGATCTAGCTTCTAACAAGGGCTTTTGCGCTGCCTCAAAACATGGCAGAGAAGGTCAAAAAGGAAGTGGACACATGCGTGGAGGCAAGATCTGGAGTGTCCCAGCTTTACAACAACACGCCTGCGTGGGAAATATCCATTCCCACAAGAACTAATCCTGTTTCACCACAGTGAGACTGGCATCAAGCCACCCACTCATGAGGTCAGAGCCCTCATGACTCAAAATCCTCTAATTGGGCCGGGCACAGTGGCCCACGCCTGTAATCCCAGCACTTGGGTAGGCTGAGGCGGAGGGATCACGAGGTCAGGAGTTCGAGACCAGCCTGACCAACATGGTGAAAGCCTGTCTCTACTAAAAATACAAAAATTAGTCGGGCATGGTGGTATGCACCTGTAATCCTAGCTACTCAGGAGGCTGAGGCAGGAGAATCACTTGAACCCAGGAGGCAGATGTTGCAATGAGCCGAGATCACACCACTGCACCCCAGCCCGGGCGACAAAGTGAAGCTCTGTCTCAAAAAAAGAAAAAAAAGTCCTCTCATTGGGCCCCATTTCCCAACATTGCCAATTTGGGGATAAAATTTCAAAATGAGTTGTGGTAGGGACAAACAAATCATATCTAAACCATAATGATAGTTATGGTGATTCTCAGATGATATAAACAAAGTTTGGACTGACTACAATCTTGAGAAGGTTGCTTAAAACTCTCTGGCAGTACTAATTTTAGGTATGCTTTGAAGGCAGAATATGTGATGATAAATTAGACACACTACATTGTTACTTTTATCCTTACGTCTCAACAAGAAAATGCTAACAGTTTACTCTGGCCAATTCATGAGTATCAATCTACATGAATGCCTGTTCCTGGATGTGGGCGGTGTGCATGTGTCTACCATACATCCATAGTTCACTTTATGAGCAGCCAAATACATTCTATTAATTTCATTACAGCAGTTAATATTTGTGTATTATAGTTTCATGTCTCTTGTGAGCATTTCATTTTCTCTTTTGATGTAATAAAATGAAAACTAGAAACATCTTAGAAATGATAAAGAACCTCAATTGATTTTGAATTTTTAACTCCATTTTAATTCTCATGTACTTTAAATTTGTTAAAGTTCACAATTAAAAAATAAGTTAATGATTCATTATTTTTGCCTTCTATTATAATCCATTGTATCTGCATTCATATTTTTGTAGACTACTCTCTTATTTTATGACAGTGACATTTACTTTTCTCAATTTTCTTTAATTTGTATTTTTAAATTTTCTCTTTCACTGACTCATTCTAGGTTTTTTTTCCAATTTTTAATGGCTTCAATTAATTCTCTCTTAATATTCAAAGTGTTATTGTCTCAATACTATGATCATCTAAATGTAAATAATGAAAAGACATTTCTCCTTTAAATCTGTGTACTGTTTTAAAGCTATCCTACTACAGCAGTTCTTTAGCTTGTCAGCAAATTAGAATCAATTAGGGGGTTCTTAAAAAATACCAGTTGCTGAACCTGACACCCAAAGATTGATTTGATTGATTAGAGGTAGGGCCAAACCTCCTTGGGAGAGTCTACAGTGCATTCAAGGCTGAGCACCACCAAATATCCTTGTCTTTGCACATTATTTTCTACAATTGTGTAATGAATCACTCCCAGACTTGTACAGGGTGGAGCTGAGTTGTACTGGAAACCCTCGATTTGGAGTGCTGCCTGCTATTATCTTGGGCACTGGCATGTCTTCTTTCCTTTCTCCTTTCTTTCTGCCTTCCTTCCTTTCACTCTCTTTTTCTCTGCTTTCTTCCTCCCTTTCTCCCCTCTTTCTTCACTTTCTCTTTATTCTTCCTTCCTGCTTACTGAGGACTTTGATATTCAGCAGTTAGTTCATTTGTCCGCCAATTCTACCGTCTGGAACTTTCATTTTATTTGGGAAATATCTGTAGGCCAAACATAGTGGCTCATGTCTATAATCCCAACACTTTGGGAGTCCAAGGCAAGAGGATCACTTGAGGCTAAGAGTTCGAGACCACTCTGAACAATATAGTGAGATTCCCATCTCCGCAAAAAAAGTTAAAAATTAATCAGATATTGTGGCGCACACCTGTAGTGCCAGCTGCTCAGGAGGCAGAGCTGGGAGGATCGCTTGAACCTGGGAGTTTGAAGTTGCAGCGAGCTATGATTGCACCACTGCATTCCAGCCTGGGTGACAGAGTGAGACCTCGTCGTTAAGAAAAAGAAAGAAGAAAGAAAGAACAAAACAAACAAACAAACATATATAATAATCACACATCATTCATAGGCAGGTGCTGTCAGTAATTCAAAGAAAGAAAAAAGACATAAGAAGTAAAATAGTATCTCCTTGAGACTACTAGGCTTTATTTCTAACTTCCTTTACAAATAGTAGTCTCCACTTTTCACTTAGCCGGTTGCCACACTATTGTATGACTGATGTTAAAGAGTAATACATTGATGCGACTCTGATGTAAAAGAGGCATGTGCCATTCATACTCTCTCTGCTTTGACGTCCATGGGTCATTATGTACCAATGTCCTGGTAATGGACCTCACATTCAATTGATTTTATTTGGGTAAGAGTTTCCTACTTTCTTCCTCTTTTTATTATTTTTAAAGGTAATCTGAAATCTCAATAACATAGTCAGGCAAATAAAATATTTAAAAAGCATATGCATATATTTATCAAGTTCAATGAATAAGTAAAACTTTATTTTTAACATATAAAGATGCACAAATTTTGCTCCCACATTTCTTGATAATAAATAAAAAATAGAGAAGACAAGGGATTCAAGAAAAACCGGCCCATCTAAGTGGAATTAGGAAACAGTAAAAGAAAAAACAAAGGCCGGGCACAGAGGCTCGTGCCTGTAATCCCAGCACTTTGGGAAGCCGAGGCGGGCGGATCACTAGGTCAGGAGATCGAGACCATCCTGGCTAACATGGTGAAACCCCATCTCTACTAAAAATACAAAATATTAGCCGGGCGTGGTGGTGGGTGCCTGTAGTCCCAGCTACTCGGGAGGCTGAGGCAGGAGAATGGCGTGAACCCCGGAGGCGGAGCTTGCAGTGATCCGAGATGGAGCCACTGCACTCCTAACTTATAAAGGGGTCATAAAGAAGCAGCATTTACAGCTGATGAAAGCTGCATCATTTAGCTTAAAATGAAACTGATGGAGAGAATAAATCTGGTGATGACAATGACGAGTAGAGGGGTGGAGGTGCAGGGACAGTGAGTTGAATCTGTCTAGGGATCATGGGCTGGTGGTGATAAAAAAACAGTGAAAAAAACTCAGGAAATAGAGTTGGAGGCATTTATTATGTATGTGCAAAACAAAAACAGTTAGAAAAATAATGTGCAACTGGTAGGAGCAGAACAAGTGTTAAATATTAGGACTGGAGACCTTTGCTTTTTATCAAAAATAATCTTTATTATTTTACTTTTAAAGCCATGTATGTATTATTACATCTACTGGTTATACATTTTAAGTATATGAGACAATTTTATTACTTTCTCTATCTCTTGCTGGTATAATTCTTAATGTTTCTGTGTACATATTGGAATCAAGTTCTAATATTTTGTAGTTTTTGTTTTGGATTTGATTCCATGCCATGGAATTTTGAATGTTAGGTGGCAAGTTGCATATTTACTAGTTTATATAGAATATAGCAGTAACGAAATTAAACTTCCCACATAAAATGCTTTTCTAAAAAAGTTTCTCTCCCTGACTTTTACAAATATTTTTTACTGTGAAATGTATTATATTTTTAGAAGAATGTGTAAAATATGTATTGGTGCTTATTTATCAATATTTTAAAAATAAGTGGTGGTATAACCAGCAACCAAATTAAGCAATAAAGCATAGCTAGGGATTTGAATAAGCAATTCTATTTTATTGGTGTGTATTTGATTAGTAATGAGGTTAAGCACATTGTTCTATTATATAATTATTGACCATTTGGATCTCCTCGTCTGATAAAGTCCTTGCACCTTATTCTGCTCACATGAATGCCTTTTTCTTATAAATCCTTGATTTATGTGTACATTCTATAATAGTTGATTATCAGTTAAATATAGATAAATAATAATTTATTTTCTTTTTCTTTTCTTTTTTTTTTTTTTTTTTTTTTTTGACGGGGGGTGGGACAGAGTCTCACTCTGTTGCCAGGCTGGAGTGAGGTGGCGTGAGCTCGGCTCACTGCAACCTCCACCTCCCAGGTTCAAGCCATTCTCCTGCCTCAGCCTCCTGAGTAGCTGGGATTACAGGTGCGCACCACTACGCCCAGCTAATTATTTATTTTTAGTAGAGACGGGTTTTTGCCATGTTGGCCAAGATGTTCTCGATCTCCTGACCTTGTGATCCGTCCGCCTTGGCCTCCCAAAGTGCTGAGATTACAGGCGTAAGCCACCACGCCCGGCCAATAATAAATATTATAAATCATATATATGTTTGATTCTTTAACATTGAACTAACAGCCAGCACTACTATATAACTCACCCCAGTACCAAGCTTATGGGGCACAGGTATTTTTTTCCCTATGGCACATTGCAGCATAAGAACTCTCAACAACACTTCAGCACTGTGCTTGGAAGTCATGCTGAACTGTGAAATCACCAACTAAAAGTACAAAGTTGTGGAAATCCAGGGACGAAATATGCTGTGAAGAGGATATTTGTTGTGCTACAGGCTGAGAGCTCAAACAGGAAGGCAGAGCATTCTCCAATTCAACCTCCACTCAGGACGTGGCATCAGACGCCTCAAACCCTTCACCGTTCTGCACATGTCCAGGATGATTGTGGAAGAGGCACGGGTATTGTTTGGACTACAAATAAATTTTTGTAAGAAGGTTAAATTCACAGATACTGAGTCTACAAATACTGAGGATCACCTGCACTTTCATAAATGTAAAAGCGCTAATTTGCCCTTCTGTGTGAGATCTGCAACTGAGTTGGAGCTATTTTCTGACTGCTGACATACATAAGTGAGACAAAGTGAAAAATTTTATATAGTAAATACAGTGATATTAATAGGAGATTGTTGTAATGAATACAGGAGTAGAGAAGAAAGAACAAATTCTAAAATATGTTGTTATTGTTGTTTAATGTGATGAAATTATTATTATTAGCCTTAACTTTCAGAGCATATTATTCTTATTTCCAGACTCAGGTGCACTTATTGTGTGAGGTTTTTTTTTTTCTTTTCCAACTATTCTTTAGTCAAAGAACAGATCTACTTTGATTTTCATTTTACTTTACGTTAATCTTCGTATTAATCTCTGTTGTTAAATTACAGTCACTGATGTCCTACTTAAAAATAAAAGAAACCTACTGAATAAAAGTATGCAAACCCACATTATTAGCACTTGTTCCTAACTTCTTCCTGACAGAAGTGATCAAGGCACAGAATTGCCTTATATCAGAGTAGAAATGTGAGAACTAGACAATTATTTTGGTTACCACACAGTCCAAAGTTGAGTCTGCACCTTTCCTTCAAGATTTAGGAGCAAAGATGAGCCAAAGAGAAACAATGGGGAAACATGGGACTTCCCCACAACATTATATTGAAATCAATGGTAATTAGGGAAATCATCCTTTTATTTCCATTAGCATAAGTAATGAATTAAAATTGAACAGAAAAATTAATCTCAGAAAATATATATATGTCTTTTGTTTTTATTATAAAATTAAGATTGGTGATCAAGGGTGAGAAAATTGTCCCCTAGTCTAGACTGTTCCTTGCTAGAGGATTTCTTTATTTTCACTATTGATTTCTGGATTCAACAACGATGTATTAAGTCCTAGCCACTTGGTGGTGTGTGTATGAATGAAACAGAAAAATGTCACTGCCATTATATAGTTCATATTCCGTCTTCTGGAAGATAACCTGCTGATTGGCTGTAGAGTGTTTGTTTTTACTGTTTAATTACTGTCCCCAGTCTCTCAAGTCACCAATCCATACGCAAGGCTGTGAGGCTCACTCTGTGATGTTGCCAAGCTTTTTTCAAGTAATGGCAGTTACAGATATGACAATGTATACGCTATTTCCTGTGGTATTTTTAAAATTAACTGTGCTTGCAGATTATGTACAAACTGGAAAATTCAGTATTACACATTGTTTCAGAGGTGGTGTTCAGTAATTTAAAAAATAGTGTTTGCTTATTGTCAAGCTCTCAGGAGCATGACATATATTGAGGAATATAAAGCTTCATAGCCCTGACGTAAGAGCAGCTGGCAGCATTGCTGCCACAGAAATGAGCACTGAGATATTGCAGCTTTACTATTAAATGGTAGGGTAGGCCTCAGGGAGCAAAGAGTTTTTGTTTGTACAAGAAAATTACTTGGTAGTGACAGAGATTCATTTCAAACCTTTCAGGAAGCTTTGTATGATTTCCCAAGGGATCTCTCCAGGGCTCACAAAAGAATGGGGAAAACAAATCTGGCCCTTCTATTCTTGCCCGAAGGGAGGAAAATTAATATTGGAGAGTTTGAATTCTGTCCATTTCACTCATAAAAACAAGCTCTTACATTAGGAGGCATTAATTTCGAGACTCTTTCATCTCCACCCACTTCTACTACACAGTTTCACTGGTGTCACTGGACAATGAATAGTAACTGGGGTCAATCACAATACAAACACATCCCTTTGTATTAATCTTATATAACAGCAATATGTGTTTGGTTAACCAAGGGAATCAACGGTGTTTCCAGTACCTACCAGAGTGCCTAGCACCAAATAAATAGTCAAAAAACTTCTGGTATGATTTTAATAACCTTTGAGGCAAGCTAATTAATATGCATATAGTAATTTAACAGTTGTTTGAGAAAAAAATATATAAAAAACTGTTGGCAAGGAGATTTACATTCTTCTGGTGAGAAGATAGTATAATAACGCTCCTACGGAAAGGCAGTTTGGAAAGTTTTGTTACCATTAAAAATGCAAATGCTAAGAATTTGTTCTCAGGGTATTTCTTGCGGCTCTTTTTAAAGTATTAAAAGATTAGGAATTATATAAATATTTAAATGCTTAATAAAAAGTATCCGGCAAATTAACAGTAATACTTTCGTATAATGGAATACCATGCAGCTGTTAAAAATGATAAGGTAGCTCTGTGCATGTAGCCTCATAGAACTTCCAAGACATACTGACAATTGAACAAGTAAGACAAAAAAAATTACAGTTTGCTATAATTTGTGAAAAAAAATGACAAATGTGTGTGTGTGTACATCTTCACACAAATATGTTTAGATTTGTGAACACATAGAATACTAAGAAACCCAAGAGAAGTTGCCACTGAAAAGATCATTGGTCAAAAACCACAGAAGAATGTGGGATTTCTGTATAAATTTTGTACCATTGGACTGTATTATTTGTTCAAAAATCATTAAATTTTAATTTAAACATTACTGCAAGAACAAAGATGTAAATTGACAGTTCTAATTAATGACATTTGTTTGTATTTTGTTGTACACATTCTGTTGTTAAATACATATGAATCACTTTAGTGTCCATAATTTACATTCTATTTGATACATTTCAGAAGCATTCAGAACTTACGTATCATTAATTTGGAAAACTCAAATTTAGAAATTTTATTGCTGAAAATAATGGAAACAATCTAGTGGGTGAGACGTTTCTATAAAGATAGTTAAACAGAATGAGCTATTAAATTAACATTTTGAACTGTTAAAATATTTTTGTTTCTATTTTAACAGTTCATGATTCACAACCATTTTAAAAGACTCATTTCTCTGGGTTTGTTTGAAAATTTCCCTTAAATTACTATATACAACCAGTAATTTGTAGTCTTTTTATTTATTCCTTTGAGTCATACTGCCAAGTGCCACACAGTCCCTTCCCTGAGGTCATTTCTAGTATTGGAAAATCTTGCTCTTTGCTGTGGAACAATGAAATGTACATTTACTTGGAGTGAAATATAATCTAGATTATTCATGAAATTAACATAACAAAAATAGAGGAGAGAAAAACAAAACAATTTTTGATAAAATAATTTCAGCTGTTAAGCATAGAAATAATTTAAGAACAGAAAAATTACCATGTTGCAAATACCAATATAATAATTGCTTCTGGTGAGAATCATTAACAGATGTTAAACAGGATGAAAGATGTTTGAAGAAGTTATTCGTGTGAAGCCTAAACATCATCCTTAGGGATTACTGACTAATAGCAAAGGGGAACATTTACCTGCAGTGCACAATACAAAGAACCAGTGGTCCACCTTAGCTAAGTGAGCAAAATGTGCCCAGCCGACCTAACATTTCAAAAAGTGACTCCCAATATCATGCAATGACAATACCAAACTATTGGTTAGTATCGTTGAAGAATTGTTTACCTGAAACTGAATTTTTAAGTAATACACAATATTTTACTTATTTATGGGGTACATTGGATACTTTATATTTAGTGAAAATGTCACAGAAACCTAAAATATTGGGGAATAAAGTCTGCAAAACTGTATAGACTTGACTTTCAAAAAAAAAATCCATGTCAGAAAAAACAAATAAACTTGGTTGCCTTCAAGATTCAAAAGCTACTAAACGGGTATGGGCATAAAAACCAAATATTCCATGAAATCCTTAATTTTATATTGGATCAAATCAGAACTGTTATAGCAATATATAAAATTTGAACATGGATTGAATGTGATGATATTTTAAGATTATCATTTATTGTTTCCAATATGGTAATGATATTGCAGTCATGCAGAGAAGGCCCTTAAGCTTAGGAGATGTATGCTAAAGTTCATATAGGTTAAGTATGATTATGTCTGCAACTTACTTTCAAATACTTATACCCTGTATTGAGTTATGTACATCCATACGCACACATATGCACACACACAGGTACATACATACTCTTATGTTGATTACATATGTTTATGGTTATAAACATATATAATAAATTTGAGCATAAGCATACATTCATCTATCTATATACCACTACCCCCCTCTATACATATATATATAAACTTCAGATAATATATAGACTGGTAGATGAATAGACTAACCAGTTGATCAATTGATCAAAATATAGATAGATGTACATATCTATATTTTTTGGATCCCAAGACTCATTTTTCTGACTGCATTGCTGTGTGTACAAACTCTATGATTGTTCTCTTTATGGATTGAAAAATCATCCAACATTTACAGAAAAAATGAAGAAAAGATGGCCAATATGATGGCTGTTGTTCATTTTCTCCTACCCTAGCATAGACGTATTCTCTAAATTTTTGTGCCTCAATTTATGCCTCAGGATGCTTACCTCTAGAGACTGTATCATTGAAATCCCTTGCCTGGAAACTTTTAAAAGCTGATCTTTCGTATATCATGTAGCACAATTACCTTGCCTTTTCTGAACATCAGAGTCTTGATTATAATTATAATTGTGTTAGCATTATTATAGAATCTGTGCAGAACACTGGGTCATGTGTTTTGCTCATATTCAGCTCATGTACTTCACTAGTAGCAGGTGTGGATATATAACAAATGCTAGATGTGTTCTGTAGTCATAAGTTTTCTAGAGACCGCTGAAGGGTCTGTTGAGAAGGAATAAATCTCCACAGTGAAATAAAAAGCATATCCAGGCAGGGCGCAGTGGCTCAACCTTGTAATCCCAGCACTTTGAGAGGCCAGTGCAGGAGAATCGCTTGAGCCCAGGAGCTGAAGTCCAGCCTAGACAACATGGAGAAACCCATTTCTATTAAAAAAAAAAAAGGACAAACATTAGCCTGGTGCAGTGATGCACGTCTGTAGCCCTAGCTACTCAGGAGGCTGAGGTGGGAGGATCCTCTGAGCTCGGAGAGGTGGAGGCTGCAGTGAGCCGAGATCATGCTACTGCATTCCATTCTGGGCCACAAAGCGAGACTGTGCCTCCAAAAGAAGACAAAAAAAGCATATGCATTTTGCTTTACATTAACTGTGACATAAATATATATCTGTTATAAAAGATGTAGATTAAGATTCTGAAGTAGTGCTAGCTTTCTCTTAAGAGGGGTCTAGTCAGAACTGTGATCCTATATAGCCAAGTCTCTGCATTCATTAGCTTCAGATTCCTCTTCTCTCTGCTATGCCTGTGCACAGTCTGTAACCACACTCCCACACTGTTGACCAATTCCATCTCTGCTTGGATTGACTGTGTTCTTTAATATACTGTCCTAAAGCTAACTTTATGCTTAAGCTTGCTGAAGGCTTTCTGCAAATTCTCATCATGATTGGATTCTGCGAAGCTTTGCTTCTTTGAAAACATTCTTAATAATGTTGGCTGTCTGTTTGGTGTAATTCAGTGATGATCAACAAAGTGGTTGCTGATAAGAAAATAATATAGTGCAGCTCTGAATAATATATTGTAGGCCTTGATTAGAATTCCATGGACTTTTGACCTGGGTGAGAGATTCACATACTATGTGAATATCTAGTTCCTTCTTCTATAAAGTGGGGAACAATAATACCTACCTGACAGTCTTATTGAGAAGATTAAATGAAAAGAAGGTAGAACAGTAAATGGCACATGGGAATTACTTAATCAATCTTACCATTGTTATTGCTAATAGTATAGTACTTTTATTATTATCAGACAAGTTGATTTCTGAATAATTTTCAAGGTAAAAAAATCAATTTTATTGTAGAAGAAATTAATGTGCACAATGACATTGCCACTTCATTAAAATTCCTCTATCCACACCTAACTAAAATTATTTAGGATGTTTCCCTACTTAAACATTTCTTGTTTAATGTCACAATGCCTATATTAATCGCCGCAGAGTAAATGTTGCCTCACTAAAAGTCAAAGCCTTCTTCTGTATATATTCAATTATTTAATTATTCAGTCCTGTAAAATTGACATGACTCTACTAAATACATTAAAAGATTGTTCATTGGTATTGAGGTAATTTTAAGAGAAAAATATTTTAATGATTGCTTCATTAGACATGCTGATACTTGTATTTGAAGGAATCTAGTGGAATAGTAATTGCCATGCAAATACATTCTGAAAATGATCCTCAAATGTTGTTTTAAACAATTAATCTATTATAAGAAATCTACTGTGTTCTTATACAAAATGATATATACCCTTGAATTCATTAGCTACATAAAGTGAAACCATTTAAGCTGCTAATTAACAAACAGGTAAATGCACAATGAATAAATCAATTTCCATCACTGAAAGATGTTTCTCAATCCATCTATTGATATTAAAACCTTTTGGGCCTACAAAACATTGTTTCTTTTTAATCCAAGTGAAAAATTTTATTAATTTCTAGAATGTGATGCTTAAAGGTTACATCTGAATATCAAATAACTTTCTAATTTCTAACAACTAACATTTGTAAGGCTGATCATGCTTGGGAAAAATAAAATCACTAGATGATAGTATGTCCAATTTTGAACCATGACAATAGCAAACTTAATCTTTTTAGTATCTAAAGCAGATTATTTGACTATCTTTCGCCCTACATGATAAAAGTGTTTCAGTAATAATTATAAAATGTGTAACATATTTCACAAGATAGGCATTGCTTTAATTTTCTCCATTTTTGCCTTATTTATTAATTAATCTATTTATTGATTGAGCTTTTCAATCAATAAATAGTCCCCAGTGCAGCCTCTTCCAATTTGTTCCTGCACTACATATAAACATATTTTAAAAAGATCTTAGAATTTCTAAGGAAGTCATTCTAATTTAAGGTGAATGAACTAAAATGAGAATATCTACAATTTTCATCACCCAATATATTAAGATTTGTCTTCATAAAATAGTAACTGAAAATCAGAAGAATGATGTTTTCTACCTCTTTCTCCCATGTAAGTCTCTCACCTAAAATATAGCAATTGTCCCCTGAGAGCTTCCTTTACTAGCCTTCCCTACAGCGCCCCAGGAAGCCTTTGGATCAAGCAGACGAGTTAATTGGCCTTTCTGCAGGAACTGAGAACACCACCTGTGAGGCTCATGGTTTTAGGGTTTGGGGGTACGGATTCAAATAATTGACAGTGAGTCTTTCAAATGAGGGGCATGAGCTTGAAAACATGATCCACAATAGTCTGGGATTTGTGGACACAGCAATATGAAGTTCTTTTTTTTTTTTTGAGACCGAGTCTCACTCTGCCGCCCAGGCTGGAGTGCAGTGGCGCGATCTTCGCTCACTGCAAGCTCCGCCTCCCGGGTTCACGCCATTCTCCTGCCCCAGCCTCCCCAGTAGCCCGCCATTACGCCCGGCTCATTTTTTGTATTTTTAGTAGAGACGGGGTTTCACTGTATTAGCCAGGATGGTCTCCATCTCCTGACCTCGTGATCCTGACCTCGGCTTCCCAAAGTGCTGGGATTACAGGCGTGAGCCACTGCGCCCGGCAGCAATATGAAGTTCTAAAAGCAAGTCTTAATCAGGAAGTGTCCTTGATCACCAACTGCTTGCCCAGGTGAGTAAGCTTTTTTCAGGAAAGCTGTTTTCTCAAAGGAGTTAAGTGTTGGGTAATTGTTTGGTAGAGACTTCCTGGAGTAAAAGGCAACGTTAATCATTGGTTTATAGGATTTCTTTCTTGACAAGTGCTTCTTAGAACAAAAACTGTGGACACAGTGGTCTCATATCTGGGATCTGTCGGTTTTGCCGTGTTCTGCTGTGTGGACACGGGCACACTCAGGTCTCACCGAGCTGGCTTTAGAAAAGGCCCTCCACTGGGCTGCCCATGTAGCTCCCTCACCTCCATTCCACGCATCAATATTCATGCATTTAAGCTGAAATTCTCAACCCCTGTAAATGACAGGAGTAGAAGTTGGTAATGCTTTCTTCTCTCCTGATGAAACATTACAGGTGGGACAAATAAGGGTAAAGAGTAGATGCAGGTTGAGTTATTTTAGAACTAAATTATCAGTATCACTAATCAGGCAGTGAGATTTAAGGAAAAGTGTTCTTCAAAAGAAGAAATGAGTTGCTACAGAGAAAACAGTGACAGTTGGGGAATAGTGGGAACATTAATGGGATCTGCTTAGAGGGATTTGCCTACAATTGTACCTCAGAGGGCTGCATTATACCACAACCCACTGTGCAGGATTCAGAGACGCTTTCCCTCTCACTCTGAAGATTAACATCTAATTTGGTCTAATTCAATTGATTATGGATGACTTAGAGGAAATGTAGTAGAACAAATTGAGACCTGTATCTTTCATATTGCAGAGTAAGAGGGAAATAAGGGAAAAGGATATTGATATAAATTATAACACATTTCCAGCCAGTAATATATCGATAAGTAGGAAAAATAATTTAGAAGTATGAAGCTCTACAATTCATAAGGTTTATTTAATGTATGCATACATACGAAACTTTTCCCATATATATGGAATATGAAATTCAAAGTAAAAGGCAATGCTTTGAAAGTAAGCATCTTTGAATAATGAGCATGAGTAATAGATTTATTATGAGAGAAAAAAGTAGAATAAAACCTTATTCAATTTCTAGAAGATGAAAGTATATACTTATGGCTACTAGAAAATAACAACAAACTTATGTGCATATAAATGCATTTATATGTCAAACTCTTGAATATTAAAAAAATCATTCTCCTGAGAAACTCTTACTTAGAAAATAATGACAATGCAAAAACTATTAAAATAAGTGGGATTGAAAAAAAAACTTAGTGGATAAATCATGCTTTATATTTAAGTTGAACAAAACATTACAAATATATTCCACTTTAGTTAAAAGAAGGAATTTGGAGGCACTGCTACCCTCATGCAAAAAACCAATATAATGTTTGACATTTTGGGGATAGTGAACAAAGAAGGTGATAAACGTAGTGACAACAATACGCATTTTTTCTGCTATAAACATTAATATTTATGCCTAATTTGAGAAGCTGCAACAGTAATAATACAAAATGCACTTGGGGAAATTATAATAAGGTAAATTTTAATACTCTTGTATTATATTAAAAGGGAGTAGTAATAATGATTAATTTTAGCCTTCAATAATTTAATAATGCATAGTAACATTTCAAGGGTAACCACTTTAAGAATCAAGGTGGAGTTTATAAGTCACAACATGAAAATAAAATGAAAGAGGGGATAAAATGACATTTTAAACTCCAATCAAAAAAGACCAGAAAAAAAAAAACAAGAGAAAATATATAAATATTAGAAATATATCAGTAATGAAAATACCTAGATTTATCAGTTCTGCAAAAGGAGATAGACAAATTTTTCATGAAAGTTTTTTTAAGTTGAGAACACATACCTAAGTTCAAAGGAGATTTAAACAACACACAAATATTGAATCGAACAAACATAAATAGAAATATATACTGCCAAACTCAAGAAGGTGAATTTCTACGAAACATTACAAAAATGCGTATACAATAGGCCCCAAGTAATGTCTTAAAAATTTCAAAAAATCAGTGTCATACAACTAAGTTCTTTGATTAGAATGCAAATAGCCAGAAATCAATAAACAAAAGATACAGTTACAATTGAACACCAAAAGAAAAACATCGTTTAACGTATTCCATGGATCCAATAAAAAATAAAATAGAAATTACAGGATATTGCATCGTAAGGTCTGCCCAAACTCAGACACCAGGCTCGAGAGACCTACCTTAAACTCATCCAGTCTGAATTCTAAATCCTTATAAGTTTTCTTTTTTTTTTAAATTTCCCCAATTTGAAACACTATTAAGATTCTGTCAAGGTAGTGTTCTCTGTTACTGCACTAAATCTAATAACCTTAGTTTTGTTTGATTAATGTGTTTTTCTGAAACCTTCTGGGGACTCAGCATTTGACAGAGGGCATTTAATGTGAAATTACATTAAGGCATCTTAATAGATGAGCATTACCTGAACCCTGGCTTTCTGTGTTTTCAGTGAATTGGGATGAATGATTGTTGCATGGTTAATATTTTTTACTTATGTGCAAGACAAGGAGCTTAAAGTCTTTCTTCCACGAAACAGAACCAAAAAGCAATAACAATGTTACATGACAAAACTTCAGTGATGCCGTAAAATATTATATTATGTAAATTTAAAACTTCAAGTGCATACATTTAAATAATAATTCAGGCTGTCGAAAGAAAAACTTAGGTAAATTAAATTTAACAGAGTTTAAACAAGCAAAGAACAATTTGTGAATTGGGCAGGCCATGGGACCAGAACAGGTGCAGTGTGACTTGGGTTGCCACGTGGTCAGTAACATTTATCAACAGAAAAAAGATAGTGAAATTTGGAAAATGGAAATGAGGGACAGAAACAGCTAGATTGGTTACAGCTTGGCTTTTGCTTTATTTGAACAAGGTATGAACAGTTGGCCACCTGTGATTGGTCAAAGGTCAGCTGCTGTGATTGGCTGAGACTTCGCTACTTGTTAAAAGTAAAAACGTGTTTACACATCTAGTGGATTAAAGTTCACTATGTATGGAGAGACCTTTAGGTGGAATTTAAAATACGTAAGGAGGCAGCTTTTTGGCCAAACTTAATTTGACAACTTAAAGGTAATTATGCAAACATCCACATAAAGAAATAAGAAACAGATGCAAATAAATAAATAAATAAATAAAGAATACAACCAGTAGAAAAAGAAAATAAAGAAAAAAATAAATGAATAAGATATCAGAAGCTAAGTTCGAGGGCATCAACAATGACCTTTTGTAAGCACATTTTAAATGTGCTTACAGAAAATGTTGTTTTTTTCAAAACTGGTAAGCAAGTTACAAATTAAACTATGATCAGTAAAAAGGAGTTAAAGCCAGTAAGCCTGAATTTGGAGTCTTTCAGATAGCTTTATTCATCCTTCAGTGGGGTGCTTTCTAAGACATTTTTAAAGTCACAATTGAATTTCTTTTCTTAGAGAATAGCATCAGTCTCTACTGGTAGAAATTAGAGGACAGAAAAGAATATTTGTCTTCCTTTTACAATTTTTCTTCTTTTATACTAACGTGTAACACCACATTAATAATGGCAAAGTTTCTATGATGCCTTGTTTGTTATAGCATATTTTTCTGATTTCATTAACACTTTTCCTGGTTTCAGCTATTAATTCTCTGTTACTAACATGAAAAATGGAAAGAAGCTGGCTATTTGCCACAATGATGTTAGATTCCAGGTTTAATTTTTTCACCACAGGGATCTGTGTGTGTAAGGTGCATGTCCACCTCTCTCTCATTATCTATCAATTTTTGCTATTAAGCCCAAGAGTGTATATATCATAGAGGTGAATAACAAAACACAAACTTTAGTAGGAGATATTCTGAGTATCAATAAAGCAAATGCTTTTAACCTCAACTGACAAGGAATCTGCTCTTGTTCATCTATGTTTGCTATTGAAATCAGAGCATTTTATTCTCTTCAGCAAAGTTGGCTTTATTCTTGTATTTTTCATTTATTACCACAGGGAGTAGAACCTTGTTCTGGCCTCTAGAGTCCTGCTGTTTGGAATAGGTTCGATTTTTTATCAGTCTGAACATTTTCAATCCAGGTACAGAAATGTGATCTTCAGATTATGCATACTATAAATATTCATCATCTCCTCTTTTTCAAGTGTTTAAATAAGCATTATATTTGTATATCAATGCTGCAGGAAAATTGTCTTATTTTGGTGTGGCATAAAATTTCATCTAGGCAAAAGGACATAAAAGAAAAGTATTTGTTTCATAGATATATGTACAGAAAATATACAATAGCCTTAAAATCATTTCTGCTCTTTAAGCAATATGAGAATACATACAAAAACATCTTCCTAGGCCAATATATTCTTTGATTTTGATATGCACTTCTTAAGTTATAAATGGTCTTAAGGACTTTCCTTATACTTTCTGAGAGTTTCTAATTTTTCTCTATTTTCTGTAATCATTAATTTCCTTTACTAATTTCTATATTGAATCTGTTTTCTTTTTAAAAAATATTTTCTCTGAACTTTTTCCAGATTAAAGCTATAAACCCCATTGCCTTATATTTTTCAAACTTTTCAGTGTCTCATTTCATATTAGTTTTAATTTTCTTTTCATGAGATTTAATTTTTATGGAGATTTTTATTTGTTCCTTTATAAATTCCGTGTCTTCCTGAGAAAGCCTTTAACATTTCAGAATTAGAAACAAATTTATCCAAATTACTTCTTGTGTTTTGAAGGTTTTATTTCATTTAATTCATTTAATATTTGATTGGTATTAACATTATTACACTGTAAAATGAACTTGTATAATTTATGATTACTTATATAAAAAATCTTTGTTTTTCTGTTGCTATAAAAATTTATTATTTTTTTCTGTTGCTATATTTACAAATCAAGCTAAAGCAGCCACTCCTACCATCACAAACACACACACACACACACACACACACAGACAAACAAGCATGATTCTATACACACACACACACAAATTAGGACCTTTTTCTCCTTAAATCCCAGCAATCATTGTCACTACAGATATCATAAACAGCAGAAACATACGCTCAAATGTGCCCTTAGGGCAGCCTCGCATGCTCTGAAAGGCATAGCCTTATGGTAGATATAATTCCAATACTTTTTAAAAGTGAGAATTAAAAAAGAAATTAGTTGTTTTTACCAAGCTAGCAAAATTGATAAGGAAAACACAAAACACTTTATTATTGTGTATGTCTTGATTTTATAACTAGAAACCCAAAGAACATCTGTTATTAAATACCCACTTTTCTGCACTAATTTGAAATGCCACCTGTAGTCTGGAACACATTTCTGTTATCAATTATATTTTCCAATGATGACCACACCACACCCACGTCTGTCCCAGTCACTGCCCTTCTTTCTTCCGTGACTTTGACGCTGCCCCAGTGACAGACGGGTCTGTTCCCTTCCCTTGAACCAGAGCAGACCTTTGTATCCAGCTGGACTGACAGACTATAATGAGAGTGATGCCATGTGACTTCCAAGGCTGGTCTGTAAGAGTCTTCTCCCTTGTCACTGTCTTTCTTGGGAAATGCACACTGGGAGTCCTAAACCTGTAAATTAAGTCCAGTTATCCCAAAACCACCAATAAGAAAAGAGATCATAAATAAACAGAAGGATACCTGACGGGAACCAGGAGTCTTAGGCCTCAGCAGCTTGAGTCTTCCCAGTCTGGGGTTCAGATAGGCAATGGTGCCCTTCAGATGCCTCCAGGGCTGTAGTTGTTGGAGCTGACACCAAGAGGATCCCAGACAAGCTGCCTCTTCGGAGCGCTGCCCAAATTGCAGATTTGTTATCTGAAATTTGAAAGTGGTGTGTCCTATGACAATTAATAATGGAAACTATTTCCATATATCTTTCATTATTTTACTATAACTCATTGATCTACATTTTTATTCCCCTGTAGATACTAGCTTCTAACAATTGCTCTACCTTTAAAAGATCAAATGTAGTAGGGAAAAAAAATTATTCCTATTACTAAAATATCCTGGTTTATTTTGTCATTTCTTTTTTGCTTTTTTTTTCCAGAAAACCAAATTAATTTAGTATCTCCTAGCAAAACAAATCAAAACAAACACTATTTAGTTAAATATTGTTAATTAAATGAATGTTTAGAAGAACACTGAATGTTAAGAAGAATTAAGAAATAATTGTTAGGATCATTCCCTAAGCTCGAAGAGCAAGTTATGCTTTAAAATTTTAAGACATATGTTTTGATTTAAAAGAAAACGTTTTACAATTGTATTTGTATAAGCTAATATAACACAGAATATTTCCTTGCAATAAAAATGCTCAATAGATTTAGTTATTATTATAGGCCTGTGAGTTTTTTTACATTTTTGTCTTTTGATAATTCCGTTATATTTTAAATGGGTATTTTATTTTTATTATTGATTTTGCATATTAATTTTATAACCTTTTTACCTTCTTTTTCCATTTATAAAATTTTATATTATTTTCTTTGGGTTTCTAGTTATAAAATTGAGAATATAGAGTAATAAAGTAGGCCAGGCGCGGTGGCTCATGCCTGTGATCCCAGCACTTTGGGAGGCCGAGACAGGTGGATCATGAGGTCAGGAGATCGAGACCATCCTGGTTAACACGGTGAAACCCTGTTTCTACTAAAAATACAAAAAAATTAGCCGGCGTGGTGGTGCACGCCTGAAGTCCCAGCTACTTGGGAGGCTGAGGCAGGAGAATGGCGTGAACCCGGGAGGCAGAGCTTGCAGTGAGCCGAGATTGTACCACAGCACTCCAGCCTGGGCGACAGAGCGAGACTCCGTCTCAAAAAAAAAATAAATAAAGTAAAATAAAATAATCAAGTATTTTGTGTTTTCCTTATCAATTTTGCTAGCTTGATAAAAACAACTAATTTTTTTTTAATTCTCACTTTTAAAACGTATTGGAATTATATCTACCATAAGGCTATGCCTTTCAGAGCATGCAAGGCTGCCTTAAGGGCACTATTTGAGCATTTGTTCCTGCTGTTTATGGTATCTGTAGTGACAATGATTGCTGGGTTTTAAGGAGAAAAAGGTCCTAATTTGTGTGTGTGTGTGTGTGTATGGAATCATGCTTTTGTGTGTGTGTGTGTGTGTGTGTGTGTGATGTTAGGAGTGGCTGCTTTAGCTTGATTTTCAAATCTCAATTTTCTGCACTCTAGCTATGGAATTTGCTTGTCTAATGAATATATTGTGAGGAGATAAGATTTTTAGCACAGTGCCTGACAAGTAATAAGCAGTTACTATATGTTCTCTCTAATATAATTATCACTAAGTGTGTACATTTTAGCTTTATTTTTTTGAAAAGGATTGTTATCTACGTAGATATTGAGCTTTTTTTTTTTTTTGTATTTGTTTTGTTTTCTGATTGATCTTGTAACCGTGATGGAGTAAATTCAAATAGGATTATTTAGATAATGAAAATATTTTTGTTTTAAGAGGTCTTAACATTCAAAAATTTGTTTTTAAAGATTTATAAGACCCTAGATGGTTTCAAACTTCAAAATATTGAGGAAAATTCCTCCTTAATAAAGCAGAAGAATGTTTCTCTTGGATCATTTGTAAAAGGATGTCACTTTAAATTTGTGTTACTTCTGTAACATGATTTGTAGATCTTTATTTTTCTTTCATTTTTTGAGATGGGATCTCACTCTGTTGTCCAGGTTGGAGTACAGTGGCATGATCACAGCTCACAGCAGTCTCATCCTCCTGGGCTCCAGTGATCATCCCACCTCTGCCTCCTGCAGGAGCTGGGACTATAGGAACAACCCCACTGTGCCTAGCTAATTTGATTTGTGGATCTGATCTTTTCATATCAGGATATAAAATATTTAGTATATTCTGTAGAATCCTGATATATATCTTACAATTTTGGCCAATAAATATTTGTTTTATAGAATAATTCAACTTGACTGTATTGTACGTATCATGTTTTCATTTTTGTAAAATAAATGCCAAGAAGTGCAATTTCCAGGTTGTACTGTAGTTATGATAGTTGCATGTTTGTTTATTTTGGAAAGCGCCAAACTGCTTTCCATAGTGGCTATACCATTTAACACTCCCATCAGCAAAGTTATGAGTAATTCAGTTTCTCCATATCATCACCAGCATTTGGTGTTTCACTGTATTTTATTTTGGCTATTCTGATAGGTGTATAGTAATAGCTCATTGTGGTTTGAATGTGTATTTTCTTACCAGGTTGTGATTTTCAATATATTTCAAGTATTTTTTTGCCATCTATATCTTCCATGAAATGCTTAATCATATATTTGGCCCATTTCCTAATTGAATTTTTTTCATTGTTGAATTTTGAATTTTTTTTTCTATATTCTAGGTACTAATCCTTTGTCAGACGTTGTTTTGCAAATATTTTCTTCAAATACATAGGTTGTCTTTTTTATCCTTTTCACAAGAGCTCTCGCAGAACAATAGTAATTAATAATGAGTTCTAATTGATCCATTTTTCCTTCCATGAATTGTACTTTCGGTGTTGCTATGCTTTCTGGCTCCTGAAGTTCACATGTTAAAAACTCAATTCCCAATGCTATGTTGAGAGATGGGACCTTTAAAAGGAGATTGACGGATAAGCGTTGTTACTGCTTGAGTGGGTTAGTTATTGTGGGAGTGCGTTCCTGATAAAAGAATGCATTTGGCTTTCTTCCTTTCTCACAGGCACGCTGGCTCTCTTACACTTCCACCTCCCACCATGGGATGACACAGTAAGAAGGCCGTCAGTAGATGCCAGTCCCTCAACCTTGAACCTTCCAGACTCAGAACTGTAAGAAGTGAATCTCTGTTCATTATAAATTACCCAGTCGCAAGTATTGTTATGATAGTGTAGCACAAAATAGATTAAGATGAATGTCAAGCATTAGAATCTTAGTCAAGCTGTAAATCTCAAAAATGTTTTTCTGAAAGCTGATGGTGTACATTTTACATTTAACTCCATCATCCATTTTGAGTTAACTTTGTATAAACTGTGAAGTTTAATTTGAGATTATCTGTTTTATAGATGTTAATTGCTTTAGCAGCATTTATTGGAATGGCTTTCCTTCCTTCATTGAATTGCCTTTGCATCTTTGAAAACAATGAATTGGGCATATTCATGTGAGTCAATTTCTGAGTTTTCTACTGTGTTCCATGGATCCATATGTCTGTCTCTCCACAAATATTACCGAATCTTGACTGTAGCTATATTATGTCTTGAACTATGGTAGACTAATTTTTTCTGTCTCTTTCTATCTAAAAACTCATCTAACTACTATAGTTTTTTTGCCTTTCCATAAAAATATAAAATAATCTCATCTGTATTTACAAATAATTTTTCTGTCATTTTGAGATAAATTGCATTAAGATTGTATATCAACTTGGGGGAAATTGTCACTTTACTATGTTGAATCTTTAAATCCGTTAACACAGTAGTATTTTTTTTATTTCTTTAGATCTATGATTTCTTTCATCAGCATTTTGTAATTTTCAACATATATATCTGTACTTGTTTCATAAGATTATGCAAAATGGAGTACTTTTTCTTTGTATTGATTGTAAGTATTATGTTTTGATTTTCAGTCCTCACATATTCAATGTTAGTATATAAATATCTTGGTACTGTTTGGATATTTGACCCCTCCAAACATCGTGTTGAAATTTGATCCCCAGTGTTGGAAATGAGGCCTAATGAAAAATGTTTAGGTCATGGGGGCAAATTACTTATGAATGGCTTGGTGCCATCCTCAGGGTAATGAATGAGTTCTCCTTCTAGTACTTCCCATGAAAGCTGGTTGTCAAAAAAGGCCGGCCCCTCCCTCCTCCCTCTCTTACTTCCTCTCTTGTTGTGTGATCTTTGCACATGCAAACTCCCATTCACCTTCTGTCATGATTGGAAGCAGCCTGAAGTCCTCACCAGAAGAAGCGGATGCTACACCCATGCTTCTTACGCAGCCTGTAGAATTGTGAGCCAAATAAACCTCCTTTCTTATAAATTATCCAGCCTCGGGTATTCCTTTATAGCAACACCAAATGGACTAAAACATGTGAATAATTTTTGCATGCTTATCTTGCTTATCCTATCATTTTGGGCTTTTCTTTTAAAGATTCTTTGGAATTTTCTACATAGACAAACATGTCATCTGCAAATAGGGATATTTTATTTCTTACCTTTTCCTCAGTATTTTTTTAAACTTACTTTTCAGGCATTTTTGTTCTGGCTATAACCTCCAGTATTAAGTTAAATTACAGTATTAAATAAAAGCAGTAAGAAAAGACATTCATTTTTACTTTTTTTCTGCTCTTAACGGAAAACATTTAGTCTTTCCTGATGAAGTGTGAAGTTAGTTAGCTGCAAGTTTTTTTTTGTAGCTGTCCTTTACAATTAAAACTTTACTATTTGTAGATGACATTTATCAATATTCCTTCATTCCTAGAATTGCCAAGAGTTTTTGTCTTCAATGAATGTTGAATTTTGTCAAGTAATTTTTCTGCGTCAATTGATATGATCTTGTAATTTTTCTTTTCTAAACTGTTAAAGGTAAATTATATTGGCTTTCAATTATTGAGCCAGACTTGCAACACTGAAATAAACTACAGTTGCTCATGTGTAAAGTTATTTTATATATATTGATAAGTGCTATTTGTTAATATTTTATAATAACTTTTACATTTTTATTCACAAGGGATATTGTTCTGTAGTTTCTTTTTTTCGTTTTGTGTACTGTCTTTGGTTTTGGTATCATGGCAATGCTGACTTAAATTCAGTAATGATAAAATGAATTAGGAAGTGTTCCCTCTTCTGATATTTTTTAGAAGAAATTGTATAGAAGTGATGTTAATTTTTGTTTAAATGTTTGGTAAAATTCTCCAGTAAAATTATCAGCATCTGGATATTTTATTTTCAGAAAATTTTAAGATCATGAATTATATTTCCTGAATAGTTAAAGGATGTATTTCATATTGAGTGAGATGTGGTTACTGGGTGCTTTTTGAGAAATTTTTCAATTTTATCTATTTGTCAAATGTATGTGTGTAGACTTTTTCATAGATTTTCCTTATAATCATCTTGACATCTACAAGGTCTGTAGTGATTCCTCTGTTCCATTCTTATTATTGGTGACATCTCTTCCCTTTGTTTTCTTTTTTGTTAATCTTGATGTAAGTTTGTCAATTTTATTGATATTTTCAGGGAAATTGTTCTTTGGACCATTGATTTTATCTTTTGTTTTTCTATCTTCATTTCAATTGATTTCTGGTGTTTTATGATTTTCTTTTTTCTCTGCTTTAGGTTTATATTGTTCTTTCTTTTCTAGGTTTCTGAAGCAAGATTTTAGATTATTAACTTATGTCTACATATTTTTAAATAAACTTTTTAATGAATTGTTTTATATTTACAGAAATATTGCAAAGGCAGTACAAAGAATGTGTATTTCAAGTTTTTCTTATTAACATCTTAAAATATTAAAGCATATTGTTCACCATTAATAAACCAATATTGATACATTATTATCAACTAAGGTTCATTCGGATTTCCTCAGCTCTAATTGTCATTTTTCTGTTCTAGCACTCGATCCAAGATACTGCATTGTATTTACTTGGCAGGTCTTAGACTTCTCTTGGTGGTGGTAGTTTGTCAGACTTTCCTTATTTTAATAATCATGACAACTTCCAGAGATTAGGAAAAGTATCCCTACTAATGTGTTTTAGAATGTTCCCCAATTGGGGTCTGTCTTATGTTTTTCTCATGATTAAACTGTATTAATGTGTTTTTGAGAGGAAGACAGAAGTGGAATGCCATTCTGTTCACATCATATGAAGGGTGTTTGTTATAAAATGACTTAACCCTGTCAACACTAACCTTACTTACTTGGCCTGTGGTAGTGTTTCTCAGGTTTCTGCACAGGAAAATTACTGTGCTCTTCTTCGTTTCCAGAGTGCACTCCTTGGAAGGAAGTCACTATAGATATCCCACGCATGTGGAGAGGGGAGCTATGATCCACCTCATTAAGGGCAAGGTAGCTATATGAATTTGGATTTATTTTGCACAGAAGATTTGCCTATTCTTCCATATCTATTTACTTTATTCAATTTTTTTATATCTTCATAGATTCATGTTAATTCACTTAATACTTTGGGTTATAATCCAATGCTATTTTATTTATGTTGCTGCTGAAATTGTTCTACCTTTTGCTATTGGATGCTTTTTCAGTTAACTCTTGTATTCCTTGACATAATTCCCATAGTGTGTGTGTGTGTGTGTGTGTGTGTGTGTGTGTGTTGAGCACTTTCTTACTTTCTATTACAGCAAAATGGTCCAGGTTCCTCTTGTATATTTTCTTAACAAGTTTTAAAATAATTCACTTCTCCAACATGCTATGGCTCTTTTTATTGGTAAAGATCTGAGTTTGAGGTTTATTTACTGCTGCTAGGATGTTATTCACTGATGTGAGGATGTTATTCAGTGCTACTCCCAGGCTTTCTCAGTTTAAAGATCAAGGGGATATATATGTGTACACTAACTCATGTTAATATCTACACATGTCTGTAAATATTTCTGTCAGCATCTGTATCTCTACTAAGCTGAATATGTGTTTATTATGATGTATACAACTTTAGTCCATTTCTATTTGCTGTGTATCCTTGCCAGTAATTGGTAATGGCAGTTATTGGATTTTAGCCATTCTAGTAGGTGCATATAGGTACCTCATTGCTTTATTTTGCAATTGCATAGTGAAAAGGACAGGGAACATCATTTCATATGCTCATTTTCTATCTGTATATCTTATTTGGTGAAATGTCTGTTCACAGATTTGGCCAGTTTCATAATTGGTTTGTTTGACGTCTTATTGTTGAGATTTAAACATTCTTTGTAAATTTTAGATACAAGTTTTTTACATATATGTGTTGTGAAAACATTTTCTCTAAGCTTGTAGTTAATTGTTATATTCAGTTAACAGTATCTTTTTCAAAGCATAAATTATTATTTTATAATTAGCTTAAAATTATAACAAAGTTATAATTTAGTTTATAAGATTAGCTTATTCTTTCTTTCTTGGATTGAGCTATTGTTTTCGTATATAAAAATCATTACTGAACCCAAGATATTATATATTTGTCCTGTTTTATTTAAGAAAATTTACACTTTTGTACTTTACATTTAGACCTATATTTTATTTTTTATCCATTCTCACAATCTCTGTCTTTTCACTTTTAAAGCAATTATCAATATATTTGGGTTAATATTACCCATATTTGTTTCTGCTTTCTACCTTTAACAGATGCTTATTTTCTGCCTTCTTGGAATTTGACAGAAGATTTTATGATTTCCTCTGGTCTTCCATCTTCACGCATCAATTCTACTTCTTTTGCACATTTTTGTAGTCATTTCCCTACCATCCATATTCTACATTTTGACTGGATCTATGTCCACCTTTAAATAGACGATTCTTTATAAGCAGTGCAGTGCCTTATAAAAGAGTATTCCCTATTTCTCCTTCCCACAACCCTAGTGGCATTACTGCCATTCATTTCACTTATCCATACACTATACGTATTCATTCAGTGGATTTATGGTATTATCACTTTAAACAGTTATTTTTTAGATCAATTAAGAATAACAAAAATAAAAGATTCTGTTTTACCTTTTTTTATTCATTCTCCAACATCCTTCCTTTAGGTAGATTCCCACTTCCAACCTACATAATTTTTCTTTCCTCGAACAAAATCATTTTTTGAAGGACAGGTCTGCTGGTATTTTTATTCCTATGTTTTATCTATTCAAGCAAGATTTTGGTTTTGTTTTTTACTTTTGAATGATAATTTCATTGGATATAGAGTTTTGATTGGTGCTTTTCTTCTTGTAACAGTTTAAACATTTCATTCCATCATCGTCTTGTGTTCCTGGTTTCTATGAGAACTGCACTGTCATTCTTATTCTTGTTTCTCTAAATATAAGGTGTTTCTTTTCTCCTTGGGCTTCTTTCAAGATTTTTCTCGTTGACTCTGGTTTGCTTATGACATGCCTAGGTGTAGTCCATTTTGAGTATTATGTAATGAGACACCAGATCTTATTTCAACCTTCTGTTTTGGCTGGATTTCCTGTGAAACTGCTCTGGCAGCAAAGGAGGAAGGGTTACTCCCAGTTAGGGTTATAATTCCAGGTCCCTCACCTGGCCACTGGGGAAGAGGCTCTGCATTACTGCGTGACAGAGATGCAGGTTCTGGATCACCTCTAGGCCTCCACTGAGACCGCTCCATCTGGGATGACTAGGAATTTTGGTTTCTGCTCACCACCTGGCCTCCGTTGACACACACAGCGGGGAGGCAGGGTGGGCTCCTCATTACTGCTAAGTGGGGGTAGAAGTTTAGGCTTTCCCCCTGTGGCAGTGGAGACGTGTCTCCTTACGTGGCCCTCTCTGACACCAACCCATGGGAGTGAGACATGCCCTGTAAGGGGCTTTGGTGGCTGTGGAGGCGGGGAACAGTCTTTCTCACTATGTTTGGCTGGAGTAGCGTGGTATTGCCAAAAGTCTTCTGTCTGCCGAGGCTGTACATTTGGCCCTTTGGCAAGAGAGCAGTCTTTGGTTAGGATTTCCAGGTTGCTGGCTTCTTTATCTCCATTTCTGGGATATATGAGCCAAATAAAACAAAACGAAACAAAAACCAGGGAACACACAGTCATATAGTTCTTTTAAAGCACTACATGGCCAAGGTTTTCAGCCAGTGTGCTTTCTTCTTTTCATATTTTAGAGTCTCCTTATGTTTATTTTGTACACAATATCCTAGGTTTTACTAAATGGGAAGAATAAGGAGAAGTATGTCTACTATCTTTCTATTCTAACAATATTTTGTTATTATATAATAAAGTCAATTTTAATATTATTGAGAGGTATTTATTTAGAAAATGCTTTTTAATGATTTTAGGTAATCTTCACCTATTTCTATGTCTTTTTATTCTGCTGCATGCTAACATTTCTCTTTTATGTGTGTTCTATCTATTTCCACGTGCCAGGTTATTTCCTAAACTGGCATTTTGTTATTAGAGCTAACATAATCAATTCAAAAGATCTTTCTTTCTCTCTCAGTAGATATTTTTACGGTCTGATAGGAAGATCAGGAGTTCAGAGGGCCTTCATTCAATTGTGAATCCTGCTGTTTATTCTCGAATCTTATTCTACAAGTTTTAAAATGCCAGAGTTGAATGTTTATTCTGATAATGCCTGTTTTACGAGCCACACTGTAGCTTGGAAGCATCTGCATCCCCTATACTTTGTGACATGTTACATGGGTATTACACGAGCAATCCAAGTATTAAGAGCAACCCAACCAAGACATTCCTATTGATGGCAAGCCACTGAATTTGAATGCAGACAATAAAAACACAGGTGATGAGCTGTCAAAAGTTACGCATTTTTGATCGATTACTGCATTCAAACACTATTGTACAAGACATAGCTCGAGACAGACAGTCACCTTGTGAGATTAATCCAGATTCACAGGTGAGTACTACTTTTTAAAAGTCAGCATTCTTTACATGCCAGAGTTGTCAGTCTTACAGTTTATGCAAGGATTATTGGCTACTCCACAGTCTGTTGCGTGTATCCTGAAAAGCATATTGACATCCACTTATGACTCCCTCTCATGTTAAATGGAGTAGCTGCACCTTTGAAAATGGTGCATTGATTACCTAATTTTCCTCTTTCCCCTAAAGCATCCAACATTTATGTTTCATTTGTAGTGCTACTTTCCTTGCTCAGAAGTATGGACTTCATTTCATCCATTTCCTCAAGCCAATTGATGGGCTGAGTGATTGGCAGTGGATCCGATTGCCAAGTTGCATTCACCCGTGAGCTAGCTGTACACACCTGTTCCTCTGCTGGTTCAATAATATTCTCAACACATACAATGCGACTCTGATGACAAAAGCTCCATAGCTTCATTGAATTCCTTAGTGCCTCTTTTCTATGCCGTTTTCTGAGATTTCCACTCTTATTAACCTTTTCAATTGTATACTTCCCTACATTTCTTCTTTAATGATTATTTCTTGGCACATGTTTAGAAAATTTACAAGACTAATATTTTAGTATTTCCTTACATTTTGAATTCTCAACAAAAATCACCCAGCTACCCCCCGACATGTAATTCTTAGCAGACCAAAAATCCAAATAATTTTCATTCTAATGTCATATCTCATATGCTTTGTAAGGAATCTCTCTATTTCTTTCAACCTCCCATTCTCAACACTTCACATTGTACAGTGCTCTCTGTTTAATGATTCAAAGCACTGAAAATGTTTTAATAATTTGTTTTCATATTTTCCACATTATTTTTAATTCCATAAATGCCAAACTTGCCTGGGCCTTTGACAAACAAGCTAGGAATATTAAAGCCATAGATACACAATTTTACTTTAAGTTTAGTTATATTGTGATTTAAAAGTTCAAAATCTCAGTGGTTAAAACAGTAAGGCCTATTTCTTGCTCAAGCTGCAAATTCATAGTAGGTTGGCTGAAGTTCTCCTCCATCTTTTTCATTCTGGGGCCATCATTATCTACTTGTTTGTTCACTGATAAGCTTTTATTTTTCTTTCTTCTCTATAGAAAAAAAAAAATACTCTCACTTTTTCTTCCCAAACCATGTACCCATTTTTAACTATTCCATCATCAATTAGTTTCTAGCTAATATTCTCTGACCAAATCTAGTGACTTCCTTCCTCTTATCGTTTTAGCTACTTTTTATGTACAAGCCTCCCTGATAATGTTCACATTATATTCTCTAGCTGTAATGTGTTTAAAAGCATGTGTGTGTTTGTGTGTGCGCATATATGTGCATATTCTCTAGATGCTAACAGAGTAGGAATTAATACAGAAACTTAGCTTTCTCTCAGAATCGAATACAGGCTTTTGAATGAATTATCTACATATGTCCTTTTGGAATCATTGATAGGAAATCATTTGATCTCTTAGAGAAAATGAATAAGATGCAGTAATATATAGTTACCATTGTCAATGAGGCTCAGAAAAGTAAAATAAAATAAATACAGATGCTTTGAAATAATATAGATACTACTGTACAACATGTTTACAAATTACTGACTACAACTATTGGGTGTGTTTTAAGAGTATTTTTGTTCTTAATGTCTTGGTTGTGGCATTGCATATTTGTATTTTGAAAGTTTTATGTTCACAAAGAGCATGTTGCTCTGTTTCGTTCTTGAGCTGGGTTATAATGATGTTAACTCTTACGTTTACTCATTGGTTTTTAGCATTTCCTAACTTCAGTGATTAGATTAAATTATCCTACCCTAAACAAAGTTATAGTTTTTCATTTATATGAGTGTTTATTTTATCATAGTTATCCCTTCTACTAAACTATGACTGCCATAAGGGTAAAAGGCATATGAATATTTGGCTGTCATTGTATTCCCAGAGCCTAGCATAGAGTACCTTGTTGAAAAATATTTTTGATTTAACAAATAAATACAAAATATTTTTGTAGGTACTATTTTGTAGCTATCTATCTTGTAAGGATCAGATGATATATCTATATGATCTCGATATGTTTACCCTCTAAGTGAAAGAACATTTCAAACAATTTAAACATTTAATGATATTTTATTTAAACTTTTCTCGTTGTGTTTGTCTTGTGAGATTAAATTTCACTCCAATTAATTTTGACATTAATAAAAGGACTAGCACATATATTTATACATATAGTCACTGTGATAAAAGCTAAGACCTTTGAATTGCAAATGGTAGCAAATCAAGTTCAAACAGAATGGAGTTTACTGATGCATGACAGGGATAAGGTTGACTTAGTTAACAAACACATGCAAAAGTACAAACAATGTGAATGTGCATATGATTAGAAATTTAATCTCTCTCTCTCTAATCTCTATCATTTATTCACTCTCTTTCTCAGAACTGGCTTCATTTTCAGATGGTTTCCTTTTAAAAGTTGGCCCAGGCAACTGCCATGTTAAATCTTTCTTATCCAGCAATGAAAGGTCACTAAAGCATCTTTTTCTAAATAGCAGCTGCAAAATTCTCTGGTAAAACTCTCTTTCATCCATGATGTTGTGCCACATCCAGATCCCTGATTCCATCGCTGAAGTGATTGGTCTCAGCCTCGCGACTACAGGGTGTGAACAGCCTCATGTAAACAAGGACTCAGATGGGAGAAAAGTGGTTTCTGAAATGGTTGCTAAGGAAGCAAAACTGTGATTGCTGCAGTAGATAAGATAAGTGGGGGAGGGGTAGTCTCATTCCTGACCCCCAGGTGAGACACAACAACTTGTCTTTCATACCCTTAGTGAAAGAACAATGCCTCTTGACTCATTTTACTTTTCTCAGAAGGTTTTTAGTTTAAAATATCTTTGTTTCTTTCTCAGCAGCAGAACTAAGATTCAGCTCACCTTTTACTTAAAATTCTCTGAATCCAAATACCAGGATGTAGTTTTCTATTAAGCACACAGTTGATTTATAGCTTTTCTCTCTCCGGTTTTTTTTTTTTTTTTTTTTTTTTGGAGACGGAGTCTCACTCTGTCTCCCAGGCTGGAGTGCAGTGGCGCCAACTTGGCTCACTGCAAGCTCCACCTCCCGGGTTCACGCCATTCTCCTGCCTCAGCCTCCCGAGTAGCTGGGACTACAGGCGCCCGCCACCACACCTGGATAAGTTTTTGTATTTTTAGTAGAGATGGGGTTTCACCGTGTTAGCCAGGATGGTCTCAGTCTCCTGACCTCGTGATCCTCCTGCCTCGGCCTCCCAAAGTGCTGGGATTACAGGCGTGAGCCACCGAGCCCGGCCAGTTTTTCTCTCTGGTTTTCTATGTACATATCCCTGAAGTATTTACTATGTGTACATCCTTTTCTTACCTGGAGTTTAAGTTGATATAATCTTAAACTATTGACTGGCTTTTATATCAAATAGCCATATTATACTCCCTCCTTCGTATAAAAACTACAGCATAACTTGAACCAAGTTATAATGTGTTTACAGCTATTGCACTCATTACTCATTGATTTACCTTTGTTAATCAACTTATATATGTATTTTAAAAATCAAACATATTATGAAAACAAGTGTTGTGTTCTGGGGAAATACAAAGACAGACATAAAGTCATCTTAGTCGTTCCAGGAACATGTGGTTTACTTAAGAACATAGTCACTGGACCATTGTCAATACATAGTACTGCAAGTCCAAGCCAGCGTATGATCAGAAACACACAGATCACAAATCCCACAGGAGTTTTCAGAATTATGAAGGAGGCCTTTCTGGGATGTTTAGATGAGGTAGAATTCTTAAAATGAATTCTATTTTAGAAGGTAGTGGGAAGCAGGGGAGTTGTAAAACTTCTTCCTATGATGATGGTAACAATGTTCATTTTTAACTAATCTGTATTAGCGAAGCAGCATTGTTGTCTGGGGTAAATACTCGAGATTTGTTGTCTTAAGGCCATGAACAACTAGGATGCAGATACATAGAGTGAGGTTCAGAGCAGAAGTTTAATAGGTAAAAGAAAGGAAAGAGCTCTCTCTGCTGCAGGGGGAAGGGTCCCTGAGAAATGGGTTGCCACTTTCTGGGAGAAATGCAGTGGATTTTATAGATGAGCTTCAGGAGGTGGTGGCTGATTTACATAGGGCACAAAAGATTGGTTGGACCAGGTGTGCTATTTGCATGGGGTGTGAAAAACTGGTTAGAGTTAGGTGTGCCATTTGCATAGGATTTGAAAACCTGGCTGCCCCACCCTAAACTTTTATTTATTTATTTTTATTTTTATTTTATGTTTTTGAGACAGAGTTTTGCTCTTGTTGCCCAGCCTGGAGTGCAATGGTGTGATCTTGGCTCACTGCTACCTCCACCTCCTGGGTTTAAACAATTCTCCTGCCTCAGCCTCCCGAGTAGCTGGGATTACAAGCATGTACCACCACGCTGGGCTAATTTTTTTTTATATTTTTAGTAGAGACGGGGTTTCTCCGTGTTGGTCAGGCTGGTCTTGGACTCCCAACCTGAGGTGATCCACCTGCCTCGGCCTACCAAAGTGCTGGGATTACAGGCCTAATCTTTTATTATACAGATGGGCTGTCTGCCTGGCTGGCGCCATGTTGCTTGGTTCTTTATTGTACACGTGGTAACAAAGGAAACGGGAGATGGAGCCTCCATGTTGAACATGCCTGGTTTACGGGTGGCCCTTTTCTATTGGCACAGCTGCCAGCATTCCCCTGTGCAAGCTTTCTACTTCCTTATCTGTGTCTGAAGCTCGATTTTTCAGGCTGCTCTTTGTTAGAAAAGAAATGATTTGGGGGCTGCTTTTTATTAAAAGGGAAATTCTTCCAAGGACTCGTTTACCCTTACTCTGTCTCTAAGTAATTTCTTTCTATCTCCTGTGTCAGTAGTATGTGTAGTAACAATGTTTACTTTCACATACTTGTTTGACAGAGATTATAGTTGGACTATAAACAACTTTCCTAAGGACTTGTATTTTCAGGTGTCGAAAACAAGTCATAACTTATATATTTGTCCATAGTTAGCTCTTTGATTTGTAAACTAATTAATGATACCACATTAACTTTGAAAACCAGGATTTTCTTTCAAAATTTACTGTAGAAATGTTGGATAAACCTCATACCATTTAGGATGTTAGAACCAGTGAGTCATAGCTAAAATTAAAATAATATGTCTTACCATCCATTTAAGTGATTTGTATTATGTTTATTTATTGGATAATACATTTTTTCCCTAAAAATTGTTTTTAAAGATGTTTGTAACATACTACCTCATAAATTTTATGTGACTTAGCCCATTAATACTAACGAATAAAATATTTAACTACATTGTTTCTGGACACAATATTACTGAATTTTCCTTTAAGAAGATAAATTCAGGAAACGTGACTATAAATTAAGACAAAATATAAAAACTCTGTCATGAATGCTGTACAAATTGTTCTCTTAAAATGCTGAAATATTTCCAGAGCCATCTGTAGCATGGACAAAACTTGAGAAGTAGGTTAGTGTGGTCCTCACTTTTCCCTAGAATAAGGGTATTTTTATTCTTTCCGTTAACTTCCCATCTTGCCATAAAAGTCACCATCTTTAGATACCATGAGGACCTTAACTTTCTGTTTGGCTTGACTTCTTAGACATACTTTTTCTTAACTCTGTAGCCCTGACATCCTTTTGCTTAGAGGATTTATTTTAGAATACTTGTAAGTTTAAATTATTTTTCTGCCCCTTTGAAATGTAAGCATTTTTGAAACCTCTTGCCTGTTTTCAGAGCCAGGCAATGTTTTTCACAGTGACCTTTGAGGTGTCTCTTAGACATGCAATCATCAGCCAGGCACGGTGGCTCACGCCTGTAATCCCAGCACTTTGGGAAGCTGAGGCGGATGGATCATTTGAGGTCAGGAATTCAAGACCAGCCTGGCCAACATGGTGAAACCCCCTGTCTCTACTAAAAATACAAAAATTAGCTGGGAGCGGTTGCGTGGGCCTGTAATCTCAGCTACTCGAGAGGCTGAGGCAGGAGAATTGCTTGAATCCTTGAGGTGGAGGATACAGTGAGCCACGATCATGCCACTGCACTCTAGCCTGGGCAACAGAGTGAGACTCCATCTCAAAAACAAACACACAAAAAAGAAATGCAATCATCAGGGAAGACGGTTCCTCTGTCTTCCAGCCTCTGTGGGAGGGTAGGTGCCTAACCTCTGTGGGCATCTTGCTCCAAGTTGAAAAATTTCCTCCTATGATGGAGGTAAAGAAAATTTTACTTTTACTTTGGTGAGAGGCCAATTAGGAAACACAGATGACCCAAGATTTTCCCCACACCGGCTCTTAAAACTTATCCCTCTTTTTCAAGAAGCTGAGCTCAGATTCAGTTCTGATTCCTCTTCCTTAGTGCAAGAGTCTGGAGTAAAGTTTTCCTTCCTGTTTAAATTTTCCTGGTGCAACTTCTACTTTGATAATATTCACTCATTACATAGCTCTTCTCTGTCTCTTACCTCATGCTTCTCTGAAGCCATCCACACATCTATTTGCACTGATACCTACCTTTGGGCATATAGAATGGCAGTAATGAAAATAGTTGCCGTCTATTAAAATACTTGGTCAATCGTGTCATGTTAAAATTCAGAGTGTGGCCTATAGTTTTCATGTCCAAAGGGAATTTTTTTTCTTAGTAGTGTTATCAAATAGTCTTTTTACAGATAGTAAAGCAATCGAATTCTTCTTTAAAAGCTAATTTTAAGAGTATAAACTTTATACGCAGTCAATACATACATCAGTAAGTATCCGTGTGGGTCCTAAGACTGCTTTATTTACCTCCACATATGCCATGTTGATGTGATATTGTGAAAGGAGAATACATCTCAGGACCTCAAACTCACTAAGCCAAAGGGAAAAGTCAAGCTGGGAACTGGGCGCCACAAACCTGCCCTCCATTTGATTCCTAAATAAGATAGCTACAAAGATAAAAAGCTACATACCTCCCTCACAATTCCCCCCCACATACACACATGTACACAATTCCTTGTGGGACCCAAGATCTTTCCCCTAAAATAGTTCTGTTGAATTTCACCCTGGCAATGTAAATCGATATTGTATCTTTGTGGGTACAGGGCAAAGGAGAAAACTCAAAGTCATCCCTCTGCTCACCTGAGACAAATGCACATCTGTTAGCTTCCTGTGCCCTATTGTCTATGTTATCTTATGTAAAAATGCAGATTCACTGAGCCAGATGAAGGTGTAAGTAACTATTCCTCTAATCCCCGTCACATGTAAATTGTGTATTCAGTGAAAGGCTGATCAAATACTCAAAAGAATGCAACCATTTTGTTTTTCTATCTACTAACACATTTTACAAACATTTCTCTTGTTCCAATATCTGCCCTTTCCCCTTTAAATATCGAAGCCTTCAAAGTTATCTTTGGGGAAAGGCATAGACCTGTCTCTTGAGAGCACGTCCTTAACTTTGACGAATAAACCTCATGAAATGATTGAGACTTTCCTCAATCATTATTTTTAATTTAAAATGTAAACTGGACATTCATATAACTAGAATGTTTTATTTATTAACTTTTAGTTCAAATTTTAGAAATAATTTTAAACCAACAGTGAAGTACAATAGTAGTACAGAAAACAACACCTGTATATTTTTTATCCAACTTCACTTATCATTACCATTTTGTTCCATGCTTTTATCACATACTCTTTTTATACATTTCATTTCTTCCAGTTTGTCATTTGTCTTTCAACTTTGTTTTTGTATTTTTATTAGCAAGGCTATTGCTTTTGATGTAAAAATATATTAGCGTGTGTTATATTTTGGCTTTGTATCATGTTTAGAATACTTTTTCCACTTTAACCTCTCTATAGAAAAATTTAGTTATGCTTTCTTTTAATACTTGTGTCATGTTTTAAATTTTTTATATTATTGGTGAATTTCAAGTTTATCTGTGAGTATGGTGTAGAGAATGAATCTTATTACATCTTTTCCCAGGTGACTATCTGGTTGTCCCAGGACATTTGATAAAAAGTTCATCTTTGCCCCAGTATTTTGAGATATAACATTTATTATTTACTATATTACTGTGTCTATTTCTGGAATTTTTAATCTATCTGACTGGTCTGGTTTCTGCATGCCTGTGCCAAGCTCTTTTTTTTAAAGAGGCTTTGATACACTTTAATATCTGATAGGTTTCATCACTTCACAACTTCTTCCTTTTGGGATTCCCTATTATTTCTGTGTATTTCTTTTTCCATTTAAATTTTTGTACACTTTAGACTTGTATTGCCTCATCAAATTATTGATCTATTTACACTAAGACAGGATAGGTCTAAATCCTATCTCATTGAATTTATACATTAACTTAGTGTGATATGACTTTGTATCAACCTTAAGACACATTTTTATTTTTTGAAGGGTATATTTCATATTAGCTTAAAAATAAAGAAAAAGATTCTGAGCACAGGTTCCAGGATGACAGACAGAAATGAAGATGAATCAACTTGTGGAATAGACCCCTAACAACACATACTAATTGTTAATTGTGAAATGGTTATTAAGGGAAACACTTGAGTAGCTTTTCTTAATAATGCATGAGAGGGGGTAGCGTCTATTGTTGTATAACCTGATTATGAAGGAAAACTAACTACAAATACTTTCATCTTTTAGTATGTCTCTATATTGGAAAAAGAAAGCCTAGACAATATATTCATTCATGGGTACATGTGTGTATTTGTGTGTGGGTGTGTATGTGTGTGTGCCTAGTCAGTTCATTAACAACTATGCATAGAGGATAAATGATGTATAAAAACAGAAAAGGTGTCCAGGCGCGGTGGCTCACGCCTGTAATCCCAGCACTTTGGGAGGCCAAGGCGGGCAGATCATGAGGTCAGAAGTTCGAGACAAGCCTTACAAACAGGGTGAAACCCCATCTCTACTAAAAATACAAAAATTAGCCGGGCATGGTGACGCACCTGTAATCCCAGCTACTCCGAGGCTGAGGCAGGAGAATCAGTTGAACCCGGGAGGCAGAGGGTGCAGTGAGTGGAGATCGCACCACTGCACTCCAGCCTAGGCAACAGAGGGAGACTGTGTCTCAAAAAACAAACAAACAAACAAACAAACAAAAACAGAAAAGGTAACTCCATTCAGAAGACTGTATTCTAGAAGGTGAGGTATGTATTTGCCAGATAGGTATAAATTTGTGACTTTCTTGAGGAAGTGACTTTTGAGCTAATATTTGAAAGTAGAGGAGGAAATAAAATGGCAAAAGCAAGGAAGACAGTTGTGGCCAGTGTGGAGATGATCTGGAATCAGGAAAAATGGGGTCAATGAGGAAGAAACGTAAGGCCAGGGTGTTTAGAGTGCACAGCCCTACCGAGATCATAGTTTGAGGTGTGGTAAAAACATTCGCAGTAGCCAGACCCTACAGATGGGTGCATGGCTTGTTGAAGTCTTTTCTGAAAACCACGAAGCCATTGATTGGACTCAGTTCACGTGAGGAGAGGAAAACATAACCCAGGCTTGAATATTAAAATAATCACCTTGGCTCGTTTTTAAAGAACTGTTTCTAAGACAGTTTTTAAAAGAAGAGGGCAGGTTTTTATATGGAAGGTGTCCCCGGGTGGCTGCTGCAGATGTCCTGAGAGAGGTGATAGCTTCACATGGAATTATGGGGAAGGAAATGGTGTGTATTTAAAATGGAAAAAGCTATGGTGATTTAGAAATGCTAAGGGCTGGGCATAAGTTTAATCTTAGGGAATGAAAGGATTGTCATACCCATTACTGACACAGAGAACTCTGGGGGATAGCCTGCTTTGGGGTTGAGGATGCAAAGGCCAAAGTTGGCAACATTGAAGAGAGAGAGATTTCAAATAGGAAGTTGCATATGTAAGTTTGGAACTCAAAGGTCATATCTAAGTTGTTTTGTAAATAGACATATCTCACAATCATGCAATTTGTAAGTCTTTTATTTTAATGATTAATGGAGTTTCTGAGAGAACAGTGATTTTATCCACATGAACTTGATCATAAATGATCTGTAAGCTTGTGTTTTAGGTCAACTGTGCAAATATGGGAAAAGCACATGGCAATTCATAGGAGGATGATTTTCAGTTAGATTCATCCTATGGCCTAAAGGTTTGAGAAGAGCAGAATTAGAGGTACAAGATGAGTCTGTGTAGAAATAAAACAAAACAACAACAAAATTTTGTTTTAGAAGATATAAACCCGTATCTGACTGGTTCAGGAGGTTTAGATGGTTCTCAAATGTCAGGAAGAACTAGATTCTAGACCTTTGACATACTAATTCACCTTGTGGAAACAGAGGGCTATTAAGTAGAATTTGGGAGATAAGGGTTAGATGAGATAATGTTTGAGACTTCTTCACATTTTAATATGCTACAAATACATTATTTCTGGTTTTCTTTAAATGTCCCCCCCCACCCTGACACACACACACACACACACACACACACACACACTCTTACACCCCTAATTTTCAACTTAGTTTATAGCAGTTTGCCATAGCAATTTATACAGCAATCTTCCTTACAAGATTCTGTTATCAATTCACATAAGATGAAAATTATTGCGATTGCTTCAGAGTACCAGTTTTTTTTTTCTCCAAGGGTCTATGAGAAAGTATAATGTTCTCAAAGGTAAAATTTCCCAAGAGGACACTGCCTCATTGCCATTCCTTAAAAGCTGCTGGGGTTTCTTGGACCATGAAATGTGGTTTTAAAAAAAATAGAGAAGGCATCCTTGTTTTTCTCTGTAGGCGATTATTAGCTTTAAGTCACATACACTTATTACTCATATTATTTATTGTCATTCACACTGGATAATCTAAGTAAATTAATAAAACATTTAATAAATTTAGATATGATATATGTGTATAAGATTAGGAGCAAAACTCATATAACTATGATGCAAAACCATTAGAAAGCAATATCTCACACAAATATATGTATGAAAAATCTGATTTGAATAAATTTTTGTCAATTAGAAATCAATTTAGTGTTTCCTAAGTATTTTGTAGATTATTTTGTCTGCAGTAAAGTATTACATTATGTCTTGCATCAAGTCTCATGAATGTTTTACTACTCTCCTTAAATAAATTTGTAAGTAGCATTTGTGTTAATGTATCAGAAATCAAATAAAGAGAAATAAAACACCATAGTATTTAGTTTATACACCATGTTTAGTATGTACTATAAGATATCGAGGACTGCCATTATTTCTATTCATCTATCATGTCTTCCAGATTGTCAACTCATTACTAAATGTGTTTTGTTTAGCTCTGTATCCCAGCATGTCTGGTATAAGTAATAGTGGCACCGGGCGTGGTGGCTCACACCTGTAATCCCAGCACTTTGGATCACCTGAGGTCAGGAGTTCAAGACCAGCCTGGCCAACATGGTGAAACCCCATCTCTACTGAAGATACAAAAATTAACCAGGACTGGTGGTACGTGCCTATAGTCACAGCTACTCAGGAGGGTGAGGTAGGAGAATGGCTTGAACCTGGGAGGTGGAGGTTGCAGTGAGCCGAGGTCATGTCACTGCACTCCCGCCTGGGCCACAGAATAAGACTCCATCTCAAATAAATAAATAAAAATACAAATAAGTAGTAGTGGCAGAATGGATACTTACTGATACAATAAACAATCTAGGGACCAATTACATTTTCCAGTCCCTGTTAAACACCCCTGGGCCAGGGTAAAACACTTAGCTGCCTGCTTAAGAAATGCTTTCTCCTGAAAGATACGAAGGTGAGAATGTGAATGAATCCATGCAGTTTGCTCTCAAGACCCTCTTCAAAAAATGTGCCTTCCCGTGCCTACCAATCCAAAGCTATTATATCATACGTTGTTCCTACCCAAAACTGCTTTAAAATCATCTGGATGGGAAATAAAACCTTATAAATACCCTCCCTGAATTGTTTCTCTTTTGAGATACTATGTTCTAGCAAAGTGGTATTCTTCTTCCCTACAGTAAATCTTGTAAAATTTACTCATCATGAGGTTTTTCTGTTGATCTGGAAAATGGTATCCATTGTACAACTATGACAATCTGGATGTTGCAACAAGATCAGATAGAAATATCCTCAGCATCACATCTCAGGCCCTTTAATCAGAAACAGCTCACTTCCCTGAGGCCCACAAAGCCTCTGACTACAATGGTAATAAGTATGCCCTGTGTTTTGACTAAACTGAAATGTCCTTTCTTGAAACTCTCAATCTGAATTTCTTTTTTATGAATCTTTTGATTATCTGAATGGGGGTGAAAACTCTAACCCATGGGGAACAATTGATTGGTAACCAACCTCACTACACAATCAGTCCAATTTTGTTTGTTTGTTTGTTTTCTCTGCATTATTTGTGAACCTATAAAAGGAATTTCAAAGGGAAAAGGGTGCTTGTAGATCCTGCAAGTTCTTCTCTTCATACTGTCTACATTGCTGCTCACTTCAGAAGGCGGCATTCCATCAGCCTCTTTATAGAACACACTTAGATTGAGTCACCTTTTCCATGTAGCAAAAGGGCTTTCATCAGTCTTAATGTTACTGAGAACAGCTTTGTTTTGTTTTGACTGTCTAGAGAATGTGTCATAGCTCCGGCTGGCAGTGACTAGTCTTTGGTCATGTTCTGGAGACACCTGGTTTGCACACGTGTCGTTTTCACCAGCAAGTACTATTTTTATGGCTGTTCACCATTTGGCTCTACAGTTCAAACACTTGCCTGCTTCGTCTTTTAACATACATGCGTAATGCCCCAGTGAGATTCATGGCTGTAAGGACGATAAGAAATTGCACTGGCCATGTAGGGGAAGCTCGACATGAATTATGTAGTTCATTTAAAATGCACATCAAAGAGAGATCACTTTGTTTAACATAAGTGAACTCTCCCTTCAGTTAGATACAACAGTTACTGAACTATTAATATGTATACAAGAAAATTAATGTGGTTGGATTCTTAAGGAAAGCAGTACAGTATATTGAAGGTGTAAATTCAAAGAGACTCATAGTTATTGAATACACTAAAATAGTTAATATTTTAGGTTAAAATGTAAACTTAACTTATCATCTAATTAAATAATGATGTTATACTAAACACACACATACAAGTATATTAAGATTAAATTAAAAGAATTTGCTGCTTGCCCCAACAAATATTTGCTTCTGGAAGCTAAGAATATGAAACAACTATTTACTTACATAAATCAAGTGAATTCTTCAAGAGTTCTTTCAAGACATTGTTCTTTGCCTCCCAATCCAAGCTAGGATGTGATAAATTAAACTCCACCCATAGATAAACTTCACCCTACCAGTTTCATCCCAGAACCACTCAGCCGAGCCTGCCAAATCTCGTGAATACCTTTCTCTAATTTCCTCATATTGAGAAACTACTAAGACTCTATTAAGGTAGCATTCTCCTGCACATTTTAGTAATTCTAATAAATTTAGTTTCTTGGCCGGGCACGGTGGCTCACGCCTGTAATCCCAGCACTTTGGGAGGCCGAGGCGGGCGGCTCACGAGGTCAGGAGATCGAGACCATCCTGGCTAACACGGTGAAAACCCGTCTCCACTAAAAATACAAAAAATTAGCCGGGCGCAGTGGTGGGCGCCTGTAGTCCCAGCTACTGGGGAGGCTGAGGCAGGAGAATGGCGTGAATCCGGGAGGCGGAGCTTGCAGTGAGCCGAGATCGTGCCACTGCACTGCAGCCTGGGTGACAGAGCGAGACTTCGGCTCAAAAAAAAAAAAAAAAAAGATTTAGTTTCTTTTGCTCAACAGTTTTGAGTGGTAGTCTTTTATGGATTCAAAAGATAGCAGCATTGATAATAATGAAAACAAAATTAAATGACATAAATGGATGAATTTTATGGAAGATATTATGTTAGAGTTCTTTAAAAGATCATAGTATTTTCATCTTTTAATCTTTACCAGCTTTAATTTAAGCTTTATCAGATTTTTAACATCAGTAATATATATGTAATATATTATTATAGTAATTTTTAACTTCATAATATACTTAAAATATTTTTAATTTACCATAGGATTAAGCAATAAATTTACCTCAAAATAATACTTCAATGAAATGAGAACATACAAGTTAGAGTTTCTCCTGAAAATATAACTTTAAAATATAATTTGACTTTTCTGTTATTGACAGATAGATTAGCTATGAATGTAAGAATTTCTACTTTTTCTTCTTAAAAACACTGAACTGAAAGTTAGGTCCTTCAGCAGTGGGTCTGCCATATGTCGAGGGTGTGACAGAATGGGAACACTTATAGCCCAAATTAAAATGTCTCATGGTAGTCTCCCAAGTGATTCTGAAATAGAAAAAAAATATAAGCCAAGGTCAGAAAAATGTCACCATGTGAACAAGCTGTCAAGTAGCCTCCAAGAAACTATGTCCAGTTGACTTCTCTATAAGCAAAATAAGTCATGTAAGTGAAAGAGTACAATTTAAATGCAACTTCATTAAGCTTATTAGGGATTAAAGGAAAGATAGCAATTTTTACTTCCTCTCAAAAGAAAGAATATACTTTATTTTTTCTCTAATTCTTGCTACTTCCCCAAAATTCTGAGATGGGGCTCAGTAAATGGCCTAAATATTATGACTTCAAAAGGAATTCATAATCTGGCCTGAGGTGTTAGGGAAAGAGGGTTATCATAATGATCATAATGTGGTGGTGAACATAATGGGTCCTCTCCAGAGGTAACTGTGAAATCAACAAGTCCAGGGAGTTCTGATCGAAACCAGATTCCCTTTTTGATAGACTTGATCATCCCACCTGTTTGCTTATATACATGTTTCATAGGTCTAACCGTCTATTTAGATTTGTTATATTAACACATTAATCTGTTAAACTGTTGCTCCCCCAAAATTGCAAGAATTGTCATCATGCATTTTAAATATTTGTTTCAAATATGGGATTCAATAATCTTAAAGAGCTGAAAGTTTACAAGTCAATGAAGAAAATAAAGTATTTACAGTAATGGAGGGAATGGGTAATGTAAATGAATTGTTAATAGGTGATGCACAAATATTGCATTCCACATTTCCTGCTCGAGTCACTGACGCAGAAACTGATAAGGAAGTGAAACGCTGTTGTTAGTAACAGAGACAGAGAGACACAGGCAGACTTTAGAGCATATTCACTCCCGAGCTATAGAGACACCGAACTTTATTGCTACAGGCAGTTAAACCTCATGCACAGGCTCGACTGGCTTAGTGCCTCCATAGAAGTGCCTTAATTGAATTGCCATGTAAGGCTGTGCCCTTGTCTTTTATCGAAGGTTATTCTAAGAAACAGCCACATGAAGAAAATTTCTCTATCTTTAGCGAAATTGCAGATAAAAGCAGTGCCTATTATGCTAGTTAATGTCCCTTTTAAGATTTTACACAATACACTTTTTAACATCTAATGCCATATATATCTATGTATTGACCTATTGAAGGTATAGTTTAATGTCATATATATATATTTATTTTGTTCACAAACACACACACACACACTCACACTCACAGACACACACACACACACACACACAGTCTGCTTTCCTTTTTTTCTCTCTTTCCTTTTGAGTGAAAACCACATAAGCCATTATATCTTGGTTTTTCCTTATTGTTTTGATATGCAAAATTAAACTGAATTTGTTCTCTGTGGCTCCTGATGAGATATATATATATATATGTATTACGTATACATATATATATGTATGTATTATGTCACAGATTTACTTGTAGATGAAGAAACTGAGCATCAAAGATGTTAATTAAGCTGTCCCTATTCCAGCCTCACAGGCAATAGATGGCACAGGGAAGCTTTTGCTGTTTTTCAGTCTAAGCAGAGTTGTCATTCTTTATTTTATGCCACACTTATCGAAGTGCACAAGTCAGGCACCCTGCCTAAATTACATCCCTGCTGCCTGTCATGGAGCCTAAAACTCAACTTTGTTTCATTATATTCGTTGAGTTTTAGAGGCTTTCTGTATCTTAAATGTAAAATCCACAATGGACGGACCACACTCAACTTTGTATATTAAGGAGGTGAAGTACTAGAAGCTTCTGCTTTCAGAGAGGCACACAGGGAGGAAACAAGTTATTAAAAGATACACAAATACAAGGCCGGGCGCGGTGGTGTGCACTTGTAATCCTAACATTTTGGGAGGCCGAGGCAGGTGGATTATCTGAGGTCAGGAGTTCGAGACTAGCCTGGCCAACATGGTGAAACACCATCTGTACTACAAATACAAAAATTAGCTGGGTGTGGTGGCACGCGCCTGTAGTACCAGCTACTCAGGAGGCTGAGGCTGGAGAATTGGTTGAACTCGGAGGGCAGAGGTTGTAGTGAGCTGAGGTCATGCCACTGCACTCCAGCCTGGGCAACAGAGCAAGATTACATCTTAGACAAAGAAAAAATATATAGAAATACAAAAAGGCAAATCCACTAAAAAGACAGTTTTTCTAGTATTTGTCACTCCATGTTTTTCAGGCCACAAAAGAAGATTAAGATATTCTGAAAATTATTTTTGATATCTATTTTACTATTACCATCTAATGATTTATTTTAAAACAACACGCCTTCAAAAAGAGAATAAAATAGAAACAGTCCAAGCAGAGTAATCAATCTAAAAAAAGATCAAATGCAAATGAACAAGAAACATTTAAAGACTAAAATGCTAATGATGATGAAGTAATTCTGAGGTAACATCTAGCAATGAGATTCACCCCATATTGAACACTGTTACGCAGTTTTTAATTTGAAATTTGAAAGATTCCACTCTGGTCTAATCTACTCTACACAAAACAATTGTTTAAAAAGATGCACTCCTTTATAGGGGAGACATAAAGAAAAATTAAAAAGAGATATCTGCCTTTCGGTTGTAGGCTTCCATGAAATTCTGCAATACTTGCACCATTAGCTAGGGAAATAATACGTTACAGGATTCCTGATGGAGGATTGTTGAGCTAACTGCCTAGAAAGTGGAAGACAATTGGCATATATTATCACCAAAAAAAAGTAAAGTTTCCATTATGATGGCAGTCACCAAAGAAATGACGGTATTTACAAATGCATAAAATTTGAGAAGGTGAAAGAAATATGAACAGTATGGGCAATGGAGGTGTAAAATCATTAAGTACCAAAAGAAGTGGTGTTCAGATCATCCTAGAGGAAATGAAAACATGTTACCCAATTTAATTACCAATGAACTGAGAGTTATCCGCTACTATATCAAGTAAAGATTATTTTTTGCCTGATTCACAGAACGCACTACTAGATTTAGAGTTGTGCATGCAGAAGAGATGATGCTGCAAAATTTAAGGGCATCCACTTTTAGGGAGAAATGAGCATGGCTGTTGAAAAAAGCCCAACTTTGACTAGTATATTTTTAATGTAGAAGATACTTTCTACGTATACAGGTATTAAAAACACATTTACATAGGTGAAACTATTTATGAGAATCTATTGCTTCTTGTACTATCATATTACTGAAATACGCTGTGTGGCAAAATCAGTGAATTAACATGGAAAGCACGTTGTAATTTCAGGGTGGGAAAAGAGAGTTTAAAAAGTCATTTTTAAATAGCAATTTGCATATGACTGTGTGTATTAGTTTTCTATTGCTGCACAACAGATTAAAACAAATTTAAGTCACTTACACATAATCTCACAGTTTATGTGGATTAATAATCTGGGAGTTGCTCTGCTGGGTCCACTTCTCGGGATCTCACAGGGATGCAGGGCAGGAAGAAGCTGGAGTGTGTTCTCATCTGGAAGCTCTTCTGGGGAAGAATCTTTTTCCCCATTCATTCAGATTGTTGACAGAATCCATTTTCTTGCAGCTGAATGCTAAGGAAACTAGCTTCTTACTGACTCTTGGCTGTGGGGTTTTCTCAGGTCCAAGAGACTGCCCATGCCCCTTTGCTATGTGGTCTTCTACTGGGCAGTTCACAATATGGCTATTTGTTTTTTCAAAGTAAGCAGACAGATCTCTCACTTCAGTGTGCTAAACAGAGTCTAACATAACACAACCATGGGCGTGTCATCACCTTTGCCATTGTCTATTGATTAGAAGGAAGTCACAAGTCCCATCTCCATTAGAGGACCTGACTCATTGGGACTCACCTTAGGGTATGTCTTTGATAGTGAGTGATTACATATGAGCACAAACAGAGAAGGAATATGACAAATTAAATATCCTCTCAATAAGACATTAATATGTGACTTTTTCTTTTGAGTTAAAATTATTAAATCACAGAAGGAAAGTAAATGAATGTAGGCCAGGATTTTTATATCACTGCCACCTTAGAAAACCTAGTTGTGTGTGGGCTACAGTACACCTGTTTGCAGAAGCACCTGGAAAGCACTGACAACCCCAAAATATATCAATTTTTGTGCTACACTCTTTGTTATTGGAAATTATCATATAATTGTCTGTAAGTAACTTCTGCGTGAAAATGTTCAGAAGTTGGTTGAATCTCTCATAAAATGATGGGAACAAAAAATGATACAAAAGAACCTGCAGTCGGAGGTACATTAAATGTTTTGCAGATGCCACAAGGTAAACAAAAGGTCAGAGACATATTTGTATTCTGTGCTCTGTCAAAAATCAGAGACACACACACAGATACATGCTCAGATCATACAAAAGCTAATAATTAATGAGCATCTATTACATATCATGTAATATTACAAGAACTCACAGGAGTATGTGTTAATACCTGCTTCTCTGGATTGTGAGGCTAACTTTTAGAGAGGATAATTTGACAACAACAGGTTGCATTGTAGCATATTATTCAAAGAGCTTTCCATTTATTAACTCATATAGTCTTTACAACAGCTTTATAAATTAAGTGCTAGTGTTTGCTCCAGTTTACAGATTATAAAAATGAGGCACAGATAGAGTAAGTGTCTTCTCAAAGGCCATCTGGTTATCATGTCACAAAGCTAGGAGCCAGGCACAGGACACAGAGTTCCAGAGTCCCTGTCTTTACTCACTGTGGCATGCTGATTCCCAGGGCAGAAAGAGGATTTAGCAGTTATTTCCCAACCCCTAAATGTGAGGTGCCAATTGTTCTTAAAAGAGTAGTCAGACTAATACTATCAAACTAGAATTAGATACCTTTACTCACTCAAAATCCTGAGATGGCATCCCACCTCAGGGTATCACAGTTTAACAGATCTCACCCTCTGTCCTCTTGTCACTAAGTTGTTCTTGCTCTCTTAGGAAAGGCTGCAGAATTTTGAATTTTCATATAATTTTATGTTAGAATTATCTTAAATTAAAAGAGAAAATAAATAGTTACAGCTTTCAAAGCCTAAGATTAAAATTCAGGTTTTAGATATTCCTTCTGGGACTAAAGACAAAGATAATTTGGGTGCTGAATATTAAAATAACTCATTCATCCGCACATTATTTTGTCAAGCTCTAAGGATTTTTTTTTTTTGTTTGAGAAGGAGTCTTGGTCTGTCGCCCAGGCTGGAGTGCAGTGGGGCAATCTGGGCTCACCGCAAGCTCTGCCTCCCGGGTTCACGCCATTCTCCTGCCTCAGCCTCCCGAGTAGCTGGGATTACGGTTGCCCGCCACCACACCCAGATATTTTTTTTTAGTAAAGACAAGGTTTCACCGTGTTAGCCAGGAAGGGCTCGATCTCCTGAACTTGTGATCCACCCGCCTCAGCCTTCCAATGTGCTGGGATTACAGGCGTGAGCCACCGCGCCTGGCCAAGTTCTAAGGATTTTTATAGTGGCCTAGATGCTGGGTCTTAGCTCATGGCTTTGAGCTGTCTTAGTTCAATTAGGAGCTGCACTCTGCCATGTGTCTCTGATAATTGTGGGTTCACTCATTGAAGGAAGTGAAAGGCAAATCCTCAACTTTAATTATCTCTTCAGAAGGATGTTTCTGGATTTAATCCCAAGGAACAGATATTATTTCTGAAACGTAAAGGCAAAAGCCCAAATCAACCTTGCTTGTAACATTTTTATGAATTAGGTGCATTTTTTTCCTATAGAAAAGAAAGTGTCAGAATGAAGTGTCATGGCATCGGGTTTTAGTATACACGTGTGAGCCTCAGTTCCTGCTATACATCAGCATGTCTCAGCTGCTTATGAAAATGTACACATTGCTTGGCCCCACACAAAAGTCCTAGATGAGGATTTCTGGAGAAAGAGTCATAGAATTTATATATTTACAAAGCTCTCTGTATGCAATTCTAGTGAGCAGCCAGGTTTGTGAACCACTAGCATAAAATAAGTAATAATAATCCAAACAAGAAATCATCTGCCAGTTGCTACGGAGCAGAAAGTAACATAATCTCAAGTGAGGACAAATGGAAACAGATTATGTTTGCATAGAGGTTTACTCAAGTACATTCATATATACCAATAAAAATGTATTAATCCCATGACATTGAAAACATAGAAAACCATAATAGCATTTTATTGAGCACCTTCCTCAAGTATGAAACTTTGCAATCTATTTGTGTTTGTTAGTGGACATATTTTTTTTTTACCTTTTCATTAATCAATTTAGAGTAAAATATATTCTTCAAAATTAGTGCTTGAACATATAGTGTAATGCTGAATAATTTATAGTAATTGTATCAAAACAAATAGTTAAAGAGAAATTAAATTGTAGCCTTAAGGCTCTTCTCTCTTCTTTCATATATTTATTTGCTTTTGATTTAGTCAATTTAGATATTCTTTTGTTCATATTTTCACCAAATAAATTAAACATATCAAAAGCTTTATTCTGTGACAGAATATTACTGGCAATAAAGATCCAGTGGTGAACAAGGCAGAAACAATCCTGGTATCAGAAAACTTACATTCTACAAAAACGATAACCAAGAAAAACCTTAATAAAATGTTTATTAATAAGATGTCAAGAAGAATAAAATGACAAGAAGGAGACAACTTGGCAAATATTAATAGTAAACATGTATCAAGCACAGGGAAGCGCTAATATATGAGGTGTTAGAAAGAAGCAACCTGGGCGAGGCAGGAGTGAAAAGCTTATGTATCTGGAGTCTGTAGGACAGTGGTGAGAACAGCACAACAGAAAGACAAACTTGGGCTGCACAGAGAAGCCAAAAGAAGGAGTCAGCACTGAACTCGTAGTGTAAGGAGAAGCTACTGGAGTATTTTAAGAAAGGCAATTGTTTGATCTGGTTTACAGCCTAAAAATGATCACTCTGAATGCTTTATGAGCAATATAAGGGTCAAAATGGACAGAAAAATCACCCTTCTATGACTATTGCATTTGCCTGGTACAGATGAGGGCTTCTACTAGGAAGGTGGCAGTGAGGAGGGAGGGCAGGGGGCTGAGTTATGACATGTTTTGGAGGTCAGATGACAGAACTGAATGATGGTGTAGATGAGAGTGTTGAGTGTGTGTGTGTGTGTGTGTATTATACCATCCTCAGAATATGTTGATAGTTTCTCAAGATGATTACACTGTTTGTATCTCATGTGCACGGTGTGGTTTTTAAATAAATATCTACTTCGTACATTGAAAGTAGTAATATGCATGTCAGAATTTTGTTAAGAAGATGTAGGCTCCCCTTTTGTTTTCAGCAATTCACCTTCAAGTAATCCTAATATAAGACTTTTAGCAGAAGTTAAGCTTCTTAAATACATATCAAAGACAATTATTATGTAAACATGTGTCTTTCCATATCTTTCTATCCTTCCATTGATTTGACCAAATATATTGTTGAGGGATGATAATGTATGTACGAATGTCGCACAATTAAGACTACAATTTAGCTTTGGTTCTTCTAAAGTGAAAAATACCATTATGTTAAAAATATATTTGCATGTGCATATGTATGTGTGCATTTTCAACTGACAGGTACTTGGGGGAAAATGAAGGTACCAACCGGTAATTTACTCTGTAGGGATCACTTATCAATGTGAGTAGTGAGGCATGTGATCCAGGGTGTGGGTGAGAATTTTCCACGCCAAACAATTCCAATGATAGCGCATCAGATGGGGCAACAAGGACAGTTCTGTGGCATTACAGAGCCTAAGCCACAGTGGCACTTTACTAAAAGTTTAAAGAAGCATATGTAGTGAGAGAGATGAAGCAGCCTTGTATTAACCAAAATGCTTTGTGTTAAAATAAGCATGGAGCATTCCTAATGGATATTTTAAGTGACTATTTTGCACAACTGCTTTTGACTAAACCAGTTCTACTTCACTTAGAAGGTGAAGAGACTGTTGCTCTAGCAGCATTTCTTCTCCTTGACATTATTTTTCAGCATATAGAAAAAGATATTTCAGAAATAGTCATACAAACTGGGACAGCTGGAGACATGCCTATGCTTACATCCCATAAGTAAAAATATTTCTATTATGCTTGTCACAAAAACTCAATATCCATGGTATTGATGAGTATTATGCAAACATGGAAATACCTGTAAAATAATTTTAACACATTTTTAGTTAATTCTTTTCAATTCTTTCAAATTTCACCTAATGAGAATCTAAAATTCGAGTGCACCTGTATGTCACAAATGGAAAAGATAAATCACCTTAAGATCCAGGAGAAAGTACATGCAGATCCCATGGGCACTGGAGATGGAGGAATAGCATCTTTCTGTAGTACAGAGTGTGCGGAATTTAAAGACTAACAAAATAAGGGTTTGAGTTCTTGCTCTTAGTACTTCTTATATACAGTAGGTATAAAAAGATATAAACAAGTTATTGATGAAGTTTTTTGAAGATCTCGTAGAGACTGAAGTAACTGGAAGGGAAAATGCTATTCTGAGGAAAAAGAGAACGGTTGCTTCTAAAACTAAAATATATTTATTATTTCTTGTTTGACACATAAAACAATAAGTATACCTATTTATGGGGTACAATGTGCTGTTATGGTATGTACGTATCAGCGAATGAGTAAATGAAACTAAGTAACATGACCGTCACCTCACATACTCTGTGTGTGTGTGTGTGTGTGTGTGTGTGTGTGTGTGTGCGCATGAGAAGATTTAAAATCCACTCTTGGCAATTTTCAGATATGCAATACATCATTATTATTTAAAATCATGATGCTGTACAACAGATCTCCAGAACTTAATCTGTCTGTCTAACTGAACCTCTCCACCCTTTGACCTGTATTTCCCCACTCCCCCCTTTCCCAAGTCCTTGGTAACCAGCATTCTACTCTCTGTTTTTCTGAGTTTGACTTTTTTCGATGACACGTAAGTTAAGATCATGCAGCATTTCTCTTTGTGTGCTGGCTTATTTCCTTTAGCATAATGTCCTCCAGGTTTATCCATGTTGTTGCTAATAACAGAATTGTCTTCTGATCTGGAATTAAAACCACAATGAAATATCACCTCACACCTGGTACAATTTCTTTTATCAAAAAGATCACAAGTGTCATTAGGGATGTGGAGAAAAGGGAGCCCAGATACACCGTTGGTGGGAATGTAACTAGTACAGCCATCAGGAAGAAATGTATTGAAGTTCCTAAAATAATTAAATACACAACTACTATATGATCCAGCAATTTGACTACTGATTATATAGCCAAAGGAAATGAAATTCGTATGTCAGAGACACACTCATTTTATAGTTGGATAATTTACCTACAGAAAATGCCTTACTAAGTCTTTATTTGAGACAATGAAGGCTTTGTAGCCATGGTTAGATGCCTATTTATTTGTTTCTTTTTATTTTCCTTTAATGGCATAATTTTCTGTTATGCAACATAAGACTGTATGTACATGTCTGGATTTTAAGGTATTCTAGAAGGAGGAGCTAAAAAAATTTAAAAAAGGATTTGATATAAAAGAGAGATCTTGTCAAGACTATGGCAGGTGGGTGTCCTGAAGATGACCTAGGCAATTGAATTTCATATACCAGGAATGACCAAGCAACTTTAGCAAATCTGAAATGTAGCAATTTTTTAATAGACTATTTTTTTAGAGCAGTTTGAGTTTCACACCAAAAGCAGGAAGTACAGAGATTTCCCATACACTCCCTGCCTGCACACACTCACAGCTTCCCCCACCATGAACATTATGCCCCAGAGTGAAGCATCTGTTATAAGGAATGAATCTACATCAAGACCTCATTTTCACCCAAAGTTTGTATTAGAGCTCACTCTTGGTATTGTGCATTCTCAGGTTTCTGCCAAATGTATTTTATATATATATATATATATATATATATATATATATATATATATATATATATATCTCAATCATTGTAGTATCATACAAAGTAGTTTCATTGACGTAAAAATCCACTGTGCTCCATGTATTCATCCCTTCCTCTCCCTGTCCCCCAGCAACCACTGATCTTTTTTACTTCTGCACAGTTTTGCCTTTCCCAGAATACCATGTTGTTTGAATCATACAGTAAGTAGCCTTTTTACATTGACTTCTTTCACTGAGTAATATGCATTTAATCTATCCACAAGTCTTTGTAGCTTGATAGGCCATTTCTCTTTAGCACTAAGTAATATTTTATTGTTTAGATATACCACATTTTATTCACACATTTACCTATTGAAGGACATCATTACTTCCAAGTTTTGGCAATTATGAAGAAAGCTGCTGTAAACATCCACATGTGGGTTTTTACATGAAGATGTTTTCAGTTCATCTGGGTAAATACCAAAGAGCATGACTGCTACATCCTATGGTAAGAGTATGTGTAATTTTGTCAGTAACTGCCAAACTGTCCTCCACAGTGGCTGTATTATTTTGCATTCCCACCAGCAATGTAGCATGTAATTTTAACTTTTTCTCCTCTACTGATGTGTACCATAAAACAATCCCTCCTAATTTAATCATAAGAAACGTTTGCTCCTGCTGTGGCCTTGTGTTAGCATTGGTATTGGGGAGTGCATGAAGGTGGAGATTTGCATGGATCCATTGGTGTCAGGAACAGATGGGATCCAGAGGAGACAAATATAAGAGGGAAGGAGTGGCTGACTTGAAGTAAGAAAAAAGAGCCAATGAGAACCGAGAGAAACATAAACTTCTTGGGAATCCTCTGTGATGTTGCAGATGAAGATGATCTCCACTTTCCCATATCACACTAGATGGGAGCTCAAAAAATTTTGGCTGAATTTTAAAGGAAATATGAAAGGGTCTATTATGAACATTCAGATCTAAAAAGAATATTCTTCCTCAAGGTTTCCTTAATGAGAAATTTCCACTGAGGGTCTACAGAAGAACTCATCCCCAACCAGAGGTGGGCTATGCAACGACAAGACCATGGTTATTGTTTATTTAATGTTTTAGTGTAATAAGCCCTAAGTCTCTTTGATGTAGAAACATTTTTGAATATAGCAATGTATTGACAGAACATTAAGTTGAACACAGAAGACAGATTAAGGTAGACACCAAAATGTTTCTCAAGAAGACTCCTGCATAAGCTGAGGGTTTCTAAAGATGTCCCTATAGGTTCCTTGAGAAATTATGATGTGGAAATGTGTTTTGAACTTTGTGTGCAATATGATGCTACTGCTCACAGAGATGTATAGTGACTAAGCAATTTCCTTAGCAGTCTTGCAGCCCTGTGGGGTGGTGTGCAGTGGAACTGTGATCATTCCGTTGAGTTCATTAGCTTTTCACATAAGAAAGTGGAGATCGTTGACAGAATGTATGTTAGGCTGGTAAAGCCAGATGCTTCTTCCTGCATTCACTTTCCCCAGCTTCCCTTTAAGTAGGACTGACGAACCAATGAGAGCAAGCAAACTCCACCCTTACCATAGAACATTAGAGATATGTTCTCATCTTTCCCCAAAAAGCTCTTAGGCACCAGGATGCAGCTTGCACCGTGGCCTTTTATTGCTGATGTTATTTTGCAAAACTTGAATTGTGTAAGTTAGAAGCAAATTTTGCAATAATGTTTGCATGTATTTTGCCAATTCTCTTTGTTACTTATTGCGTCCTTCTCTCTTGAATTTCATCGGTGTTTGTGTTTTGCCAACATGCCTAATGACCCAATGTTGAAATTCCTGAAGTTGATGTATGAACTGGAAGAGGAAAACACAAAGCTGAGGTTTACAGTCAAATCTGACAAAGTTAGTGATGAAGAATTACAGACTTCTGAGTCATTTTACTGCACAGGTGCATTCAAAGACAGTTTTTAAAAGCCTGCCTTTAACATGAAAGCTTCTTATCAATGAGTGTTACATAAGGGCTAACCCAAGATTTCCTAGTCCGCTGCACAGCCTCTGTGACTAACCATTTACAAATGATGCAACTACTTCAGTAAAATTGAAAAGACACATCCAAAAATCAGTTATTCTGTAAGTTGCTGAATAGATTTTGGAGTCTCAAAACAGATTAATATTGTTTTTTGTTAAAAAAAGTTATATTCTGTTGAGAAAATTCAGGAAGTTATTCAGTAGTAGGATGCCAACCCCTGAACAGGAAGAGCCTCATAGTTCCTACATTACCATGTATAACTGAAGTGAGGAAACTGCTGGGATAAAATATAGCATGAAAACTTGAAAAGTTTCCCTTCTCAAACCATAAAGAAAAGTTGTCACATTGACAATAAGTCACATGACATGAAGAGGTTTTGTATAAAATACTGGAAAACACCAGCTTCTCTATTCAATTTGGTGAGAAAATTAGTTTCACCAATAAATGTCACTTTGTAGCATTTGTAAGGTATTTAAATGAGGATAAAGTTAACGTTTCTCTTCTACAAGGAGTTGGATAAAACAACATCCAAGGCATATTTAAAGTTTTCTCTTTGTATCTGAGGACAAGCAGTTCTGTTTCCAAGAAACTTTGTTGCTATCTGTGCTGATGGGACCCCACCAATGTGTGGGTCCCTGAGAGATATCACTTTCCTTGTAAGAGTCTTGAGATTTTCTGAGATTCCCCAGGTGATATGAAGTTAGATTACTTTCTTTGTGAGGATCTGTCTGCCTTTTTACCCAAAAGAATTTGTAATAGAAATAAGATAATCTTTACATAACCAAACCATAATCATGGCATTATATATCTAAACCAATGGGCTCTATCAGAAAGGGTACTGAAAGTCGTATTTGTAACCATACTGTTTATACCAGAAAATAAAAAGTTGAAATTACTCAGAGATACATTTTTAAGGATAAGATATGAATAAAGAAAATTTCACAGTGTAAGATTTTCAAAAAAGATATATCTCTCAGTATATATTTTCTTTTGTGCAAAAAAGAGAGATGATGTACAGGAAGCTGTCCCACATTTTTTAGAGTCACGAGTCTTCAGTGTGAGTTTTTCTATGTTTCCCACGGTATAAGGGACAGCTGAAGGCTTCCCTATATTTTTCACATTTATAGAGTCTCTCCATAGTGTGAGATGCCACATGTTGCCTAAAATGGAAAAAAAAAAGATATGTAGACCTTCCTGCATTTCTTATATTTCTAATTTGCATCTCCAGTGTGTTTTCTCAGTGCATGGTTAGGAGTAAGTAATTAACAAGCCTTTTCCACACGACACATCTTTATATGTTCTCTCTAGTGTGAGTTCTCACGTATCTTTTAAAATTATACATTGAAGGAAAGATTTTCTTACATTTCTTACATTTCTATGGTGTCTCACTCCTTGTGGGTTCTCCCATCTGAAGCAAGGTAGGAAAATTCAATGAGAGCTTTCCCCCAGTTTCCACATTCATACAGCTTCTCTCTAGTGCGTGGTAGGTGCCCTAAGTTGGTAGGGATAACTACAAGCCTTCCCACATTTTATACCTTCATAAGGTTTCTCTCCACCGTGAGTTCTCAAATATTTAATGACAAATGAGAAATAAGTGTTTCTTCACATTCTGTCCATATGTATTAAATCTTTCCAGTGTGACCCCTGATATATGACGGACAGCAGCCTTGCAATCCTCACATTTATAGTGTTCTTCTTCATTGAGAGACCTCACGAGAGTCCTCAAATTCAACAGACAATTTCAGGCTTGTCCTCATTCCTTAGATTAACCGGGGTAGTGCTCAGGAAAGCTTTGATATGATTCTAAAGGGATGAAGGGTCCACAGAGTCTTTCTTCAGTGTGAGTTTTTCTATGTTTCCCATGGTATAAGGGACAGCTAAAGGCTTTCCTATATTTTTCATGTGTATTAAATCCATAGGGTTTCATCCCAGAAGCACTTCTTTTCAGCACACTAAGATTTGGAATCCAGCAGAAGGTTGTCCTACATTGATTATCTTCTCTACATCCTGGAGGCCATGTATCACATGAGTTCTAAAATGACCCTTCTTGTTCTTGTGATGAACTTCAGTGCCAGCTTTCACAAGTTTTTCTTCAATGAAGGACCACAAGTGATTCCTGGTGATCTTTGTCTATTTTCTGTTTATTAACTTTTGCTCCATAAATATGATACTGAGCAACTTGCTGGTTTTAAGTTGAAGCCCATAACCTATTGATGTCACATTTCTGAAATTTTTGAGCATCATGTCCCCATAGGGAGTTCTGGGTTAGGATGAAGAAAAACCCATTCCTTCCGGAGAACATTCACCCACATACACAAAGATCACAGCATCCATAAACAAGGCAGGTGTGGGCCATTCTAGGCTATTCACAAGTAGTACAGAGGCTCAATACCAGGAAATAAAAGAGTGTAGATGGAGAGGAGACATCCACCTATAACATTTCCAAAAGGGAAACTCAACTCATAGATGTACTGCTAGGTTGGCTGTCCCTAGTGAGAGGATATTTCCTGGTTCAGATACCTGGAGGTCTCTGTGGGCATCATCCATTTATTTCAAGAGGTAACTTAAAGACTATGGGCTAAAAGAGCTGGAACAGGGTGCACCCCAGGCCATTTGAGACTGACAGGGAAGGTGATGTCTACTTCTGATTCCTACCTACCTTTAAGGGAGTGTGGACATGGCACAATAGGACTCAGCCTATACCTTTTAACTTAGGCTTAAAAGAATGTTAAAAAGCACTCCAGAACTTCCCCACATTGGATAATACCCTCAGGATAAAAGTGGCCTCCAAAGTGGGGCTCATCTCCCTAGAGTTCTTATCCCTTCTGAAACTTGTCTAATAATCTTTTGATGTTGTTAGCACTCTGGTGCCTTCAAGCATTGTATTTTTAACATTGTAGACTATGTTTTTTATTTGTGCTCAGCTTAGGTTAGGGTTAGTTGTAAATAACTAATGTGTTTGACTAATTTGGGGTTGAATAATGAAGGAACAAATTAATAACCACTTGCTTACGGGACAGTAGTTTTATTGATTTACTATAATAATAATAATAATAAACATTATTGTGGACTCAGGCTTAGAGGAGTATTTACTTATCTTTTTATTATATATTGCATATTAAGCTTTTTGTCATATCTTAAGCATAAGTATCAGACTTTCTCATTACTCTAGTTATTTAGTAGCACACTTAATGTGTTCCCCTAGGGTAGCAGCTATCTTCATAGATTTTTCTGTTCACATTTCTAGTTTAGTCTTCTTTTGATAATATCTACTTACTACCTTGTGAAGATTTGCCTTATTTCAATTATTTTTGACCTTCATATGTCTCAAAATATTTTATTTTTTCCAAGTGCTAGCTGATGTCTCTTTAGATAGTTTGTGTAACTATTTTCTGGGTGTAGGCCAAAGCAGGATAATAAGGCAAATGAAAATGTACTTGGAATTATATTATTTCACACATTTCTGAGTAGTATACCAGAGAATCTGAAAGAACCACAAACAGGCAATTTGAATATATACATTTTAAAGGACAGTTTTGAAATCTCTTAATATAAATAAATGTTTAAATCTCACCTTATGTCTCCCGGAGCAGAGTAATTGCTGCTGCTGAAAGAAACTGACACTTATTTGGATCACATCTCTGCAGGAACAACACATTTCCAGAGCATTTGTCATCATTTTCTATTGCTCAGTTCCACGGTGACAGCTTTAAGAAAAACTGTTTCTGATGTTGCAGGATTCTCTTAAATCTCTGCAAAGAATCTTCTTTAGAAAGGCTTTTCTGTGACTCTGTTTTCATATAACACATAGTCTAGTAAGATTTAGAAATTAGAAATAACTGAGCTTTAATCACGGAATAATCTTTTCCAGCCTTGAAAGAGTTTGTTTCTTTGTAAATATTTGTCCTTTAATCTTGCTCCCACTGTCATCGACCTTAATGAACTCTAAAGACTTCTCTCTCATTGAGCACATTCCCCCCTCTATTTCCCCTGCAAGTTCTGTATTAATAATAAAACTTCATTTTCCCAGTTTCAGAGATGGTTTAGAGAACTATTATTTTAAGTCTAGACAGTTTTTTTGGTCACTATTATATTCCTTGTGTTTTGCACAATGCTTAATTGGTAGCAGTATATTAATAAAAGTTTTCTTAGTGAATAGCCTAATTAGTTGTGATAGTTTGTGTATATGTGTGGTTGCAAATATACAAAAACGCCCTATGTATTACATGTGCACAATTGCAATACGTGTAGCGTTGGTCTACACAGCTCCAGCAATGCGGATTAAAATATATACATGTCAGAAACTAATAGCATTCCAAGTGGGTATCAATTGTGACCTTAATATACAGTGAAAGGAAAAATATGAATTTATGAATTCTATTGTTTTGTTATACTAGTTTCAGATGGTAAAGGAGCATCTAATGAATATTAAAGGTATTTTTCACTTGAAACCTAGCACTCAGGTTAATATCTTAAATAAGAACTCCTAATTTTGTCTACATTTATGTATCTGTATCTATATATAATTTATCTATTTAGTGTAACAAGCTAACAGGAAGTAAGAATTATTGGAGAAATGAGATAGCTTAAAAGCTTTTAAGAGACAACCTAAAGAATAAACAATTTTGATAAAACAATGTGTCAGAATAGAAAATGTTTTGATTACTGCTTTCAGCTGTTATATAAACTGTGAGTTATAATGTATAATAAAGTGAAAATACTTTTTCATTAGCATAACTTTTTTTCATCTATGAGCAGAGAAAGCAAAATCGAGGTAAAAATAGAGGTCAGAAGAGTATGCGGGGAAGTGGCATGTGTCCTGCTGCTTTTTACCTACGTACCTAAATATGCCAAGGATTTAGAGAAGGACTTAAATGACACATAATTACTAGATAATCAAAATACTATATTTTTATTTTAAGAATGTTAAAAGAAAACTCTGGAAATATCATCTGTTGTGCATTCCAGTATTGCGGAAAATAAAATAAATTACTATGTATGTGTCTGTGAGTATTTCACATTTTTGAACTGTATTGAGATAAAGAGCTATGTTCTGCAGTCTGAAAGAAACAATTATGCATTTAAGGGAAATAAAGTGATGAGTATAATAATAATCAGCAGAATATAATAAAAATCCCTAAAAGAAATGAAGGGCAATCATATTTTATTCCAATTTAAATTTAAGTTTTAGACACTTTTTTTGTTGTTTCTGTTAAAAATCATAAGTGAATTGGCAGGGATGGGTAGTTCTGTGTTTAGATGCATATGTGTTCTCTAAAAATGAGAAAATGAACTTATTTTGCTTACAGGATTACAAAGTGGCAATAATATCTTTGAGTATGATTAACATCAAGTGTGATTCTGTACATAAAATGACTTTCAAAAGGTTTCTAATATTTTAAATGTTATATTTTTAACATATTTTCATGCGTATTAAATTTCTAATAATGCAATCTTACTTCCAATTATTTAAAACTGAATATTTGGTCACAAAATAATAATAATATCACTGGGCTCTTAACAAAGGCATGTTTAAAATAATTACCCGGCCGGGCCCGGTGGCTCACGCCTGTAATCCCAGCACTTTGGGAGGCCGAGGTGAGCGGATCACGAGGTCAGGAGATCCAGACCACCCTGGCTAACACGGTGAAACCCTGTCTCTACTAAAAATACAAAAAATTAGCCGGGCGTGGTGGCGGGTGCCTGTAGTCCCAGCTACTCGGGAGGCTGAGGCAGGAGAATGGCCTGAACCCGGGAGGCGCAGCTTGCAGTGAGCCGAGATCGTGCCACTGAACTCCAGCCTGGGCGACAGAGCGAGACTCCGTCTCAAACAAAAAAGACGAAAAAAAGAATTACCCAAAGAAGGGAGAGAGTAATTGAAAGCAAACTATTCTAAAGTCCTAGCACCACTGAAAATGATTTAAAAGAACTTACGTTACACTTGATTAATTCAGAGATATCATTTGTGATAAATCAAGAACGCAGAAATGCTGGTTGAAAGCAGGACACAAAGTATAAGTTAATTTAATGAATGACAAAATAAGGTATTCATATATATGTTTATATTTCTATATAATATATAATTATACATATTACCATTATAATTCATTATGTGTGTATAATATATATAATGCAACCAGAGAACATGAATAAATTAGTAAAATATATAATTGGTGCATACATATTAAATGTGCAAGTAGATAACATCTAGAGTGTTTCTATACAGCATCAGAGATCTTACAATGTAATAAACTTTGGAAAACATTAAAATTTCAATGGATATTAAGTAACATTTTAATATGTGTTTAGAATATTATAATGAATTTGATGTTTTGCCATACCAGGCCATGTAACAAATGCCACAATACTCTGAAACAAACTAAAAATACAAAAGGTCTGCATAGAAGAGCATGCTTACTTCTTTCCAGAACTTACTCTGTGAGAGATAAAGTCATGTAAATAAAATTATGTATGTTATAGCATCAGTTTGTGTGCTGAAACAGGGCCTGGTATGTGAGATATTATGAGACTATGAACAAGAAATGAGGAAGAAAGTAAGAATGTGAAATTTGAGTAGATAATTGATAGATGAATAGAGCTTTTCCAGGTAGACAGAGGGATTTTTGAGACCAAGAGAGGACCAGGAGATCAGGATGTTTAAGATACGAAAATAGTATTTTGCATTTGGGGAAATTCAGCCTTTGGCATGACTATGGTATCCAGAGTGTTCAACAATTAATAATAATGGTCAACATTGATCAAGGCTTTAGTACGTGCCAGGGTTCTTTACCCGTGTTACCTGTGTATACCACATGTAATGTCTAATTTATTCTTCACAATAATCCTTTATGATACATTATCCTCCTTTTGCCAAGAAATAATAAGTAAATGAGGTCAAGCTAATAATATGGTATCCTTTCAAATAAATATATCGTATTTGTTCAATATTCATTTAATTATATTAGATAAAAATGCATTATTAATGATAAAGTTTATACATTTATTTCTCCATGTTTGAAGTAAGGGCTTATTAGGTGTAATTCCCCCAACCCCCAAAAGTATAAAGATCAGCATCTTTATACTTTTCCCTTTGCTTGTATTCAGTGGCATATTTCCCTCTGCTTATATTTGCTTGCTGGTAAATATTTAATAGATGGCTCTGGGGAAAAAAAAGAAAAGGAAAGGAAAGAAAAAAAATCCCCAATACCTGATGTTTGCTGATTTCTGTTGTGCAAATACTCCTACCAGAGTAAATTTAAACTCCCAAAACATGACGTCACTGAACACAGGGCTGGGAAGATGAATGTACACACTATGTCGCCACCCAGCTCAACAACGCAACAACGCAATGGCCCATGTCTCTTCCTTCTTGTCATTCTTAAGACTTCATTATTCATAATACAGCGGTGTACTCATCTGACCCAAATTTCTTTATATCATGTATCTTTGGAATAGTATTTTCCACACTATGTAATGATTCTTTTTGATTACGTACTTTGATTTTCTATCTTTTTCTTTCCCCACAAGAATGTGAACTACCAAAGGGGAGGAGCCTTATCTACTTTTTCATCACTGTACCCCGCGTGTATCTTAGCATCTGGCATATAAACTCAATGCGTATATGTTGAATTGAAGAATAAGACTTTGGTCAAGGCAAATATGAGAGGCATTTCCTTTGATCATTCATGTTACTAAATCAGTAGGTCCAAATGTTGACAAAAAGAAGTTAAATTGGTGATATGGTTGAATGATAATTTAATTATGATATGACATAATTTGGGGACCTACATCTTTATAAAATGAAATTGTAAGGCAAATATGGAATATTCCTCTTTTTCTAATAGAGATGTCAGATGGACAGCATGAGGTCATTTTCTGCTAAACCACGATTTTGTGTTTTGTTTTTTATTGTAGCTCTGTGGAATGGAGTGGAAGAGGTAGAGCAATGGTTAGAAATAGGAAGGCAAATATTGGGACCTATAATTTATGCTAATGTCATTGATCAGAAGGACTACTGAAATGTTGCATCTCCAGTATGGAGTGCACGAGAGTCTGCACAATGATCAATATTGTGTCAATGCTTATTGAATTGAAATTAAGAAGGAGACATTTAAAGGTGCAGGGTAATGTGATCAAGACAAAATGATTTTCTGGATCTTCGAGTTAATATTGATAATGCAGCTGTATCATTTTGTTTACAACTCAATCTTCACAAATTTTTAGATATAAGTATATTCAAATATTGTTACATTCTCAGGGTCAAATACAAATTATTTGGTAATTACAGTTTTACTAGGTGAACTTCCATAGTTTAGGTGGTGTAGGAAAACCAGTCCAGAATTTTTTGAAGCATGGCATTGGATATGTGCTGACTGGCTCATGTGCTCATATTATGTGATATAGTCTGATTACTTTAGAGACACATATAACCAACTCTAATATCTTTTCTCTTTGCTTTTAATTGAAAAACTCTTCCTGGTATCCTTGTACGTTAATGCCAAGATAATTAATTGTACTCTACCCATAAAGGAGAAAGTGAAACATTCTCAAGGCAATCAAAGTAAACTGCAGAGAAGAGTAGAAAAAAAGAAATAATAAATTTCTGTGTCATTGAAGTAATATAGAAATTCATATTAAGAAAACATTTACTTTTTAAAAAATTGTTAATAACAAGTCATGCTTATGTGTTCATTTTTAAATACCATTCTGCCCATCGGAATGTGTTTTTAGCAGTAGGATGCACACATCACACAAACACAATTCATCAATGAATAGGAAAATTGTATTGATCTCTTAAATTACTGGATTTTCAGGGATTTATTTTTACAAAGAAAAACACAAGAAAGAAAAGTTAGATTTAAATTATATAAAAACAATGTATTGTCTGTCTGAGATCCATTTATCCCAGTAAACTCCTTTTTTACCTTGAAATTATTCTTCCTTCCTTGTTCCTATTTTCTAGCGTGCCACCATTGCCTATCTGAAAATTTTGCTTAATACCACCTCTTCTGATTATTCCATACACAGACTAAACATTTTCCCTTGATGTTGCTCTAGTTTTCTTAACAGCATCATGCTTTCCATTAGACAGCAACTAAACCCCGTTTTTTTTTTTCCCTCTGTGGGACTACATTTGCCTCATGCCTCTTTGTCATGTTTTAAAAATTTTTATTTTTTTAATTTTTATTTTTGAGACAAAGTCTTGCTCTGTGGCCCAGGCTGGACTGCAGTGACCCAATCTCGGCTCACTGCAGCCTCCTCTTCCCAGGTTCAAGTGATTCTCCTGCCTCAGCCTCCTGAGTAGCTGGGATTACAGGTGTGAGGCAACATAGCTGGCTAATTTTTGTATTTTTAGTAGAGATGGGGTTTCACCATTTTGGCCAGGCTAGTCTCAAACTCCCAACTTCAAGTGATCCTCCTACGTTGGCCTCCCAAAGTGCTGGGATTACAGGCATTAGCCATCCTCCTTGGCTTGACGTGAGTTTTTTTTGTTTTTTTGTTTTTTGTTTTCCTTTTGCCTCCTTATCCCCACAGTTTCCACAAATCCCCACGCTTATTTGTAACTGGTAATCCAATGTTTATTCACATCATTGTTCAGTCTATAGTCATGATTTTCATTTTGCTAAGTGTCTCAGACCCCATTCTCTGGCTGAGCCTTGGTGCCCCAGAAAATGAGGACAGAATTTATATTTCTCTGTGCACAAGATAAGAACTTTTTGTGGATGTGTTATCTGTCTGACTTCATGTTTTGACCATCTATACATGCCTCATTCCTCAATTACATCACTCTCTCTCTCTCTCTCTTTGTGTGCTTTCTAAAGGATTCTATTTAGCTTCTGCATTTGTGAGCAGCTGAAAACAGAACGGAATTCAATTCACTATATAGAGCATTTTGAATTGTCTCTCTTTGGCTAGATTTTAAAAATGTAATAAAGGGTGTCATGGAAGGAACTTATTTTGGAAATCCAGAGCTCATTTGCATCTATATTGTATTTTGTGTCAAGGATTTAGGAAGGTCAAACACTCTCATTGAGATCATATAATAGGCAGAGGTCACTTTTCTCTGCAGACAAAAATCCTTCATGATATTTATTCATGAACTAGGACAATCGCAACAGTAAAATAATTCATTGCCCAAAATATCTTTGCTCAAAAATTCAAATAGCCAGATGGTGGTTGTGCATTCTTACATCCTTTAAAATATGCTGCAGTCAACAGATTATAAGTCAGTGAGAGAAAGGAGAGTTGACATTCAGTGTAAATATAATATGATCATAACCATCTATCTGTTATATGCAGTTACAAGAGAATAATATGATGAAAAAAGGAGCATTTTCCTTAATACAGGTCATGGTATTTTGTGCTAAAAATTGGTGTAACATACATTTTATATGTAAATGTATTAGTCTTAGATTTATTCTACCATATATGAAGACTGTCCTACATCATAAAATTCAAGAATTCAATTCATGATTATTATGTAATACTAAATGCAAGCTTATCAAGTAGTATGTCTTATATGATTGGCCCCCAAATAGCAGCCAGTTAGGCCTAATATAATAATGTCTATATCTACCTGATACATTACTTTCCCTAGTGTCATTTCTTCAGTTGATATGATACAGAGTTGGGGCTTAGGAATATTCAGACTTTAAAATTGGGATGTATAATTTTCCCAGTTGTAATTATTTTATAAACAGAATTTTACGTAGTAGGCTACATTCCTTTTTAAATTTTTTAAAAGAGAGGAAGAGAAATTTCACATTTTTGAGAAATATGGTAAATGGAAATCATAATTCCAGCCAGAGTCTTGGTTAAACAAAACTTTAAGGAAGCAGTCCTATAAACATATCATTTTAGAACAAATATATTTTATCTATCTATCTATCTATCTATCTATCTATCTATCTATCTGTCTATCATCTATCTGTGTACCTATCTATCTATCTAAAGGAAATTGTTTATCAAGGTGGAATAGTTCAGGAAAAAGATATTCATGCCTATAGGAGATTTACAGACACTTTTCACTCCCCGGAATGCAGTCCTCCCTTACCCCAGCCTCTTGATTTCCATTCCTACATCTGCTAATTTCACCTCACCTTTTGCCTACCAACTCTATTGTCAACTTCTCTGGGAAGCTTCTTTACCCTCAGCACCCACCCACACCAGTTTATATTCCTTACTTTCACATGACTCTTTCCTATTTAACTCTTACAACAAATAGAATTTTAATTCTTGATAGAATTATTTGGTTGATTAGACTATGCCATCCATAAGAGCAGGGTCTGTGTCTATTTTTGATTACTAGAATCTATCCTAGTCTGATATAAAAGTATTTGTCAAAAGAATAAACTTGACTTAAAGAATACATATCATATAAGTTGTCATTTTAGTTATTAAATGCAAATAAATTCATAAATAGTAAATAAATAAGGGAGTTTAAGGGGACCTCTCTGTGTAGCATTGCAAATATTGCCCTTTGTAACCTGTTGTATTGCAAAGACTGTGCCTAGTGTAAAGGTTGTCAAACTTGAAACACTTAGAACATGAAAACTTCCTGGTAAAAAGTGTTTGTGATCTGTCTCTGCTGTCTAAGGAAGACAAATGGTACAGAGTGCCAATAAATGGACGCTTAGCACAGTTAAAGGGGGCTGGGTCAGCTGAGGACCAAGAGCTGGAGCCATGGTCCTCCCCTCTACCTGCATCTACATTCCGTTTTTATTATGCATAGACATATCCCAATATGGAATTCATGGCAAGTGTAACTAGCCTATACACATCTATTTGAGAAAATAAAAACGTTAATAAATTATGATAAATATTCTACATTTAAACATTAAAAAGTGTGAACTACAGTTAAGGACAAAGGCATACTTTGCACTCCCACCAACAGTGTGAAAGCATTCCTATTTCTCCATATCCTCTCCAGCATCTGTTGTTTCCTGACTTTTAAATAATCACCATTCTAACTGGCGTGATATGGTATCTCATTGTGATTTTGATTTGCATTTCTCTAACGACCAGTGATGATGAGCTTTTTATTTTATTTATTTATTTATTTATTTTTTTATTGTTGCACTTTCTGTTTTTATTTGTCCTAGCTTTCTAATCCTATGTTAGGTTCCCACCTAAGTGTAACGTGGCTCTTTTTTTTTTTCTTTTATTATTATTATTATTATTATTATTATTATATTTTAGGTTTTATGGTACATGTGCGCAATGTGCAGGTAAGTTACATATGTATGCATGTGCCATGCTGGTGTGCTGCACCCACCAACTCGTCATCTAGCATTAGGTATATCTCCCAATGCTATCCTTCCCCCCTCCCCCCACCCCACAACAGTCCCCGAAGTGTGATGTTCCCCTTCCTGTGTCCATGTGTTCTCATTGTTCAATTCCCACCTATGAGTGAGAATATGCGGTGTTTGGTTTTTTGTTCTTGCGATAGTTTACTGAGAATGATGATTTCCAATTTCATCCATGTCCCTACAAAGGACAGGAACTCATCATTTTTTATGGCTGCATAGTATTCCATGGTGTATATGTGCCACATTTTCTTAATCCAGTCTATCATTGTTGGACATTTGGGTTGGTTCCAAGTCTTTGCTATTGTGAATAATGCGGCAATAAACATACGTGTGCGTGTGTCTTTATAGCAGCATGATTTATAGTCCTTTGGGTATATACCCAGTAATGGGATGGCTGGGTCGAATGGAATTTCTAGTTCTAGATCCCTGAGGAATCGCCACACTGACTTCCACAAGGGTTGAACTAGTTTACAGTCCCACCAACAGTGTAAAAGTGTTCCTATTTCTCCACATCCTCTCCAGCACCTGTTGTTTCCTGACTTTTGAATGATTGCCATTCTAACTGGTGTGAGATGGTATCTCATTGTGGTTTTGATTTGCGCTTTTTAAAAACATGTTTGTTGGCTACATAAATGTCTTCTTTTGAAAAGTGTCTGTTCATATCCTTCACTCACTTTTTGATGGGATTGTTTTTTTCTTGTAAATTTGTTTAAGTTCCTTATAGATTATGGATATTAGCCCTTTGTCAAATGGGTAGATTGCAAAAATTTTCTCCCATTCGGTAGTTTGCCTATTCACTCTGATGATAGTTTCTTTGGCTGGACAGAAGCTCTTTAGTTTAATTAGATCTCATTTGTCTATTTTTGCTTTTGTTGCTATTGCTTTTGGTGTTTTAGTCATGAAGTCTTTGCCCATGTGTATGTCCTGAATGGTACCACTTAGGTTTTCTTCTAGAGTTTTTATGGTTTTACATTTTACGTTTAAGTCTTTAATCCATCTTGAGTTAATTTTTGTGTAAGGTGAAAAGAAGGGGTCCAGTTTCAATTTTCTGCATATGGCTAGCCAGTTTTGCCAGCACCATTTATTAAATAGGGAACTCTTTCCCCGTGCTTTTGTTAGATTTTTTGAAGATCAGATGGTTGTAGATGTGTGGCATTACTTCTGAGGCCTCTGTTCTGTTCCTTTGGTCTATATATCTGTTTTGGTACCAGTATCATGCTGTTTTGATTACTGTAGCCTTGTAGTATAGTTTGAAGTCATGTAGCATGATGCCTCTAGCTTTTTCTTTTTGCTTAGGACTGTCTTGGCTATATGGGCCCTTTTTTTGGCTCTACATGAAATTTAAAGTAATTTTTTCTAATTCTGTCAAGAAAGTCAATGGTAGCTTCATGTGGATAGCATTGAATCTATAAATTGCTTTGGGGAGTATGGGCATTTTCACAATATTGATTCTTCCTATCCATGAGCATGGAATGTTTTTCCATTTGTATGTATCCTTTCTTATTTCCTTGAGCAATGTATCCTGTCTTATTTCCTTGAGCAGTGTTTTTTTGTTCTCCTTAAAGAGGTCATTCACAGCCCTTTTAAGTTGTATTCCTAAGTATTTTATTCTCTTTGTAACAATTGTGAATGGGAGTTCACTCATGATTAGTTCAACCATTGTGGAAGACATTGTGGCAATTCCTCAAGGATCTAAAACCAGAAATACCATTTGACCCAGCAATGCCATTGCTGAATATATACCCAAAGGATTATAAATCATTCTGCTATGATTTATATATGTTTATTGCAGCACTGTTCACAATAGCAAAGACTTGGAATTAACCCAAATGCCCATCAATGATAGACTGCATAAAGAAAATGTGGCACATACACACCATGGAATACTATACAACTATAAAAACGGATGAGGACATGGATGAAGCTGGAAATCATCATTCTCAGCAAACTAACACAAGAACAGAAAACAAAACACCACATGTTCTCACTCACATGTGGGAGTTGAACAGTGAGAACACATGGACACAGGAAGGGGAACATCACACACCGGGGTCTCTCCGGGGATGGGGGGCTAGGGGAGGGATAGCATTAGGAGAAATACTTAATGTAGATGACAGGTTGATGGGTGCAGCAAAATGCCATGGCACATGTATACCTGTGTAACAAACCTGCACATTCTACACATGTATTCCAGAACTTAAAGTGTAATAAAAAAGCATACTTTGTGTTTAAAGTCACCATTGGTGATTCTGAGGGAGTATGGGAGCAGCTTCGGAAGTTCTAGTAATATCCTGGATATATATGAGTTTCCATAACCACATATATTGTTAGAATACCTCATGTAAATACATTTATGTTTTCTCATAGTCCTAAGATTAACTCGAACATCTTCAACATCTTTGCTAAGCCCCATGTGAGTTAGTGGCATCTGTGTCTTCTGGTCAAGAACCCATGTCTTCGTTGAAGAGTAAACATGGCTGCCTTTTGCTCCAAAGAGAGACACGGCCTCAACCTTCCAAGACTCTTTGCTATGCAAGCATCTTTTTTTTTTTTTTTTTTTTTTTTGAGATGGAGTCTAGTTCTGTTGCCCAGGCTGGAGTGCAGTGGCATGATCTTGGCTCACTGCAACCTCCGCCTGCCATGTTCAAGCAATTCTCCTGCCTCAGCCTCCCGAGTAACCAGGACTACAGGTGCGCACCACCATGCCTGGATAATTTTTTGTATTTTTAGTAGAGAAAGGGTTTCACCATGCTGACCAGGCTGGTCTTGAACTCCTGAACTTATGATCTGCACATCTCAGCCTCCTAGAGTGCTGGGATTACAGGCGTGAGCCACTGCGCCTGACCAGCATCCTTTTAAACACAGTGTGGAAAAAATGGGAAAAACTTTCCTTTTGAATTGGTTTCAGCTCATCACAGGCTTGTGGCAATTTCTCACTTTGTCTGTCCATTCACAGTCTAAAACATATGTGTTTGGATGTTCATAGCCATATTGTTTATAAGTGAAAACACCAAAAGCAATCTAAGTGACATTTTCTAAAATAGTGCAGATCAATAATGTTGCATATAAGTACAATGAAACATTATGTAATATAGATTTGTATTTATTAAAATGAAAAAACATATAGGATATACTGCCTAATACAAAACAATATAAAATAGTTGTTCAAAGTATAGAAATAAGAAGAGCCCACTGTAGCTGTTATTGCTTTTGTTGGCTTATGGTTCATAACCATAGGGATCTTATCAAAAAAATTTTTAAAAATTGTTGAAAATCTCTCTCTCTATATATATATATGTTTTACATATATATATGTTTTACATATATATAAAACATATATATACGCACACGCACACACACATATGACTTATATATACTTAACAGGATGCACACATAGCAGGATACACACAAATGTTAGAAGTTGTTAACACCACAAAGCATAATTTTGGTGACTTTATTTTATCTAGTATACTTTTCTACCATTCTTGAATGCTTTGTATTAGGAATAAGCTATTTTCCAAAGCATTTGGTGCCAAAAACCCATGGAGTTTTCTAAACTCTGCATTTGTGTTCTTAAATTATTAGGTGCAATAAGAAATTTATTTTCTTAAGCGTCCAGCATATGGAAGAGTTACACATAGAGGTGCATATCCTAGAATAGGTTCTCTGTGATAGTTACTGCCCACTGACATGTTCTTGGTTCTATATTTCTTTTTTTTTGTTTAAAATGTAAAGTTTAATGGTGCTATTTTCTTTGCTGCAACGTAGTTTAAATAATTTAAGATAAAGCAAGGAGATACAAGTGCACTGTATTATCATTAATCTCTTTAGTCTCCATATAACATCAACACTTTTTGCAAAGCTATGTAACTGAGTCACTTATTCAATAAGCATCTACTTAACACTCATTCTATGTCAGACAAAATGGTAGAGCCTATATATGAAAGAAGAAAGTTCCTGTCTGAAAAAGGTCAGCACGGGATGTGAGAGAGACTAACAAATTGACTACAACACAATTTTATAGACACTGTGACAGATCATGGGTATGGGTGAAATGTGCCTGTGAAAGGTGTGTGTGTGTGCGTATGTGTGTGTGCATGTGTCTGTACTGGGGAGTTGTGGTTGTGAAGGGGTTGTTATGATTTTTTCAGAGTACATAGTGTTAGAAGAGGACTCCAAAAGGAAGTCATACCTGGTTGCTAAAGAACAAACTCGAAATAAATCTTAAAATAAATATTTGGGGAAAAAAAGAGAAACATATTCAAGGCAGAAGAGCAAATGGATGGAAACTGTAACAAACAAAGAGATAGTCATGTTCTGAGAACTGAGAATTGAGCAACTTGGTATTGTGTTGTATTCTCATAGGACAGTGGCAAGAAATTGGCCTGGATACGTGAGCAGGCTGTATCAGTAAAGTGCCTTGTACACCAAGCTAGGAGTTTGCAGTAAAGTAAGACTCAGGGTACGTTTGAAAGACCTTAAACAAAGGAGGAAACTTATCTATGGTGTTTGTAAGAAACAAAATTCTAAAAGCTGTATAGGAAAAGGATTGGCCATGAAGCATGAAATATAAATATAGAAAATTGTTTTTTGAGGCATTTCTAGATCAAAAGCTGTCTTCCAAGTTAATATTTTCACCTTCTCATGTTCGTCCCTATCCTTCTCCTCCAAATTCAAGGATTTTGATGAAAGAAACTCCTCTTCCCAAAGAGGAAAGGAGATCTTTGCAAGAAACCTTCATGATTTTCAATTTAGGCTATTTAAGCCACATACATTGGGTAGCTCAGAGACAATAATATGTAGTTGATCTTACATTGAATAAACCAATAGATTGATTGATTGATTGATTGATTTTTATTATTTATTTATGTATTTTTTATATTTTTTGAGGCGGAGTCTCACTCTGTCGCCCAGACTGGAGTGCAGTGGCACGATCTCGGCTCACTGCAACCACCGCCTTCCAGGTTCAAGCGATTCTCCCGCCTCAGCCTCCCAAGTAGTTGGGACTGCAGGCACCTGCCACCATGCCTGGCTAATTTCTGTATTTTTAGTAGAGAGGGTTTCGCCATTTGGCCAGGCTGGTCTCAAACTCCTGACCTCAGGTGATCTGCCCACTTCGGCCTCCCGAAGTGCTGGGATTACAGGCGTGAGCCACTGCACCCAGGCAATAAGACATTTATTTTAAATATATTTTGAACTAAACCCAGCCTTGAGTACTCTGTTGGGCATTTGATTTGCTCATGAATATATGCCTCTATCACAAGAAATTGTCATATGACAAACTGAGGAGGGGTCAGAATCACTTTTAGGTATCTTTTAGGTCGGTAAGAAGTTATAATGCTGCCTTAAATATATTTATTTGACCGTAAGTACAGGACTTGATATTCACACTCATAAAAGACCACATACAACCTTCTTTTAAAAATTAATGAAGTAATAACCACTGTAAAACACATACTCCCTTAAATTATTTTTAATTGCTATTCTTTGGAAAGAACAATGAGCTTGTCAAAAGTCTTTACTGCCTCCATCTCCATTGTGGATAAGACAAGACAAGAAAAGTATAGAAAGTTATCTCTATCTCTAGCAGCTTGTTATGTGTTTAGTGAGACAGAATTAATGTCCATAAAATATTTTGAAAATAATAGATTATAGAGTATAATCAAGTGCTAAGATTGCTGTGAATGATACCTATGCTGCAGACGTTTTGAGGAAGGAGAGAGATCCTTATAAACTAAAAGAATCAAGAAATAATTGATTAGGAAAGTGGGAAATTTCCAGACTTTGAAATGGGAGAAAATTTTTGAAAATATTAACAATGGAAATGTATGGAACAGTTATTACATATTTGGTGCTGCGCTCAGTATATCGTGCACATTCCACAATCGGTTCCTTACAAATATTTAATATGAGAAGCTTCATTGCTCCCATTTAACAAATGAAGGAAGTGAAGCACAAAAAAGCAAGGGGGTGCCACAGCTCACACAGTTGGTAGGTTCAAGCGTGTTCGTGAACCTAGAGCTCCCAACCTGTGCTATTAAATTCTCAACAAAGAAAAACATGAGCTAAAAGATGTGGATAATGTATGAATTAGCTCACTGCTGAAAGGCCATTGGCTTGTTCCTTGAACAATTTTTTAGAAGTACTGATTATTGGGCTGAACTGCCCACATTGTCTGAAAATACATCTTAAAACAATACTTTAATGATGGCAAATTTCAGTCCAGAAATGGAATTATCATTAGTCCAAACTCAACTTACAGTTTAGAAAGTAAAATGAAACTGGTTAATCAACTAAATTATTAAACATAAATACGATGTCAACATTTGAAAATTTTGGATCTAAAAAACCAACTTTCCTAAAATCATATAATTATAATTTTATTAGAATAACTTTTGTAAAGCAAATAACTCTTACTCTTAATTTCAAAGTATACTGTAACAGAATATATCATAAGTAGAATTATCCGCATTATCATCTATTAGATCTTATGCAAAAAAATCACTAATATTACTAAAGGTAACTACTTAATCTTTGTGGCATAAGGTTTTAGTAAAAAAAAAAAATTATTTAGACAAGTTGACCATATAAGCTATTATTTCACTACATGAGGTGTCCAAGAAATCTGTTTACCTAAAAATACCTCTACTCATTAAAATAAATACAACTTCAGTGTGAGGAAGTGAGGCCAAGTAATACTTCCTTTTTACAATTTTAATTACTTTAGCTTGTTTCTAATGCAAGATAATTTTTGATGTGTGTAATGTTCTCAAATTATGCTCTGAGTATCTTTACAACTATAGGATAACTTTGGGAAAGATATTTGCAATGTTAAAATTACATAATAAAACATTGTCTAGAATAAACATCTTTAGGAAAACATTAAAATAACAAGAGAAATCTCTACCCAAAAAAAGGCAAAAGATGTAAATAGGCAGTTAGTATAAATGGAACCTTAAGAATGGCAAGCACATACAAAACTACTCAGACTCACCATCTAGAATCATGTACATTAAAAGAATAATGTCAACTCACTTCACATTTACTACACTAGCAAATACTATGAAACTAGAGGATGTGGGGAGTGGAGAAACCCTCTTGCTGATGGAAAAGCACCTGCTGCAGCCATTGAAGAGCATCTCGGGTTGCTTAGTTAAATACCTGCATTTCACATGGCCCAGCAATCCTGCTCCTGGGTGTGCACCCCTAGAAACTCTAACAGAGGTTCATCATGGCACATACAGAAGGTGTTTGCTTTCGTATTGTTTGGAGGGACATTTGAGGCCATTTGGAAGTCTATCACTGAGGTACAGTGAAATGTGGAAGATGTACACTGCGGGCACTACACAGTGCTGAAGAGCGATGCTCAAGCTCTGCACCTAGTAACATGGATCAATTTTAAGAGTGTCCCACATCTCTTCTTTCAGACCCACCCCAAATACCACACTCTGGTAACCACCACTCTACTCTCTATGTCCATGAGTTCTGCTTTTGTAGACTCCACAGATACATGAGATGATGTGGTATTTGTCTTTCCGTAAAAAGTTTCAGTTAAACGGGAGGAATAAATTTTAGTAATATTACACAGAATGGTGACTATAATAAATAACAGTGCACTCTATATTCCAAAACTGCTAAAAGAATATATATATTTTAAATATTTCCCTGCAGAAAAATGATAATGATGTGATGCGATGAAGTGATTAATTAGCTTGTTTCACCATTTCACAATCTAAACATATATTAAAACATCACATTTTATCCCATAAATATATACAATTACTATTTGTCAATTAAAAATAAATTAAAACGAAGAAAGTTCTAAGTGAAAATAAATAAGAAACAAAATTCAGTATGTCTAATACGCTGAAGGAAATTAGTCTTCAAATATATGCATTTAGAAGGAAGCGTACAAAACATATATATATACTCAATTCAGTAGAATGGCTGCCTCTGGGGAGCAAGGGGAGTAGGTGTGGTCGGAAAAAAATTTAAGGGGCTTAATTGATTTAACTAATACTATTTACTGTAAAAGACAAATCATGAATATTCATGACTTCATGCATTAAAGTTTTAGTCTTGACTCACATTATACTGCCATGAGCAAATGTATGGGCAGGCAGCCAAATGATATACTTTGGGGATTCCGCCCACCCTATAATAATTCACAAATAACCCAGTGAATCATTTCCATCCCACCCAGTAAAAAGGAAGAGGTGTGGGAGTTTTGATGGGCCAAGCATGGAAGGTGCACCTCTCGCCATTGCTCCCCATCATTAGTCATGCTTTGCCATGGACGGTCAGCAATGAAAGCCAGGGAAGGCAGGCCGGGTGCAGTGGTTCACACCTGTAATCCCAGTACTTTGGGAGGCCGAGGCAGGCAGATCACGAGGTCAAGAGATTGAGACCATTCTGGCCAACATGGTGAAACCCTGTCTCTATTAAAAATACAAAAATTAGCCTGGCATGGTGGCACATGCCTGTAGTCCCAGCTACTTTGGAGGCTGAAGCAGGAGAATCGCTTGAACCGGGAAGTGGAGGTTGCTGTGAGCCAAGATCGCACAACTGCACTCCATCCTGGTGACAGAGGGAGACTCCATCTCAAAAAAAAAAAAAAAAAAGGGAAGAAAGCTGGGAAAGGTAAATTCAAGTTGCATGCTGTGCAAAAACAGAAATGAATTCTGTGGAGAGTGAGCCAGTACTGCCTGTACATGTAGAATGATAATGTGACTTAAATTGAAATGTTCAATCAATGCAACCATCTGCACTGAGGTGCACCTGTCCCTAACTAAACATGAAATACACTGAGCTTTATATCAATCAGTCTTGAATGATGAAGCAAAATTATGAATACACATAATATTCGTCCAGGTATTGCTGTGAAAGCATTATGGTGATTGGGAACAACTGTAATCAGCAGAGAAATATGTTTTTAAAATGGAGAAATAATTGCAGTCAGGAATTATGCTACGTATACACATAAAAACCTCTATCATAAAGCTTGAAGTATGTAGTAGAATATTTGAATAATTATTAAATTGATATAATTGCATTTTAGAATGTAACACATCACTACAATTTTTCCTTATGATTATAATTCGGGAAAATAGCAAATGGAAAAGATATACTAGAGAAAATCACTGTGACTTGATTGAGGCATTGTGTTTGATAATTACGTGATATTAAGATATCCCAAAATCTCAGCCAAAATAGGTTAGGCCCAGTTTTCCCTTCTGTCTTTTCCTCATATTGAGAGTCAAGACTTCTTTCCCTACAATCACTTAATGCACTTCTATCTCCTATGTCCATCAACCTGACAGGAAATTATAGGACACATCTGTGTTTGTTCTGGGGACTGTGTTTATTGTTCATTGCATCTTGGCTGTTAACATCATCTTATCATTTTCAGTGAATGTTGGTAACAAGCATATTTCCTTTCCTTCTGCCTGTTGTTGTGTGACACACAGGGATGGAAATTTTTATCTTTTCTTAAAATTTTGCCATTTTTCTCTTTTCTCTAGTTATACCTCCATTTTCCTCTGCTGCGTGGCCCCAGGAGAGATTTTAATTAGCTTTCTAACCTTGGTCCAGATTGCACATGCAAAGGGTAGAGGATGCAACACCCCCGCTTGTGGAGCTGCCACTTGTCTCTGGCATGGTGGGTTCAACATTTGCTGCAAGTCCCACTGATTCTGACTGTTTCTTTCAAGGGCCACATATTCAAAATCGAAACTCATAATTAAGCATCCTATGAATAAAATACGCTGCCAGCTGAATATTCATTCGGATATGTACGATAATAATAACTGTTCCATTGCTGGTGTAGATAGAGAGTTCCTGAACAATCCCAAAGATTGTTAAAATTAACAAGCTTAATTACTTGAAGAAACCTTGTGCAAATTAGCATGATCATACGTATTTCAGGAAAAAGCACACGATCTTTTACATAATAAATGAATTTTGCTCAGATTCTTGGGTTTGTAAGGCATTGCTGGCCAAGCATGGAATGTTTTCCTGTGGTATGGTGTGTGAAGTGAGTTACACGATACACAGAAAAACATTTAGGTTTCAATATTTACTTTAAGCTATATGACTTTTTAATACTTCACCAAGCAGTAATTTTGCAGCTATTATTATTAAGAATCACATAAGCAGCACTAGTAATGTCGACAACATGAACAGTAGGTGTGGTACTTGAAACCTTAGAAACAATGTATTTCCATCATATCTGATAAAAAATATAGATAGTACATAACATATAAATTACTCATGTAGATTTGTATATTGCTGACCTCAGGAAAAATATCCCATGCCTGAAATATTTCTTGGGAGATGCTTTAATTATGCTAAAGTCATGTATGTCACAATAAAAGAAATAGTTTCATCTTTGTAAAGATACTCTTTGATGGGCACATAGGGAAGCAGAAACCAATTGAGATAGGTGTTATCATTTAAGAAAATACTGATGTACTATTTAAAATAGTAAACCATATTAAAAGCATGCCACAAAATTCTCAAAATGTATATTCCCTGATTTTAAGGAGATTGGAAATGACTACAAAGTTACTGTGTACTTGGCTGTCATGTAGAAAAGTGCTTATTTTTTAAAAAGAACCTCATGTGCCTCTGGACTGAACATTGTATCTGTGACATCCAATTCATGATTGAGACAGGCTGTGCAAATGTTCATCTTTTGCAGTTATATTTATTCATTTCAACAGCTGAGGTCTATTCTTAAAAAGAAACCTTACATCATCCTTCTCTCTGTAAGACAAAGTGCATAAGATGATTGCAAACCTGTAGTCATGACAATACCTTAATAAGGGTGAGTTGTATTATTTTGTTAATCTGAACAGTAGGTTTTAAATCCATGTGAAGAACACACTGAAAATAGTTTTAACATTAATAAGAAAGACTTGAAAGACTTGAAAAAAAAGGACTTCTTATGTATTTTCCTGAGCATGCTCATAATTGCAATTGTGCAATAAATTATTTTCTCCTCATTCTTCAGACATTACTAAATCCTTTTACACACTCAAATAACAGAACTTAGACATCACTTCATGTGGCTTCTGCAAAGGGAAAAATGGGAATAAAATGCACTTACATCATTTTGTTTGAGAATTAATTCTCAGCATCTAAACCTTTTAGTAAGGTGTTTAAATACATTTTTTCTTTTTCTATATATGCATTTGTAAATAAAGAATCCTAGTGCTGAATAACATTAAAAAGAAAGTAATAATCCTTTATACACAGGTCTGTTTCACCAACAACAAAGTAATGTCGAATAAATTGTCGTTTATATTTACTTTACCTACTGCTTGTTTCTCTTTTATCTATGCCTGTCTGTGCTGTATATATGGGACAGCGGACATTGCAAATATCTTACAATGGCCACATAATCATTAAATTCATATATTAAGAACAGCAAAGCAAAATGATAGAAGGGGCCTGGGGCCATAAGGACATTGAGGAGGAGACACCTTATTGTTCCTGAAAAACGTATCTTTAGACTGATTATGTGAGAAAACCAATGTTTATTTAAACTTCAAGAGTCAACTTTTTGTTGCATGAGTTAAATGCACTCATAAATGTTTCAAACAGTAAGCAGATATGATGGAAACTCATAATTATTATGTTCAAATCCAGGACATCGGGATAGATCCGCTACTTCTTGACACTCTTGCCATAATAATGCCTCTGGCCACCGAGTGGAAAATGTAACAAACAGGCAATATAGGAAAAGCATCATGGCCCCTTTCTTAAGAGTGAAAAACTGAGATTGTACAAAGATCATGATCCAGTCATAACTTCGTTTAGGTAATTTTGATTATTTCAATATTTTATGAAATATAATAATATGTAAAATATATATCTTAAAGAAATTACAAAGAACTGGTCAAAACTGAAGAAGGAGAAGTAATTGGCAAGCCACGATGCCATGGCAGCTAATGAACTTATTTCCATCACTTTCATTTTAAATATCTATCCAGGATGCACTCTTATTATCCAAATGTTATATGCATTAGGAATAGAACAGAAATATAAGTAAAGTAATTTTCCTTAATGCAATACAGAGATAAAGAGAAGAAACTTTGAATGAAACATTAAAAGATAAATATAAAAAAGCAGAAAGTCTAAATATAGATTTAACCAGTGTTTCATACTGATACAGTCGAGAAAATGGGGAAGAGGAAATACTTGCTGCTATAATGGTTAAAAATTTGGAATTGTTCAAAGACACAAAAGCTCAAATTTGTTAATGCCAAGGAGCCCCAACAGATTAAATATAAAGAAATCCACATTTGTACAAATCACAGTGAAACTGTTAAACATCTAAGACAAACAGAAATGTCCAAAGCCACTGAAGAGCACAGAGCCCAGTATCTATATTGAAATAAAAAATGCAGTTAGACTTACAGGCTGGTTTTCAATAGCAACAGTGGAAGCCAAGACAGTGCGATATGATCCTCAATGTACTGAGGATAAATGTCCAGAGTGAAACTGTATTCTATCAAAAAAGACAAAATAAAAGTTTTTATGTAAAAAACAAAAAAAGACAAAATAAAAGTTTTTATGTAAAAAAAAAAATCTGGCAGAGCATGGTGGCTCACATCTGTAATCCCAGCACTTTGGGTGGCCGAGGCAGAGAGATCACTAAAGCTCAGGAGTTTGAGATGAACCTAGGCAACACAGCAAGACCTCGTCTCCACTAAAAATACAAAAATTAGCCGGGCATGGCAGCGGATGCCAGTAATCTCAGCTACTCAGGAGGCTGAGGCATGAGAATCGCTTGAGAACAGGAGGTGAAGGTTGCAGTGAGCCAAGATCCTGCCACTACACTCCAGCCTGGGCGACAGAGTGAGACCCAAGAACAAAACAAAACAAAACAAATCTGATGGAGTTTATCATCATAGACTTATGATAAATAAATATAAAAATTATTTCAGATGAGCAAACATGATCTTGATAAAAGACTGACATGCAAATAGGAAGAATAAGCAAAGATGCTAAGTGTAAGTAGATTTTAAAAATAAGGAAACAAAAATAATAGAAGTATCAAATAGTAAGAGTAAAATATAAAATAGAGTACCTAATGGTTGTTATTTTATTTATATATTTATTTTTATTTATTTTATTTTATTTTATTTTAAGAGGGAGTTTCACTCTTGTTGCCCAGGCTGGAGTGCAGTGGTGCGATCTTGGCTCACAGCAAACTCTGCCTCCCAGGTTCAAGCAATTCTCCTGCCTCAGCCTCTCGAGTAGCTGGGATTACAGTCATGCGCCACTGCACCCAGATAATTTTGTAATTTTAGTAGAGACAGGGTTTCTCCATGTTGGTCAGGCTGGTCTCGAACTCCTGACCTCAGGTGATCCGCCCGCCTTGGCCTCCCAAAGTGCTAGGATTACAGGTGTGAGCCACAGCACCCGGCCAGTTGTTATTTTAAAAACACATGTTGGAAATAAGTGTGTTGAATATTGTTGTTTTCTACCTTAAATCGTACTGTTTGGTATAATAAATTAGATTCCACATTGCTGTCATTTCAAGAAATTAATTTGCTAAATTAGTCTCTGGAAGCACACATTGATTGCCAATCAGATCCTATCTTTGTAGCCAAAATCAGCTATCTTGGATATGGTCAATTCTAGCCCATTTCTGACAGGATCTCAGTGACATACCTTGAGAGCATATGTCTCATTAAACACTCAAATAAAATTAAAGCATCTTCACAGACATTTTGCCTCTTTTTTGAACTGATTCAAGGACCACTCTCAATGATGGGCCACTGTACTTTTTAAACTGCCTACGTTTATCGGCTTTCTGGGCATAATTTCATGTTTCACCTTATTAGAAAAGCTATTTAAATTTTTTTGAAATATTGTATAAATTTAAGTTTCTCAGAAAAATAATTTATGAGATTTCTTCTGGGGCTTGGGTTTGATTTTTACCAGTCTACAACTAGATCACTTTTACCTTGTTGATAAATACGTTAGGAGAAATGTAAGATAGCTTATAATTATAATGTCCTTAATTGTTGTTTCCATGGGTCAAATTTGACATTAGTTAAACTTAATGTGATATATAGACTATGTTACTCATGCTGTTAATATAATGTTACTAATATATTGATATCTTTTTTTTTTTTGTATTGTTGGTAGAGATGGGGTTTCACCGTATTAGCCAGGGTGGTCTCGATCTCCTGACCTCGTGATCCTCCCCTCTCGGCCTCCCAAAGTGCTGGGATTACAGGCATGAGCCACTGCGCCCGGTCAATATCTTAAATGTTAAGTTTTGTAGCAAGAAATTCTGAACAGATAATAAAATTCAGACTGGTTAAATCAAAAATACCACTCATCCTCTCTCTTTAAATTGTAATTACATTTCCTTCCTTCCAAAATTACCACCACCACCACCACCACCAACAGTGCTATCGAACAAAAAAGTCAAACGTTTTTCTAGATATGGTTAAGTAGCTTATGGACACCTGTCATTATTTCTCATTTCTTGCCAAATAGACTGACTTGAAATTAACTTTTACAAATAAAAATCAATTTTTTATCCACTAACCCAGAAGCTAAGAGTCTATAGTTAATACCTTGGAAAACAAGTCAACTTATTTAAAAACTAAGGAGTAGGACCGTTAAAACATTTTTTAAAAAAGGAAATATATGGCATTTTATTGGATTTATTAAGAAATTACATCGTTTGAGGACATTTCTTCTACTTGTATTTAATTAAGCTTTTAAAAAGTAAATGTGATGGTTATTTGATAATTGCTCTTTTGATATTTTTGGCCCTTAATTGCCCCATTAGTTCCATACTTATACAAACTCAAAATGTTTTGAGTTGGTTTTAACTTTTCACATTTTAAAATGTATGTCAACAATTTCGCTCCTTCACTATTTAAATACGTGTCTTTTTACATGAAGAATCATAAGTTTATCTTATCAAGGACGAACTTGATAAATACAATAAATTCACGCACTTTTGTCTCTAATTCTCATCATTCTGGCCAGTTATATATTATACTACCCAGTGTACTACGTTGTTATTCACTGTAACTTAATTGTCCTTCCCTATTAGAACATGCGCAATAGAAAGCCTAGAGTGCATTTAATTTTAGCTTTGTATTATCAGCTTCTGTCAAAGTAATGACACATAGTTGGTGTTCAATATCCAATAAACGAACGAATGAATAAACTGATCAATTAGGATGCTTTTTGTTTGGAACAAGAGTATATCTGATTACTCAGCCAGACGCACTTGTTTCAAGGAATCAGAAAGATTGAACTGCAAAGACCAAATAAAGATAATAAAGCGGTCGGTTGCGGTGGCTCACGCCTGTAATCCCAGCACTTTGGGACGCCTAGGCGGGCGGATCACGAGGTCAGGAGATCGAGACCATCCTGGCTAACACGGTGAAACCCTGTCTCTACTAAAAGTACAAAAAATTAGCCGGGCGTGGTGGCGGGCGCTTGTAGTCCCAGCTACCCGGGAGGCTGAGGCAGGAGAATGGCATGAACCCAGGAGGCGGAGCTTGCAGTGAGCGGAGACCGCGCCACTGCACTCCAGCCTGGGCGACAGAGCAAGACTCTGTCTCGAAAAAATAAAATAAAATAAAATAAAATAAAAAATAACAAAGCAGATAAAACCCTAATGTTCTAGGTAATTTAAAAATAGAAGTAAATTAAGCTGAAAATAAATCCTGACACATACTCTCTCTGTCTCTCACTGTGTCTTTTTAGCAATTTTCATTAGGGTAAATATTGTATGGCAATTATCAATATAATTATTGTTCATTAGAAAAATTAAATATATATTACCCAATCACCAAAATGTCACTTTTATTATAGAAGCCTTGCCAAATCAGTAAAATTGCTCCAAATTTTGAAATGTGAATCTTTAATTGAAAATGTATCAATAAACTGTCAATATACTTTATAATTGTTACCATAAACAAAGCTTTAATTTTAAAGACCATTTTGCAGTTTACCCCTAAGCATTTTTTAAACCTCCATACAGGTTCGTGAGATATATTTTATTTGGTGGAGTTTGATTAACGTGCTTCATTAGGCCACATGTGAAATTAAAAGTACTTACAGCCTCCACTGTTTTCAACTCTCTCTCACCATAACAAACACCAAGTGGATACAGATGAAATTCACTGAGCCCGACACATATTCTGGAAGCACATCACTGCTCTGTTGATTTTGCTAATAGAGTAAATAAGCCTATTTTCTTCATGACAGGGAAGTGGAAACTATACAAGTAGGTGTGTAGCTTATTCAGTGATTTTATATAAAATTCAAGCAAGTATTTGTGAAAAATATATATTTTTTTTAGTGAGCAACAGATTGTGGAGACATTGCATGAGGGGATGATACGAGGAAGCCATAAAACTCTTAAGGGATCTCAAAATAATGAAGTTCAGCACTTACTGAAATTTCATTCTGTGGCTTGAGTAAAAGTGTTTGTTTAAAAAGCGTAGAGAATTTTGTGTCAACTTTAGAGACAGAAGCTATTTATAAAACCTCTGGTAACCTCAAGGACTGAAGAAACCAATATTACCCAGCTGATTTCATTTCTAGAATCTGATCATATTGTGACACACTTTTCTATACATACTGCCTTTTTAAGTTTTAGCCTTTATTTTATTTACCCAACTCAGTTGCCCCACTCATACGTGAGCACTTACCCTGACATTCTAGGTAATCTAAAAATAGAAATAAGTTCAGCTTAAAATAAATTAAATAAATTCTGGCACATTCTCTCTCTCTCTCTCATTCTTGTCTTTTTATGACTTTCCTATATCAAAGGTTCTAGGGTATGATACAGGTAAATTTAATATCCTTTTAACTTCTAGTTAACCTGCTAGATATGGCTTATAAATCTAGTTTTTGATAGCAGGAAAGGATTTTCCTGAACCTTTTCAAATATGCTATTTTCAGACATACAGTTAGTGGTTATTTCTTCTGTGGAAATAAGGGCAAATTTTACTTCAAAAAGATAAGTTTACTTTCTTAGCACATGATAGAGAAGGTAATATGAGGTGTTGTCCATATTCAGAAAAAAGGAGAGTTTTCATACTGAACATGAATAGAACCACCATAAATATTTGTATTTTGATATGCTCAATATAAAAAACTATCCTTTAGAATTTATCCTGAAAGGATTTGTTTGGTGCTTCATTTATTATGATTGGTTTTCTAGTTCTAGCATACACTTTTACTCAAGCCTGCTTTGACCAATTTAATCCACTTGTTTTATTCATCTTTTTAATAGTTGTTTCCAATCTGATGCTTCTGCTTGTATGATATTTTTGTTAATAGATGTACGTAAAGATTAATACAAATGATCACCTTTTATATTTAAATCATTGGTAGATTTTGTGACCATTCTAAATTTAAGCATGTAGGCATTAAACAACTATTGAATTATGATGAACAAAAATAACTTATATAAAGGAAATGTTTGCCACCAATAAATTTTCATGTCAGAGACTGAAAATACAAATGCCTTCAGCAGGAGGGAATTAACACTGGTATCTGTACTCAGTGGATAGATGATAGCAGGAGCAAATAAACTTGTTTGGTAAGGAAGCATATCCACCCCCCCCACCCCGTTACAGTATCTATGCAGTTGTCTATACATGCTGTTATAACAGAACTATCAAACTGAACAGATGACAGGCATATACAATACATATATATTGTATATTGTCACAGTTCTGAAACGTTTGTTCTATGCGAAATAAATGGGAGATGTTACAATTGGAGAGATCTTGAAGTGTGACAAAAAGTTTTTAAACTGCAGTAGGATGTGTACCATCAGCACATCAGCAATAGCAAAAAAAAAATAGACTTTATTCTGTAGGCAATAAGGATTCCTTATGAGTATTGAGCAGGGAGTGTTAATATTATGAGAAAAGCGCTACTGGGAGATGCATATGGCAGCTCTGTGTAGAATAAAATAATGTAGGTAAAAAATAATAAGGCATAAGAATTAGAATAGTGACACTAGAATAAAGTGTCACTGCGTTTTTTTGTTGTTGTTGTTGTTTGTTTGTTTGTTTGAGTCAGCAATGTCCGGCAATTGATTGAAGGCAGGGGCAAAAAACCATACAATTATTTCCAGCCCTTGAACTTAAATATGCCTAATATCTTGATGCATTTCTTTAAGAACTAAAGCAAAAGGAATGGACTTTGTAACAGGTATTAGTGTAGTGTTTGAAATTCTAAATAGATATTCAAGTAGAGATTATGATAAACATTTATTTGCAAAGTTAGGGTCAACCTTAAGAAAAAAACTAGTTCCAGAACTACCATTTGTTGGGCACATTTGTCTAGTATTACACATGTCACCATTAGTTCTCATGTCAGTTCTACATGGTATTTATTATTACTGTATTTTCAGTTAAGTAACTTAGTCAAGGCTAGTCACTGTGAAGTGTGGAGCCTGTGTGCTTCCAACTTCATAAAGATTTAGAATACAATGACATAGTTAAATTCCTTCCTGAAGGATATTTCTAAATATAACAGTGGAGAAGAGTAGAGATGGAAGAGAAGACAAGAAGCCTGAGAGGAGAATGAGTTTATTTGTTCTCTTGGTAAGAGGAGAACTAGATAAGCACAAAATGAATGAAACCAGGAAGAGAAAATTAAAGAAGGAAAATAAAGCAGAAAAATCCAGGAAGAATGATGTCTCTGAGTTCCCCACCACACCCCAGTTTGAATGGCTTATCTACGTTCAAGGTATCAGTATTTCTACTCTGCATACAAAAAAATGAAAACATGTGCCTTTCTCTGGATTTATGCAAAAATAATCTACTTCTAAAAAGCATCATGAAGAAATGTAATCTTCAATGAAGATTTCATAGAGGATGTAGTAGTGGTAGAAAAAGCAGTGAATATTTATTGAGGGTTTTACTCTTTATATAGCACTGCTCTAAGGAAGAAAACATTTGTTAATATCCAACACTCACAACACCATTGTAAAGTACATACATTTTACAAACGAGAAAACTGATGTCCAGGAATTTTAAGTAGCTTTGCCTAAGGCAACAAATACATTTAAGGAAATCACATGAACACACGAGTCCCATTGGTAATTCTTTTTTTAAAATGATCACTTTTACATGGAAGTTCCCACTCTTTTTCATTTATTTCTTCTTTTTGTTGCATTGAAGGTTTCTGTCAGCGTACGAGTAAACTGAGGTAGATTTGTAAGCCCTGTATTATGTACTCCTAGAATTATTTTAAATTACTCCATGTATTTCAGTTTAACTTGTAGAGGATTTGTAAAATATTTGACAATGGCTCTCAGCTTAGTATGGAACCAGAGCTTACAACTAATCTTGAGGATCTTGCTTTGTTCTTAAAGGGATTTAAGTTTATGAAGGAATTGAGATTTAGAGGATTTTAGCTTTGAAGACCATTGAAGGTTGGGAATTTAATTTTCTTTCTGTACTAAGTATCCTCTCGAATGAACATTTCTTGTTTTCAAAAAATAGCCAACGTGGCAGATTGTCATCTGGAATTGCAGTATAAATATGTACACTGTATCAAGAGCAAGGGTCTGGGATAGAAGATGCATGAACTTTGGTGTCCACTGATAAAAACTCATAAGTTCAGCAACGTCCATTGGAAAGCTTTGCTTTTGGTCTTGTGCTTTGGATCCCAGTCTGCCTGTGACTCCTGGCAAAAGAGAAGTTTAGGAAGGAGATTTCTTGCAGTGCCAGACTCTCATCAACAAAATAAAACAATGCTGAAAAAGCTCACATGACATGTTAATAACTGGCCTGAAATAGAATTTGTCAGAAGGATGCCAGTGTAAGGAGAAATTTCTGAACTCCTCCACCCCGGGGTCAAATCAAGAAACAGATTTATCAATTTATGTGTTCTTGCTTCTTCCTAATGAAAACACTTTTATAGGTTTCCAAAATAATGGTGAGGCTCGATATATAGCAGACAGGTTGCCACTGAGAATTACAAATTTCAAATCTGATCAGTTAATCAAGGGATTCCTAGGAGACAGTAAAGTTAGCTTTCGAGAAATCAAGAAAAAGCTTAGAACCAATACCTGACTTACCCCATCATCACAGCCAGAGACCTTAGGCAGAAGCTCAAAGGGCCTCTCAGTGGAACCTACTCTTTACAAGTTTCAGATGTTAGACCAGGGAAGCAAGACGGTCTTGAGTGGATATTGGAGAACCCACCAGATTGTTGAACTCCCCTAAAATATCACTACAAAAACTGTTAATAAAGCTCAACTTTAGAACTTACTGCTTTTAGAGAAAAGAACACCTTGACAGTTTTTACCGTGTTAAAGATGGGGAAAAAAATCAGTAGTTTAAGCCATCTCTGTCAAGGCAAGGAAATAAGGAACTAATTAGAATTTGGCAAATTTTTGTACTGTTCCGGATTGGTGAAAACTGCCAAGCGAGGGTCCTGAACCAAGTGTTGATCAGAGAATGGTTTGGCTAAGTTGGAAAACTATTGTCTCTGACAAATGGATCAGGAAACATTTCCTGAAGCAAACAATAGAGCTATTTGTTCGTTTCCAATCTTATCTTTTCCAGGTAAACTTTGCCTGGAACAAGCAAATAAGTCATGTTGACACTGGTGGTTATGTCATGTTGATGTGAGTCTTATTGACATATATGTCGTCTGTTGTCAACATGAAAAAAAAAAAAAAATCCTTCCCCAGTCTTTGTGTTTCCTATTCTGATATTCTGAATTCTCGAACCTTATTCTTCTCCATACTTCCATCTCCCTCTTTTGTCCTCCTACCTGACTGGCTCTTTCTTGCTTATACATTTATTTCACCACTTCACCTAGCAGGACCCTGGAAAGTCTTCAGTCTTTTAAATTATCTCACCATCCTGGCTATACTTTCTCTTCATTTACTAATTCATTAATTTTCAGATAATAACAATCCAAATTCAATCTCTTCTTTGTTAAACTATTCCCTGCTCATCAGATATGTGCCAAGTTTTTTAATTGATTGGCAAATTCAGAGACCAAAGGTAAGTATCAATAGAAATATTAATTTCAGCTACATGTAATTTAGGAAATAATCACCTTCAACAAGCAGTATATAGGTAAAAGTTAAAATGATTAGAAGTTTTAAATAAATATTCAGAAGCCAATTGCATAGATTACATTGCAATATTTCAAAACCAAATTGTAGTATGGAAATTTTACATACCATGACTCTACTAGACACATTAGTTAGAAAGTTAACTTGGAAGTGGGTCCTTCAGCCAAGTACTAGAGTCAGAGATGTTAGATGTTTGTCATTAAATATGGTAAAAGCAAATATTGAAGTACCCTTCAGGGATCATGTTGCTACCTCTTTGGGGATGTGGCTTTTTACTCTGGTCTAGTAACACCAGTTTTCTGAAGGATACAGTGTCAGAGCTGATGATTAAATCAATGAGAAGAGTTAGTTGAGGAATGAGTTTGGTGGGTCAGAAATTGGGGTTTAATGAAAATTCCAGCCAGGTGTGGAGGCTCACACTTGTAATCCCAGCACTTTGGGAGGCTGAGGCGGGTGGATCACCTGAGGTCAGGAATTCAAGACCAGCCTGGCCAATGTGGTGAAAACCCATCTCTACTTAAGATACAAAAAATAGCCAGGTGTGGTGGCACGCGCCTGTAGTCACAGCTACTCGAGAGGCTGCAGCAGGAGAATCCCTTGAACCTGGGAGATGGAGGTTGCAGTGAGCCAAAATCGCACCACTGCACTCCAGCCTGGGGTACAGAATGAAACTGCATCTCAAAAAAAAAAAAAAATCACACTGAAGGAAAATCATGAAGGGCAGGATGAAGTAAGTGTGGAAGAAAAAAGAACTTTCAAAATTAGTGTCATTGCAGTTTTAAATTTCTGGCAGAGTGTTTCTAGAAATGAAATCGAGAGTAAGTCTTCCACCAGATATGGATCATGTGGTGTATTAGTCTGTTCTCACACTGACATACAGAAATACCTGAGACTGGGTAATTTATAAAGGAAAGATGTTTAATTGATTCACAGTTCCCCGTGGTTGGGAAGGCCTCAGGTTACAATCATGGCGGAAGGCACCTCCTTACAGGGCAGCTGGAGTGAGAATGAGTGTTGAGGGAAGTGGGAAGAGCCCCCTATAAACCATCAGATCTCGTGAGAACTTACTCACTACCACAGGAAAAGCATGGGGGAAACTGCCCCCATGACTCAATTATCTCCACCTGGTCCCGCCTTTGACATGTGGAGATTATTACAATTCAAGATGAGATTTGGGTGGGGACACAGAGCCAAACCATATCATATGGCATGTTGAACATTCTCCTGCAGGCTCTGATCAATGATTGATGACTTATAAGAAAGAGAATGATGTTTAAGAGTAACGTTTCTAACTGCAATGTGAGTGTGCAAAGGCAGGGTTTCAGGGCCAACACAGGGGGCCAATCTAAGAGGCTGCTAAAATAATGTAGGAGAAGATGATAGCGCATCCTGAACCAGAGAGATAAATGGAGAGGAGCATTGAAAACGAAGGAAGAAATAGGATAATGTTTGTAAAAGTAAATTCAGCAGCACTTGATGAATTGTTTGACCTGGATCTTGCAGAAAATAGGGAACTAAGAATATGTTCTCATCTACTAGATTTTGATGATCCCAATTGTAGTTACCAATCAGAGGTGGGTTTGGCCTTTTGAGGATGATCATCACTGAACCCTTTGACCTCAGGGATTTAAATGCATTTAAGGGAAAGTTCTAAGCAAGAGACAAAAGAAATGTGTACAAGAGAAAGAGGGAGCAGAGGACTGCAGATGAATGGAGAGCACTTTAAGTAGAGAAATAAAGGAAGTAGGAAGCAGAGACGCACTACGCAATTACTTAGAAGTGGAAGGATGTTTAGGAGTTGAGGATGTTGAGCTTGTATTTACTGATACATTTACCAATAATTTCCGCATAAAATTATTATTTTTCTAATGATGGAAATAACTGTTACAACTGAGAATATCACCTAAGGATTGAGATGATCGAATAGTTGGGCAACTGCTGTAATATGGGCTCGGGAACAGAGACAGACTATGAGCCAGGCTGGATAGAAACTGTGCTGCGTGCATTGGTGTCTTCCTCTTGGCTTGAGCTTGTCCATTGTGCAGCAACAGATGGTTCTTACCTCTGAACAGTAACCTTGACATGTTGAAATATTAAATGATAACAAATATCTTAGTACCTCCCTTACAAATAATAACACAGGATAGGCACACCCTAATTGTTAATTGATTATATATATAACATAAAGCTTAAATGAAGCATTTTGGGGGAATGTCGTGATAATAATAGCTGATATATTTCCATTTGGAAGGTTAAAAAAAACCTTGATAATCCGTGAGGACAGAAAGCAAGAGCTGAAGAGAACAAAGTATGAAAACAGTGAAAATTTTAAAGATTTAGATGTGTGGAAGCAGATAGACACATAAGGAAATATTCTGTAGCAACTCACAGTCATCGGTGGAAATTTTGAACTAGTAGAGGATACAGAATCAGATTCTTGCCAAATGTATTCAGTTATGTGAGGAATAGAGAGTTGATATCTGCATTCCACAAACAATTTTCCTGTAACAGTCTCACTTGGGAATGGAGTGTACCAATGATGTTATTGTAGACTTTGAAGTGGCAACAAATTAAATTGATCATTTTAAATAATTAATGTAATATGAATACTATAAAATGTACAGAAATTGGATTGTCAGTATGTGAATTAAAATGTTAACAGTGCATTTGGGTGGAAATCTTGCTCTTGAATAATCTGCAGATTTGAAAATCGAGAGGGTCATTCCAGCAATTCTTTTGTTGCTGGACTCATTGCTGCTTCTTCTGAGTTTGTCTTCACTGACGACAGTTTCTTTAATGTTGGATGTTAAGGTGAATAATTCTAATGTATGCATAATTAGTAGTACTATGAGAGAGTTAATATATCTGCTAAAAATAAACCAATCCTTTTCTGATTTGTAATTTAAGAAGCAGATTGAAATTGACTTTCCAAAATGAGTCAAGAAAATAAACCTGAATCTCAAAGAAATGAGTGCCCTGAGGAATAAACATAATTCACATGTTGAAATGTTCCTGAAAGTTTTTAGAGTAATAGAGGCTATTTTAAGGCCAAAATGCATATAAAGAGATCTTTAATATCCTAATTTATTTTCATGAAAGAGTTAATGAATCTCTAAAACAGTAAACAGTTCACAACGTTTTGGGGAGTAGGTTTTATGCCTTTTAAGCATAATATAAATGGAAACTGTTGTTTATTTTCTATAGTCAAGCAAATGTATTACATGCCACTGCTAATAAGAAAGACACTTATACACTTGCCTAAACAGCAATTCCATTCTTTAGGAGCAATGATAAATGTTCTTTCTTTTGAATGAGAATTAGGAATTACTTGACTACAAACCATTCAATCTAGTATTATTAATTATGTAGAGAATTTCATGATTTAAAGGAATTTAGAGAGCCTTGCAGGAAGATTTGTGGTTTAGTAATGCACTGACAATTAGCTAAGAAAGGTATCATGTATATTTGGTCCCTATTTCTAGACAGCAACCTCTGATACATTAAAAACATGAAGAAGAAAAAATATATTATTAGTCATTTTGGGACACTAAAAATGTCTTCTTTAAAGACTAGAAAACATTTTGTCAAAAAAGAGGAATTTTATAATAAAACTGATTTTATAGCAAGATTGAAGTATCTAAAGGGCTTTGTGTGTGAGAAGTTGAGCTACTTCAAATAAAAAAATAGAAAATGATAAGAGTTAATAGTTGTTCCTTAGAACGGGATCTTTTTCACTTTAGGATTTCCATAGCACTTTGGGCTTTTCTTGTAGTACATATTAACTTATCTATTGCTTTACATTTATTTATTCTTGTCTTGCCACTTTAAAGAACATTTGCATCTTTTATATGCAATGGCATATAACATTGGCTTTAAAGAGGCCTAAGTTAAAATTCTTGGCTGATGTAATGAGAATCCTTGTCCTCAGTGTTCATGTTTAAAAACATGGGAAACATGGGAAAACCTGGAAAAATAAAATCTTGGAGAGGTTTTGTTGTCATGAAGTTAATTAAGGTAAGCACCTTAGGAAGAGCCCAATGAGAAATGCAAGCTATCTTGGTTGTTCTTTATATAAATCTATTATCAATACGTCAAGAATGCCCCTTACATTCCATTCATCATTGCCCAGAAGATACTAGAAATAAATTCATAATAATGTAATTTGAGAGTTAATTTATGTCATTAGATTTAATGGATTAGAGCATCACTTAATGAAATGAACAGATATAGGATAGGCTTTATCTTTAAGAAATGATGATAAAATAATATATTAATAGGTTTAGACTTAGCTGTAAATAATAGAAAACAAAACTAAAACAGAAGTGACTTAAATAAGTTAGAAGCTTATTATTATCTCCCAAAGAAGTTCAGAATTAGTGATTCAGTGCTGGCGTGGTATTACATGATGTCAGAGACTCAAATTCTCCATCTTGTTAACCTTCATTCAGGCCTCCATGCCCAAATGTCACCTCATGGACCAAAATTGCTGCTCTAGATCCAGCTGTTATATCTGCACTTTAACCAACAGAAAGTAAGAAAAGAAAAAGAAAAGCATGTGCTCTGAATTATAGGGCAATACTCTTAGAAACCTATTGGCCAGAAGTTAATTCCTTAACTAAAAGGAAAGCTGGTAAATATGGTAAATTTACCATTTACCATATGCAAAGATCAAAATCAGAGTTCTACTACCAAGCAGGCTGAAAAAATAAAAATTGGCAGACTTTGGGCTGTCACTGTAATGTATATATCATTGTATACATAATCTACATAAAAATATTTAAAAATAAATGTTATTGTGTATATTTGAGATTTACAACACGATGTAATTGAGATACATATAGATAGTAAAATGGTTACTATAGTGAAGCTGATTAACATGGCTATCATATCACAGTTGCTTTTTTGTGACAAAAGCAGCTAAAATCTCTTTATTCAACAAAAATCCCTAATACAATAAAATTTTATTAACTTTAGTCCTCATATTTTATATTAGACCTCTAAACTTGTTCATTCTATGTATCTGCTATTTTGCATCCTTTCCCAAAGCTCCCCATTTCCTCTCTCATTCCTTTCACTGTATATATATACACACACATATGAGCTCAAATATATATTGTTCATATAAGTGAGACCATGCAACATTTTTTTCTTTCTTATCTGGATTATTTCACTTAACAGCGTGTCCTCAGAGCCATCTCTGCTGTGGCAAATGTCAGAGACCTCTTGCTTTTTAAGGCTGAATAATGTTCCATTGTGTATATATAAAAATTTTCTTTATTCATTGGCTCATTGATGGACATTTAGGTTGTTCCCATACCTTGGCTATTGTGGCTAATCCTGTACTGAACATAGATATGCCAATATCTTTATGAGATGTTGATTTTAATTCCTTCAGGTATATACCCAGAAGAGGAATTTCTGGGCTCTGTGGTAGTTCTATTTTTAATTTTTTAGGAATCTTCATACTGTTTTCCATAGTGGCTGGACCAATTTACATTCTTATTAGTGGTGTGCTAGGGTTTCCTTCTCACCATACCCTCACCAACATTTGTTATTTTCTATCTTTTTGATAATAGCCATTCTTACAGATGTGTGGTGCTCTCTCAGTTATTTTAATTAGCATTTCCTTGATGATTAGTGATGTTGGACACCTTTCATAAATCTGGTGGCCAATTTTATACCTTTTTAGAGAAATATATCTTTGGGCTCTTTGCTATATTTTAATTGGGTTGTTTGTTTTTCTCCTATTGAGTTGTGTTTTTATAAATTTTGGATATTATCCTCTTACCAGATACATGATTTGCAAATATTTTTCCTGGTTGTAGGTTGCCTTTTCATATTTTAAGTTGCTTCTTTTGCTATACAGAAGCTTTCTGGTTTAATGTAGTTCCATTTATTTATTTTTGCTTTTGTAGCCTGAGCTTTAGGTTTCACATTAAATCAAATTATTATAAAGATCAATGTCAAGAATACTTTCCTTTATGTTCTCTTCTAGGTGTTTTATGGTTTTGGGTCTTACATTTAGGCATTTCATCTATTATGAGTTGATTTTTGTGTATGGTCTAAGCTAACAGTCCACTTTTATTCCTTTGCATGTGTAAATCCAGTTTTCCCGACACAATTTATAAAAAGAGACTATTCTTTTCCATTATGTTATTGTGATGCCCTTGTTAAAAATTGCTTTACCATATATATTTGGATTGCTTGTTGGGCTTTCTATTCTGTTCCATTAGTCTATGTTTCTGTTTTTATGACAGTACCATAATGTTTTGATTACTGTAGCTTTATAATATAAACTTAAATTAGGAATAAAGACTTCAAGTTTATTTTTTTCTTTCTCAGTATTACTTTGGATATTCAGAGTTTTTGTGGTTCCATATACATTTTAGGATTGTTTTCTTCTATTTCTATAAAAAGTGCTATTGAAGTTTTGATACACATAACCTTAAATTTGTATATCACTTTGGGTAGTGTAAATATTTTAACAATACTATTTCTTCTCACCCATGAACATGGGATATCTTTTCATTTATTTGTGTCTTATTTAATTGCTTTCATCAATGTTTTACAGTTTTTAATGTTCATATCTTTCACTTTTTTGAGTACATTTATTTGTAGTCATTTTTCATGATTTCATAAGTGGGATTTAAAGAAATTATTTTCAGCTAGATCATTATTTTGGTATAGAAATAGTACTGATTTTTGTACGTTAATTTTGTGTCCTGCAACTTTATTGAATTCATTTGTTAGTTCTAGCAGTTCTGGGGTAATCATGGCATCTGCAAATAGAAATCATGTTACTTCTTCCTTTCTGATTTGGATGCCTTTTATTTATTTATCTTGTCTGTTATTCTTGCTAGGACTTCTAATACATTGTGAACGGGAGAGTGATGAGAGTGGGCATCTCTACCTTGTACTGGATCATAGTGGAAAGTTTTCAGTTGTTCCCCATTGATTATGATATTAGCTGTTTTTTTTTGTTGTATGTGTGCGTGGTTTTTTTGTTTGTTTTTTTGTTAGTAAATAAATGGTCTTTATAACATTGAGGAGCTTTCCTTTTATACCTAAACTGTAAAGAGTTTTAATCAATAAAGGACGGTGAGTTTTGTCAAATGATTTTACGTTAATTGAGATGACCATGTGGTATTTATCTTTCATTCTGTTAATGTGATGTAACGTATTGACTGATTTGCATATGTGAAACCAATCTTGCATGCCAGGGACAAATCCCACTTGATCATAATGTATGTTTTTGATGTGTTGTTGAATTCAGTTTGCTAATATTTTATTGATAATTTTTGCATCAATGTTTATCAGAGATACTGATCTATAGTTGAATTTTCTTGTAGTATCTGTCTGGCTTAGATGTCACAGTGGTGATACCCTTGTAAAATGTACTTGAAAGTTTACACACTACCTTCTTATTTTGGAAGAGATTAAGAAAATTGGAAATAATTTTTTTTTTAATGTTATGTAGAATTCAGTCATGAGGCCATCTGGTCCTGGGCTTTTCTTTATTGGAAAGATGGTAGCTACTTGTTGGTATGATTTGACTGTGTCCCCACCGAAATCTCAGCTTGAATTGTAGTTCACATTATCCCCACATGTTGTGGAAGGGACCCGGTGGGAGGTAATTGAATCATGGGGTGGTTACCTCCATGCTGTTCACCTAATAATGAGTGAGTTCTCATGACATCTGATGGTTTTATAAAGGGCTTCCCTGGCTCCCTTCGCTCTGCACTTCTCATTCCTGCCATCAGGTAAAGAAGGACGTGCTTGCTTCTCCTTCTGCCATGATAGTTTTCCTGAGGCCTTCACAGCCATACAGCACTGTTAGCCAAATAAACCTATTTCCTTTATAAATTACCCAGTCTCCAGTGTGTCTTTATTAGCAGTGTGAGAACAGACTACTACACTTGTTCAATCTCTTTATGTTATTGGTCTGTTCATTCTTTCTATTTCTTCCTGATTCAATTTAAGTAGATTATATTTTTCCGGGAATTTATCAATTTCCTGTAGGGTATCCGGTTTGGTGGCATATATTTGATCACAATAGTCCTTTATGACTCTCTTCATTTCTGAGGCTTCTGTTGTAATGTCTCTGCTTTTTGTTTCTGATTTTATTTATTTGAGTCTTGTCTTTTTTTCTGTTATTCTAACAAAGGTTTTGTTGATTTTGCTTAGTTTTTCAAATAGCCAACTCTTTCTTTAATTGACTTTTTCCTATGACTTTTCTGTTCTCTATTTTATTTATTTTTCTTCTGATTTTTATAACTTTCTTCCTTCTGCTAATGTTGGGATTAGTTTGTTCTTTGTTTCTAGCTCCCTGAGGTATGATATTAGACTATTTACCTGGGATCTTTCTTCTTTTTAAAAGTGGGTATTTGTTGCTATAAACTTTCCAATTAGAAGTGCTTTTGTTGCATCCTATAGGTTTTGACATGCGTATCTGTTGTTGTTTGTCTTAAGATATTTTAAAATATCTCTTTTGGTTTATTCTATGACTTATTGGTTGTTCAGAAGCTTGTTTAATTTCCTCATATTTGTGAATTTTCCAAGATTCCTGGTGTTACTGATTTCTAGTTTAACACCATTGTGCTCTTGGATTTGTTAAGACTTGTTTTGTGGCCTAACATATGGTTTACCTTGAACAATCTTCCCTGTGCACTAGAAAACAATGTATATTCTGTCGTTGTTGGATGGAAAGTTTTATATCTGTCTGTCAATGTTCTATGTACACTAGAAAAGAATGTATATTCTGTTGTTGTTGGATGGAATGTTTTTAATCTGTTTATTTGGTTTGAAGTGCAGTTCAAATTTATTTCCCCTCTGGTTGATCTATGCAGTGTTGAGATAAATATTTCAATGATAAAATTGAAGTCTCCTACTATTATTGTATTGTTATCATTGCTATCAATCTCTTCTTTTATGTCCATGAATATTTGCTTTGTATATTTAGGTGCTCTAATATGTGATATGTATATTTATAGTAGTTCTGTATTTTTAATAAATTGACCTCTTTATCACTAAACAATGACCATTTTTGTTCCTTGTAACAGAATTTTACTAGAAGTTTATTTTATTTTATATGATATAAATATAGCCACCCTTGCTTTCTTTTGGTTACTAATGACATGGAATATTTTCTTCCTTCCTTTCATTCTCAAGTTATTTGCATCTTTAAAGCTACAATGGATTTCTCATAGGCAGAATGTAATTGGAACACGTTTTTGTATCCATTTATATTCAGGTTATACATCTAGGTTATATTTTTCTGGGAATTTATAAACGTCCTCTAGCCTATCGAATTCGATGGCATATAGTTGTTTATAATACCCTGTTAGATCATTATGATACAATACGCCAATGTTAGAGTGTCAGAATCATAAGGACCAAAGAGTTTGAAAGGAAAAAAAATTATAGTGTTTAATGGAGTGCTTAATATGCATTAAGACTTATACTTACATTGGGAACAAAACTCTAGCAGTTATCTGCAGGTTTAAATTCTCCATTTTATAAAAAATACTAGCATTTGGTGACCTTTTAGTCACTCTAACTTTTGATTGGCCAGTTTATTCATTTATATTCAAGATTATTATTGCTAGATAAGGATTTATTCCTTACATTTTTTATTGTTTTCTGGTTGTTTTATAGATCCTTTGTTTCTTTCTTCCTCTCCTGTTGTTTACCTATGTAATTTAATTAGTTTCTGTATGCTAAGTTTTGATTTCATCTTTCTCATTTGTGTATGTACTGTAATGCTTTGCTTTGTGGTTACCATGGGGCTGATCTAAAACATCTAAAAGTTATGATAGACTATTTTAAGCTTATTACAACTAACTTCATTTGCATATAAGTACTCTAGCCTTTCTTTTCAAACATATAATTTATATTTTTGTTATCACAGTTTACATCTTTATATATCATGGGTTCCTCAGTAACTTATTGTGGCTATAGTTATTTTTGACCATTTTAACTCTTAACATTCATACTAAGATTTGAAAGATTTACATACCACCATTACGGTAATGGAGTTTCCTAAATTTTATTATGAATTTACCTTTACCAGTGAGTTTTATACTTTCATATGTCTTCATGATAGTAAAACTTATTCTCCTTTTGCTTCAGACTGTCACCACTCCTTTAAGTATTTTTTGTAACACTGATCTAGTGGTGATGAACCCCTTTAGCTCTTGCTTATCTGGGAAATATTTTATTTCTCCTTCATTTCCGAGAGACAGCTTTTCTGGGTAAAGTATTTGGCTAGCAGGTTTTCTTTTTTATTTAGCAATTTGAAAATACCATCCCATTCTCTTCTGGCTTGCAAGGTTTCTGCTAAGAAATCTACTGATAGTCTAATGAGAATTTTCTTATATGTCACTTTGTGTTTTTCTCTTGATGCTTTTAAAATTCTCTCTGTCTTTGCCTATCATCATTTTGAGTATAATGTGCCTCAGTTGTGGCTTCTTTGGACTGAACCTATTTGGGGATTTTTAAGCTTTATGGGTCTAGATACGCATATATCTCCCAAGTCTTAGGAAATATTTTGCAATTATTTTGTTAAATAAGCTTTCTGTGCCCCTCTCCATCTCTTGATTCTCTGGAATTTACATAATACAAAGATTTGTTCACTTGTTGGTGTTCTGAGAATCTCGCAGGCTTTTCTTTGCTATTTTTTATCCTGTTTTTTTTTTTTCCATCTGACTGGGTTATTTCAAAAGATCTGCCTTCAAGTTTAGATTTTCTTCTGCTTCATTTAATCTGTTGAATCTCTCACTTGTATTTTTTATTTCATTAATTGAGATTTTCAGCTCTAATGTTACAGATTGGTTCTTTTTTAAGGTATCTATGTCTGTTAAATTCCTATTTGGATCATAAATTGTATTTGATTTTACTGAAATAAATTGTATTTTTGATATTATTCTGTATTCTCTTGTATCTTTCTGAGTTTCCTTAAGATCGCTATTTTGAACTCTTTTTCAGAAAACTTGTAAATGTTCATTTCTTTGGGGTTAGTTACTAGATCATTATTGTTTTTCTTTGGTGATATCATGTTTCCTTGTTTGTTTTTTTTTTCATATTTCTTGTATCCCTGTGTTGATTGATACCTGTGCATCTGGTAGAACCATTACCATTACGTCTTCCAATTTTATAGAGTGGCTTTCACAGTGAAATGCTTTTACTTGCAAATGGGTTTTAGAGTGTTGTTTGGTTAGAGTGCATTGGCTCTGATTCTAGCTGGGTACAATAGTGTAGTCTCTGTGTAGCTTCTTCAGGTTTAATCAACATCAGCAATGACTGTAGGTGCCTCAGTGGCCTAGGCTGTGGGAGTTTGTGGCAGCAGTTGTGGCAACATAGATTGTTAGGGTTCTCAGTGGGAAGGACTTTAATGATCTTCCTGGTCTCATTTTCTACACAGTGGGGAGACTTCTCTGAAGGGATCTCTTTTGGTATTGGGTGTTACTTGGGCCACAGGCAGCCGAACTGATGCTGTGTTCCAAGGCATAGGTGTTCAGTGTGGTGTGGAGCTGGAGTGCAGGGCTCAGTGTCTTGTTTAATTACTGAGGCACCTGTGACATGGATGCAGGTTTACTCCCTTAAGCATACATGGATGCAGCTCTTCCACCAAGCAGACTATGAGTCTGAGATGCTTTTCGGTAGCTTAGGCCTATGGGGCAGAGCTACAGCTGTTACTCTGATTCTAGAGGTCCAAGTGCAACACTGGCATGGCTCTGGAGAGGGAGGCCTGTTCCAGAGGTTTGAGCCTGGGGAAGCAGGGCACATTTGCACTTTGGAAGCCAACAAAATACAGTGACAACTTGGTTACCAGCAAAGAAGGTGCTGCATATTGGTGACTCTGGACTCTAGAATGGTAGAACACAGCAGTGTCCCAGTTCTGTGAGGCTGAGTGTGTGAGAGCAAGGGCTCAGGGGTCAAGGAACAGTGCAATGTTGGCTACACTCCCCAGGGATGTGGGGCACCTCAGCAGCTCAGACCCCAGGAAGCTGGCCCATATCCAGAAGGGAGGGTGCTGCTGCTTGCTACTTGGCCCATACGGCAGTGTGATACAGTTTGGCAAAATCTATGTCTCCCTGGGCACTAGGCATCACATAAGCTCAAACACCAGGGTCATGGCTGCTCCCCTGGGCCAAAGCTCCAATCCCTGAATCCAAAGCACTAAGCTGGTTCAGATGCTGAGGTGGCACAGCTTCTCTATAGGCTCAGATGAGGCATCTCTATGCTAGAATATCTGGTCCCCAAAGGGCAAGGTGCCAGCTCGGCTCAAGTGCTGAGGTCAAGAAATATTTTTTTAATTAAATAAGAGAGATCACACTGTCAATAATTGGCAGTATCAATTTGTGTAGGAAGAAGTGTTGATATTCAATAGCCTTTGAACTGCAGATGTTCTTGAAAGGGCAATCATTTAGTATATTACAAATATATCTATTTTAAGCAATAAAAACACTTTAAACAAAAGGAAACTGGATCCATAGTTGGATCTAGAGGCATAACCACATCAGCATGGCATCATGTCATTCACTTTCTGACCCTGCTTTTAATGTCATGGTATCTCCATTCAATTGAAGTAAAGAGCATGTCCTAATCTAGACACTTATTCTCCTGTCTTAAAAACTTTAGTTAAAGTCCCAAGGTGGGTACTATAGATTAGCTTCTATCATGTATTCAACCCTGAACCAATTACTCTGACTAAACAAGTCACACATGTTGTTTAAAATTGCCTAGGGATTTTCTTATGGCTACCTTAAAAAAGTTCCACAGAATGGATGTCTCAAAACAACACATATGTATTATCTCGCAGTTCTGGTTGCCAGAATTCCAAAATCAAGGTGTCAGCAGGGCTGCATTCTCTCGGAAGACTCCCAAGCAGCATCTATTCTTAGCTTCCAGTGCTGCCAGGGATCCACAGCATTCCTTGGATTACTGAACACCACTTCAACGTCTGTCTCCATCACCATGGGGTGCACATCTTGCGTATCTTTACATGATCTTCTCTGTCTCTGCATCTCTTATTCTTATAATGATACTAATTGTATTAGAGCCCACCTTAATGACCTCATATTAACTTGATTAATTCTGCATAGACTTTATTTCCAGATCAAGTTGCATTTACAGATACTGGAAGAGAATCCGCACATATTTTGAGAAGACACAATTTGACCTATAATAGATGGATGCCAAGATGGAGAGCTTCACCAGAACCACATACCCATCCATTAGGGTAAAAGTGGATATCAAAATTAAAATGTTGATATTTTTTCCTAAAGAAGGAGTGGTATATGGGTAGATAAAGACTACAGCTGCCATAATCCACATTGAACAGAATGCAGGAGCGTAGGCTAAAGTAAGACTGAGTTCATATCTCATTTACACCTTTCATTTGCTTTTTGAAATAGGAAACTTGCTTAAGCTCTATTTCTGTCTCTTCAATTATAAAATAAGGTATTACCTACACCATGTCTTCTGAGTGAAGAGTAAATGATTTTATCATTATAAACATGTTAACACAATGGATTACACATATGGCTCGCTCTAAATGCCTGTTCTATTATCATCATTACCACATTTAAATACATTCCAACGTTTGTATCCCCTGCCTATACACATACACCACATACTTATTCTCACATAAACAATTTCTAAAATTCTTCCATGTATTTATAAGAAGAACTATTAATATTTTTGCCTTACAGAATGGTAAATACTTTATAAGAATAGAAAACAAACACACAAAAAGCAAAACTAGAACCTGGGTTAAGGGAAAGCCTTGTGATTTAAAGGGTATGAGACCTGGAGTCATTTGCTAAAGAATCAAATGCTTAACTTGAAGGAGAATGGGCAAGGGCTTTTTTTTTTTCCTGAGAAAATGCATTTATGTTACAGTGAGGAGTAATATTCCCAGCCAAGGAGCCAGGGTTTATATCCCAAGGGAACCGTCAGTGATGACTAGGATTCTCTCTCTGTCTTAGAAGCTGTAAACTGTCCTATAGGGCCATAGTCATAATTGTGGCTGGCTTCCTTTCCCATTACTCTGTGCATGTAGGGTGACATCTGGCTCTCATCACATTGCCCCTGGGGGATTGGGACAAGGGTAACTGATGCAACTATTAGTGTGGGGGTCTTCAAACTAGTTGGAGTCAGCTGTTTCACTGGAATTCAGGATCTGAAAACAATTTATCAATTCTTAAACAAAAGCCTTACGATTCTCATGTCAGAGGTCCTATCCTCTGAACAATGGGGATGCAGATGGTCAGCATCCAGTGCTGTGTGACTTATGGTTACAAAAAGTGAGTCCAAGTGCAGCCTAATCAATGCTTAATTGTAACTATAGTTCTCTCCAGAATTCTTGTTAACCTTGTGAGGATGGATTTATTGCTTTGAATCATATTTTTGTTTGAAATCTGCCTGCCACTGCGCTTTCTATTTAGAACACAAAGGGCTCCCTGTTCCAATCATCCTCCTGGACCCCATACTGATGCAATACATATTGGCCTTACAGTAGGGAGATAAAACAAAGTTTTTAATGTCTTGACCCCGGACCCCAGGATACAACCAAGGAGAAGGGTCTTTCTAAGTAAGATCTGAGTTATAAATGGTTAGAGAGAGCTCTGTGGTTGATAACTCCAACAGAGGCACAGGGAATAGGAACAGGGCAATTTCTCAAAGGAAAGGGAGACAGGCTGGGACCAGCAGAAAGTGCAGAGACAGTGTAATGGATGGAAATAAAATTGTGTGACTCCAGGTACCACATCCATTACAGTAGCCAATGGACTTTAATATACTTTTTACAATGAAAAGGTGGTTCCTCTAGAGAATTACATCAGGCAATTGTTAAATTTTAAACTCTGAAAACATCTTCTTAAAATGGTATGTTCACAGAAACTATCTTATAATTATAATTTGACTACATAGTAAACTTTCCTAGACAGCTAGAAAGTTTTAATCTTTTGAACATTTAGTTTTAAGCTGATAATAGTTATTTCTCGTTATTAATTATCAAGTTAGCATTATAATTTCATTTATCAGTTTTGTAAGTTGGGTTAAAGTGACTCCACAGTCATTGTGATGCAATATAGGCTATTTGACATAATCATTTTTTTCTGAGCTACAATTTGAGTTCCAAACACTTGGTGTTGATGAGTTTTGTTAAATTCACCTAAATTAAAAAATAATAATAATTCTCTGAATCTATTTGGGGGAAAGCTGTCTGACCTTGTTTATATTTGATAGGAGGTCATCTTTGCACGTGCCTCAGAGAGTATATTTGCAATTGCTACAACAGACACTAACTCAAAGATCATATAATAAACTGTGAGCTTTGAAATAGAAACCCTCTAGCTGCAACAACACCTAGAACAATGTGGGCCGAAAAGTTATCAAATGAATGCAACACGAATCCATGGAATAGCCTCTTGAATCCACATTTGCAAATAAAAGTGTTTCTTTCTTTTCCTAGTCCATCTGGAAAACTTTTTTTTTTTTTTCTCCAGGATTTGGGGATGTAATCCTACACTATGTCTTGAAACTGACTTAATACAATGCACATGACAAAGATGTAATGGGGTGTGTGTGTGTGTGTGTGTGCGTTTGTGTGTGTGCATGCGCATATCTGACGTCTCCACTATGTCTACACTTGTTTTACATCCAACTGTCAACTTGACACCTGTACTTAAGATGTTTGACTCACTATTAACTTGGCCAACACAGAAGTTTCTAATTTCCTACATTACCAACTTAATCTTCACAATATTTCTGTAGATCAGTGAAGGAAACCTGCCTTCCTCCAAGTTGCTTAATAGTGACAAAAAAATCTAGGAGAAAATTCTTCACCCTCAGCCTGTTATCCTGACTCTATCTGCAACCTGTATCTGGGATCTATTCACCATTCTCACCATTCTCCATTCTTTCTGAAAATTTCTAAGTCTAAACCACCATATTCTCATTAGACTCTCAAGAGTTTCCAGTGGTGTCTGCCTGTTTCCTCTTAGGTCTCCTTTAAAGCCATTATTTAACAGCAGATAATCTAAAAGTATAGATCATGTCATGTTCTACTCCTGTTTAAAACTCTGTGGTGACTTCCTATTACAGTTAGAATAAGGTTCAGACTTCTTAAAATGGTCCACAAATGTTTCTCTGACCTGTCCCTTACCTTGCTGCAGACAACTGTGGCCCCTCTCCCGCCTCCTTCACCGCCCCACAGCTCTGCTGGCCTTCTTTTCTACCTTGAACATGCCAAGCTCTGTTACCATCTACGATTTTTTTCATATTCTACAACATCTACCATCTTCACATTTGCCTTTATCTCTGTCTAGGATGCCCCTTCTAGATGTTCATGGCTTACTCCCTGCCATGTTGTCAGGTATTTGAGCTCTCTGTTCCCACTCAGAGTAGATGAGCAGAAGAGGAAATGAGGGCCTTCCCAGAGCAACTCCCCCAGATAACTACATGATTCTGCATTAATCTATTTGTAACACATATCACCTCCTGAAACGTTTTTATTTTTAATTTGTTTAGCCTTTTATTTCACAGTTCCTCCCTCTAAGATACAAGATTCATGAGGACAGAGAAATTTGTCTCTCATGTTCATCCCTGTATGTTCCCCAACAAGATAGTCTGAAACATAATGGCTCCTACATGTTTGTTCAATGAATTACATGTCACTCTTTTAACATGGCTTTTTTTCCCCAGCCTATAATTATTCTAATGGTATAAGCTCTGCTTACTCACCAGTTCTCCCACTTCATTCTTAACAGAGGGCTAGGTACTCAGAAATGGGGGGAGAGGAGGGAGCAGGTAGACCTGCAGACCAGCAGTATAAGGAGGATTTGCTAAAGAAGAGTTTGTTTAGGAATGTAACAGTTAAAGGTCTTTGGATCTCTTAAACAGAATTCTCCAAAAGCCCCATGTGGCCAAACATTCATGCTAAAATTGCTGTATAGAGGCTACATATTAAATAAACAAAAATATGTAAACATATAATATTCCCATATTTAGTAAAGTACAATACACGTTAGCTCTTAGTACTACTACTTGAAATGGTTGTCAATGTATTTCCCTGTTTTGATGTGAATGAGTACATATTTTAATGCAACTATTGTACAGGATGTGTACATATATAAATCTATAGATAGAATTATGTACTTTTGAGTACATAGCACATATATACATATACATATATTTATATATATATTTCTTTTTTTCTTTTCTGAAGTGGATTCTTGCTCTGACGTCCAGGCTGGAGTACAGTGGTACGATCTTGGTTCACTGCAACCTCCACCTCCCAGGTTCAAGTGATTCTCCTGTCTCAGCCTCCCTAGTAGCTGGGATTACAGGTGCCCATCATCACACCCCGCTAATTTTTTCTACTTTTAGTAGAGACAGGCTTTCACCATGTTGGCCAGACTACTCTGAAACTCCTGACCTCAGTTGATCCACCCACCTCGGCCTCTCAAAGTGCTGGGATTACAGGCGTGAGCCACCTCACCTGACCCATATTTTTTTTTCTACTCACATTTTTCTCTTTCATAAAGCATTTTATAGTGCATAGATGTACAATGCTTCATTAAGTCCTGAGTAATTTTTTAAAAAATTAATATCCTGCTATAAATTCTGTTTTTTCAGCTAAATATTCAGCAAATTCTGTAAGAAAATATGTGAACAAAATAATACTTAAAAATATGCATTGGCCAGGCACAGTGGCTCATGCCTGAAATCCCAGCACATTGGGAGGCAAAGGTGGGCAGATCATTTGAGGTCAGGAGTTCGAGACCCCTATGGCCAATGTGGTGAAACCCCATCTCTACCAAAAATACAAAAATTATCTGGGCGTGGTGGCAGGCACCTGTAATCCCAGCTACCGCGGAGGCTGAGGCAGGAGAATTGCTTGAACCTGGGAGGTGGAGGATGCAGTGAGCCGAGTTCGCACCACCGCACTCCAGCCTAGGCAACAGAGTGAGACTATATCTCAAAAAATATATCTATGCATTTAGCTTTGCGCTCACTGGTGCTTGGCAGAAAAAGCTGGATGCACCCATGCAGCTTGGCTTGGTTACCTTGGGCTCCTTGAGCCAAGCCAACCAGGGACCTCCTAAAGGGAGTGGCTTAGCAGACCACCCTTGGATGACTTCCAGCTGGTTCCCTCTCACCAAAATATACTAAAATTTTGTATATTCCTTCCATGTGGCTGGCTATATCCCAAGAAAAGCATTTTAAATTATTTTATTATATTTTCCCTCCATTTAAAACTTATTTCATGTTTATTGACTTTCCTGAAGTATTAGGGACACTCAGATTCATATCTAAAGGTTATGAAGCTACTTGTTGGAAGATGTGAAAGAGAAGTCAAAATCAGAAACAATGAACTGTAAACACTATAATGGTAACCTGTTCTTCATTGATTTGTTCAACTAAGATGAGAAGATGAGTGTTTTAGTATCATAACAATACACAATTTCTATTCCTTGAACAATATTGAGTTAAAACTGGATGACTTGTCATCTTTGCACTTTTAGTGCAAATAATCACAATTAATTTGTTATCATAAACTTATCAGGATATTTTATTTAATTCCCTTGTTTTTCATGATGCCAATGAACTACAATGCAATACATAACAAAACAAAAATAACCAAGAGATTGTATTATAAATATCCCCTTAAGTATTAAATACTAGTAAAATCAACATTATCAGCTTTTATACTTCTATTTTGTTCATCAACCTTTTAGCAATGTCTGCAATGTAATCATACCTGATCATCAGATCATATGAAAAGTTTAAGGTCATTGTTTCATTCATATACTTCCAAATACTTAATTCCACTTAATAAAGAAAATTATTAATAAACTGTCTTTTGATAGCATTCTCTTTAACTTTGGTTTACCTCTACTAAGATAATATTAGATTTTCAGAAAGTGTAACCCTGTAGTTCTAAACTGTCTAACATCTCTCGGTTTCTATTTTTATCTATTACCAGATGAACAGAGCCAGGCTGCCTGGATTCACTATTATCTTCATCTCTTAGCTGTGTCATCACGAGTTGTTTAATTCGTCAGCACTTAATTTTCTTGACCTGCAAAAATATGGATCATAATGATCATTAACTAATAAGTTTGCCATGAGGATTAACTGTATATTAAGGGCTGATAAAATTATATGTTACAAAGTAAGTGCTCAGTGAATATTACTCATAACATTATGTAATTAAATTTTTCTGTTAACCTCAGGAGAAAATTCTTGAGAGAACATGAAAAAATGGATTTAAAATTTAAGTTGTTTAGGTTACAATATTGAAGGAATTTTGTGTATATAGCATATGCATTGTATATGCAAGGGTTATATTTTTTGCATTGGTACGTTTATTTTAATAATCCAACAGTATTAATACAACACTGATTACCATTAAAATACAAATGTATATTTTGCTTTGGAAATAGAGCCAATGCAATTATTCCAATAATATGCTTCAATTATTAGTCACTTAAAAGATAAAATATTAATGGTGAGGAGGGTAAAGAAAAATCAGTATAATAAAATTGATTCCCAGTAACAAATCCCTTCCTTTTCACTCTGTAACCAGCCCAGTCTCTCTGGCTCCATATTGTTCTGTTTTGTTTTGCTTTGTTTGTTCAGTGCTGTTTATATTTAGATTTTTCACAAAATAAATTCTCTTTTTAAACAAAGATACAGTCCTATAATCCTTTTAGTTTTTAGTGTTTGTGCTTTGCTACTTTACTCACAACTACATCTCTCTGAAAAAAAGAAAAAAAATCACAGCTTCATTTCCAAAGACATATATATTTTTTTAATTTAAGCAATCTAGAACCAACCATATTTTTAAACATGTCTGATACTGCCACTAAAATAAGATATTCATTTCAAATATAAAGATATGGCCTGAATTATTCAGAAATAATTTGGAATTGCCAAGTAATACGCTATGATATTGAAATAGTAATTCAACAATAACTACATTGTTTCTTAAAATTGTAATTTAAATAACTATCTTTCATTTTAATCAGTGATTTAGACATTATTTTAAAAATATGACAGTTTATCTGGAATATAATTTGGCTTAACTGCACAATATTCTAAAATCAATTATCTCAACAAATAATTTGAAAATAAGTTAAAGAGATCTTATATGACCTGAACCCCATTCCAGGAGATCTTCTTACAAAAGACTTGGAATCTTTCTGTCGCAGTACCCTATTATCTACATTTTCAAGCACAACATTATTTGTATTTATTTAAGTTTTAAAATCCATGTTGAGATATCTAGGCTCATAAAAGTAGCTAAGCTGATTGATTTTCACAAAATATCTTTATGCATACAGCAAGCACTCTGAGTGAGATTATCCAAATAAACAAGATAACAATATGCAATTTAAGATGTGAACATTTAAAGTCTGAGCCCACACCACATGGATTTAAATTCCCTTCCATGTAGACCATTATGATTCGTGTTGTATTTTTCTGCAGGCTCTATAAATGTACCACACCCCAAAGTACTTCCTTATATCTATGTCTTTATCTTTTTTTTTTTTTTTTTTTTTTGAGGCGGAGTCTTGCTCTGCTGCCCATTCTGGAGTGCAGTGGCGTGATCTTGGCTCACTGCAAACTCCGCCTTCCAGGTTGAAGCGATTCTCCTGCCTCAGCCTTCCGAGTAGCTGGGATTACAGGTGCATGCCACCACGTCCACTAATTTTTGTATTTTTAGTACTGCAAACTCCACCTCCCAGGTTTAAGTGATTCTCCTACTTCAGCCTCTCTAGTAGCTGGGATTACAGGTGCACGCCACCAGCCACCACGGCCGCTAATTTTTGTATTTTTAGAAGAGATGAGATTTCACCATGTTAGCCAGGATGGTGTGGAACTCCTGACCTCATGTTGACAAGGCTGGTCTTGAACTCTGACCTCAAGGGATCTGCCGGCCTCAGCCTCCCAAAGTGCTAGGATTACAGGCATAAGCCACCGTGCCTGGCCCTAAGTCTTCATCTTAATAAAACCTTCATATCAGTATTTTTCCAGTTGTCCTTAACTTTTCCTGATGTGCCCATATTTAAAGTATTAAGTGAAAGAAATATGAAATATTAATGTGTCTATTTAAAATTTAGGCTGTGGTGGTAATCACAAGTCAGCCGTCCATATGCTAAATTTTACCCAGGACTGAAGCACTCTGGGTTGTCAAAAGAACACTGGGCTGCCTCCTGTCCTGGCTCTGGATTCTTGCTTTTGTTTGCTGCAGGACTTTAAGCAAATTTCTCATGCTTTCTGGGCCCTAGTATGTTAATTTGTAAGAGGTTTTGGATCAGTTGCTTTTAACTTTTTATTCTTTCCATGTAAAGAGGTAGCTCTTATTTTTATTTTTGTGAGATATTTATTTATTTTTCTATTTATTTAATTTTATTATCTTATTTATTTTTGTAAGATAAGCTTTGATCCTTTTGTTCTTATATTTAAAAAATTGTCATGCAGTGAAATTGACATTATCTGATGTGCCATTCTATGAAATGTAACATACGTGTAGGTTAATATAACAATTACCAAACTAAACTCTACCAACCACAGGTACATTCTCCACAACTATAGTTTTGTCCTTTGGAGACTGTCATACAAATGGAATTACGCAGTAAACATTTGAAACTGACTTCTTTCATAGAGAATACCTTAGAGATTCATCCAAGTTCTGTGTACCAGTTGTTCATTCTTTTTTATGCCTGATCAATAGTCCACTGTACGGATGTACCACAATGTTTGTATCAATTCACCCATTGAAAGGTGTTCAAGTTGTTTCCAGTTTTGGGCAATTATAAACAGAGCTCTATAAAGATAAGTATTTATACAAACATAAGCATTTATTTATTAGGGTAAGTACACAGAAGTGGGCTTACTGGTTAATACAGCAAGTATTTTTAAATTTATAAGAGAATATCAAATTATTTCCAAGGTTGTAAAAATTTGCATTCCCATCAACAATGTATGAGAATTCTAGTTGTCTTGTCACAAGCACTTGATATACATATATATGTGTGTGTGCATTGCGTATTCATATACATGTATATACAATACATATACATAAATGTATGTACACATATATGCATATGTGTGAATAATACATGTACATATATGTGTACACATACATATATTATCCATTTTAATAGTGTAGTTTTATAATGTCATGGCCTCAATTTGCATATCCATGCTGGATAATGATATTGAACATGCTTTCAAATGTGCATTTGCCATTCGTATATACTCTTTGGTGAAGTATTTGTTTGGATTTGTTTTCAATTTTGAATTGGTCTGTTTTTCTGTTGGATATTGAGAATAGAATATATTTATATATTCTAGGTACAAGTCCTTTGTCAGATACATGATTTCCAAATATTTTGTATCCATTTATAAGGATGCATTTTATTCTCTTAGCAGTTTTCTTTATACAGGAAAATAGAGTTTTAAATTGTTTATTAAGTCCAATGTATGATTTTTCTTTTATGAAGTGCACTTTTGGCGTCTTGTCTAAGTACACTTTCCTAAGCCCCAGTACAGAAAAAACTTCACCTATACTTTCTTTTAAAAATATTATAGTTTCACATTTTACATTCAGCTATTATGCATTCAGAGTTAATCTTTGTACAATGATGTGAGGATTAGATCAAGCCCTCCCTCACTTTTTTACATGTGGATGTTCAATTGTTTCAATACAGTTTGTTGAAAAACTAAATGATTTATCCACTTAATTACATTACATCTTTGTCAAAAATCAATCAGCCCTCTTTGTGTGGCTCTATTTCTGCATTTTCTATTCTGCATTGATCTGTATGTTGCTCCCTTTGCTAACAGCAGGCTGTCTTCATTACTGTAGTTTTATAGGAAGACTTACAAACACGTACTGCTTCCTCCAACTTTCTTCTTTCTTCTTTTTCAAAGTTGTTATAACTATCCCAATCCCTTTGCCCTTCCATGTAAATTTGAAAATCAAAGTTTGTCTTTCTGCCATTGGAAAAAAAATACTCAATTTTGCTTGGCATTCCAGGGACAAACCTTATTTGGTCATGGTGTATTCTTTCTGTTATACATGGCTATTAATATTTTGTTGAATATTTTATCTAGGTTTATGAGCTATATATATATATCTTTAATTTTCTTTTTTGATAATACTTTTGTCTTTTTTTGGTGTCAGGGTAATGCTGTTTTATGAAAGGTTTTGGAATTTTTTTGTTTGTTTTTTTCCTAAAAGAGATAGTTTACTATTAGTGTTAGCACTTAAATGTTTTGTAAAATTCACAATGTGAGTGGTTTGTAATTTGTGGGTTTTAAGTAATAAGTCAATTTTATTTAAGAATATTTCTTTATAGTATTTTCTTTTTATTCTTGTGGTGTCTGTCAGCTCTGTAGTGATATCCCACTTTTCACTTCAGATAATTATTAAGTTATGTCTTCTCTCTTTTTGTATTTGAATCATACTAAAGAATTTTTAGTTATATAGAGCTTTTCAAAGAATCAACTTTTTTGTTTCATTGCATTTTACATTGTTTTTGTTTTCAATTCTTTTTATTTCTATTTGTATTTTTATTTCCTCCTTTCTGCTTGCTTCAGCTTTGTTTTGCTTTAGAATTACACTCCACATTCCAGCCCACCTCTTATGGGTGATGACTCCAGTGTCAGTTGGGTTTTCAAAGCCTTTGCTATGCTTTTAGAATCTGGTGAATGTACGCAAACCATTGGACAGGCTAGGACCTGGGCCATAATTAGTTGGTATCAAAAGTCTTTGGCAGTAGACTATTAGTGTATAAGGTTTTGATATTGTGAACAAGTTCAGATTCATTCAGGCATACACACATTTTGGAGATGAAGTGAGTAGTATATAAACAACTTCATGGTGTTATGTTCTGGAGTTCTCTCTCTTTGCAATCTCCCCAGTACATTCCGATTCCTGAGGCTTCTCTTTCGGTGCTCTGAGTAGATAGCTAGAGGGATAGTTACCTTACTCTATGTGTTCTCCAAAACTGTGTCCTTGTTCTGGAGCCAAGTGTGGGAGGACAAAGGGAGGAAAAAAGCAAATGAAGTTGTTTCTAACTTCTTGGAAGACCTGGAAGGAAAGAGAGACCCCCAGTTTTGTCACTGTTGTGGTATTCTTCTCTGCGTGCTCACGTTTAGATTTCCTGTGTCTTCAATCCAGGCCGAAGAATACCAGAGTGAAAAATGACCATCTTACCACATATTTGGTGATGATTCGACCAGTAGTCGTGGTCTTTCCCAATCTGCCTGCTTTTATCAGGTTGGTGCAAAATTCATTGCGGTTTCTGCCATTAAAAGTAATTAAAAGTAATGGCAGAAACCGCAATAACTTTTGCACCAACCTAATATTTGCCATTTGTAACTCTCAAATCAATGCTCCACCCATTATTTTCATGATTTATAGCTATATTCATTGGAAAAGACAGGGTGAAGAGACCTAATTCCATTTTACCCAGAACTAGAATCACAGGTTAGCTAAATTTAACCTCTAATAAAATTGTTTTTGCACTTGAATTTTTCATATTTGAGTATTTTAAGCAACTGCAATGATATCATATTTAACTGATGCTTTAAGTCACAAAAAAGGAAAAGACAGCTAAGAACAACAAAAGCACACACAGTAATAAGACATACTATCATGTCACATACAATAATAACAAATTTGGAGGTGGGACATTTCTGAGTGGGAGAATAATGTTCTCAGAGACCCAAGCTGGGTCTTTTATATTCTGTCATTCTCTCTTGTGAGCTACTTCCACCCCGCATGCAGGATGGCCGCCACGTAGCCAGGGAGTTTGTCCTCCCTAGACACTTTAAAATGCCAACTGAGATTAAGAAACAGCCCCCTTCTCGGTCGGGCGCGGTGGCTCACGCCTGTAATCCCAGCACTTTGGGAGGCCGAGGCGGGCGGATCAGGAGGTCATGAGATCGAGACCATCCTGGCTAACATGGTGAAACCCCGTCTCTACTAAACATACAAAAACAGTTAGCCGGGCGTGGTGGTGTACGCCCGTGGTCCCTGCTACTTGGGAGGCTGAGGCGGGAGAATGGCGTGAACCTGGGAGGCGGAGCTTGCAGTGAGCCGAGATCGCACCACTGCACTCCAGCCTGGGAGACAGAGGGAGACTCCGTCTCAAAAAAAAACATAAAACGTAAAGAAAAGAAACAGTCCTCTTCTTGCAGTCCTCGGTCAGAGCAAGGGGAATGTTTCTGAAATTTTCTCTCACAACTCACTGGACAGAACTATTACCAAAGCAGCCATGGATGAATGAGATTGAGTTACTTTGATTGGATTAGACAGACCAGGATAAACCTCAGGTCCATGATTTTTCTCTAACTCCAGGAATATGCACAAAGAAACATGATGATATTTCTCAAGAAGAATGGGGGAGCAGTTATGGCTTTTGACTGGGCACCGAGACTATTAGTCTCAATATTTCTGTGAGCAAATATCCCTATATATACCCAAAATAGGAGGACTCAACACCAGCCTGGAGACAATGATATATAATTCTATGTTAACATGTTTAGAAAGAGAATGAGGTATTGATTTCACCGTTAAGGGATTATCATGGATTTAGACAGAATTTTAGTAAGTATTCACAGACAATTACTGTAGGTTTCCTACAGTAACCACTGTAAAAATAAGATCTAATCACTGTCTCTCCATGAATTTCCAACGACCACCTAACAGCAATCCCAGAAGTGTGCTCAGAAGTATTTCAAATCTATATATCATTTATCGAGATGATAAATATTTTCCCCATTACATCGTACATGTAGTACTTAATTTTCAAAATTTTCTTAGATGGTAATAAAGAATGTATTTCAGCTTACAAATTTTAGGTTATTTTCATGTTTAAATATAATCAAGTGAGATAGATATTGGCGTTTCCTAAATATTTCCTATATCATAATCGAAAAGTTATGTACATGATAAAAATGAAAATAACAACTCTGATGAATTTTCCAAATCAAGGGTGTCATAAATGACCCCACATAAATATTATGCCAAAAAAAGTATAAATGCTAATGAATATGTCTGCATTTAACTTTTGCACAGAATGAGGATTACAGATTATACTTTATTGTTTCAAGTATTAAAAAGAGTCAGTGTCCACAAGACAAAAACAGTTAGAAGAATGCCTAAGTCTTAGTATCATGTGGCAAACAGTTCACAAGTATACACTGATATTAACTTGTAATATTAAACTGTGTTTTAATTAGTCTTTCACAATCAGTGGTTTGAATTTTAACCATGTCACTTAATAGTGCTATGGACCTATTCTCTCATGTATAAATGATGATAAGCATTCTTTTGTCTTTTGACAAACAAGACTACTATACATGTAATTATATACACACATATATAATTTTATCCTTATATATTGATATATATGTATATTAATATGTATGTACATTTATATATACATAAGAGGGGTTTAATAAATATTAATCTTCTTTATAGAGAAGACTTTGTTATATATATATATATGGAGGAACACAGACTCAATCTCTCACTTTGAACAAAAGTGAAACAATGCAAATGCTTGGATCTGCAGTTGACAATAATGGCCAACTTCTTCCATGCTTTTGCTCCAGAAGGCTCACACCAGCCCCAGTTTCTAGCAGCCTGGCTTCCCTGCCTGTCTTAGCTACAATTTCTTAGTAACTCCCAGATTTGCTTAATTCCTAAGCATGTGCTTCGGTGTGTCTGTACAAGATTTTCCACAGTCTCTCTCACTCTGGGCTTTCCCAACGTATTTTAGACTTGTACAGTTAAGAGGCTGCTGACCACAGCATGAGCGTGTTTTCCTTGGATCATGCCTGTTTTTAAGCCCTCCATTCAGTCTATAGGCACTGTATATCCACCTGTACAAGTACAGGTGCAAAGCTTGTTAGCACAGATAGATTCCAGGTCCCTTCACAGGACACTCCAACATTGACCAGGAGAGATCCTTTCAAGAAGAGAAATTCTGTGGCTTAGGGCAACTAACTTAATGGCCCTAAGCCTCGGTGGCCTTCTCCTGTAAAATGTTCTATATATTATAATGCTATTATAAAAGCAAAAAAATATAATAACTTTGTCATCAGTAGTCATTTGATGTTGGTGATGGTACTATTACTATTAATACTATTACTCTTCCCATTACTATTAGTGCTTATTACAATCAGCTACACTGAAAGGGTTTCCTAGATTTCAGGCACATGAGACTGTAGGACTAAAAGAAAATACATAAAATAGATTATTAGAAGCACGAATAAATTGGGTTATTTTTGCAGATAACTAAGCCATAAAATTATTCTAATGCAAAGACAGAAACAGATGAGTCCATGGTCTTTTGCATTGACGAGGGATGGGTGCAGTTTTGCCTATGAGAGTAGGCGCTTGTGGTACTTGCACCTCTTTATCAATCATCAGCCTCCCCCATTTCAAGGAAGCTAGGACCTGCCTTTAGCAGAATGGAGTAAATCTCGATTAAGCTAACCATGGCAACTTAATTCACCTTGCCAGTAATAGTGTTCAAAACAGCCTTGTGACAGATTCTTGACCAACGATCCACCAAGGAAAATACATGTGACCCTGGCAGTTTGGGGGTTTACTCTGGAGCATTTTCCTCACTTTAATACAATGAATACAAAGTGTCATTATTTTCTTTTCTGACTTTGGGAAATTGTATGAGAGTGTAGTGTTTGGAGCTGTTGCAGCCATTTTGTGAGTAAGAAGGCTAGTATCCTATCCATGGGCAGCATACTGAGAAGGATGGAGTAGAAGGAGGAAAAGATCACTTTCTCGACAATGTCATTAAACAGCTGAGTTGCTGACCTTGGAACCGCTCCACCACCACTTTTCTTCTGTGTGGCGAGTCTTCATTATTTAAGTATCCTTACAGGGAAATCAGCCTATGGCACAGAATCAAAGTTGAATGAGAATCCCTTGATTAAACAGGCCATAAGAAAGAAAGAGACTCTGCTCCTGAAAATAATAAAGCATAGCCAGCTGTCTTTATTATTGCAGTTTTCTAAGTTGGTTTACCTACTTGCCTTCCTAGAATTTTATGTTATTTTAAAAATTCATTTTATCTATAAATAAATATAAGTCATTTTTGATACTGATAGATGATTAGGGGTAGTTGAGAAGAGGCTGTAGTCACAAAAAGAGTGAGAAGTAACCATAGTTCTAAAATTTGTGAAATTACTCCCTGCTAACAATTATATTCAATAACATGTTTCTTAGAGGTTTTCATCCACTGATTCTCAAATATTTTGGATCATTGCCTTAGGAAGGGGAAAATGTCCAATCAGGAACATACTCCTCCTTAACATTTTACACTTGCCCTTTTTAAATTGTTTTGTTGCCTGAGGCTTTATAAGATCTATCTTAGTATTTTTTAATGATTATCTAGATGAAGATGATTTATGCAACAGTTGTTCTTGTTAGGTGAACTAAACCTTCCTCCTACAAGTCACAGAATTGGTAACTTGTCCAATAACTTGTCCCACTACTGGAAAAAACACTAAGAGCATATCACGGGCAAACTAACTGAATGGCTAGGTATTTTCATTGTGGAGTCAGACTGACCAGGGTTGAAATCCCAGTTCAGCTACTGTCTTAGTTCATTTGTGCTGCTGTAACAAAGCATCATAAACTGAGCAGCTTATAAGCAACATAAACTTATTTGTCACAGTTGTAGGGGCTGGGAAATCCAAAAACAAGCATGATCAAGATACTTATAAATTTGGGGTCTGGTGAGGGTCTGCTTTCTGCTTCATAGATGGCCTCCTCTCACTGTATGCTCACAGGATGGAAGGGATGAAGGAAGTCTGCGGGACTTCTTTTATAAGGATGCTAATCCCACTCATGAGGGCTCCACCTTCATGATCTAATCACCTCAAAAGGCCCCACCTCCTCATACTATTAATTAATTATTAAGTTTCAACATATAAATTTGGGGGAACACAAAAATACAAGCCATAATAGCAATGTACTTTTGGAGTGAGCATGGAAAAGTTCTTTAGTTATTTTAAACTTACTCTCATCTGAAATAGTTGGATGATGATAACATTCAAAATCTACCTAACAGAGTGTTTGTAAGAATAAATAGGTAGTATTTATAGTGTTTAGCCCAGAACCTAGCACATAAAGTAGAATAAAATACAGCCTTCTTTGTTTCTGTCTTTCTCTCTCTCTTTTTTTCTTTTTTCTTTCTTTCTTTCTTCCTTCCTTTATTTCTCTTTCTTTCCTTCCTTCCTTCCTACCTTCCTTCCTTCCTTTCTTTTTCTCAAGGTCTCATTCTGCCACCCAGGCTGAAGTGCAGTAACACGATCTTGGCTCACTGCAGCCTCAACCTCACAGGCTCCAGTGATCTTGGTACCTCAGCCTCCTGAGTAGCTGAGACCACAGCACATGCTGCAAGGCCCAGCTAATTTTTGTATTTTTTGTAGAGATGGGGTTTTGCCATGTTGCCCAGGCTGGTCTCAAACTACTAAGCTCAAGCTATTCACCCACCTCAGCCTCCCAAAATACTGGGATCACAGGTATGAGCCACCATGCCCAGCCATAAAATACTTTCTTAAACATCCATGCAGTCACAGAAATGCAAAGACATACCATCTAAATAACTGTAAATATCTACTGCATTAATTCAGTCAATATGCAGATATGTGGGCAGATTCTATATCCCTTTTGCCATAAAATGAGTTATTCAGATCTCCATGTGAAGAAGCAAGACTATTCAATCTTTCTAAAAGAAGGCAGGCCCTTAGACTGAGCCCACAGGAGTTTTAACTCTCAAACTATTCTACAAATTGCCAAAATTACCATTGAAGTCGTTTTACTTTTTTTTTTTTTTTAATGGAAACAGGTCATCGCTCTGTTGCCCAAGCTGGAGTGCAGTGGTGATCACAGCTCACTGCAGCCTCAAACTCCTAGGCTCAAGAGATCCTCCCACCTGCCTTGAGTACCTGGGACTATGGGTGAGCGTCACCATGCCTGACTAATTTTTTCATTTTTTGTAGAGATGGGATCTCACTATATTGCCCAGGCTGGTCTTGAACTCCAGTGCTCAAGTGATCTTTCCACCTCAACCTCCCACAGTGCTTGGATTACAGGCCTGAGCCACCAGGCCAGCCCAATTGAAGTGTTCTAATCAGTTACTGGCTTCAGCAGCTTCTTCTCCAGGTAAGCTGACCTGCATTTTCTGTTTCTTTCTGTTCGTTTTCAGGGTGATGGTTTGTCCTGTGACCTCAATTCCCTCAGGGATCTAAGAAAAGTCATTGGTTATCAGTTTGTTCAATTCTGTTTTTTTTTTTTTTTTTTGGTTTTAAGGGCAAGAGTGACAGCTTCCAAGATCTTTACATATTAGAGTGGAAGCCACTCAGTGCGTTTCTTAGAAATATGAGTTTTAAGTTTAAAAGGACTGTATCATCTACAAATAATATTCTTCAAAACTTACATTGATTACTTATATTCTCCTTTTTCATTCACTTAAGGCTCCAAAACCATTTCATGAACTATAAGTAAAACCTCAAGTCCCCTAACTGACTTAACAGACTCCATTTTGGTCAAAGGGACCCCAGGGAAACCATAAAAGCTGAGTTCCTGGACATGATGTGCCAGGAGGTCAGACCGGCCTCATTATACACCCTCCCTTTTGTGGTTTAGACACAACAACTGACCAGCCTTAATGTTAACATAGAGATTGTAAGACTCACAAGATGGATTCTTTATGGCAATAAGATAGCAAATTATAAACAAGAGCTAAGTCCATGCATGCCAGGCAAGGGTTAAGTCACGCATCCCCTACACTTGAGAATATGTTCCCATTGCCACAAGGTTTTTCTTCAGCAGCTAAACAACCACTGGCCTCGAGATAAGCAAGATTAAAACAATTATGGCTCATCCACTACCAGATGCTGGCCCCCACCCCAGTTCCACAAGCCATAAATACAGCTTTGATTGAACTAAGTAACTGATTTCAGTAACTTTCTCCTGATAAGAAACTACCAGCCTGGTCCTGGCGGGTTTACAGAGGTTGCACACTGAGTGCCTTTGTGTCCCTGCTTCACCCTTTGATGTACACGGCCTAATTGTAATGCTTTTTAAATGTTAACTCTCCACCCCAAAGTGAACATGAAACACATGTAACATGCATGTTTGTTAAGTACACATGTGTTAGTACTCCCTCATACATATTCATAAGATCCTTCTATAACCTGTTGAATATGTATATCTGGCCAACCTGTTCAGCATAAATTCCTGCTTTACCCTCCCTCCCTCCAAATGCCTGTTTCCAGCTTCTGTGAAAGTCTTTGCTTCCCAGACTGTCAGAATGGCTGCCTTGCAGGCTATAACCCTAGATAAGAAATAAAGTCTCCTTTTCTAGCACAGTAGGGTGACTATAGTAAAAAATAATGTAATTGTACATTTTAAAATGACTAAAAGAAGGCTGGGCACAGTGGCTCATGCCTGTAACCCCAGCATTTGAAAGGCTAATGCAGGCGGATCCCTTGAGGTCAGGAGTTCAAGACCAGACTGGTCAACATGGTGAAACCCTGTCTCCACTAAAAATATAAAATTTATCTGGGCATAGTGGCACACACCTGTAATCCCAGCTACTCAGGAGGCAGAGGCAGGAGAATGGCTTGAACCATAGAGGCAGAGGTTGCAGTGAGCTGAGAACGTGCCACTGCACTCCAGCCTGGGTGACAGAGCAAGACTGCATCTCCAATTAAATAAAATAAATAATAAATAAAATGGCTAAAAGGGGATAATTGAATTGTTTGTAAAACAAAGGATAATTGCTTGAAGTGATGGATACTCCATTTACCCTGATGTGATTATTATGCATTGCATGCCTGTATCAAAATATCTCATGTAACCCATAAATATCTATATACCATGCATACACAAAAATTATAAATTAAAAAAGTCTCCTTTCTAAATTTATAAAGTGTGATTTATAATAACAAATACTAATTTATAATAATAATAAAAATATTTTATTGTTTTATAATAATAAATTAATATTTTATTGTTAATTTATTATCAATATAATATTACTTTTAGACTTTTTTATTTTAAGCAACAGGAATACTCTGATTAAATGGAGGCGTGTTTAAAAGGTCACATGATCAATAAGAATCAAGTTCAATAGCTAATATTCAGTAAAAATTCAAAGTGCTCATGGATACCAGACCTTCACAAAATAGGAAGTGTTTCGTCAGGGCACTGTCGTTCATTACACTGTCACCATTGTGTTCACATACCATGGTCCATCTTGGAGGATGCTTTTATCAACCATGAGGCAATACAGCAACAGGTTCTAAACGTTCCTTTTTCTTTGAATCAGTGACTTGATATTTATAAATCTACATAGAGTTGTAAATTAGGAGTGCATTAGGTAAACAGCTGATTTAGGCTTGGGGTAAACTCTAGATGGGAAATACAGTGCCATTGATGAGTCTGTAACTTTCTCTAATCAATACAGCACACTGAGCCCTTGAAATCGCTTCTTTCCTGAAAGGCTTTGCACAAAATTGATGAAGGAAGATATTTGCTGATTGACATGTTTACTCCTGGAGGCTAAGCTGAGGAAATGCTTTTATAGGCAAGGAAGCTTTGATTTGCAACTTAGGGATGCCAATATGAGAATGGTTAGTATGGAAATACCTGGATAGTGATAATGTGATAATAGGAGAATAAGCACATATAATATTAAAATGCAAATAGAGGAACAGGAGAGAAAGGTTGATAGTGCCAATTGTGATAACACATAATAAATGTTAGCAATTTAGTTCTCACATTATTTCTATAAAAGCAATGAGCCAGGTCCATGGTTAAGAGGCAAAGTACAATTACTATCTAAAATTATAGTCAGTTATTTTCAGAAAAGAGAGAAATAAATTATCTCCTTTTGTATCAAAATTCTCACTTATGTTCAACCTCTTCACAAACTTAACACAGATTAATATCTTCCTTTCATGTTCTTTATTTTTGCTTCAGTATATTTCATTTATACATTGTTGGCTGCCCAATATACTTTTTATTTTCTGCTAGGTCCACACAGATAAACATTCTCCTTTTCTGTAATAGCATCTTCTAATTAGTCAAGGAGCAATTTAAAATGTTATGATACAATAGAGATGCTAATAGAGAATCACGAAAAACATAGAGAATCATGAAAAACATAATGGATTAATGCAGAACAATTAAACTGGTCAAACTTCCAGGAATGTCAAAGCGTAATATAAATATTTAATAAAAATATTGTCTTAAGCTTTCTGTGGCACTTTCAAAAGAGTATTTTCTAATTATAAAGTCTCTTTAATAAGTTCAATTGACCAAGTAACAGCTTTTGATCATCATTATTTAAAATGGAAGAATAAATTACTGAAAATTACATTCATACTTTAAACATTTGTCATTCTGCTGTTTCACTTGCATTGTTTGAATGATCTGTTTTTCTTTTTTATTAGAAAATTCACGAGAAGAGAGGAAATACTGAGGAGAAAATGGCAGATTGTGTTTGCTGACTTTTATTGACAAAGAAGTCACCATGAAAATCACAGTGAACCATTTGGAAAGCAAACTGCCAAAAAATAATAGTTAGTCATGCTCTCAGGCTGGTAATTGAAAGTTTTGTTCAAATTGTATTTAATGTTCAATAATTGTTTAACCATACCACTGCTTATCTTGGGAATGCTGATACCATGGAGACGATAAGATAAGGTGGCTGCTGAAAATCAGATTTAGACCCTACTTTGATTACATTTTTTTTTGTATATCCGATGAAGGTATTATATGTTAGTGATTGTTCTATGCTTAATATTTACATAGCAACAAAGAGTAAATGAACAGCAATTTATACATGTTATATTGTTGACCTATGCTAAAAGTTAGTTACCGTAATGAAATGGTTTGGCTGTGTCCCCACCCAAATCTCATCTTGAACTGTAATCCCATAATCCCCCTGTGTCCTGGTGCTGGACCCAGTGGGAGGTAATTGAATACAGGGGCAGTGTCTCCCCCGCTGTTCTCATGATAGTGAGTTCTCATGGGATCTGATGGTTTTATAAGTGTCTGGCATTTCCCTGCTTGTACTCAATCTCTCGCCTGCCACCCTGTGAAAAGTGCCTTCTGACATGATTGTAAGTTTCCTGAGGCCTCCCCAACCATGTGAAACTGTGAGTCAATTAAACCTCTTTTCTTTGTAAGTTACCCACTCTGAAGTATTTCTTCACAGTAGTGTGATAACTGAATAATACACGTAACAATTATATGAACAAATTATAACAAGTTTGAGATACATCAGGTTTAAATTAAGGAAAAATGTTTAAAGAGTTTTCCTCCTCAATGTGTCTTAGGGTCGAAGAGGCGTTTTTGTTTGTTTATGAATAGGTCCTGTTTGCAAAAGGCTCTCAAAGGTAAAACATAGGCTTTAACATTCTGAGGCCAAGGATGGAGCTGCGTCTGATTTATAAAGTTTCAGACGCAGTAGACAAATTGTAGACCAATTGACATGAGAAACTAGTCTTCCTCTGAGGCTGGTAAAGCTGCAGATCAGCAAACACTCAGACTTGGTACAGAGAAACAGACTGATTTAGAAAACATTCTCCCATTAGCCTTTGGTATACTTCAATTACCTGGGATAGAGTGATTTCTGTGATTTCTAAACCTTCTGTCCTACTCATCTCACAGGCCATATCCATTCTCAGAACTCATGCTTTCCTTTATTGTAGCCTCTGTTCTACGACTCCTTTAATACATTTTTATTAGGAGCGTCATTGAGATATAATTTATATCCCGTAACATTCACATTTGAAATGTGGCATCCAGTGTTTTTCAATGTAGTCACAGACTTATGCAACTATCACATCTAATTTTAGAATATTTTCACCGCCCTCTGAAAAAAACTAAATAACAATTAGCAGTAGCTCCCCATTTCTTTTCTCTGCCAAACCACTAGCAACCATTAATCTATTTTCTGTCTTTAGCCATTTGCCATTCTGAACATTTAATACAAATATGATCATTTAATATGTGGTTATTTGTTAGTTTGTTTCTTTTTAAAATATGGTCTTTTTGACTGGCTTCTTTCACTTTGCATAATGTTTTCAAGGTTCATCCAGATTTTAGCAGATACACGTACTTCATTCCTTTTTTATGCCTGAATGATATTTTGTGGTATTTTTTGCTGTTATGAATAATTCACTGTTTGGCCGCCGTAAATATGCACGTATAAGTCTTTTTGGGGACATGATTTTATTTTGGAGGATATATACCTACATGTTGAAATATTGGTTCATATAATAAACCTGTGTTTAAATATTTGAGGAACACTTCTTGAAGGTATTGTTTGTGACACAAATCTATTATGCATATATGTATGTATTTACATTGATTATGCTTTTGGTGTAGTATCTATCAAAGGTTATGAAGATTTACTGTTATATTTTCTTCTAAGAATTTACAATTTTACCTCTTACATTTGTCTCTGTGATTCATTTTTCAGTTAATTCTTGTGTATGGTGTGAGGTAGGAGGATAATTTCATTCTTTTTTGTGCGACAATTCAGTTTTCCCAGAACTATTTATTGACAAGTCAATAAAGTGAATTGTAGCATAGAAAATATTGCGTTGAATTATCTTGGCACCTGTATGTATCAAAAGTCAGTTGATCATAAATGTAAGAATTTATTTCTGGAACCTTATTTCTATTCCATTAGTTGATATATTTCTCCTTGTGTTAGTACCATAATGTCTTAATTGCTATAGCATTGTATTAAGTTTTGAAACAGGGTAGTATATGTCCTTCACCTTTGTTCTTTCTTGCCAGGTTGTTTTGGCTGTTGTGGGTTTCTTGCATTTCCAGATGATTGCAAAGAGCTGTTTCTCAATTTCTGCAACAAATGCCAGCTGAAATTTTGCTACCAGTTTCATTAAACATGTAGAACAATTTGGTAAGCATTATCAACTTTACCCCATGAACACCATATTTTGTAGTCTCTAATATCTCTTAAAACAAACAGCCCCCAATCTGTGCCCCCAAAATTGTCAAATACAGTCCAGCATCTTCATTTATACAAAAGAAAAGAAATTCTTTTGCATCATGCTAAGAACCGGACCCAGCTCTGAATCAAACTGTGATATGCAATGTAGGCCTGAATAAAATACTCAGCTGCTCACGTCAGACTGTCCCCAATGAGGTCAACAGTGACTTCACAGTTTTCCTGATTTCACAAGCAAAATGGTTGTGTATGTGATTTCCATTAATTTAGTTCAAGAGTGCATTCAACTCATTTTCTCAGAAAAAAAAAGCAACAAAAAAACCATTTTTTTCCCCAGAATAATATGGAATCATCTACTTCTAGTAAGACACCATGCCTGACAATTTTTCCCATTTCTACACTTTCAAGATGCAAAATTTTGGTTTTATTTTAACATATACAAAAACCATAAATGCTTTTAAAATATAGAAAATATTTTTGCTATGTAAGGACCAATAATTACTACATGCCAATATAGTACCACAACCATTAAATACACATGAGAAAATTCATGATATAATCATTTCACACTCCTTTCTTCTATGTACCACCATAGGTACCACCATAGGTAGAAGAACATTTATTTCAACTAGCTTAATACTTTTATGTAAAGTAAACCATAAAGGAAATTGAAACCAAAAGTAGATAATGGTGATATGTCAGTTTTATTTGGTTTTAGATTTTTTTCCTCGTGGATGACACAAGGCAGAAAAACTCACAACAAATAGCATAAATTTTGCTTGAGGACAAAATGGGAATTTTGCTTGGAAATAAATCTGAGGAAGGTCTTCCAATATGACAACAGCTGCTTCTTGAACGCCTAAACTTTTCTACCATAGAGGAACGCCGAATAGCCTTGAGCCTGGGGAATTATAGCAGATGTAAAATTCTTCAGCAATGTTCTCATGAAGCATCTAATGTAGATCCACATGGTTTTTCCAGTGAACCTGCCAGGGTGCATTAGGAACAAAGTGAATCCTACAGATCCTAAACAAATTATCATGCTGTATGGAATTATTTGATAGAACCCAATTAAATTCTGTAAATCGTCTGCCAAATATAATAGTTTTAGTTTTAGAATAGTTCATATGAAGCCATTTTGAGGCAATAATTAAATACCAAGCCTAATTGCCTATTAAGGCCATATTTTTCTTGTGATAATAAGAGCAAATTATAAGCGTTTAGATCTATCAGGGGATTCTTCTGAATTTTCTAGTGTTATTCAAAGGCAATTTTAATGAGTTCCTTAAGGACAAATAGTTGCTTCATAGCAAACCCTGAATAAATATATGGTGAATGACTTATGAGCAGACAAATAAATGCACATCAATAGAGTGAAATATTTATTGAGGTTCATATATCACCTCTCCCAACCAGAGTCAGGTGTCAATCAACGAAAGATTTGTGGTCTTCAATATTTTTGCAATCTAGTCCTAGTTTATATAAACTATAATGTTCTTCTCTTTTAAAGCTTCCCTCTGTTTTGCATTTAAGAAATAATCTTAAAAAGAAAGAAAATAATTTTCCATAGATTTTTGGAAATAGAGATTAGAGGGCTGGGGCTCGGGAGTTACGCAGATGGGCTTTGAATCCTGATCATAACCACGTAACAGCTGTCGGTCTTTGGGCAAGCTAATCAACTTCACCAAGCCTTAGGGTTCTCATCTTTAAAATGAAAATTGCATTACTACTCAAAGTTGTTCCTAAAATTAAATGAGATAATGCAGGTAAATCATTTAGCATTGTGGCTGGCACAAATTAAATAATCAGTCAAATTTAGATATTAATTTTAGCATTATTCTTCGTTTTTCTTGCAGTGCTTTACCTTGGTAAAAGTTTTCACTTCATGACAAATGGATTTTGTCACACAGGAAAAATTTAAATTTTACTGATTTAAATTTTACTGATTTACTGGTTTAACGTACTATAGAAACAAAATAACTTTTTAAGTTATCATTATCATATATTGAAAATGTATTTTTCAGCCAGGCGCGGTGGCTCATGCCTGTAATCCCAGCACTTTGGGAGGCCGAGGTGGGTGGATTGCTTGAGCTCAGGAGTTCGAGACCAGCCTGGCCAACATGGTGAAACCCCATCTCTACTAAACATACAAAAATTAGCCGGGCGTGGTGGCACATGCCTGTAATCACGGCTGCTTGGGAGGCCTGGAGCACGGAGATCACTTCAACCCGGGAGGCAGAGGCTGCAGTGAGCCGAAATCGCAGCTCTGCACTCCAGTCTAGGCAACAGAGTGAGACACCATCTCAAAAAATAAAAAAGAAAATGTATTTTTCTTTCCTCTTGCTTCATGCTGTTTTCAAATTATTGCAAATTTAATTTGTTACTACTGCCTATTTATCCATCTGGCATCTTATTTCACTCATTCTCACTGTGTTGAAATGAATGGTCATATTAAGCTATGCTCTCAGGATTACACATGTGAATGTCTGACTTGCATTAGTAAAACTAACGATTCTAATTCCATATTGCTTTGATTATAAACTAAACAAAAACCCTGACATTATTACATTAGGAAAGCTGTTTTGCTAGAAACAAGAGCAATATTATATGAGAATTGAATTAATAAGTACAAATGTTTTAATGGCCATTACAACAACATAAAGAAAAACAAATGTAAATATTTTAATAATACAAACTATAATTAACGCTGTGTATTTTAACTCTTTATGTCTGATAGAGTAACAAACTCTTGAGCATGTTGGCCTATGTGCAAAGACCCATTGATCTGGTTTTTCCCCACGTATTTGAAAAATGATCCATTTTGCCAAAGTATAAAATTATAAGATATAGAACTAAATTCTGGTTACCCAAAGGCTAGAGATTTGATACGCTATGAATAATCATGCTGCTGTTCACTATTATAAGGATTTATATATTGGAAAGTATCTTATCAATTACCTCATTTCTTCTTTATAAGTTTTTAGGTGTCCAGAAATGCTCATCCTATCATCTTTTTCTAAGGAGTGAAACAAGCTCCTTAGGCCCTGAACTAATAGAAATCACAAACTACAATGAAAGGAACATGACTGGAACCCACCTGCATGACTCTTTTCATTATATCACACTCTTTGATTAAAAAGAATGTACAACTAAATATGTTTGTTGAAAACAATTTTTATTGAAGAACATACAGAGAATATTACCCATTCCTGCCAGGTACAACAGCATATTTAGCCTGTGTTTAATGTATATATCATGTGATTAGAACATTGGAACAACAGTAAGACTGAAAAGGAACTCTGTGATGTTTACCTGCTGAGAACAAAAGGAATGAGAATCACTGCTCAACTGATAACATCAAAACTTTATTGACTCACCCATCTTTTCATTACAGTGGCCTAATTTCCAACTTTCTACTAAGTGTCAAGCCTCTGTCTCTAGTCCTAATAATTCCTCTTAAGTCCATATCTATATATACAGGCTCAAATCAAATTTCTTTCTGTGTATGTCACAGGAACCCAGTCTCAACATTTCCATACCTCAGATCATGTTTGTGCTTTCTCTTTCAGAGCCTGAGTGAGTTCTGTGGAGCCCATACTACCTGTGATTCAAGCCAGGAATCTTGGAATCTCCCTGAACAATTTCTATGGTGTCGTCACATTTGCTATTACTCCCCACACTCAGTAGGTTCTACCCCCAAATCATTTCTTTTCTCTATCCTCTCTTTCCCAGCTTTATAATATGACTTAGTTCAAGCCCTAATCACTGGATTATTCAAAGTCCCTTAACTGGTTAATTCCTACTGTGATCAACAACTTTAAAGAAAGGCAATAGGGCTGGGCGCGGTGGCTCACGGCTGTAATCCCAGCACTTTGGGAGGCCAAGGCGAGTGAATCACGAGGTCAGGAGATTGAGACCAGCCTGGCTAACACAGTGAAACCCAGACTCTACTAAAAATACAAAAACTTAGCCGGGCGTGGTGGTGGGCACCTGTAGTCCCAGCTACTAGGGAGGCTGAGGCAGGAGAATGGTGTGAACCCGAGAGGCGGAGCTTGCAGTGAGCCAAGATTATGCTGCTGCACTCCAGCCTGGGTGAGAGAGTGAGACTCCATCTCAAAAAAAATAAAAAAATAAAAAAATTAACAAAAAAGGCAATGGCTATCCCAAATTGCTGAAGCCTTTGCTAAAAGCACAGACAGAAAACAACAATATGGTGATGTTTGTGTTAAACAAATGTTATTGATTCTAGGACACAGGTCAGATGGCAGATAATCAAACTCAAATGTTGATCCCAGGGGTGGCTGTATCATCACTAAGGCCAAATCACAACGTTGGTCTCATGGGAACACAGATCTTGGGTTTGGAAAGAGCACAGGCCTGGGCATGGGAATGGAAATAGGGTAATTTTAAGATGACTAGAGGTTCCTCAAACCCTAAAAGTACCACTGAACCTTGTTGCTAAAATGGCTCCTAAATCATAGAGAAGTTTCTCAGTTATCTCTGCAAACTCAAGATCCTATCAGCCTGTTCAGGGTCTCACAGGCCTCTGGGTTTGTACATGATGTCCCTACAGTGGTGATGGGGACTGATGAGAGCCATCGTTCCCATTGGAGGAGGGCAAGCTGCCACTGAGTGTCAGCTGCTAGAGTAAATATCCAATCACATGTGTACCTGTATCCTATGGATATTGGCTTCCCCTCATACAACTTGCTGTTCCTTTGTTTTCCATTGCTGACTATATTTGAATCTTTCTTGGATTTCCAGGAAACATCTGACTGCTTTCCTGTGCCACTTCATACCCAAGAGAAGCTCAGGGAGATCCTTTAAGGTCCTTTATGCCCTTATGATAGTACATGAATAGGTAAATGTACCACTGCTCCCCATACTTCTTGGATAATGCACAAATAGTAATATAGTCTCGCAACCAGCAGCCTAGACAGCCCAAATATGTGAAACCAAAACAGCTTGATCTTCCAGACCTGTTCTGACTCCTTGAGTCTTAAATCTCCAAGCCTCTTGAATGTTTCACCCACAGCCTTCCCTTTGGGATCTGGCATGGGACAGGAAGGGCGGAGAAGGGCCTGGGGCTTTTCCTCAGGGATCCACCACAGTCTAGGCCAGTGGGTGGCAAACTTTTTCTGCAAAGGATCAGCTGGTAGATAGTTTCAACTTTGTAGTCTCATCACAGCTACTCTACTTGACTCTGCCACTGGAGTGTGAATGCAGTCATGAATAAAAGAAGAAAGTTTTCCAGTGAAACTTTAGTCACAAAAACAGTCTGCAGGCTGAGTCTGGCCCGTGGGCTTTGGTTTGCTGGCCTGTGGGCTCTTAGAAGGCTCTGACTTTATCCCTCTATGAGGGAAAGCAGATTTTGGGGTATTCTCCCAAATCTTTATACCTTATGTCTGTGTCTCTTTTTAAATTAAAAGTAAAATTTAGGCCAGATGCCATGACTCACACCTGTAATCCCAACATTTTGGGAGGCTGAGTGGGGAGGATCACTTCGTTCCATGAGTTCACAACCAGACTAGACAACATAGCAAGACCTAGTCTCTACAAAAGAAAAAAAAATTGAAAATTTAGCAGAGCATGGTGGTGCTTACCTGTAGTTCCAACTACTAGAGAGGCTGAGATGGGAGGATTGCTTAAGCCCAGGAAGTCCAGGCTGCAGTGAGTCATTGTTACACCAATGTACTCCAGACAGGGGGACAGAGTGAGATCCTGTCTCACAAAAAAATTAAAAATAAAATAAAATAACTAAAAATGTGCATCTTGTTTCTCTCTGTGTTGTCGTAACAATCTTCTCTGAGGCTACACATATGTTGCCAACTAAAGGGACCAGGGCAAAGACCACAGGAAAATCCATAGAACCATCTATCAAAAATTTCCCTAATGCTCTATTTGCATCTTAACATTCTTTCTTTCTCAATATTACTTTTCTTGAAAATTTCTTTATGTGATAAACTCTGCTTTGCATTTAGGACTGTGTGTTTTTGGCTGCTCACCAAGCCCTTGAGGAAAACACTTGGAGTCAATATCATCCTTTTGATGCAGTGCTGAGTAATGAAGTATTTCCCTGTCTAAATAAGAGCCAAACTGTATAATTAAATTCTTTCCAGATTGTATTAAATATCTTGATATGGAATAATTGTGACAACTTCGTTTATGTAGTTTTTCTCATTGTTGTTTTAGAAAATTTTTTATAGCATGTCTCATTCACCCTAAAAATAGCCTTATATTAAGTTCAAACAAACATTTTTGCTCTCATGTTATTTTTAAAAATTAAAATGTTCTTGAACCCAGGAGTTCAGGGCTGCAGTGAGCTATGATCATGCCATTACACTCCAGCCTGAGTGACAGAGCAAGACCCTGTAACAAAAATAAAATGAAATATTTGTCTCATCATCAGTTACTCAGTCTCTGAAACAAATAAAAGACCGGGTTTACTTAGATTATATGCTAATGGTTTTAGGAATAATTACAGATGATACACACACAATATATATCAATTATACTTTATCAAACATCAGTGATTCCTCAAATTATGCCTAACTCATGGAATATTAAATATTCATTTGCTATCTGAATATTTTGAATAATTTTACCAATTATTCAAAACATATTGAAGATGATTTATCTCACTGTAGTTTTTTTTTTTTTTGAGACGGAGTCTCGCCCTGTCACCCAAGGCTGGAGTGCAGTGGTGCGATCTCCGCTCACTGCAAGCTCCGCCTCCCGGGTTCACGCCATTCTCCTGCCTCAGCCTCCCTAGTAGCTGGGGCTACAGGCGCCCGCCACCACGCCTGGCTAATTCTTTTTGTATTTTTAGTAGAGACGGGGTTTCACCGTGTTAACCAGTATCTCCTGACTTCATGATCCGCCCGCCTCAGCCTCCCAAAATGCTGGGATTACAGGCGTGAGCCATCGCGCCAGGCCAGCTTTTCTCTTTGGTTTTCTATGTACATATCCCTGTGGTTTTAAACCAAGAACAATAAAGGGAGTTAATAGCTTTTTGATTGTTCCCCCAAACACTTACTCATTTTCTTCTGAAGAACTAACTACTTAAAATATAAAATATGTATATCTCCAACTACACTTTGAGCTTTTTGATATCAGATCATTGTTTTTACTTACTCTTGATTTTTTCAATAACTGGAAGAACTCATATAACATACAGGATACTAAAAAAATAGAAATAAATAAATAATATTGTATCTTAGGTAATTTTCAAAGTAGGTGGGATATATCAAATTAAAACTTTGGAAGTTTTGCAGTTATAATACAAGTTCTAGGTTGCCTTTTGTTTTTGATTTTGTTTTTACATAAAGTATATCAATAGTAATTTCCAATTTCAGTTTATTTAAACAGAAGTGACAAGGGCTTTGTGAAACAATCTGAATACATCTTTTAGTTATTTACATTTAACAACAAAATTACCTACCTAATTTAGTTAAGTTTTTCTAGACCAGTCAGGTTAGTTTTCATAGAATTATGTTTTACACTTACATTGTACTACCACATATAATAATCAAAATTAAAATAATAAGTATAACTGGTAGAAAGTGGTAGGAGAATACAATGGCTATTAAGAGGCTGATAGTCCATCTTTTGCAAGCAAAGATGTACAAAGTTCTAGAAATAAACTTGTGAGTCTTGATAATTCTGCATATGAAAATGGAAAGCCCCAGTTTACTCAAAATATCTGTTTAAAGGAGACTGGCTAAGCAAAATTTTACTATTCGTAAGACTGGGAGTTTACAACAGACCTCGTGATTAAATCATACTGAATGACGATTTGGTTTAATGAATAAGAACTGGTATGGTCTATGTATATTTGAAATTGAACATTTTCAAAATGTTCAAGATATGATATTTTAAAATATACTAAAAATCTTGTCAGTCAAGAAGATTGTATTTATAGACATGCAAATATTCTGAAAAGTAATTCAATTGTAATTCAAGACTAACTTATTAATTCCCATTCTAGAGATTTTAGAAGATGGAAAAAATAAAAATACATTGCACTCTGAGACATTCTGCATAAAAATGGAATGTGTGGTTAGTGTGGCATTAGATTAACTCAGGCTTTGGACTTCGGGGCATAAAATCCATTTCCTCTCACACCAGTCTCTGAAGCTTAAAGGATTCATTATTTCCAGTTGCAAATGCCATCAGAAAAGGATTGCTTTTCTTTCTAATAACACCAAGAATGTAGTTTACCATTGTGAATAAACTGTCTTAAGCTTTCCCTGAATAAAATAAATACAAATGCTCCTCAACTTACAATGATGTTATGTTCCAGTAAAACCACCACAAGTTGAAAATACCATCGGTCAAAATACATGTAATACACCCAACCCACCAAACATCATAGCTTATCGCAGCCCGACTTTAAAAGTGCTCAGAACACTTACATTAGCTTACAGTTGGGCAAAATCATCTACCACAAAACCTATTTTATAACAATGTGTTGACTATGTCATGTAATTTATTGAATACTCTACTGAAAGTGAAAAACTGAAAGGTTGTATGGGTATTTGAAGTATGCTTTCTACTGAATGTGTATCACTTTCATATTATCATAAAGTTGAAAAATTGTAAGTCAAATCATTATAAATCAGGGACTGTCTGTACTGACATTTTAGGTTAGTTTTGCTGTTTTACTATCTCTAGTAGTGTGTTCCCTTCCAAATCTCAATAATCATTCCTAGAATACCCTCTGCTTACAGGACTATAATTGTTCCCCAAGGGAAAATCACTAGTTGTTAAGAAACCATGAGAATTTTTTAGATTATTATTTTAAATCATTTTCTCAGATGCCTTATTTTCTCCTCTCAATATTAACCTGAAATAAAAAGAAATGCCACAATGTTAAATCCTTTCTTCTGCCTGGATTTTAATTTTATTTTATTTATTGGCAGATTCATTTTATAAAGCTGCATTCAAACAAAATAATTTGTAAGTAATCAAGTTTAATTAAAATCTGTATTGTGATTATGCTGAAACAGCCAAACCAATACACATTATAAGACCTTAACTGTTATTAGTCTACTGCAGAATGTTTTAAATCTCTTCAGATGTCACTTCATTGCCAATCTGCCCCATGTGGGAAGTTGTGGTAATGGTTTCTTTCTAGCTCATTGATTGCTTTTGGTCAATTGATGTAAGTGTTTCAGTTTTCTTAATTGGCTTACCTTGTTTTGAACATTTGTTAGTAACATCTTAAAAGTATCAAAATGTATTGGCCTGGTTACCACAATTCAGGAAGTGCTATTTTATATCTTCACTTTAACACATAATACACAAAACATTTTTCTCCGATCAAGAGTTTTATTGTACTTCACTTATGTATCATCCTAATTTTAAAAAATTATGTTGATTGAGATCAGAATTTGAATAACCTTGGAAATGACTGAGCAGTCAGTACATTGCATTTATTGCAAAATGTAAAATAGCTGGTGACATAGTGAGAATTCAAACAATATCCCATTTCATTTTCATACCATCTCTCTTAAAAATGTATTTTTTTCCTATATTGTTTTGAGCTTTCTTCAACTCAGGAGTTGTTTATAACTAAACATATTTAAAATATTATAGCTTTTAATAAAGTCCAAAATATCTTCAAGCTAGGTTGTGAATTCTCAAATAGAAAGTCCTAACACCCTCCTACTGAAATGCATTTAAGTATGTTAATGTTTGCAAAATATTGATCAGTCTCTTGTGTTCTTTATCCCTGTCTGGGCCTGGGTTTCAAAATTGCCAGTGAACCACATTCAGGGACAAACTTTGTTAAACTCAGTGTCATAAAATAAACCACTCATGTATCAGCACAACTACAGATACTCCCAATAACTGAAAATTTGAATAAGTGAAGCTGAGTAACTTGCAAGAATTGAGAAGAGAAACAGAAAAATCCTCTGTTAAAGGATTTATGCGATGCTATTAAGTGGATACATGTTTGCATTGTAGTAATTCAGGAGGAAAAACAGAGGGATAAGAGCATAGAAAATATATTTCATAAAATAATAGCTGAAAATTTCACAAGTCTTGGGACAGATGTGAACTTCCAGATTCAGGAAGCTGAAAGAACTTCAATTAGATTCAACCCAAAAAGAAACTCTTCAAGGCACATTTTAATCAAACTGTCAAAGACAAAGAGAATTCTAAAAGCTGCAAGGGAAAAAAGCCAAGTCACAGAAAATGGAATCCCCCATCAAATGATTAGGAGATTTCTTAGCAGAAACCTGGCAAGCCTGAAGAGAATGGGATGATATATTCACCGTGCTCAAAGAACTCCCCCAAAACAAAAAACTACCACCAATACTAGATCTAGCAAAGTTATCCTTTAGAAATGAAGGGGAAATAAAGAACAACCTGGACAAGCAGAATCTGAGGGAATTCATCACCACTAGACTGGTCATACAAAAAGTGCTTAAGAGAATGCTACAACTGAAAGTATAAATAAATAAATAAATAAATAAATAAATACATACTAAAATAAAAACATGTGCAAGTATAAAACTCATTAGTAGAGTTGAATTTACAAATCAAAGTTGGAATACTCCAGTGTTGTTTGGTGCTGTGTAAATCTTGAATTTCTGCAGTATGAAGGTTGAAAGTCGAAATGGTCAAAAAAACAGCTAATATTAGCAGCTAATAAAAACAAAATAGATAAAGATGTAAATTAAGGCAACAAAAATATAAATTATGGGGGTAGAGAAAAAGTCTAGAATATTCTTATGTGAGTAATGTTATTATCGTTTAAAAAACAAGTCTATTACAGATCCAATATTCTTTATGTTAGCCTCACGGTAACCACAAGAAACAAATTACTGCAGACATACAAAAAACAAAGAAAAATAAAACAAAACTTAGCATCGCAGAAAACCACTGGTCCATAGATGCAAACAAGAAGAGTGGAAGAAAGGGACAGAGATCTTCAAAACACACACACCAATTGGGTAGGCTCAAATCCAAAACAACAATATGAAATGGTGGCAGTAATGTGGAGGTATAGAAACTCATCCATTGCTTGCGTGAAGGTGCAGGGCTACAGCCACCCTGAAAGAGTGCAGCAGTTTCTTATAATGCTGAAGAGAGTCTTACCATACTATCTAGCAATTGTACTTTGGGATATATAGCCAATTGATTGAAATCTTTGTTCACACTAAAACTTGCAGGTGAAATGTTTTAGCAGCTTTATTCTTAATCACCGAAGACTGAAAGCAATCAACATATTCTTTTAGGTAAATGGATTTTTAAAAAAAACTTGGTACATTCATACAATGAAATATTATTTCAGCAATGAAAAGAAATTAGCCATTAGGTCGTAAAAAAGACATGGAGGAAGCTTAAGTGCTCATTGCTCAGTTAAATCAACCAATCTGAAAGGTTTACATAATGTATGGTTCCAAATATGTCTCATTCTAGAAAAGACAAAACTATAGACACTATAGAAAGATGGTTTCTAAGAGGGAGGGGATGAAGGATGACTATGTGAAACAGAGGGAATTTTCAGAGCAGGATAACTATTCTCTATGATACTATAATTATAGATATATGATATTATTATGCATTGTCAAAACTTATAGACCTTCACAGCACAAAAAATGAACCATCATGTATTCAATTAAAAAAAACCATTTAGGAGGTCAGAGGCTCTCAGGAAGGAATGTAGATTCTAACAAGATGATCAAACTGTATTACAGATTTATGAAACGATATCCGCAAAGAAGGTGGAGGGAAATATGCTGACCTAAATCATTTTAGAAATGTATGTATAAAAATGGAGAAGGAAATGTTCATAAGCACTGTATTCTCATTTCAAAAGTAATATCCACCAGGGATCTAGGTTAATAATTCTGATACTGCTATACATGTGTCTAAAATTAAGCAATTAATTAAATAGGCAGTGAGTGGTGGGAGCTGGATTTCTCACAGCTGGAGTGAGAATTTACTGATTAGTGATATGAGGAGGCTAGAATGATCCAGGTGGTAAGGTATTATGGTTGGAGACATTGTTGTGAACTCGTTAGGCCTAACATAGCTTCAGATGGTTAAATAGAAAAACTTGTAAATATGTGTATATGTCTGGGATATTATAATCACATGTTCCCTTATTATGTCAGTAAAGAGGGCCTAGAAACTATAAATTTCTAAGAATAACGAGTACACCCAGCAGATCTTAGTTTCCTTCACTTTTTTAATATAAGGAACCAGAGCTCATGAAATAAATGACTGATTCTAGAGCTTGGGGAAGGAAATATAAAAGATGAGCCTGGAGCGCCTTGTAGTGCCAGAAAGTAACAAACTGAAACAAGCAAAAACAAACAATAAAACTCCAAACTCCCACAAAACTGAAACAATTTGAGAAACACAAAAAACAACACAATACTGTTATCTGTACCCAAAGCATAAAATAACTATCCATGAGCTATAGTGAAATAAATAAATAAATTGTAAATTAATGCCAGGAGAAAAGATGAGCCTCCCTTAGAATTAATTCATGTATACATTCCATCTTCAAGGAGTAGAAACTTGTAAACAGCAACAAAAAAGGGCAACTGAACAATAGTGTTTGTCAGGTTTCTCCCTGAAATCCATAATCCCAGCCTAATCGTGTGAAAAAAAACATTAAACAAACTCCATTTGTCAAATATTCTGAAAACACTGACCAGTCCTCCACAAAACTGCCAAGGACATTGAAAACAAGGACAATCTGAAAAACTGTCATAGCCAAGAGGAGCTTAAGGAGATACAACGACCATAGGTATATGGGAAACTAGATGAGATAATGGAACAGCAAAAGAACATTAGATAAAAACCAAGGACATGTGACTATGCTACAGACTTTTGTTATACACTAATACATTGATTTTGAGTCAACAGATATTACCAACATACCACATGAATGTGAACTGTTAATAATAGAAAAATTGAATGTGGGATATACGAGAACTCTGTGTTATATCTCAAGTTTTCAGTAAATCAAAAATATTTTAAAAATTAAGTAGGCTTTAAAAATAAAGTCTATTTAAACAAAAATAAAAAATTAAATACAATGGCACCCCTTAAATCCGAATAGAACATGATGAAATAATACATTTTAAGCTAAATTATTGGCACCATTCTAAGAAGCTGGGTAACAGCAGTGAATAAAATGAGCAAAATTCCACCTCTCAATGCCTTAAATTTTTAGGGGGGGGGCAGTTGAAAATAAACAAAATATTTAAAATATATAGGACATTTAAAGGTGATACTTTTTAAATAAAGTAAAATAAAGGACAAAAGAGGATAAGTTGTTCTAGGGAATGGGGTCGGGGTTGAATTTTTGAATAGGCAACTAAAACAACTTTTTTTTTAAATTATAATTTAAGTTTTAGGGTACATGTGCACAATGTGCAGGTTTGTTACCTATATATACATCACGACCATTAGTTGCACCTGGTGAGCTTGGGCATACAGAAATATTTATCAGTAATGTCTAGGACAAAATTGAGAAGCATTCTAGAAATGGAGGTAAATAAGAAAGCTAAAAGGATGAGAGCACGGTAAAAGTTGATATCACAGCATGTCCAGGGCAACACAAATAGGTATTGGTAATTCAGAAAACAGAACAAGTTGGAGAGGGGAGGTAACAGCTAAAATGTTAGGGAAAACATTTCATTTTCTAACTATACATTTTGAATATGAAACTTGAAGGGGCTAAAATAAACTCAATGATAAATTTATTAAAACTTACATGAGCTTAAATAAAATTGATAACATCTCTGACCTTACACCAGGAAAAAGAAAGTTTCAAGCCTCAAAAATGGAATACAAAGGTTAAGTTCATCTCAAAAAAACAAAAATCTGAACAATCTCAGATTTCTCAACCTCAAAATATAAAGATTCTAAAAATGAAAAGTTTCTGTTTCAAGAATAATGAATCTAGCTAAAGTCAAATTATTGAAAATAATTTTCACATATGAAAATATTTAAGCTTTGTAACCAACTAGATCATTACTCAAATTCAGATCAATAAATGATAAATCAAATGTAATAAATAAAGAAGGAGATGTTAAAGCTAGAAAAATATTGATAATAAAAATTGAAGTTAAGTAAACATCAGATAAGTATACAGTGGAAACGTGACAACAAATTAAATGTAAATAACTACAACTTTTTTAAGAATATACATAGGTAAAAAATATGATAAAGTCATGATGTTTATTATTAAATTCCACAGTAGTAGAAACTAAAAATACTGAATTGAAAACAGGAAGATCTCTATATAATTTAGAGGGTTCTGGTTTCATTTATTCACCTTCAAAGTTTATATTACAGAATAATAAACCTATACACTAATGACTAACTTAAATAGAAATTAACAAAGCCACTCCTTCTATAACAGCATCAAAAATAATTAGATAATAAAGAATAAATTTAATCAAGGAAACAAAAGATCCGTATACTGAAAATGATGAAACATTGATGAAACTAACTGAAGACAAATAATGGAAAGACATCTCACATTTAATTGCATGAATTAAAATAACCACTATCGTTAAAATGTCCATACTACTCAAAGCAAGCTATAGATTCAATGCTATCTCTATCCAATTACAATGGCATTTTTTGCATAAATATAATAGAAAAAAAAATCTTAAGATTTGTATAGAACCACTAAAGTCCCTGAATAACCAAAGCAATGCTGAGAAAGACCAAAGCTGGAGCATCACATATCCTGATTATAAATTACATCACAAAGCTGTAGTAATCAAAACAATGTGTTACTGCCATAAAAACGGACACATAGACACATATAATGAAATAGAGCCCAGAAATCAACTTACACATTTAGCATCAGTTGATCTCTGATGAATGCACCAGGAGTGCATAATTGGGAAAGGATAGTCTCGTCAATAAATGGTGTTGTGAAAACTGGAATACATGCGCAAACTAATGAAATTGGAGCCTTTCATCACATGCAAAAATCCTGAAAATTGTTAAGAACTTGAAAGATAAGATTTGAAACTGTAAAAATTCTAGAATAAAATGTAGGAGGAAAGCTCCTTGATACTGGTCTTGGCAATAAATTTTTGTATATGACACTAAAAGCACAGGCGACAAAAACAAAAATAAACAAGTGGAACTGTGTCAATCTAAAAAAGTTTCCACATAGCAAGGGAAGCAATCAACAAATTGAAAACATAACACTGTGGAATTGGAGAAACTATTTGATATTTGTAAACTATATATCTGATGTGGGCTAGCTTCCAAAATATATAAGAAACTCCTGCAACTTAAGAGCAAAACAAACAACAACAACAAAAAACTAAAAATTGAGCAAAGGACCTGAATAGTCATGTTTCCAAAGATGTACAGATAACCAACAAATATATGAAAAGATGATGCAATGCAAATGAAAACCATAATGAGGTATGACTTCAAACCTGTAAGGATGGCTATTATAAAAAAGCCAAACTATAACACCCATTGAATGATCTAGCTGTCTGTATATATACCCAGAGGAAATAAAATCAGTAGCTCAAAGAAATAGCTGCAGTCTTGTGTGTTACAGGGTTATTCACACAAACCAAGATATAGAATCAGCCTGTGTCTGTTGATGAATGGATAAAGTAAATGTGACACACAGACACACATACACACACACACACACACAACTACATATAGATATATTGTATATATGCGTGTGTGTGTATATATACAAACAAGGAAACACTTAGGATTAAAATGAAAAATTGTGTCCTTTGTGACAACATGGGTGAGTCCGAAAGACTTATTCTGAATGAAATAAATGAGAAACAGAAAGACAAATACTGCATGATTCCACTTATATTTAGAGTATTGAAAAGTCAAACTGAGAAACAGAATAGAATGGTGATTGCCAGGAACTGGGGGTGGGGACGGGGATGGGGAGATGTTGGTCAAAGGGCATAAACTTGAAGTCATAAGATGAAAAAGTTCTAAAGACTTAATGTACAACATGGTGACACAGCTTATTTTCACTTAACCCTTAAATTATCCATTTTCTCATGTTCCAAATTTTTGTTCCTTAAGCCCATAGTAATAGTTTTTTCTTTCTCTCTCTTTTTTAAAGAGAAGTGGTGGCAGGAATTCTTATTATAAATTATGTAATTGGCCTATTTGGTCTCCTTGGGTTGGTGTTATAAGGACTATAACAAACGGAGAGGCCCCTTGTAAGTAGCACTCCCATGATGGGAGTTTGTCTCTTGAAAAATGGCAAGTCTACCTCTAGGTAGACCCTTGGCCTCTTCCTACAAATTAACAAAGTTGTCCATAAAACATTACCTCCAGCCCTGATACCTCTCCTAAGTCCAGTTCAGCTTCATATTTAAATATGTACCATGCTGGTCACATTGGCTCAGGCTGCAATCTCAGCCACTCTGGAGACTGAGGTGGGAGAAATGCTCAAGCTCAGAAACTAGAGACCACCACCCTGGGAAACATAAGGAAACCACATATCTAAAATATAGTAATTACATAAATAGAAAAGTAAATTTTCTACTAGGCTATTCCATGCCAAACGTGTTCCAACACAAGTTTGTAACTTTCACCAATTTTGTGATATCCCCTTCTTTATTCCCATATTTCTATTTAAAGGCACCACTCTTACTGGGCATTCTGGTTCAAAGTGGATGATTACTGATACATTATTTGGCCTTACACAAACACTTCATTATCATTTTTCTTTATTTTCTGATCACAATGATTTTTATATTTCTCATTGCATTTCTGAAGAATGTAGTTCAAGCAACTCATTCCTGAGAGAATTAGTGGTTAATGTCAACCACCATTAGTGGTTAATGTCATAAAGTTTTTAATTCCCTCATAACTTTTCAACCTGGCTTTCCCCTAAATCCCAAGCTTTATATTGTTATGTGACTCTATAAATGTCTTATCAACCAAGAATCATATATTTTTATATAAAAAATGATGCCTTACAGGGTAGAAAAGATGGAAGAAGAACAGAAAGACAATGTATTGAAATAATTAAATTGAAGTTTATTATTTATAGTTATATTAAGTTGAAGCTTATTATTGTTACAATTATTATGAAAAGCTATATGCATCACAGACACTGAAATTAATGTCGTGTATTCCCATCAGCTTCTCAGAACTCTTTCATCACATGGTAGAATGACAGGATGTGACATTTATTTGGCTAAATTAATTTTCTAGGCATTTTAAAATCATAACTGAATGTTGTCATTTCTCATATTGATAACTTCAATGTACAATTGGAGTTTACAGATACAAATACAAGTAAGTTGCCCCAAACCATAAAACAAACCTGAAACATTTAACTCTTCAAATATTTATCCTGGTTTCAGTGTTTAATGACGCTCCTGCAATGTGTCAGCTGCTGCAAATCAACACTCTGTCACACAATGTATACAGTTTTAAGACAAATAGCTAAAAATCATGCATAGATAAATAGCAAAACTGGCATAAATAGCTCAATGTTATAGCAAACTTTTAATGAAAGAGAAAAGTAGAATGATGGTTACCAAAAGTCGGGGAAGGGCAATAGTGAGGGGAGGAGAGGAGGGGTTGTTTAATGGGTCCAAAAATACAGTTAGATAGAAGTAATAAGATCTAGTGTTCAGTAACAGAATAGAGTGACTATTCTTAACAATAATTTGTTGCATATTTCAAAGTAACTAAAAGAGTGGAATTGGAATGTTCCTAACAGAAAGAAATGATAAATGCTTGAGGTGATGAATGCCTCCATTATCCTGATTTGATCACTACGCATCGTATGCTTGAATCAAAATATCACAGGTACCCCATAAATATGTACACCTGTTATGTATTCACACTAATTAAAATTTTAAAAAATTAATAAAAGAACCTCAGAAGAAAGACAGAAGAGTACAATATTCAATTTCAAAAGCACAACAATTAAACTTTGTAAATGAATTAATTCCATGAAAAATAAGAAGTTAATGTCTCAGTTTTTGACTGTTCATATTCTATTCTGTTTGAATGCATTACATCTTAGGTCAATAACAGGAGGAATTATACTCAAGTACCTACAGAATAGAGGAATTGACAAATACTGGCCTGTAATTTCTAAACTATAGCTTAGAGCAACTCTGAAGAAACTCTGAAGAAAATAAAATATGATCTACATGTGTATTTTGAATTTTTAAAATTTCTTTATAACTAGTAAAAATCTTGGATTCAATTTAAAATATGTACTTAATTCAATATATAAATTATCACTCAAATGTAATTAATGTGATATATTAATAATGAAATATTTTATATTATTTTTTCATATTGTTTTAAAAATCTGTCAGCCTGAGGAACATAGTGAGAACTCATCTCTACAAAAAAATTTTTAAAAATTAGCTGGGCCTGGTGGTGCTTACCTGTAATCTCAGCTACTCGGAAGGCTGAGGTGAGGGAATCACTTGAGCCCAGGAGTTTAAGGTTACTGTGAGCTATGATCACACCATTGTAGCCCGGGAGATGGAGCGAGATTCTGTCGCTAATACAAATTTGAAAATAAAAGTAAAATACTTATTGCACACTTTAATATTTATCATTCACTTAAAATTCTTGATCCGTAGGTAAATTTTATAAATTCATAGTCAAAATTTGTTGATTCATATACCCATTTTGCTGCAAACATAGTTAAAAATTTCCCAATGACTCAAAGTGCCAGTTTTTTCTTTAAATTTAAATTTAAGTAAAATAAATTGAAAATATGAGGTCTTCAGTTGCCCTAGCCACAGTTCGAGTGGTCTATAATCACTACTATTGGACACCGTAAGTTCAGAGTATGCAAACAATGGCTATAAAAAGGTTTATGATACATTCTGATACAAATATTCAAATAATGTTATCTGCAACAAATTTTTATTTTAAAATAATGTGGTAGGTTGTTAAGAAATGACATTAGTTACAGATTTTGATTGTTACTTAATCTGCTTTGATATATTTGATTGTGAATACTTAAAGATTTTTAAATGCTATTTAGTTATCTTTAGGAGCTACTTAGTATTAAACAATTTGCAAAACCTAAATTCCCAACATTGAATTTCCTAATACAGGACTGTATATTCTTCAAATTTTATTCATATTTTAGGAAAATATACTGTATACACATTGTTACTATTGGGTAAAAGTTCATTTAAGTGACATTTTATTCAACAGAAATCCTATGAAGCAAACAATCTTTCTTTATTGAGTTTGAAGAACACAATAAAAATTATAAATTATGTGAACAGCTCAGTTTTGAAACACAGAGGCAATGTATTGGCATTAAAGCAGAAGTTCTGTCTTATTGAGGATAACTTTGTATCATAGCTGTCCTTTATTCTTAGTTTCATATTAAATTTGAAGAATATAGCTTCGAAGACACATTTGGACCTAGTACTTTGAGAGGCTGAGGTGGTTGGATTGCTTGAAGCCAGGAGTTTGAGACCAGCCCGGGCAGCATAGCAAAACCCCGTCTCTACTAAAAACACAAATATTAGCCAGACATGGCAGCACACTCCTATAATCCCAGCTACTTGGGAGGCTGAGGTGGGAGGATTGATTGAGCATAGGAGGCGGAGGTTGCAGTGAGCTGAGATCACACCACAGCTTCAGCCTGGGAGACTGAATGAGACCCAGTCTCAAAAAAAAAAAAAAAAAAAAAGAAAGAAAGAAAGAAGACAGAAAGAAGATGAAAGACAGAAAGAAGACATTTGGAAACTTTTTTAAAAGTGTATACTAAAATATTATTTCTGGAAATATTAGACTTGGGTTAGAGCAAAACTACTTGCTTAAAATTATAAGAAATGCTAGATAAATACTTTAATTTTTAATTGTGTGAATATATGATTAAGCTCATTTAAAAAAGGGTAAATATTTAGGGACCAAAAACGAAGATGAGGCTGAAAGTCCTTTAAGTACTTGACATGGTTTGGATTTGTGTCCCCACCCAAACCTCATGTCGAATTTTAATCCACAGTGTTGGAGGAGGGGTCTGCTGAGAGGTGATTGGATCATGGGGCAGACTTCCCACTGGCTGTTCTTATGATAGTGAATGAGAGCTCAAGTGATCTGGTTGTTTAAAAGTGTGGGGCACCTTCCCCATCACCCTCTTCCTCCCTCTCCAGCCTTGTAAGACGTGCCTTCCTCCACTTCACCTTCTGCCATGATTGTAAATTTCCTTAGGCCTCTCCAGCAATGCTGCTTGTATAGCCTGCAGAACTTTGAGTCAGTTAAACCTCTTTTCTTTATAAATTACCAAGTCTCAGGTAATTCTTTTTTATTTATTTATTTTTTATTATACTTTAAGTTCTACATAATTCTTTATAGCAATGTGATAATGGACTAATATAGTACTGTACTGAAAACTGTAGCTGCTGTGTAACTCTTTAGCAGGCTTGGTTGTAGTCTTCGGGTTTTGCAATTGGTCCACACATTCTTTGAAATTCCCTTCAAAATGTGAGGCCTCCCTTTCCCATGAGATAGCTTATTGCCCTGTTTAACTTCTTATCAGTCACCATAATCTCAAATCATCTATACTATCTATTTATTTGAGGCAGAAACTTTGTCCTATTTATCACTGGATCCCATTACAGAGAAATGCATTCTGAAATGAATTAATGTAGCCATGTGCTTGTAAACACATATTTTATGCCTATGCATATATAACAAAATATTCATGTTTAATCTTACAGTTAAATACATACCTTTAATAAACTATATATTTTAATGTGTTTTATGTATATATATACAAACTGTCGATTAACCATATTACAGATAATGCCGCATTTTGATACTCCTGGTGTTAATTTAACGAAAGAATGCAAAATACTATTACTATAAAGATTAGAGTTCATTAGGAAAATTAAAAATAAATGTGAATAACATGCAACCTAACTTTGCCTGTGTTTATATATTATTTGGCCTACCAAACCACATATGATTAAAATAATACAACGATTTAAATAATACCTTGACATATTTTATCAAGGCAGTTAAGCATCTGGGAAATACTGCTGAATAGATTTGACTCGATGCATCGTCTGTAGAATCTATAGGACAAGGCAATGATTATACCTTATAATTTCACTTTTCTTCCAAATTCGTACTGTTATTATGCCAAGTCCTTTTATACTTTCTATATAATGAGTTTGCTGTGACAAGCCTCCTCCTGAAACTTAGGCTGTGATGCATTTACTGGCTGCAACATGAAACTATTTTACTTTCACAGCACTTTTTCCTGTTAAAGCGCACATTTGTCTGTGGATCCTGCTGGGTCCCATGATTTATGAATATGATTCTGACAGATGACTGTATTGTATTTATATCTGAAAGTGAATTAGCAGTTAGAATAATTATAATGTTAGCGTAATTGCAACTTAGGTCTATTTAATAAAATTTCACTTTGAAAATAACTGTTTGAGCTTCACCTCAAAGTGTCTATCTCAGCAAGGAGTCTTTAGCAAATCATAGCATACATTACTTCGTTTATTTGGTGTCACTCTTAGAAGGCTTTCCAAACCTGCCAAATTTTGCATGTTACAAGATTTTACTAAAGGACTTGTCGCTACCCCGCTGGTCACTACAGGCAAGGCAAAGACATCCCCACAGTATCAAATGCGGGACCTCCACGTTGCATATCTCTACGGCATCATTTTGAAAGCATGCCCTTCCCCTTCAATAAAGAAAGGCACAGAGATACTTGTAGGAAGGGCAACGCAGGAGCTCTGCAGTAGAATCTTTCTAGAGCTACAAAATGATGACATGATGACTGTAACATAAAGACTATTTATATTGCAGTTAAAGTCTCCAAAGTTAAAAGAAAAAAGTGTTTGGGCAATTCTCCTCTATTTATCATAAGATAATGTTAGGTTAGTGAAAGACAACAGAGAAGTCAGCATATGTTAACAAAGGAAACTGGAAGCAAGCAAAGAATGACACTTTTAAAATAACTCATTTTATGAAAAAAGACGGTATTTAAAACAATTTTTTCATTCAATGATATACTAGAAATTGAATTATTAGTAAAACTCAGTTTTTTTCTTTCTTCCTAATACTTAAAAATCTATGTATTCACCTAATTTAGTACCCGGAATATTTTTCCAGTAATATTATTGGAAAGAAAACACTAGATAATATGGCTTCATGAGAGATAATAGTTTTAAAAATGCTCATCAAAAGAATTACAAAGCCAGACAGACAGTAAGTAGCAACAGCTTTAAACTGCTCTGTAGAATAGATCCATAAAAACAAAATGGCCCTTTGAATGTAAAAGTTTGTGGTATAAGGGATAATAAATATAATATAAATTAAAATGAATAAATGTAAATAATTTTTCTTTTGAATTTCTGTACTAACAGAAACAAATATGCATACTTAAATCAGAAGTATAACTAACTAATTAACCCTCAAATTCATTTTCTGAATATGTGTATGTCTGATATTTGGAGAACTTTTTTCCAATATGATAAAGCTGTCATAAAATCCCTACTTTAAAAAAAAGTATACAAATTGATGTGGAATGAGTGCAATTTTGTTAACATATGTGGTGGTCACGTCGGGAGTTTAGGGTATTCCTCACCTGAATAACGTACATTGTATTCAGTAAGTAATTTCTCAGCTTCCACCTCCTCTCACTTGTGCACTTCCAAGTCTCCGGGGTCCATCATCACACTCTCTACATCCAGGTGTACACCGTTTTTAACACCCTCTTATGAGTGAGAACATGTGATATTTGTATTTCTGTAACTTTCATGGTTACTTTTAATTTTCAGTCTCTCTTCTTCTATTGTCTCCTTCTAAGAAGTATATGCTCTGCCACTAGATGGTGATATAAAGTTAAAGCAGCTTTATTGTCCCTGTAAAGACAAAAACTCTAAAAATATATAGCCAACAAAGCTAGTTTTAAATGAAAAACTGCATTAATTTAACTTGTATTAATCTTTCCAAATCTGAACTAATGATTAAGACAAATTCAAATTGTATATTCATTATGTGTTTATTTGTGACTTAGAATGGATTTCTTATAGAAATTATATTTTGGAACATGAATTAGTTTGCATGTCTATAAAAATTATATATATAGTGTAGTTGAATTATCCATACCAACATACTGATACTTAAGTGTACATAATACTGCAAAAGATGGTTCTTCAACATGAACCTGTTGTAATTACAAAGAGAAATAGATCAAGTTTCAACTAGAACAGCGGAGCTGCCCAACAGCAGAGCTGCCTCACAGACAGATTCTGGTCAAAAACACTTCTTGACAGCCTCTACTCTTTTCTAAGCACAAATGCAGTCCAGGAGCATTGTTACAATATCTTTAGTTCTCTTCTTGCCCACCCTAGGGGACTAGAACACAGTATCAGGCAATAAAAATGACTGGTAGAAAATATATAGCTATATAATTAAAGTGCTTAAATTAAAAATATTCAATTTGTACTAATATTATTTAAGACACCTGCTAGACTATAAACATGTTTTTTAGAAAAGAAAAAAAATTAACATTCTTAACTTATAAATAGTTCCCACAAATAGACAAGGGAAAAGAAAACCAACTAAAGTAAAAACTGAATAAAGTAAATGAAGAGGCAATTTACTAAATCCACAGTTGTCTATTAAACACATAAAATTATGTTGGTACTCACTAGTCACTAGAAACATGGAAAAACTAAAAATAATTTTGTTTTACCCAACAGATAATATACAATCTTGACAAAAATATTGAGAACAAATATTGCAAAAGCTTTTTGGGAGAGCAATTTGATTGTATTTATGAAAATTTGCTTAGCAATTACACATCTGCATGAGAGATCCTACAGAAATATTAACTTCGGTGCACACACAGACACACAAAAGGATATTATGCAGCATTTTGCTAATGGTGCAACATAAACAGCAAGCATATTCATCAGTAAAGCATAGCTCAAATGTGGGTAAGACACTTTGCTGAAATTAAATAGAATAGAGTTGATTAATAAAATAACACCAAATGACAATCTCCAAAATGCATCAAATGAAGAATTGTAGTGAGTTTTAGAAACACATCTATGATATTATCATATTTATTTAAACAAAAAATATGTATCTCAGTCGTATTTTTGAATTTACCAACTCAAAGCATAAATGGACAGTAAAAGGTCTGGAGGGATGCACACTGTTTCCCATAGAAGAAAAAGAAGGAAGTAGGACAATGACACTGAAGAGAGACTTTTATTATTTACTCTTAAGAACTTTATATGGTGGAAATCTTTATATTGTACAATTTTTTTCTTCATTTTTAAATGTTTTGTTTTGTTTTTTGAGCCAGAGTCTCACTCTGTCGCCCAGGCTGGAGTGCAGTGGCTCGATCTTGGCTCACTGCAAGCTCCGCCTCCGGGTTCAGGCCATTCTCCTGCCTCAGCCTCCCGAGTAGCTGGGACTACAGGCGCCCACCACCACACCCAGCTAATTTTTTGTATTTTTAGTAGAGACGGGGTTTCACCGTGTCAGCCAGGATGGTCTTGATCTCCTAACCTCGTGATCCGCCCGCCTCGGTCTCCGGAAGTGCTGGGATTATAGCCGTGAGCCACCATGCCCGGTCTTAAATGTATATTTTTTGATTACCAAAAAGATAACTTTAATTGGTTATAGGACATGACAAACAGATTCACATTCAACAATATGTAATTGCTCAAAAACTGGGAGGTAATAGTTGTATTTTCATACCTTTATAATTGAACAGTCTATAGTTTATAGAACATTAGTAAAATTTCTTAAAGGTTACACAATAACAATTGACAACAATCCTGGTCTGCCCAGTCGACTAAGATGTCATATTGGTGTTTATAAACTACTATAATCAGGAACATTTCATGATGATGATATTCTGAAATATAACAAATTTAAGTTGTCTAAGTTATAGTCATTTTAGTACCAAGGTATATTAATTTTTAAAATTTTTTTAAATGTTGACTAGGAATAAGGTTCTATAATGAAGTAAATTGTCCAAAGATTAACATTGCAAGAATCTGATAACAATTTTAGTAATACAGACATCATTGTCATTAGCTTTGAAGCCGTTTGTCTCTTCTGCCTTAGGAGGATTCCTTTACAATCGTGCAGATCATTGAAATGTAACATCAGAAATTTTTCTGTTTTTGTTCTTTTCATTATTAAGATAATTCAACTTATGCAAAAATATTATCTGGTAGATGCTTGTCAGGTAATCAGGACAATGAGGCAAAATTCCTGTTTATAGGGATGAGCTTTTTGCCTATGGTCCACCCACACGTATGCTCACTCTTACATGCTAGAAGCGTGAACAATGGTAAAACAATAACTTTATTGACTTTGTTATAATAAGAACAATAACATAATTTTATGTGAGAATTAGATAATTTTACATAAAATAAACTTTTTTATTCCTTAGAAAAAGAAGTGTTCACATTGCGCAAATTATTTATTGTATTTACTTTATATTTTGTATTTCTAAATATAGTTTTCTTTTGCTTGTTTGTAACTTAAAATAATTTGATTCATATTAAAATTATTTTTCAGTGGCTTTATTTGTTGAATCAAAATTTTACTGAAAAAAATGTCAGTACATGTAGACATGGGTCATTCATTTTCACAGTGGTGTTACAATTTTATGAATGTATAATATGATTTCTCATTCTATTATTACCAGTTTTTATTGTTACTTGTTTTCATTGTCAGATTTTTTGACACATGGTCTATTTAGGAACACTCTCCTACCTGTTTCCTGGGGGCATGTTTACAACTATTCATGAAATAATGGAATGGTTGGCTTACAGGATTGGTTCCTCTTCAGCGTGGCTAGATAATGGCAAATTGTTTTCAGGTTGTGTGTATGATGTAGATTCAGAGCAGCGATATGGAAACAGTTGTGATTGCTGCAAGTCCTTTCATGCACTTGATAATTCAGAAACACTAGTAATTGTCAATCTGTGAGCATGAACTTTTGTCTCATGTGGTTTTAATTTGCATTTCCCTGATTAATAATGAAGCAGTGCAACTTTTCATATGTTTATTGACCACTTTTGTTTCCTTTCTTCTAAAATTCAAGTGTTTTGTGTGATTGTTTGGGTGTGTTTGTGTTTGTGTGTGGTTAAAGACTCACTGGCATATTTATCTATCCAGAAGAAGAGTAAATGCCAATTTTATGGGATTAAAATATCTTTTGTAAATGTGTAACTTTTATTTCCATTTAATTTATGGTGTACATTAAGGAGCAGAATTTCTTAACATTAATATTCTCAAACACTTCCTTCTTTTCTCTTGTGGTTTATGCTTCTTCAGCTGCCATGTATTAGAAATGCTTTCCTATCCAAAGAATAAGGATATTCTTCCATATTATTTTTACAATATTTTATTATGCTTTTGACATTTACAATTAGATCTTTAATAAAGCTGAAGATGAATTTGTGATTTAAGATAGAAGTTCTGTTGTTTCTCCATATGGATAGTGTATTAATGTGAACCATTTTATTAAACATCCATGCTTTCCTGCCTTGCTAGGTAACATCATATCTTTCCAATGGCATTTTCAAATGGGAGTGGTATTTTGGTGAGTCCATTTTTCCCTTCCATTACTGAATCTTCCCTTTCTGCACCAAATACCCTCTATCCTAAATACCAGAGCTTTATATAAGTAATCATAAATAATGAATAAAGTAGTTTCATGTAGCTGTATTTGTTTCCTGGGGCCGCTGTAAAAATATACTACTGTCTGGGTGGCTTAAACACCAGCAATTTATTTTCTCACAGTCTGAAGGCTAGAAGTCGAAGGTCAAGGGGTCCACAGGGTTGTTTTCTTCTGAAGACTCTCTCATTGGCTTATTGATGTCCATCTTCTCCCTGTGTCTTCAGCTGGTCTTTCTTCTGTACATTTCTGTAACCTAATCTCTTGTTACAAGGACAACAGTCATATTGGATTAGGCCCACCTCGGGACTTCACTTCACTGTACCTTAATTACTTCTTTAAGGGCACGATCTCCAAATACAGTCACATTCTGAGGTTCTGGATTTAGGACGTCAACCTATGAATATTAGGAGGACACAGTTCATCTCCTGACAGTAGCCCTATGAAAATGAAACCTTTTAATATTTCCAATTCTTACATATTTTGTTTCCCTTTCTCAATTCTGCCCCTTATCCGTGGTCACCACTATTCTGACTTCTAAAACTGTTTTATTTGCATGTTCTTTTGCCTGTAATATTTTGTAGCTACTTTTGCTCATCACAATATATTTGACAGTGAGAGTCAGTCATGTTATTCCATGGGTCAATAATTTATTCTTTTTATTGCTGTATGGTGTTCTATTCTCTGAGTATATTAATGACCATATGGGCTGCTAGTCAATTCTTCTGATGAATATTTGGGTTATTTCTAGTTTTAAGCTAGATGAAGTTGCTATGAACATTTTAATATTGGTTTTTGCTAAGAACTGAATTGTGTCCCCATAAAATTTATAGGTTTAAATCCTCAATGTGAGTATTCGAAGGTAGGGTTTATCTGGAGGTAATTAAGTTTAAATCAGGTCATAAGGGTGGGGCCCTGGCCTGATAGATTAGTGTCTTAGTGCATTTTGTGTTGCTACAAAAGAAATCCTGAGACGAAGTAATTTATAAAGAACAGAAATATATTTATCATAGCCATGAAGACTAGGACATTTAATATCAAGGTACCAGCATCTGGTGCAGATTTTCTCACTGGTTTCTTACCTGGTAGCAGGTGGAAGTGGCAAAAGGGGATGAACATAGGGTTCCCACATGGCAGGAGAACATAAGAGGGAGAACTCGCAGCCAGTCGTGGTGGCTCACGCCTATAATCCCAGCACTTTGGGAGGCCGAGGCAGGCTGATCATGAGGTCAGAAGTGTGAGACCAGCCTGGCCAATATGGTGAAACCCCATCTCTACTAAAAAATACAAAAATTAGCTGGGTATGGTGGCACACGCCTATAGTCCCAGCTACTCGGGAGGCTGAGGCAGGAGAATTGCTTGAACCAGGGAGGCAGAGATTGCAGTGAGCCGAGATCATGTCACTGTACTCCAGCCTGGGCAACAGAGTGAGATTCCTTCTCAAAAAAAAAAAAAAAAAAAAGAGAGAAAGAGAGAGGGAACTCACTCCCACAAGCCATTTTATAAAGGCATTAATCTGTTCATGAGGACAAAGACTTTATGACCCAAACACCTCCCATTTAATCTCACCACCCAACACTATTGCATCATGGATTAAGTTTCCAACACATGAAATTGGGGGTCACATTAATACCATAGCAACTAGTGAAACAGGAGAGTGGTTGTGCTCGCTATTTCACCCTGTGTGTGTGTGTGTGTGTGTGTGTATGTGTCCTCTCTCTCTGTCTTGCTGCCATGCACACATACAGTAAGAAAGCAGCTATCTATAAGCTAGGAAGAGAGCCCTCACCAAAATTTCAATTAGCTGGCACATTGATTTTGAACATCCCAGCATCCAGAACTGTGAGCAATACATTTCTATTGTTTAAGCAACTAATCTGTGTGATTTTATTAATATTGTGCCAGCCGGGCAGACAGACTATACAGTCCTTGTGGACATACAGAGTAATTTATTTATTGTATAGACCTACAAGTAGATTTGTCGTATCATAGAGTAGTTTTGTATTTAGCTTTATTTAAACGCTTCTTTTTTAAGATGCCAAGGAAATTTCCAACATTACTGCATTCCACACATCCACCAGAAATATATGAGAGTTCACGTTCTTCCATACTATTCAAAATTTGCTGTCTTAAATTAAAAAAACATGTTTAGTCGTTCTGATGAATAAATAGTGATATTGCACATTTTTGTTGACGATTAAGGATTTTAATATTATTTAGTATGCTTACTGGTCAAATGTATATCTTCTTTATGATTTAGTTGTTAAGGACTTTTACCTATCTGGGAAAGAGGAGAGGTTTCTTCTCCTTTTAATTATTGTTACTTAGGAGTATGCTTTTGATATTCTGCATATAGGTCCCGAGTCAGATATATGTATTCCAAATATTTTTCTCCCAGTCTATAATTTGTCTTTTCACTATCGTAACATTATCTTTTGGGGGGTGAAGTTCCCATAATATAAAATTAACCATTTCAGGTGTACAACACAGTGGCATCTAACCTCCACAATGTTGTGCAACCATCAGCTCTATTTAGTTTCAAAACTAACAGAGATCTGGGGCTCTCCCTGTCCGTCTCGCCTCAGCCTGTGGCAAGCACTCATCTGCTTTCTCTCTATTGATTTGTCTATTCTGGGTATTTCGTATGAATGGAATCATACTACATGTTGGAACTGTTATGGCTTTTTTCGCTTATATGATGTTTCTGAGAAACATCCCTGGTGTGCCATTTATCACTACTTCGTTCATTGTAATAACCGATATTCCATTGTATGGATATAACGTATTTATCCATTTATCTATTGTTGGACATTGAGGTTGTTTTCATCTTTTGGATATTGCGAATAGTGCTGCTGTGAAAATTCGTGTGCAAGTATATTTTTGAATATCCATTTTCAGTTCTTAATGGGTGTATATCCAGGAGTGGAATTGCCAGGACATATGGCAATTCTATGTTTAACTTTTAGAAGATGCCAAAATATTTTCCACAGCAGCTACCCCATTTTACATTCCCAAAAGCAATGACTAAGGATTACAAATTCTCCACATCCTCACGAAACATTGTCTGGATGAACATGTATTTTCAATGTTGATGAAGTACAATTTTTTAAAGATCTGCACCTTTTTGTGCCTTGTTATTAAAACATTTGCCTATTCTAAGATTAAAAAAAAACCTTATATTGTCTTCTAAATACATATAGATTTATCATGTTTAAGTGTAAGACATATCATAAATTAATTTGGGTGTTTTGTGTGATATGTAGGTGAGAATTAACTTTTTTCCATTTATATTGAAACATATACAAACAAAATCTTCAGTCATGGCAATACCTTGTTTTCTCTTTTTATTAGTATTCTCCAAAGAGACAAAACCAATGGGATATACACAGATTGATAGATAATAAATAGGTAGAGAGAGAGAGAAAGAGAGAGAGGGAGAGAGAGGGGATTTATTAGGAAAATTAGCTAATGTGATTATGGAGATTGGGAGGTTCCATTACAGGTTATCTGCAAATTGGAAACCCAGGGAAGTCAGTTGCGCGGCTAAGTTCAAGTCCAAAAGCCTCAGAACCAGGGAATCCAGTAGCGGACTCTCAGTCCAGAGCAGCAGGCCTGAGAATACGGGGGGTTCACCCGTGCGAGTACCAGAGTTCAAAGGCTGGAGAACCTAGAGCTCCGATGTCCAAGGGCAGGAAAAGGAGGGTGTTTCAAGTTCAGAAGAGAGAACACATTTGCCACACATAACTTTGGTGTGTTGTATTTTCATTATTATTATTTTATTTTTTATTTTTTATTTTTATTGAGCCGGAGTCTCGCTCTGTCGCCCAGTCTGGAGTGCAGTGGCGCGATCTCGGCTCACTGCAAGCTCCACCTCCCGGGTTCACGCCATTCTCCTGCCTCAGCCTCCCCAGTAGCTGGGACTACAGGCGCCGCCACCGCGCCCTGCTAATTTTTTGTATTTTTAGTAGAGATGGGGTTTCACCGTATTAGCCAGGATGGTCTCGATCTCCTGACCTCGTGATCCACCCGCCTCGGCCTGCCAAAGTGCTGGAATTACAGGCGTGAGCCACCACTCCCGGTCTGTATTTTCATTATAATATATGCTACTTTTTTATTATCTTCATCACGGTTTCATTTTTGACCAATTAATTATTTAGAAGTATACTGTTTAATACGTATGAATTTTCTAGTTTTATTTTTGGCATTGATTTATGACTTAAATGTATTGTGAGCAGGGATCATAGTCTGCATGACTGTGAATGTAATCCTTTGAAATTTATGGAGAACTATTTTATGGACCAGCATATGGTTTATTCTTGTGTATGTGTTATGAGCTCTTGCAAAAAAGAAATGAATTCTGTGTTTCAGATACAAAAAAAATTGCAGTAATTTGTATTTCTCCTTCAAATATCTGTGCCTTTTCTCCCCCATTTTGTAATGGAGTTAAGAAAATATTTATTAAGAAAATATGAAAATAATTACTTTTTGTAATATCTTAGTAATTAACATATATTTACTTGACCCCAAATTCTCCTCTATATTTTTTTGTCTTCGTTTAGTATGAGGTTATTTTCTAAGATAATAATATGTAACTTTTGATAGAATTTCTATACTCAAATTTGGGAAAAAAATAGATTTAACCAAACACATTTAATTTAGATTTCATTTTTTATTTTACTTGCTTTCTTAAATTTGATTAACTTAGGTTTTTCTGAAATATGTATGTGCATATATATACGTATATGTTTTTAAGGGAGAGGATCTATATCTTAACTTTTGTAAACTCTTAACAGTTTTTGAGAATGTTCTTTTACTGTTATACATCTGAAGGTCAGGCATTGCATATAGTATTCTTCATTCATGATTTCTTAAATTAAGTTCCCAACTATAAGTATTGCTTAAATTGCATTTCATATTTTGTTCATTAATAATTGTCTATGTTTACCTCATGGTTACAGAATAGATTGCATATTAATAGATGAAAAAATATTTAGATTATAAAGTGATTGTATTGCAAAGACTAAGTGTAAAAAAGCAATGATTGAAGGATTGAGTACTATACATAATTATCTATAAATCTAATGCATCTTTCATATTTTAAAGTTCACTGGAGTAACCATAAATACACACAATTAAATATATATCATTAAACACACTTCTATTCATAGAACTTTATAAAAATTTATATAGAAGTTCTTCTATTTGTATTTTCTGAATATTGTCTAGATCCTCCCTTTTTTTAAATTTAGGCATTTTCATAGCCCCTTAAATATAGTGATTCATTACAACCCTCTCTTTTAACCACATTCTTTGACTGGTATCTCTTTAAATGTATATTTTCCATTATTCTATCTATTTCAATTACCATATGTGTAAAATAAAATTGAAAAGCAAAATCATACAGTAAATAAAATTAAGGGAAATGAGTAACTCACATGATTTTCAGATAAACTTTGGTAGCTATATGGATTGACTTATTTTTAATTCTTTATTTCCCAGATAACATCTAATATAATGATACTAATCTTCTAGCCATACGGACCCCAGATGTGCTTATCTAATTAACACCGTGAAGTCACTGCTATTTAGATCTCATTTCAGTGGAGACTTGCACAATAAAAACAGCAGCAGCAGACCACTCAAAGACCCCTACCCTCTCTTCCAGTCTTTTCCAGTCATCCTTCTGAAATTATAAATCTGTTCATGATTAGCTTCAACTTAGGCATTCTGGATTCACACACTCCAAAAGAATTACTGTTATTATTATTTACAGAAAAAAATCAAAATTCAGGTTAATTGTTCTTTTACAAAGCAATTGATGATAGATGAGTAAGTGAGAAAAAAAAAAACAACAGAAAGCTGGGAGATGTGAATTTTTATTAGTAAGAGGAGGATCCCTTATCCAAGAAAAAAATATACTTTGAAATTTTTTAGAAAGAATTTAATAAACAATAATCAATCATGACTTATTTAATCATATATGTATTTTGCCTTTTACTAGAAGATGACAAGCTCAATTGGCTTCAGTGAGTGCTGGGGCAAAATTTCATACCTGTATACATGTTCCACTATATTCAGGACATTTAAATCAAAGGCCAGTGTCATTTAAAATAAAGCAAAATAAATTCTTCCCCAAACAAGAGCAACATAAGTCAGCTGAGAAGTCCAAAAAATAGCATTTTATATATAGATGCTGGAAGAACTTACTGTGCCTTCGACAAATATTAAAGTAAACTGCCAATTAAGATAATTGCTAATAACAGCTCATAGTATTCTATTATGAACAAGATTAATTGATGAATAAATAATATAGAATAAATAAAAACATAATGCTTGATGTATCAAGAAATACTAAATATTTCCGATTTCTAAAATGGTTTTATTCTTCACTAAATAAATCATGCAAAATTTAAATATGTCAGTAAGAAAATCTGAAGAATCTTTTTGGAAATGGTGGCAATATTTTTTATCCATTTAGAATCACAAAGTTAACTATTAAGATTGAACTGATCTGTGAATGGTCTGACTACTTGAAATATTAAACTTAAATTATTTGACTTAATTTAAGTTATCAATCATAGTTTAGCATAGGGCAGATACAGCCTTGGTCTAAAACATTATTAGGAAAGATGTGTTTCTAATTTAGAGTTATTAAGAATTATGTGTCATTTGATATTGAATAAAATTGCTATAATCCATTATCAACTACTCCTTAAATGTAATTTCATTATTCTCTCTCATGAGTATGAGAAGATATCAATATCTTTCTCATGTTAATTCATCATAATATTGTAACTCTTAATTATGTTAGAATGGTTTTGAGATTCATGATGTAATTTTGTGCTGGATTCAATATAAAAGAAAAAATGTATGAGTTTAAAATTATCTTTGTAATTTTTGTCCCAAAATTACAGTACACATTGTATTGTTCCTGAAGTCCAATATAAGAAATATGTAAGAATAAGTACACTATGTACAAAGAAATACGTATTAAGTGATTCCATAGAGGACTACTATACAAAATTAAAATCTTGGAAAGTTTTTATTATTTAAACATATGATCAAATTTATAAAGGTTCCAATTTAATAATTTTTCCTATTAGAGGTATTTTTATTCCATGCATAGTGGTATCCACCTGCCAACTCTTCTTTAACCCATGTTTCTCCATGGCACTTAATTTTTCAGCTTCTTCCTGAAGCCTTCACAATCCACTGCCTGCCCTCCTTAGCAATTGTGATTCACCTCTCTGCCAATAGTGAGAAATTCTTAAAATTATTTACGTATTCTTCTTAGATTTTTCCAAAAAAATTCTTTTACTGTTTTGCTGTCGTTGCCTTCATCCTTTGTGGACAAATGCTTGATGCTCAATAGGGCAGGACAACTTATAGCTACCATTAAAATTATCCTCTCCTTCTTTCTCTCTCGCTCTCTTTCTTTTGTTGTTTTCGTTTATGATTTGTTTGTGTATTAGCTTAGTTGATAGTATTCGATTCCAGTAAAGTAAATGTGATGTGATGGACCTTCATTCTAAGAGAGACATGATTAGAATTTGCTAATAGTACCTGCAGAATTTTCTTAGGCCTATTAACTCACAGAAGGATTGGCACACTGGCTTTCATTGTACCATTAAGAAATGAGGACTGTGTGGGACTTTTTTGATATATGTGTATATATACATGTATATAAGTGTGTGTGCCTGTGCGCAGGTGTGCTTGTGTGTGTGTAAGGGGTGGGGAGAGAGACAGCATAATGATGCCATCATATAGTAAAGGAGCAAATTGCAATCTACAAATTTGGAAGGTATCCTGGAGAAGAAACAGCTGACGAGGTCAGGCTGACAGAGCTAGCTCCCACTAGAATCCCCTTTCCAGAAGAGGTCAGAGTCATCAGATACAAAGTGCAGGAGTTTGAAGGAATCATCAGGATAATTAGATTAAAAGTTATTTGAGGTCTACTCAGGACCACTCAGACTTCTTCCCCTTTGGTTCTCTGCCTTCTTACCACAAATATCATTCTTTGAACCATGTACCAGGAGAAGGCTCCTGGTGCTCATCAACAAGCCCAGTGACAGCTAAAAATAATTTATGGAGTTAATAACTCCTGAGTCATTTTATACGTAAGAGAGGAGAAAAGCAAAGGCTGCTACATCCAAGAGTTTGCCATGCTGTTCTAAAGCAGCTGAACGAAGCCTTCTGTTTGGTAACTGCTATTTTATTACAGTAGGTTTCAATTAGAATTTGTAAAATAAATTATAACTGGTCAATACATTAAAATAGCTTAAAGTAATCTTTAGTATATTATGTGTAGCTTGATTTCTCTGGTGTGTATGCATGTTACTCAAATTAACAAAGACAAAAGAAGAGATTACATTTGAGTTCTTGATAAGATTGGAGTAAAAGGAATTGGCATTTCAATTACTTACTTTTCTCAGAATTTGTGTTCAATTTTGCATGACTCGCCACGTGCCAGTGCTCCTCCCAACTTGTGCTCACAAGTGGCCTCATGGCTATTTGATTTTCATTAGTAGCAATACAGCTATAAGGATGGCACCTTCTTATTAGCACAAGAAACACTTTATTCTTATAGTTTCAGCAATTTAATCAATACACATCCTCTGGTTCACTTATCTCTTTAACAAACAGAGTATTCTACAACTTTCCTGTTGGAAATGCAAGGAATTTAAGAAATAACTACTAAAAGTAGATTTACTAACAAGCCATGTTCCATAATAGACTTGTTTTCTGTGATGGATAATTTTATTTGTCAGCTTGGCTAGGCTATATGGCCCAGATATTTGGTCAAATGCATCTAGATATTGCCATGAAGGTGTTTGTTTGTTTGTTTTGAGGCTGAGTCTCACTCTGTCGCCTGGGCTGGAGTGCAGTGGCATGATCTCAGCTCACTGCAACCTCCGCCTCCTGGGTTCAAGCTATTCTCCTGCCTCAGGCTCCCAAGTAGCTAGGATTACAGGCACCCACCACTATGCCCAGCTAATTTTTTGTATTTTTAGTAGAGACAGGAATTCACCATGTTGGCCAGGCTGGTCTTGAACTCCTGAGCTCGTGATTCGCCTGCCTTGGCCTCCCAAAGTGCAGGGATTACAGGCGTGAGCCACTGCACTGGGCCCAGATTTCAGACTTAAAACTCACAATAGCATGAACTAATTATCTAATAGGATGTGTGTATATTTGAACTAATACACATATATCTTATTAGTTCTGCTTCTCTGAAGAACTCCACACACCTATTTAATATATGCTTTCTTAGCATACTATTTATGATTTGTATTTCATATTAATTTTTAAATGTAGTTAAATATATTGACAAAGGCATTAAAATTAGAAAAAATATCCTCCCACCTCAGCCTCCCAAGTAGCTAGGACTACAAGCACACACAACCACGCTGACTTTATTTTTATTTATTTTTATTTTTTATTTTTGGTAGAGAGGGGATTTTACCATGTTTTCCAGGCAGGTATTGAACTCCTAGGCTTAAGTAGTCTTCTCACCTCAGCCTCACAGTGTGCTGGGACTACAGGCATGAGCCACCATGCCCAGCCCTCCCTTTAATAATATTACGTCATTTTACATATTTTTATATATGCAGTTTTCCCATTCTTTTAATGTGGCCCATACATACCATTGAATACTACTTAACAACAAAAGGCAATAAACTTAATAAACTATTGATACACAACTTGGGTAGACCTCTAAGGCAATATACTGAGTGAAAAATGTCAATCTCAAATGGTCATATTCTGTATGATTCCATTTATATAACATTCTCAAAATAACCTAACTATAAACATGGTAAATACATTTACTATTGCTAGCATCGGTATCATGCAAAGGAGGAGGGTGTGATGTGAACGGTGGCAGCAGGAAGATCCTGAGGGTGATGATATAGTTCTTCATCTTGACTGTGTGGTAGCAACACAAATTTACACGTGATAAGTGGTATACAACTATTCTCACATATTATAACTTTGTAAAGTTTCTGGTTTGATACCATAATATGTCAGATGTAATCATTTGGGGCAAGTTTTGTCAAGGCTATGCAGGTCCTCTCTTTACTACCTTTGAAACTTTCTGTAAATCTAGAATCATTTCAAAATAAAAAGTTGATGTCATAATCTCGGATGGAAAGTATACATTATGTGGTTTATTATCATTTCAGATAAGACACTAGGGACAGTGAAAAATAATAAATGACTTAATCATTATGACTCAGGGGAAAACCATGTATTATTATTTCAAATTCATACTATTATTTTTAAGCAATTATAATACGAAAACATAATTTATTTAATCTAATGTTATTTTAAATACTGTGTATCTCTTCTGTAGCTGTAGAACCAGGCTTCCATTATATATCATTTATGCATACTGTTGCAATTTAAAATCCTTTCAAGTTTGTTTATGTGCAAATCTCTACAGCTTTAAATAATTAAATCTATCTAAATTAAATCCTCAAACAAAATGTTTCTGTTACATTAATGGTATTCAATTAAGGAAAATGAAATTGTATTTATTATCTAAATATTATATCTCAAAACATAAAAAGCTTTAGAAAATTTGAAAAACATTTATAATTGGCACTCCCCAAATGTTTGTAGATATTTTCTACATAATGCTGAAAATATAATGAAATGAAAATAATGAAAAATAACTTTGATAATAACCATAAGAATGCATGTTGTCCTCTTTTGGTTTTAGTATGCTTATTTTTAAAATCTGTAGCAATATCTTAAAGAAAAATAAATGCATGTTGAATAAATTATATCTAAAGCAATGTGGATTTAAAGAAAATATCAGGAGGCAAGATTAAACATGATTTCATAGAAAATTTACTGTTGACCTTTTTAAAATACCTGTAGAATTTAGTACTCTGCTTTGCACGTATTGGGTGCCTGAAATGTTTCAGTTCTATTGAATTTGATCACTATATTGATTGGTCATGGTTCAGCTGTAAAAAAAATGACATACTCATAGGGTATGTCCATTTTTAAAATTAAATTTAAAACAAAAAAATTAAATTTAAAAAACAATATTTTTTAAAAGAGACTATTTTGTGTTGAAAAAACCAACATGGGATAGTGAAGTACTAAGAAACTAGCAAAAGTAGTAAGCTGTTATTCCTACCCTATGCCATCTGGGAACTCGCTCCTTGTGTACTGGGAACTTCAGACAGGGTGACATCATTATGTACAAGTAATCCTCAATAAGATTAACAGCTGATTTTTCAACAGACATCATGGAGGTCATAAACTAACAGGATGACTTATATAAAGTGCTAAAAGAAAAAAAAGATCTTCAAAAATTTACATGTGGTGAAACAATTCTTCAAAAAAATGAAGGAGAAAGTAAGATATTCTCAGATAAACAAAACTTGAGATAGTTCATTGTTAGTTGATCTGCACTACAAGAAATACTAGAGTCTCTCAGGCTGAAATGAAAGTACACTTGAGAGTAACTCAAATCCTCATGAAGAAATAGGTCTCTAACTAGTAAATGTAACTATATTACTAAATATAAGAGTACAAATGTATTTTTCGTAACTCTTATTTTGGTTTGTATCATTTAAAATACAATTGTATAGTGTAATAATAATAAATCTATATTGATGGACAAATGATCTATTAAAATGTACTGTGTGATAATAAATAAATAATCCAGGAATACCCTGGCAATTTAAAAAAAGTGAAATAAAATAAGAGAAGTGAGGAATAGAACTATAAAGAAGCAAAATTTGTGTACATTATTGAAAGAAAAGTGGTGTTAATCTTAATAAGATTATTATAAATTAAGATGTTAATTATAATACCTAGGGCCACTAATAAAAATAAAATTTAATATACATTGTAAAAGAATGAATAAGAGAACTATAATACTATAATAAAATATTTATTTAACACAAAAGAATACTATAATGGAGGATTGAGGATAAAAATAAGACATACAGAAAACATAGCAAAATGGTAGGCATAAATCCCACCTTATCAATTGTTACATTAAGTGTAAATGAATTAAACTCTCTGATTAAAAGGCAGAGGTTGGTAAAAATAGATTTAATAAACATCCCAACTATATGCCATCTACAAAATAATTACTTATGATGCAAATACATAAAATAGTTGAATATTAAGTGATAAAAAAGTTCATCCCATAAGACAAAGTGATAAAAAGAGAGCTGTTATGACTATACTAACAGCAGAAAAAGAGCATTTTATAATGATGAAAGTGACAGTTCATCAAAAAAACATAATTTTAAATATATATGCTCCTCACAACAGACTAAAAATATGTGAAGAGAAACCTGACAGAAATGAAAATAGAAATAAACAGTTTAGGAAAAATAGTTGGGTATATCAATACCTACGCTTAAAACAATGAATAGACCAACTAGACAAAATATTAGTGAAATCTGAAGAACTGAACAACACTGTGATGGTTAATACTGAGTGTCAACTTGAGTGGATTGAAGGGTACAACAATGTATTGAACCTGGGTGTGTCTGTGAGGGTGATGCCAAAGGAGATTAACATTTGAGTCAGTGGGCTGGGGAAGGCAGATCCACCTTTAATCTGGGTGGGTACAATCTACCCAGCTGCCAGAGTGGCTCAAATATAAGCAGGCAGAAACACGTGAAAAGAGAGACTGGCCTAGCCTCCCAGCCTACGTCTTTCTCCCATGCTCGATGCTTCCTGCCCTCGAACATCAGACTCCAAGTTCTTCAGTTTTGGAACTCAGACTGGCTCTCCTTGCTCCTCAGCCTGTAGATGGCCTATTATGGAACTTTGTGATCATGTGAGTTAATACTTAATAAACTCCCCTTTATTTGTATATATATAATAAATTTAATAGTTTTATATTATTGTATAATAAATTTTAATATATGTTTTATATAATTTAATATAGTTTATATAATTTAATTTAATTTAGTTTATATAATTCAACTTATTTTAATATAATAAATATATTTATATTATATAATAAATAATTTAATATATAATTATATATATTTCATTAGTTCCGTCCCTCTAGAGAACCATGACTAATACTCAGGTCCCAAAACAGACTGGAATTATTGGAATTGGAAAAAACGCTTCCAGTACAAAATGTTTTAAAAAGGAGACTGGTTATCTTGTCTCTAAGGAGAATGCTGACTCTTGGATACATAGAGTTTAACTGTAGATGGGGTTGTGCTTTTTCAAAATATATTGGGTTGTTGCAAACATAATTGCTATTTTTGTCATTACTTTTAATGGCAAAACTACAATTACTTTTGCACCAACCTAATACTTCTTAAGATAAGGATGGTGGAAGATTTTGGGGAGTTTCTGTTTGTTTCACTTTTGAAATATTTCAGAGAACCTCAGAGGGCTGAAGAAATAATGTACTTAATGGTTTAGTACTTCTTAATATTACTTGAATAGAAAAAAAAAATGGGAAGGCCAGGCGCGGTGGCTCATGCCTGTAATCCCAGCACGTTGGGAGGCCGAGCTACTCAGGAGGCTGAGGCAGGAGAATTGCTTGAACCTGGGAGGCGGAGGTTGCAGTGACCCGAGATCGTGCCACTGAACTCCAGCCTGAGCAGCTCTGTCTCCAAAAACAGGGGGGGCGGATTTTGTGAAAACCTTTTTTGAGAGTTGTCTGTCTCATGGTGTTCAGAACTCACCGTCTCATAAACAGCCTCAATTAATTAGGAAGCAGAATTTTCTTCTAATCTCATACCAAAAGTTCCCCTAAAATAGCCACCCCTCAAAAGCCATATTCCACATTAAAATTATATTTCTATTCAACAGACTGGAACCAGCTTAAATTTGTGAATATATTCTCACTATCAGGCAAACATAAGAGGATTGTAATTGTAGAGTTACACTAAAGTGGGCTGCAGGCTTGAAGATAAGTATATTTGGAGAAAATACTAATAAAAATGTTCACTTCAAGTAAGAAAACTTACCTGTGAGATATTTTTGGTAAATGCAGGCAAAAGCCAAAAATTAAGGCCTGGCAATATTGAATTAAGTCTTAAAATATTTCTGTTTTTTGTAAAAAGGCATAAAACAAGATAGAATATCTCTCTAGAAAAACCTAAATCTTCCATATTGTTAGATTACTGTCAACATAATAGCTGTTTTCCCCCATGCTAGTAGACTGTCGCTGTAGAACTCTATCGTGCCGAGGGCTTTTCAGCTTCTCTTGAAATTGCATCCCTCCAAGTCTTTATTTAGGTTTTGTAGATCCGAGGACTTTTTAAGCAGACTGCAGATTATTTTGGCATTTTATGGGATTTAATGATCTCTGACAAAAGATTCTAGGAGGTTATGATTTTTACTTTATGATTTCTTCATAATTCAGTAAACTTGTCATTTTAAGAAACCTTTGTATAGTCCATTCTCACACTGCTAGAAAGAACTACCCTGAGACTGGGTAATTTCCAAAGAAAATAGTTTTAACTGACTCCCAGTTCCACAGGCTGTACAGGAAACATGGTTGGAAAGGCCTCAGGAAACGTCCAATTATGGCAGAGGGCAAAGAGGAAGCAAGCACTTTCTTCACATGGTGGAGGAGGAGGAAGTGAGAGAGTGAAGAGGAAGGTGCCACACACTTTCAAACAACCAGATCTCATGAGAACTCTATCGTGAGACAGCACTAGGGTGCTAAACCATTAAAAACCACCCCCCCATGATCAAATCACCTCCCACCAGGCACTACCTCCAACACTAGGATTACAATTCAACATGAGATTTGGGTGGGGACATAGAGTTAAACCATATCAACCTCTGACTCTCTAAGAGTAATCTAAGTTCCTGGAATAAGCCACTCATAGTACTGAATCCTGTAAACATAACGGAGTCTCATTAAATATACACATGCACACACAGTGAACTCGAGGTGAACAATGTACCAAAGTCATATTTATGTCTCAGAAATAGTGCCCCAAATCCTGATATGCGTTTTAGTATTGAAAAAGAATGGTGACATTTTAATAAGAGTTTACGGCTGGGCGCGGTGGCTCATGCTTGTAATCCCAGCACACTGGGAGGCCGAGGTGGGCAGATCACAAGGTCAGGAGATGGAGACCATCCTGGCTAACATGGTGAAAACCCACTTTTGTAAAAAATATTTTGTATTTTTACAAAATTTTATTTTACAAAATAAAAAGTATTTTGTAAAAAATACAAAAAATTAGCCCAGCATGGTGGTGGGTGCTTGTAGTCCCAGCTACTCAGGAGGCTGAGGCAGGAGAATGGCATGAACTCGGGTTGCGGAGCTTGCAGTGAGCCAAGATCGTGTCACCGCACTCCAGCCTGGGTGACAGAGTGAGACTCCGTCTCAAAAAAATAAAATAAAATAAAAAAGTTCAAACATCATTCACAAAATAAGCTGCATTAGTATAACTTTTAAGATGAAACACGTATTGAAATTAAACAAACCTTCTATATGCAAATATACCTTATTCTGAGATTTAGTGTAAGAAAAGTGTTGGTTGAGCTAATCTATGTCACAATATTTCAATTTAAACATATATTATGTCCTACAGATTACATTATTTCTTATATTTCAATGTAAGTACTGAGATAAAAATCACTGTTCAGAGTTCTCTGCAATCTTCCTGACCTTAAATATTTAGCTGCTTTGATGAAAATTTATTTTATTTCTGTGAAAATTGAAGTAGGTTAAACAATGGTCAAAGGCAAAAGGACAGATGAGTACTTGACAATTTACCCCAGTAAAGTTCATTAGATCACATCCTCCAGAGATCTGTGAACCTCTAAAACAGCCGCCAACCAGACACCTGAGGCTTTCCAATACCATGAAAATAAGCTAGCAATTATGGCAGACATTAGGGCAATATTACTTCTTTTATTTGGGGCTTGTGATGAATAGGAATCCATTGAAAAAAGGTTTTAAAAAAATTTCATTGTAGTATTGGAAAAGACAAATCTTAGAGCAGAACTGGAGCTCTGGAAAAAAAAAAAAATTGAACCTAAAACCCTGCATAAAGTGTAGTGTTTAATAAACATCTTAGTGACTCACAAAATCTGTGTGATAAGTTTTGCAATAGTGTGTCACGCAATGGCTATTGTGTGCTCTAAAGACTTTGGAGGAAGCTGGGGACAGGGATTATAGCACCTTCTTATGCCTCTCCATAATTTGTTTTAAAGATGCACATATGCTAATGGATTGCAGTTATGGATGAATTTTAATTGTTTCACCCTATAAATTATGATGCTCTCACCTTGACTTATATAGATCCCCAGGTAAATGTTACTGCTACAGCCATAACCTTGAACCAAAATGGAAACTTCTTGATCTTGCAACATTGAAACTTCTGAATCTACCAATACACTGATCCAGCAACTCAGTGAACTCAGTGCCTTGACCGTCAGCAATAGTATAATTTCTGCCAACTACTAATGATTGATTTATAATCACTGATGCCTCGGCATAAGTCAGGATTCTTCCTGTTCCCCACCTCATCATGTTCCATACTTAAGAAAGCAGCAAATACACGGTCCAGCCAAGTAAAATGTTCAGAGGTTAGAGTTCACAGCTCACTTGTAGTTGTACCTCTGCTCATTTGTCCTCTCCCTCTCTCTCCTCCCAAATCTCTTCTACCCTATAGGTAAATAAAGCCAGGGCTTAAGAACATACTTCCAGAAACTCAGGGGTGGGGGAAATGTCCTTATTTTCAATCAGTATTTACTCAGATGGAATAAGACTGTAATGGTTACCACCAAAGTAGAAAGTTACCCCCAAACAAAAAATGTTTCTAAATACTCCTAAATTTACTTTCAGGCCTTCAGGAAGGTGAGTACTTGAGAGAGCTAAGTTAACTATCGATTTTTTTTACTTTTCCTTCTCTTTTAGCTGACTTTCATTTTCTGAGACTAGTAGAAGTCAAAGGGATGGGAAAGTTGAAAGACAGGCAAATACGGGAATATCATTATATTCCTCTCTTTCCTGTCTTTTTCCACTTTATCTGTGAAATTATCACAGCATTAAAAATAGCTAAGCATTGTCTTTGGAGGCAGAATGACTGAAGACAAATCTTTGTTCAAACGTTACTTGCTTTGTGACCTTTTATAATAATTAACATCACTGTGACTCTATTTCCTCATCTGCAAAGTAAAAATAATAGTAATAATTACCTCTTATGGTTGCTATAAGAACAAAATTGTTTAGTATCGTGAAGTACTTGGGACTGTTACTGAAATGTAGTCAGTACTATAAAAGTGTTAAATAGTTGAAGGTTCATAAATTAATAGATATTTATGGTCTTGGTGGATATATCGTTTATGCTAGTACTTCTCTTATTCATATTTCTGTGGCAAGTATTTTTTAAGACTGCTTTTCAGAGTGGTTTAGATTTGCAGAAATTTTTGTGAAGATACTGCAGAGTACCCCATATACATTGCCACTCATTTTACCTCATATTAATATTTAATTTGGTTGTGTTATATTTGTTGCAAGTAACCAACCTATATTGATACGTTATTAACTAAAATCCATGATTTATTCACATTTCCACAGACAGTGCTTGATGTTGTTTTGTGTTCTGGAATCCCATCCAGGATGCATTACACTTCAGCATCATTGTGTGATTAGATTCCTGTTGGCTGTGATAGTTTCTCTCTTTCCCTGTTTTTTTGTGACATTGACAGTCCTAAAGAGTTTCAGATAGGTATTTTGTAGAATGCTGCTCTATTGGAATTTGCCTGGTGTTTTATTTTTTTCCCCCACAATTGTATTGGAGTTACAGGTTTGGTGGAGGAAAACCACAGCGGTAAAGTGAAATTTTATTCACATCAAATCAAATATTATTGACATGGCTTATCACTGTTGACATTGACCTGATGACTTGGCTGAAGTAATGTTTGTCATCTCTAATCTAAAGTTACCCTTTTTGTTGCCCTTTTAGTATAACACTGTTTGGAAATAAGTCACTATGTGAAGCCCATACTTTAAAGTTGGGCATTCATTTAATCTCCCTCCTTGAGGACAGAATACCTACATAAATTATTTGGAATTCTTCTACAAGGGAGATTTGTCTTTTATCTGCCATTTATTAGTTTATTCAACTATTTATTTCTATTAGTTTGGACTAATGGATATTTTATTTTATACTTTGAGTAAAGATACCACTATTATTTTATTTATTGTACTATCAAATTGTTCCAGTTTTGCCTGTTGGAAGCTTTTATGGTTCGTTCCTGTGCTGCTTTGACATTCTTCCATCAGTGTGTGTGTGTGTGTGTGTGTGTGTGTGTGTGTGTGTTTCTTGACCCAGTCTTTAGAACCAAGTATTTCTCCAAGGATCCTTGATTATTTTTATTGGAGAAAGTGAGTGAAAATGGAAACTTATGTCTTAATATTTATCTGAAGGTAGTTACAACCTTGTATTAATAGGTCTACGGAAATGGTCTTCAGGACCTCCAAGAGTCCCTAGGCCACACTGTAGTTGAATAATAGTGGAGGTATAAATACATATTAATTACAAACACTCACTCCAGGCAAGCTAATTTTCTGCATTTTGTGTCAAGAATAAGGAAATACACAAACCATATCCTGAGATGAGTAATAGAAGGCTACATTGAGAAGAGTTGTTACTTTTGATAAATAAGGCAATCAGGAGAGATTTCTCCAAGTGACCTCTAATGTCCCAGACCAAGGGGAAGGACTAAAACATGGCATTGTGTTTCCCAAAGTCCAAACTTTGTCTCAGAAAGGACAGTATTTCTAGAAGATATTCTCAAAGCTCCTAACTAATTATGATATTGAGTAGTTGGTGTCTGCTGGCTTCTCTTCTAAATAGAAATCATGACCTGGCCCTGCAATTATAAGTGAGTCTCTTTCTAAATTCCAATAATAGAGTGTAACTTGAGTTGGAGAGATAAAAATGTCGGTAAAGTGGCCGGGTGCATTGGCTCACGCCTGTAATCCCAGCACTTTGGGAGGCCGAGGTGGTGGGATCACAAATTCAGGAGATCGAGACCATCCTGGCTAACATGGTGAAACCCTGTCTCTACTAAAAAAAAAAAAAAACGCAAAAAATTAGCCAGGCATGGTGGCGGGCACCTGTAGTCCCAGCTACTCGGGAGGCTGAGGCAGGAGAATGGCGTGAACCCGGGAGGTGGAGCTTGCAGTGAGCCGAGATCACGCCACTGCACTCCAGCCTGGGCAACAGAGTGAGACTCCGTCTCAAAAAAAAAAAAAAGTCAGTCAAGTGACATGCTTTTCACTTTTGAATGTGTCATGTAGATTGGATTATGAAGATGATAAAAAGTTGCCACTTCAAGTGGGTGCTTTTCCAAATTCCAAATCTAGAAAAGATTCATTGCCAAAACTCCCTTTGTCTATGGAAATAAGGATAGACCTATGTGCTTGTTGTGGGGATAATTTAATAAGATATTTTAAAGTAATGAACAAAATGTATTTTTTAAGCTTTTGTAAGCTAAGTAATATCATTAGGAATCTGAGAGGGAGATAACTCTTAGAAAATATCTTTGTATTCTTCTTTGAGTGTAAAAAAACTAAGCTTGATCTTGTGTATATAGTTTTGTAAGGAGAATAGAAGGGAACAGAAGGGGGTTCAACATTTTCCCTAATTATTTCATAATTATTCTGCATTTGTAGTCTCAGAAAAATTGATGAGAGACAGTCTGCTGGCGAAGTGTTACTAATATGCCAATAATACATTAAATTTTAAATTATACTAGGATTAATTATTATTAAACTAGGTTTTCCACTATTTAGTAAGGTGAAATTGATTTCTAAGGATTTTCTTTTTTCTGTTTTTCTTTTTCTTGTAACATTAAATTATTCAGTATTATCACAGGAGTAATTCTGTTCTTCTCTGCTTTTTTTTTTCTTTGCAATTATTCAAGGACAAGTCATTTCAGTGGCCTTTTTGAATCCATATCCCAGGTGATAATTGAGTAGAAATGTGTTTTCCTGGAATTTACAGATATAGGAAGGGTTCATGAGGTATTGGGAGGAACAGTGTCAAGGTAGAGTGTCTCACCAAAAGAGTTAAAAAGTAAAAATATAAACACTGGTTTATCTGGATGTGTTCCAGTGTTGTTGAAGATAAAGCCAATATGGCTCCAAAATTCACCACTCTATAAATCTGGTTTTGGGATATCTCACTTTTATTCAACATAACACCTCATTTCACGATCTGGGGTACAAAAGAGCTAATGGGGCTGGCTGGCTTCCTGGGTTACCCGCACAATTTCATGGGGCCCTGCCCTTAGAAACCCTGCCCTGGCCAGGCGTGGTGGCTCACACCTGTAATCCCAGCACCTTGGGAGGCCGAGGCAGGAGGATCACGAGGTCAGGCGATCGAGACCATCCTGGCTAACATGGCGAAACCCTGTCTCTACCAAAAATACAAAAAAAAATTAGCCAGGCGTGGTGGCAGGCACCTGTCGTCCCAGCTACTGGGGAGGCTGAGGCAGGAGAATGGCGTGAACCCGGGAGGCAGAGCTTGCAGTGAGCCGAGATCGCACCACTGCACTCCAGCCTGGGCAACAGAGCGAGACTCCGTCTAAAAAAAAAAAAAAAAAAAAATCCCTGCCCTAAAATTAGTTTAATGCTCTGCTACTCTGCTGCTGCCTTGAAATTCTTAAAAATCTTCAAATTTGCATTTAACATTCAATTTGAACATAGATGGAACTAATTTGTATAAAGAATTAAAATCTTTTGAGAAAAATTCTTCTGTGAAAATTATCAGCTTTAGAGGTGATAAATTTTTATCTAAAAATAATTTATAAAAATGAATCCCAATTTTATTACAGCCTACAAATACACCTCACAGTTTCAACAGCAGTTGCATCAAAGACAAAAATGTCTTTCCCAGAATTGAAAATTACCCAAAATATTTAAGATCTTGCATTCTCAAGAACAACTAATGCCACATTCAATTATATCTATTGAAAATGAATTGGTTAAAAGTGTAGATTTTGATGACAAAATCATTTAATTTATAGAAAAGAAAATCAGAAACTTCTCATTCCCAGTTGAGATACTGCATTAATACTATACACTATGACTATGTATTATATTACATTAAAACTCCAAAGTTATTTTTGCAATTTGTAACTTTATGCTATTACTCATTTGTCATGATTATTTTATTCCATTCTCTAAGTAATACAATATCTTTAAAGTAAAAACGTTTGATATATATTGCCTTTCACAGCACTATTTTCCTTCTGTTTTTTTTTTCTTTCCTTCTTTCTTTTTTTTTTGATAATGGTTTCTGCATTTCATTTTGCATTGGGCCTAACCAATTATGTTTCTGGCACTGGGAACAACCCAATATTTGCAGTTATTCACGGGAGCCTTGTGTCTCTCATGGCTGCATCGGGGAAGCAGTCTCCTGCCGTACTGCAGCCTGTCCCAAGCCATGCAGTCGTATCGTATGCCCTCTTCTCTTGCCACCCTCTCTTCCCAGTCTAGACAACACTCTGCTTCCTTTCCTTTCCATAAAGACCACAGACACAGAACTGTCACTTAGGAGGAACTGAAGACTGTCGCACAGCATTTGCAGCTGTATATAGGAAACATTACTTAATGTACTGCTTATCTTCATGGTCCTAAAAATGCACCAGCCATTCCCCATCAGAAGGCATTCTTGTTCCCAGCTTTTCATCATATTTCTCATTCTTTATTCAAACCATACCACCTTCTTTTTCTGTGTGTTGGAGTTAAGGGAGAAAGACATAACCATTCAATTTTGAAACATTATAGAGATCTGAAGTCATTTCCTAAAAAAATAAATCTGGACTAGGCACAGTGGCTCATGTCTGTAATCCCAACACTTTGGGAAGCTGAGTTGGGAGGATCCCTTGAACTCAGAAGTTCAAGACCAGCCTGGGTGACACAGGGAGACCCTATTGCTATTAAAATAAAAAATTAGCCAGGGAAGGTGGTGCATGTCTGTAGCCCCAGCTACTCAGGAGGCTGAGGTGGGAGGATTGCTTGATCCCTGGAGGTCAAGGCTAGTGAACTATGATTGTCCCTACACTTCAGTCTAAGATATAGAGCAAGACTCTTTCTCAAAACAAAACAAAACTGGATTGAGACCCTTCCCTCTCTCAACTTTATATCTAACCAGACAGGTAGCAGCATGCTTTACTGGAAGAGATAAAAGAAAATATTCTTCCACTTTCAATTAATGCTATTCTGAGAACCGTGACCAGAGCTCTAATTAGTTTCTTCAAACTGAGCCCATATCTCAACCAGTAAACATGATTACATTTATTATATTATTCTTCCTATTGCTTTTAACAGTTATGACATGGTAACTTAAGGATTAATTTTTTTTACTTATTTATATATCATTTAGTAATTAAAAGAAGGCATCTGACTCTCAATTGGCCTGAGTTTAAGTTCTGGCAATAGCATTTAGTAGGTGAGGAGGCTTGGACACATCATGTTATCTGTCTAAGCCTCAATTACTTCATACTTTGTATGTAGGTATAAGGTTAATTATACTACCAATTTCTCTCAAGGTCGTAAGAAAAAATAAATAATATTATTGGCTCTAAATTATTTGAGAGGATAAACCATGTTGATTTCTGCTCACCACTGGATAATCAATGTCTGTACTAGTGCTGGGCATATAACAAAGATGAAATAATTGTCAATTGAATGAAGGAACAGATACATGTAAAAGTTTTAATTCAATTACATAGTATTAAAATTTTATTAATTATTGTCATAATTATTGTTAGTTTGTATCACTATTCTTTTAATTATTCATTTTTACATTTATTTGTATTAATACATATTATTGTGACTATTTATGGATACTCATGATATTTCACGACATGCATATAATGTGTAATGATCAAGTCAGTCTATTTGAGATATACACGACCTTGAGTATTTAAATCATTTCTATGTTTTGAGAATACTTCAAGCCCTCTCTTCTAACTTTTTTGAAATATGAAATACATTGTTGTTAACTACAGATAGCTTATTCTGTTATTGAACATTAGAATGGGTGAGTTCTATCTAATTGCATATTTGTACCCATTAAGCAACCTCTCTTTGTCCCCACCCTGCAACGCATGCCCACCCACACTCTTCCCAGGCCTTTAGTATCTACCATTCTACTCTCTACTCCATGAGATCAACTTGCTTTTCAGCTCCTGCATATGAGTAAGATCATTCGATATTTGTCTTTCTGAGTTTTTATCACCATTCTTTAGATTTAACTTTATTTTATGAATGTGGAAGATACTTAAGGTGATTTTCTTATCTCTTCCGTACTCTGCATCTCTGCATCAGTCACCTAACCAAATGCACTGGAGGTTTCCACATCTGCATCAGGAATCCCACAATTTTTGGAAGGCTCACTGCTTCTGGTTACACATGAATACTCTAAGAATTTTCTGAATTCTCATAAGTTTATTGACCAGACCACTCACTCAGCTCCACTGTGATTATGGGGTAGGTCAAGTGTGCAGCCAGTACTCACTTAGCTAAGTTCACAAAGCCTTCCCTGCTGTATCCCATTTCATAGTGAAGAATCCTAATGCTGGACCTGGGAGGAAACTCTTGTTATACAAATTTTAGTCCTAAGTAACTTGTCATAGTCAGCTTCAGTTGCTATAACAGGACACCACAGACTGGGTGGCTTAAATAAAAGACATTTATGTCTCATGGTTCTGGAGGCTGCAGAGTCTAAGAGCAAGATGCCATCTGGTTCACTGCCTGGCGAGGACTTTCTTCTTGGTTTGCAGATGATGTCTTTCTTCAGGTCTTTTGCTTGGTGTTTCCTTGGCATGAGCATGAAGACAGAGAAAAAGATCTCACATCTTTTCTTCCTTTTACAAGGACATTAATCCCATTATAAAAGTGCTTCTCTCAAAACCCAATCAAACCTTAATTACCCTCCAAAGACACCAAGTCCAAATGCCGTCATACAGGGATTGGGGTTTCAACATAGGAATTTTGGAGGATACAAGTATTCAGTCTATAGTGGTATAAAATCTTGGAATGGTAAATTTATGACCTATAGACTCCACCCTTTCCTTCTTCCACCACAGCTGATGGTACTAATTGATCATGGTAGCTTTTCCTTTCTGAACTGAATGGTGATCATACAAATCTTTGTGACCCAGCATTTTGAACAAGCACTAATGATAGCTCAGTGCTGAAAGGAAGCTCTGCCCTCTCTTGTCTGCTCTATGATGACAATGCCTGGATTAGTCAATTAACTGATGACAAAATGTGATACATTTGGTAGTAATCTTGGAGGAGCTGAGAGAAAAGAAAAATGTTTTGTAAAAGGTCTTTATTCTAAAAATAGGGAAATGATAAGAATGATGTAAAAGCAGTAATTAAATTAATACACGTAATAATTCTATTTGCAGTAGGTAAAAAAAGTAACAACTTGACATGTTCAGAAAACACAGCCTTGATGACTTTATTAAGTGTTTTAAATTCTATGATTCTTTTGTTATCCGAATAATTATAAAAACCTTTAAAAGTCTACGATATCTTTATTTCTCTAAAAATAGTATTCAGAGATGAGAATAATTTTGGTGAGAAAAATTCTTACATTTTATGGTGTAGTTCAATGTGTTGTTAAGCCTTGACCTAATAGAATTTTTAATATATAACTTTATAATATAGAGACATCTATATTTCTTTATAATATAGAGACATCTTTCATATATCCAACCTAAAAAGTATTACTGTCTCTGACAACTGGCATTGTTAACTACTTACCCTCTCTACAGTGAATTTTCTTCATCAATTTTTATTTATGCTACTTTGTTGGATGTCTCATTAATCTTTAGTTTTTTTTTTTTTTCTTTTAGTGACCTCCTGTTCCTTTCCTCTGTCCACAATAGGTTGTCCTGATTATTCTGGATTTTATTTCAGTATCTGTCTCCTTAAATAACATATTGTTTTGTGTGTTTAAACTTATTTTCTTGAGAAAGCATGAAAAGATGAAGAAAACAAGGAATTTATATCTAAAAAGACTGGCTTTTAATTCTCACATTTTAATGCATGATATGGTTTGGCTGTATCTCCACCCAAATTTCATCTTGAATTGTAGCTCCCATAATTCTCTCGTGTTGTGGGAGGGACCTAGTTGGGAGATAACTGAATCACAGGGGTGTTTTCCCCCATATTGTTCTCACGGTAGTGAATAAGTCTCACAATATCTGATGGTTTTATAATGGGAAACCACTTTTCTTGGCTCTCTGATTCTGTCTTGTCTGCTGCCATGTGAGATGTGGCTTTCGCTTTCCACCATGATTGTGAGGCCTCCCAGCCACATGGAACTGTGACTCCATTAAACCTCTTTCCTTTGTAAATTTCCCAGTCTCAGGTATGTCTTTATCCACAGCATGAAAATGAAAATTGGTTAATACAATATATATAAATATCCTATATATTTCCAATTAGGAAACCATTAAACATTACTTTGACTTCCTGATAATAAAAAAAGTTTCTTAAAAGTCAGAAACTCAGATACACATAAGGAAAGGAAGGACATTGAAGAAGGAATAAGTGAAAATGAAATAAAAACTTATTTTTTTAATATTCTAAGAGAAAATAGTTCATTCAAAATAACAGCAACAATGTTCAATTGAACATTGTGTGTGTTCAAGCATACATGTGTGCTTATTTATATGTCATATAAATGTGCTTCTGTATACATATATGTAAGTGAAATAATGACAGCAATGATATAAGTTATGGAAGGAAGGAATTAGGATTATTTTGTTATTATAAGGAATTCACACTATCAATGAAGTGGGTGTTTCAATTGAAAATGAAATTGGATTAAATTAGTTGTAAATGTATATTGAAAATTCTAGGGCCACCACTAAAAAAGTTTTTTTTTTAAAAAAAGAAGTAATTGATATAATAAATAAGGAGAAAAATAAAAATACACAATGAACGATATAAAACATAGAAAAATAGCAGAAGACAAAAATAGGAACAAAAACAAGGGTAACAAATAGAGGAACAGATATAGTCAATATTAATTCAACTATATCAATAGTCACTTTGAATATCAATGGTATAAATACATCAATTAAAAACCAGAGATTGCCAGAGTGTATTAGAAGACCAACTATATGTTGTCAAAAAAGAAAACCACTTTAAATATAAAGATGCATATACATTAAATGTAAATTGAGGGAGAAAAACATACCATGTTAACACTGGTCAAAAGAAAACAGAAACAGCTATATTAATTTCAGACAGCTGAATTTAAAGCTAGGAAAAGTTATTAGAGATAGAGAAGGGCATTGCCTAATGATAAAAAGTCAGTTATCCAGGAGACCTGATAATTCTTAATGTGTACACACTTAACGACAGAGCATCAAACTACATGGGGGAAAAACTGACAAAACTGAAAAAAAGCAGCAGAATCAAATATCGTAATTGCAGACTGCAACGCTCCTTTTTCAGGAATAAACAGATTTGACTGGCAGAAATTCAGTAAGTACATAGGTGAACTCAACACCACCATAATTTAACTGAATATAATCAACATTTACTGATTATTTCATTCAAAAACAGTGTATTACACATTCTTATCAAGTTCACATGGAATGTTCACCAAGATGTACCACATTCTGTGTCATGAAACACCGTGACTAAATTTGAAAAAATTTAAAAAATACAATTTCTGCTCTCAGACTATATTGGAATTAAACTATAAATCAATAACAGAAAAGTAACTAGAAAATACCAAGGTACATGGGGATTAAACAATGCATACTTCTAAAGAATACATGGGTCAAAAAAAATCTCAATAAAAATTTTAAAATATTTTGAACTAAATGTAAACAAAATCATGAACTATCACAACTTGTGGGATGCAGTGAAAGCAATGCTTTGTGGGAAATCTGTACACTGAATGCATACATAAGAAAATAAGAGAGGTCTAAAATCAATAATCTAGGTTTATACAGAAAAAGAATATTTCAAATACAAAGTAACAGAGAGAAGAAAATAATAAAAATTATAGCAGAAATTAATGAAATTGAAAGCAGAAAGTAAACAGGGAAAATTGAAGAAACCAAAGCTGGTTCTTTGAAAAGACCAATAAAATCAATAAATCTCTAGCCAGCTAAGAATAAAGAGAATATACGAATTCTTAGAAATGAAAGAGGAAATATCACTACAGATTCTATGGACATTAAAACAATATTAAAGGAATACTATGAACAACTGTATGCCCACAGACTTTATAACCTAGATGAAATGGACCAAGTCTTTAAAAGATACAATGTGGCCAACCTCAACACAAGAAGAGATAGACAATCTAAATAGGCCTATGTTAAAGAAATTAAATCATAATTAATTGTCTTCCAAAACAGGCCCAGAGACATTCACTGGTTAATTCTACAAAATATTCAAGGAAAAATTATGCAAGTCTCTACAATACCTTTCAGGGAATATAAGCTGAGAAAACACTTCTGTGGGATCACCATTACTCTAATACCAAAACCAGAAAAGACATTACAAGAAAAGAAAACTACAGACCAATATCTCTCATAAAGATAGATGCAAAAATTCTCAACAAAATATTCAAAAATCAAATCCAGCAATGTATAAAAAGAATTATACACCATGACCAAGTGGAATTTATGCTGGGTGGGCAAGGCCAGTTCAACATCTGAAAATCAATCAACATAAACAATCACATGAACAGGCTAATGAAACATAACACAATTATATTACTAGATGGAGAAAAGGCATTTGACAACATGCAACACCCATTTTTAATAAAAATTTTCAGAATAAAGAAAACTTTTAAAATTACAAAAACTTAAGCTAACATCCTTAATGGTGAGAAGTAAGAAGATTTTCCACCAATATCAGGAACAAGGCAAGAATATCCTCTCTCATTACTCCTTCTCAACATCATGCTGAAGTTCTATCTAATGCAAAAAGACAGGGAATAAAAGTACGCAAAATGAAACAATAAGTAAAATTGTCTTTGTTCACAGATGACATGATTATCTATGTAGAAAATCTGAAGGAATCAACAAAACAACTTCTGGAACTAAGAAGGGACTATAGCAGAGTTACAGTATGTCAGGTTTATATACAAAAGCCAATTACTTTTTTTGTATACCAGCAATGAACAGAAGTAATTTGCAATTTAAAAACACAATATTATTTACATTAGCATCACCCAAAATGAAATATTTAAGTAATGACCTAAGAAATCATGTAGTAGGTATATATGAGGAAAACTGCAATACACCAAGAAATAAATCAAAGAACTGAAAAAAAAAGAGATATCCCACATTCATGGATATGGAGACACAATAATGTCAAGGTGTCAATTGTTCCCAAATTGATCTATAGATAAAATGCAATCTCAATCAAAACCCCAGAAATTTATCATGTAGAAATTGACAAACTGATTCTGAAGTTTGTGTAAAGAGACAAAAGATACGAAATAGTCAACTCAATACAGGAAAACAACAAAGTTAGAGGCTGACAGTACTCATCTTCAAGATCTACTATAAAACTGCTCTAATCAAGATTGTGTGCTATTGGTGAAAGAATAGGCAAGTAAGTCAACGGAACAGAGTAGAGAGCCCAGAAATAGACCCACATGAATATAGTCTACTCATCTTTGACAAGAAAGCAAAGGAAACTTAATGGAGCAAAGACAATCCTTTCAACAACTGGTGCTGGAACAACTAAATATCCACAAGGAAATAAAATAAATCTAGACAGAGACCATTCACAAAATTAACTCAAAATGGATCTTAGTCCTACGTGTAAAACACAAAACTGTGTAACTTCTACAAGATAACAACAGAAAAAATTCTAGCTGACTTTGGGTATACTGATGTCATTTTAGATAAAATACCAAAAGATATTGGTTATCAACATACCATGATAAGCTAGACTTCATCAAAATTAAAAATGTTTGCTTTGTGAAAGGCACTGTCAACAGAAATAAAGAAACTACCTACTTGGAGAAAATATTTTCATAAGATCATTTGATGAAGTACTGCTATCCATGTCTCCAAAAGCTTTTAAAACTTGTTTATAATAAAATGAACAACATGATTTAAAAATGGGTCAAACTGCCTGACCAACATGGAGAAACCCCGTCTCTACTAAAAATACAAAATTAGCCGGACGTGGTGGTGCATGCCTGTAATCCCAGATACTCGGGAGGCTGAGGCAGGAGAATTGCTTGAACCCGGGAGGCGGAGGTTGCAGTGAGCTGAGATTGTGCAATTGCCCTCTAGCCTGGGCAACAAGAGCGAAACTCTGTCTCATTAAAAAAAAAAAAAAAAAAAAAATGGGTCAAACTGTTCAATAGATACCTCACCAAAGAAAATATACACATGGAAAATAAGGATAGGAAAAGATGTACCACATCTTATGTCATTAGGGAAATGCAAATTAAAACAACATTGAGATACCATTACACATCTATCAGAATTGCCAAAATTTAGAACCAAATGCTGATGAGCATGTGTCACAACATTAACTAGCATTTATTGTTGGCAGAGACACATAGTGGTACAGTCCCTTTGGTACTATGTGGCAGTTTCTTAAAAAACTAAGCATGCTTTGGCCATACAGTTCAGAAATCTCAGTTCTTGATATTTACTCAGTTGATTTAAAAGCTTATGTCCAAACAAAAGTGTATACACAGATGTTTATGGCAGATCTATTCATGATTTCCAAAACTGGGAAGCAAACAATATGTCCTTGAGTGGTTAAGTGGATAATCTGTGGTACATTCAGGAAATGAAATATTATTCAGCACTAAAAAGAAATGAACTATGAAGCAACAAAAAGATATGGAGGGACTTTACATGCACATTACTAAGAGAAAGAAGCCATTCTGAGAAGACTACATAATGTATAATTCCAACTATATGGCATTCTGAAAAAGACAAAAGTACAGCTACAGAAAAAATAACTGTGGTTGCTAGGGAGTCACAGAGACAGGGCTGAATAGACAGAGGGCAGAGGATTTTTAGGACAGTAAAAATACTGCATTTAACACAATGATGGGTCTAAGTCATTATGCGTTTGTTTAAACCCATGGATGTACAGAGATTGAATCCTTATGTGATCTAGAGACTATGGTGATTATGATGTGTCAATGTAGTTTCATCAATTGTAACAAATGCACCACTGTGGTGGGGGATGTTGGTAATGGAGGAGGCTCCACATGTGTTGGGGCAAAGGGCATGTGGGAAATGTTTGTACCATTCTCTTAGTTTTGCTATGAACTTAAAACTGCTCAAAAAACAAAGAATTTTAAAAATATTTAATTTTTATTTTTAAAGGTAGTTAAACCCATTGAAGCTTTATAACTGGATTTGAGTCTTGTGACCTTCAGTAATAGGGTTATCTTGGGCAAGAACTAAAATTTCTGTGCCTCAGTTTCCTCGTCTGTAAAATGGGTAAAACAATTGAATCTATTTCTGAAGACTCTTTGGGTTATTAATTAATCAATATCAATGCTTAGAATATTATACATGTAATTAACGCTGCTTCTATTATCACCATCATTATTATTATTTTTGAAAATGGGGTAGGACTAACTATCCCTAGGGTTTTTGTATAAATAATTGGATAAAACAAAATGGAGTAATTAGCATAATACGTTGTGTTGACTCATTCAATAAAAACTTTTTTTCTTCTTTGTGTAGTTTATGCAAATATTTTTAATTCTTCTCATCTTTCCATTTAATGTTACTTTGTGACTTCAGATTTCAAATATTTCTACATGTATAAAATCAAATGCATCACTTGTCAAACCAATCCCTCCTCTAAGTTTTTGTGTTTGTCAATGGCACCTCTTGCTTATTTATTATGAAATATCAAATTCATATTTACTTTTATATATTCTCTCTCAATTTTATCTACTCTATCCCTGAGTCCTACAATTTGTAATTATTTTATCTATTTTTTGAAACATTTTGAGATGTATCTTTTCTCCTCTGTTCTACTGAGAATAACAGTAATAGCTAATATAAACACTGTACTAATTAAGACATTTTTGTTGAATATTCATAAAGTTAATATTTTCGTATAAAGATTAAAATGGATATAAGCTTTTGGAATGAAAGATACTAAAATATTTTATTAATGTCAGTGACAAATGGTTTTTAAATAGTAACATCTAACTCTGAATGAATCAGACAATATGTAATAGTTGGGTAGTCTTTAACAGCTGCTTTTGAGAGGCAATGCAATATTGGAGACTGAAAAGCATATAATTTTATATCTGAGAACTTGATTTTGCATTCAAGGTTTGAAATTTTTGTGTTTTTTGGAGGCGTGGTCTTGGGCCTGGAAAATAACCCGCCTCAGATACAGTTTTCCCAAGGGAAAAGTAAAGATATTGTAAAACCTGCAGAATAAAATGTGCAATGCAGATTATTGACTTGTTGCGAGGACCAAATAAGTAATTAGAACTCTTGACACGTTGTATGTAATTATTCAGAAGCACTGCAAATTACCCTTGTGAAAAAGGTTTTTTTTTTTTAACAGTGTTATGTTAGAAGTCTCATGATTCATAACTCTGCATGAATGTGAAATTTGTTACTTTCCCATCTATGGCTCAAGAAAATGGCTCTTCACATTCACTTTACTGAGAAAAATACCTGACTTGTCTTTTGTGCTCCTTGCTTCAGTAAACTGCACTACCCATTTGCTCAAACATATCCCTTTCTCCATCATTATCTCTCACATGAATTACTGCAATAGTTTCCTGTCTGGAAATTATACTTTAGTCTCTTTCCAATCTTTTTTTCCACCCAGCAGGTTTTGTTCACTTTATTAACCAAAATTGAAAGTGTTGATGCACTATTTAAAACATTTCAAATTTCCCCATTTATCACGGAATAACGTATAAAGTTTTATGTATGGCTTTAAAAGATACTTCATGACATGACAACTCCATAACTCTTTCAGACTCATCTATTGCTACATACTTTCTTAAACTTTGTAATTCAGACGTGCCTAAAATGGATAATTATTTTTCCTTCCAGATTTTTCATATGCTATCCACAGTGCCTAGAGATCCATGCTTTTGTGAACAGGGGCTGACTTGTGAATGTGAACAAGCACAATGGAAAGCTAGGGATCAAGGGTGGGGCGCCTCTGAATTCTGCACTAGAATATGTGCAATCAAAAGCATAGCTGCAGAGTGCAAAATTGTCTGTCTCACTATGGAAGACTGCTTGTCAATAGCAAATGGTGGGGCAGAATAGAGCAAAGGCAGCCCTCAACTGATCAAACTTTTAATTTTTCTCTAAAAACATCCTTTGGAAATAGGTCTATTTCCCCTTTAACAGAATAAACTGCAGGAATTGTTGGACAATGGGTGCATTTGGAAGAGCCACGTGGGGCAGTGAGAAGTGAAATGATCCAGCTCCAAAAATAAAGGTGATACATGTTAAGGTAATAAACTGGAAAAAATAAAATAGATGCAACTCTTAGTCCGCATATCTGGAAAAGCTGGTTACATTACAAAGACCTTATTGAGAATATTTATGTATATGTGTTATGCATAATAAAGCATTTTGTAACTTACAAAGCATCTTAACAATATTGTTATGGTTAATTTTTATGAGACAAAACTCTATACTTATTGCTGTCTACAAGGGTATATAACACAATTCAAAATTCAAATGAACTCATTGAACAATATTAAGGTACATTTTAAGAAATAGTTGCCTTGTATATCTTTCAAATGAAATTTTGCATCCTGTGGAATTAGAAACATATGTTCAATAACGACAATGCTAAAGTAAAGTGGTTTGAAATTATCTCTTCATGTTAACACCCAAATCAACAGTAAACTCCCTTCCCTCCTCAATGCAGCATTTCACTTGATAATTAGCAGCTGTATGCTAATTACATTGGGAGCTCTTGATTTCCTGAGTATGCTAATTTAAAGTTCTTTTGAGTGGTGACTTTGTTTCATGGAAGCCCAAAATATAAGCTATATAGAATACGCTATACAGCGTATCCTGCCCTCAGTTCCTGGGGAAGAGCCAATTGAGTGCTTCTGTTAATGGTACCTAGTACTAAAGAGGAAAATTGTTAGGATTTGGAGTCACTTTAACAGTGATTGCAAGATGAGAAATGGAACTAATAAGATTGGGATCCCCACAATGAGCCATGAGCAACCTGAATGCAAAAGGAAAGATGAGAGTCAATCAGCTGTCATGAGAATCAAATTAACATTTGGCTCAGCTATTCTAACTGAGCATTTTGAAAATGCATCGTTTAACTAATGTAAATAGGACGAGAGTTAGATGTCGAGGGACTTCCCAGTTGAAGAAGAAAAGCATTAGGGAGTCTGTCGAAATAAGCCGGAGATGCCTATGGAAGGGCTGATGTCAGAACTGCAAGTGGAGTGGATGGCGATGTCCTTATTGGGTCTCCTACGACATTATTCGATTTGAGTTTCTCTTTACCGTTCTCACCTGACTTTTCTTCTGTGCAGGTTATACACTCTGCTTAAACAAAAGGGAGAGGTGCCAGCTTAGAATAATATTCACTGACTTATTTTTCCATGAGAAGTTCCAGTAGTGGAATACAACTTTGAAACTGAGAAAGGCTACAGGAAATGACATGGAAATGGAGTCACTGTGTCAATACCAAAACAAAGCTAGCGGAGACAGTAAAATAAATGATTATTTCCTTTTTCCCTCATGTCTTCTTCTTCCTTTATATTTTTCTTCTTTATTCTTATATTGCCTTCTTATAATGTCTATAGTGTCTTATAATGTCTACATAGACGTTACAAATTTTAATGATAATAACTAGTATTTCTGACACATTATGTTGTAATTTAGTATGGTTCTAGGCTATACATGTATGTAAGTATACACATAGATGCTTAAGAAAAATACTACTTTTATTTCTCATTTTAGAAAAGAAAACATAAAGTCATAAAAAGCGAGTTAAAGTAATTTTCATGAGGTCAACCAGCTGGTACATGGTATGACTCAGTTTTGGCCACAAGCACTTTGACTGTAAGATCTGTGTACTTAGGTGCCTGGTATGACTCAGTTTTGGCCACAAGCACTCTGACTCTAAGATCTGTGTACTTAGGTACGTGTTATGACTCAGTTTTGGGCACAAGCACTCTGACTCTAATATCTGTGTACTTAGGTATGTGGTATGACTCAGTTTTGGGCACAAGCACTCTGACTCTAAGATCTGTGTACTTAAGCACGTGGTATGACTCAGTTTTGGGCACAAGCCCTCTGACTCTACAATCTGTGTGCTTGGACACTATCATGTTGATTATACAAACACACACATGCACAGACATACACACTCATCACTAGGGCTAATTGACACTTTCTAACCAAGTTCAATGTCATGTGACACAGAAGTACTTAAAAGAAAAGAAAAAAAGAATCTACTGAGAAGGTGTTCTAGGATGGTAAAAATTCCATTTCCTTTATGTCAAGTAGCTCCTTACCTGCGTATGTAAGAATTAAAATCCAAATCAGAACATGTGTCATCTGAGATAAAGAAATTTTTAATGGATTCATGAAAGTCCTGCCAATTTAACATCAAAAGGCATGTTTCATTGCCTGGAAAGAGTGCTGCCTCCAATTTCTAAAACTTGATTTAAATCAGGCTTAGTAAAAATTGCATCTACAGTTCTACTCCTCACCACACAAGGTATAAAAGCTAGGGGAATTGTTTTATAATATCTTTAAAAAGGAGCATTGTTCTTCGCATATGTAGCATAGGAAGTGAAAAACAAAATAGAAACAAAAACAAACTCATAGAGTTTCTTCCCCTTCATTTAATATTGTGTAGTTCCTGAACCTAATTCCCAGAGGTTGACGGTTCTGATTTGATTTAAATGGACTTTAATAAAAGGACAAAAAATGGGGATATAGTGCTTCAGGAAAATAAAGGGATTTCCTGTAATAATTAAGAAAACTGGCTTATGCCTGTAATCCCAGCACTTTGGAAGGCCAAGGCGGGCTGATCGTTTGAGGTCAGGAGTTAGAGACCAGCCTGGCCAACATAGTGAAACCCTGTCTCTACTAAAAATACAAAAATTAGCCAGGCGTGGTGCGCGGGAACCTGTGATCCCAGCTACCCAGGAAGCTGAGGCAGGAGAATCACTTGAACTGGGAGGCGGAGGCTGAAGTAAGCCGACATCTCGTCACCGCACTCCAGCCTGGGCGGCAGAGTGAGACCCTCTCTCAAAAAGTGGTAGTAATAATAATAATAATAATAATAATAATAAAGAAAACTCATGTTACATTAATGATTTTATATAAATAACAATATATTCAGAGCTAAATATATGTTGGTTCTGTACTCAAAGAGCCTCAGAATTGAGATTGAATGTCACCAATATGTGTTTAAATGAAAGCCACTCATTTTACTATGTTATACTGATGATTTCTATAGTTTTTTGTATTATATAATCACTGTCCTTATGTTTAATATTACCTTAAAGAAGGCTACACCAAGAGTCTTCTGTCCTGTTGGGAAATTAAAAATTCATAAAAAATTAAGTGATATGTGCCCTTTCAATCAGCAAACTTTTATGCACCACTTACTATAACCACAGGGCTTAAGGCACAAAGGTACAAAGATTAGCCAAACTTATTTGGGCCTTCAAAGAGATTAAGGTTAAGAACATAGGCAAGTGACAAAACGGACATAAATGTTGTGATAAGTGGTTTAAGTGTGTTTAACAGATGCTCATTAGAGATAGACCTAACTAGCCTGAAGGTTTAGAAAAGATTCTATTTTCCCCACGTGCACTGGGTGACACGTGCACTGAAGGTGCACGCATGCACTGAAGCAGAAAATATGAGTGGGAATCAGCTCAATACAAAGGCAGGGAAGGAGTTGGAATTGGGGTGAAATTCTAAGCAGAAATTATTCCATATTCAAGCCATTTAGGGAGACAGTTTGAAATCTTCAACTCTGTTTCCTCCTGTAGTTTTGAAGATGACGCTTGACTGGATTGTTATGAAATACATTTAAGATAAACTATAAAAAGTATTATGTAAGAGTCTAAGCTCAATAAATATGAGATATTATTATTAGCTTGGCTTGTTCACAGAATTTCTATCAGGTGTATATTGCATGCTCATTGCATTATGGCTGGAGAAGAAGACAGGCAGGCATGGACCAGATCATGGATGATATCATAAATACTGTGTCTATGATGAAGCATTGACAGCTTTGTTCCAAGCTATCTTTTCAAGGATGTTTGTATAGCAAATAGCATTGGAGGACAGAGTCTCCCTTCAATGCAGAAAGCAGATTTGTTTTTTCACCAGGAAAGATAATGTCTCCCTCCAGGACAAAGGATAGTCAGGTATGCCAGCAGCCAATTTATAAGATAGGGAAAATCGTAAACTTGGGGCTCATTAGCTGTGCCACAGACCAAGTGTGTATATGGTAGCCAGCTTTACATTATTTCCATGGGACTTTGGAGGAGGCAGACCTCATGCAAACATGAAGGTCATACTGTCTGCTTGCTGTGAAGAATAAAATCCTTTGCCTGACCCCCGAGTGCCAGGTCTTCTGCCAGCATCCATGAAACAGTAGAAGCTAACTTGGTTTAAAGTAGAGTGAAACACACTTTTCCCAGATCTTGAAAGTTTTTAAATCCTTATGGTATTAAGGATCCATCACATGCATTTAATATTGTGTGGTAACAGTTTTATTTTAAAATGATAAATGTATATACCATGCCCTAGTAATAATGATCATTGCAATGATTTAAACTTAAGACAAAAAAGTTAGATGGCAACGTTGCTAAAATTGACAGATACAATTATATGAATGTATCACATAAAGCATGATGTTTTGAAGTATATATACATTATGGAATGACTAAATCTAACTAATTAACATATGCATTACCTCACATAGCTATCATTTTTCTGGTGATAACACTAACATGTACTCTCCCAGCATTTTTCAAGAATACAAGGTGTTGTTATTAACCTCAATTAGCAGGAGCTGGAGCAGTCATGGAGGGAAGCTCGGGAGATTTTGGTCCAAAGACACAGCCTTTCAGTTACATGGATGGCACCTTAAACAAACGTGAAGGGATACATATTTTTCAAAATTATTTTAGGGTGTACACAAATAAGATACTAGGAAGATTTTATCTAAATGATTAAGGTATTATTTAACTATCCACGTTTCACTAATTTCATCTATCAGAGTTTTGTTAGCACAATTTAAACTTTGGTTGCACTAAACTGAACACACAGAGCTTTCTTCACCTGTGTGTTTTCAGTGTCCTTATCTTGCCCTCACTCTTGAATTATAATGTGGCTGGATATTGATTTCTAGATTGACAGTTATGTTTCTTCAGCATTTTAAATATGCATTTCATCCTCTTATTGCCTGGGTCATTGCTGATGAAATGTCCACCAGGCTAAATATTGTTCCCTTGTAGGTCAGTTGCTTTTTCTCTCAGTGTGCCTTTCAGACATTGTATTTGTTTTGTATGCTTTGAATTTTTAGTTCTGTTCTTTTTGCTGTAAATTTAATGGGCTTTTCAATCTGATAACTTACACTTTCTTAATTCTGTTAAATTATCGCAATTAGTTTTTAAATAATTCCCACTCGCAACAGTTCCCACACTTCTCTCTGGAATGTCTATTATTAAATAATGGCACTAGTAGATAGCAAAAGTTGTGTATATATAATCCATTACTTATAACGACTACAAATTAACAGTAAAGAGAGACACTCAAAAACACTATTAATAAATCAAAACAAAATTCTAAAAATGACTCAAGTAACCCACAAGAATGCAGGAAAAAGAAAACAGCAAATGAAATACAGAGGAAAAAAGAAATAAAAATGTCAGGTTTAAGCATTAACATATCGATAATTATACTAAATATAAGTGATCTAAAAGCACTGATTAAATGACAGAGATTGGTAGAGTACAATTTTAAAAATCATGACTCAACTATACACTGTCAACGATAAGTCACTTTAAATATAATGATATAAGGAGGCTGAAAACACAAAGATGGAAAAATACATTATGCATATGTTAATTAGAAAAAAATAAAGCTATATTGATATTGAACACATTAGATTTCAGAGCAGATTGAATTAAAAGAGAAAAAGAAACATTTTACAATCATAAAAAATCAATCCCCCAAGAAAACATGATAATTATAAACATGGAAGCACCAAAAAACAGATCCATAAAATACATGAAACAAAATTGATAGAACAAAAAAGGAAAAATGCATAAATATAAAATTGTGGTTAGAAATTTGAACAACCATCTCTCAACAACTGATAAAATAACTAGACTTAAAAAATCAGCAAGGATATCAAAGAACTCAGCAGCACTATATATATATATATATATATATAATATATATATATATATGTTCATCAGCATTCATAGAATACTCCATCAAAAAGCAGCTCATTGGTTTTAAGTGCTCATAAAATATATACTAAGCTAGACCATATCCAGGGACATAAACAAATATTAACACATTTAAAAGAATTGAAATTATACAGTGTGTTTTCTCTGATCACAATGAAACCAGTGTAAGTATCAATCACAGAAAAATATCAGAATATCTTCAAACACAGAGAAAGTAAATTACAAGCTTCTAAATAAGCCATAGGTCAAAGAGAAAGTCTCAAGGAAAACAATAATAAGAACACATTGAACTGGATGAAAAATTTAGAAAAATATAGTACATGAAAATTTGTGAGGCACAGAGTGCTAAGAAAAAAATGCATAGCACTAAACAAATATATTAGGAAATAACACCATCTCAAATAATCTAAGCTTCTACCTCAAGAACCAAAAATGAGAGCAAAATAAATACAACACAAGCAAAAGGAGGGATAAGGAGAAATCAATAAAATTGAAAATAGAAAAAAAAATAGAGCGCTACAATGAAACATATTACTGGTTCTTTGAAAAAAAAAATCAATGAGATTGACAAACCTCTAAAGATACTAAAAAAGGAAACAAGAAGGAAGACATGACTTTCCAATTTCAGGAATGAAACAAGGGGTATCACTATCAACCCTACAGAAATCAAAAGTATAGAAAAGGAACAAGGCCAACAGTTCCACACATACAAATTTGACAACTCAATTAAATGAACAAATTCCTTGAAAAACAAAAACTACCACAACTCTCCCAGTATGAAATAATCTTCATAGTACCATCACTGCTTAGGAAATCTAATTCATAACTTTAAAACTCTCAATAAAGAAATAATCAGGTCCAGATGGTTTCACTGGAAAATTCTGCAAATATTTAAAGAATGAACACTAATTCTCCACAATTTCTTCCAAAAACTAGAAGATAAAACACATGTACGCAGCTTATTTTGTCCTGATACCAAAACTAGACAAAAGGTATGAGAAAAACCCTATAGGCTAATGTGCCTTTTGACTGTAAATTTTAAAAATCTAATAAAATACTAGCAAATATAATACATCACTATATGAAAAGAAGTATGAACTCTGACCAAGTAGGTTTACTGCAAATATGCAAGAAGTTCAATAATTTGAAATTCAGTTATTGCAGTCTACCATATTAACAGAGTAATAAAGAAAACATGATCATATAACCTGATCATATGGGTTGATGCAGAAAAAAGCTTTGGGAAAAATTAAAACTCGCTCATGATATAAAGGAAATTCTTTAGCTTGATTTAAAAAAAAAAAAAACCCCACTAAAAAACTACAGCTAGCATCAAATTTTATGTTGAAAAACCAAATGTTTATTCCCTATGATTGGGAAAACTATCAAGGAATTTTGACTCCTCTTATTTGAAAATGTTGGAAATACTGGAAATTCTGGCCAGTGAAATAAGGACAGAGAAGAAAATAACAGGCATACAGACCACAAAAGAAAAAATAAGGGCCAGGTACGGTGACTCATGACTGTAATCCCAGCACTTTGGGAGGCCAAGGCAGGCCGATCACTTGGGGTCAGGAGTTCAAGACCAACCTGGCTAACAGAGTGAAACCCTGTCTCTACTAAAAACAAAATACAAAAATTACCCGGCCGTGGTGGCGTGCGCCTCTAACCCCAGCTTCTCAGGAGGCTGAGGCAGGAGAACTGATTGAACCCTGGAGGTGGAGGTTGCAGTGAGCCTAGAACATGCCACTGCACTCCAGCCTTGGGGACAGAGTGAGACTCTGTCTCAAAATAAAATAAGAAAAAAATAAATCTTCATGTTTACAGATGTCATAATTGTCTAAATATATTATCTCAAGGTACCTGCACAATACACACTTATAGAACTCATACACAAATTTGGCAAGTTTGCATGATACAAGATGTGTATACAAAATCAATTATATTTATACAAACTAGTAATAAACACATGCACACTGAAATTAAAACTATGCTAGATAGAGAGATGATAGATAGATAGATAGATAGATAGATAGATAGATAGATAGATGATAGATCGATCTGTTGGGAAAACTGAAGGATTTTTTACTATTTTTATTCAAAAGTGTTGGAAATATTGGAAATTCTGGCTAGAGAAGAAAATAAAAGACTTACAGATCAGGCAACAACAACAAAAAATAAATAATACTGTTCATATTTGCAGATGCTGTGATTATCTAAATAGAAGATCCCAAGGAATCTGCAAAATACACACTTACAGAAATCATACACAATAGAAAGATATGTATATTTCTATCGATCTATCTCTTGATATATCAATAGAGAGAGAAAGATTTATTATTAGGGATTGACTCATGTAAATATGGAGGTTGAGAAGTCTCATGATCTGTTGTTTGAAAGCTGAGGGCCCAGGAAAGCTGGTGATGTAGCTCTAGTCTAAAACTGATGGCCTAAGAACCAGAAGAGCCAATGGTGGCAACTCTGGTCCAAGTCTGAAGGCCCCAGGACCAGGAGCACCAGCGTCCCTTGGCAGGAGAAGATGTACATCCCACGTTGAGAAGATAGAGAGAGTGAATTTGCCCTTCTTTCAGCTTTTTGTTCTGTCTGATCCCTCAATGGATTAGATGATGCCTACCTGCATTGGTGAGGGCAGAACTTCCTAATTCAGTCTGCTATTTCAAATGCTACTCTCCCTGGAAAACGCCTTCACAGACATGCCTGGAAACAATGTTTTTTGGTTGTTGTTGTTGTTTTGAGACGGAGTTTTGCTCTTTTTGCCCAGGCTGGAGTGCAATGGGGCGATCTCTGCTCACCGCAACCTCTGCCTTCCGGGTTCAAGCGATTCTCCTGCCTCAGCCTCCTGAGTAGCTGGGATTACAGGCATGTGCCACCACCCTGGCTAATTTTGTATTTTTAGTAGAGACAGGGTTTCTCTATGTTGGTCAGGCTGGTCTTGAACTCCCGACCTCAGGTGATCCACCCATCTCGGCCTCTGAAAGTGCTGGGATTACAGGCGTGAGCCACCGTGCCTGGCTGTTTTATCCATTATCTGGGCATTACTTAGTCCTGTTGACATATAAAAGTAACGATTACATTAGGTATTCATGAAAAACATTTGTAAAGTAATAAAACGTAGAGTAATGAATTCCTGAGCACTCCCTGCCAGCTGAAGCCTTTGGTTTGTCCTCCTAGATGACATTCACCTGCCCCAACACATCCAGAAGTAACCACAACCCTGCCACTGGTAGTCATCATTCCCAAACATATTATGCTTTCACTCACTATGTAGGAACCCATAAAACTATATAAAATTTTGTAATTTGTACTTTAGAGACATGGCACTGCATGGTGATTATTTTCTGTAGCTTGCTTTTGGCATTATGGGTGTTATAGTCAACTTGTTGATGTGTTTAGCCTCAATACATTCCTTCTCAGTGATGTACAGCATTCTGCTGTATGATTCTACCAAAATATATCTATGCTCCCCTCCCCATAAATTACAGTGGCTCCATTCCAGCCATATAAACAATGTTACTGTAAACATTTCTATACAGGTCTTATGTCACACATTGATATAATAAACCTAGAGAAATGTAGAAAACTCTAGGACATACATCTAGGACTAAAATACTTTATTTTAAAAAATACTCTTTTATGTGCTGAGAAATACAGAAATGAAGGAGATATTCCCCTTCTCTCATTGAGTTTTCACACTGAGGAAAAAGCAGAAAACAATTTAGCGCAATAAAGTGGTAGATATGCTAAAACAGTGAAGTCAATCCTGTTGCATTGTCCATTGAGTGGGATGGAGTTAAAATCATCCTGGAAATGACCTTTAGACTGAGTATTAAAAGATAAGTAGCTATTTTTCAGATAGATAAAGTATAAAATCCCTTCCTGGAAGAGAAAGAAGAATGACCAAATTGAAAGGGAGAGGGATTAATGAAGTACACTCTGTGAGAGCTCATGCCAATGTTTTGATAGTTAAATGTAAAGGGACTGGGTTTGGTATGACAAAAATAAAATAGAATATTTTTCTGAAAGACGATTTGTTTTAATGCTGAAAAATGAGTAATCACGTTTAATCTTTTAAATAGTTTCAATCATTTTATAATGGAACAGTTTTCACCTCTGCAGCAATATTGATTGATTTCCAAGTCCCAAAAAATAATTTCTAGAAAAAAAATCCAATTATTCTCTTTTTTATTTAATATTTTTTGAGCACTATCACATCTTCGCATCTTATTACGCTCGAATTTTTCTAACAGCCTCCTGGCTCAATGAAGGCAGGAGGTGTGTCCTAGTTGCCTCTGCATCCCTAGATACAAAATGGCTTCTGGAATACTGAAGATGCTCAGTAAATTTCTGTTGAGTACGTGAAGGGAACACAACTACGAAGATACCTAGAAAGCTGGTACAGCATGATTAAAAGTATTTTGGAGTCTATCATTTGTTGGCCGGTATTTTACTAAGTTATTTAATTTTTTTCTATAGTACATATTTATATAGTACATAATTCAAAATTCATGTAGCTCTACGCTGATCTTTCAGGAGGCACAGAGTATTGGAAATAAGAAAATTAACAGAATGTATAAATCGATAAACATGATGCATGTCTTACTTTAATACTGTCTTCTATTTTTGACATTATATCTAATACACTTCTCTAAATTCTCTCTTATAAAACAACAGAAAAGAGTATGAAGGTTGTTCCACCATCTTGTTGTAATTTATTAATACAACTTCTGTTCCAATTTTGAAGTGTAAATTTTAACACTAGAACTATAAACTGAACAAAAACATTTAGATGGCATCTTATATAAATTAAAACAATTTAAATACTAACAGCGATAATAAAAACCAAAATCCTAACTAGGTATTATGCAAATAAGCAGCTGGTCCAAAAATTTTTGATTAGTAATTTTAAAAGCACAATTTTATGGCAAAAACATAAACAAAAATTACAACTTCCAAGGAAGGTAGACCAAATTGTAAATGATATAACATTGTTAAGGCTTCAAAATCTGGGGGATCATATTATGATTAGTACAATTTTCTCATATAAATGAGACCATTAATGTCACCCTATTTCAAAATAGCATTATGGATTTCTGTATCAAGAGAGGATTGGGTAGTTTATGCCAGACCAATGTTCTTGGTGACAAAAACTTGAAAACTTTGATAAATAAAAGGCAAAAATGATTTCATTAAAGGCATCAAAGAGTGGTCAAATAACAAGAACAACAGTAGCTAAAAATTCAGAGAAGAGAGAACCCAACGGATTAAGCAAACATTTTGCAGTTGATTTGTTCTTGTGCGTATTTGATAGTTCTGGGCTTTGACAGTCATCTTTTAGGAAGAAAACTGCTGTTGGAGGAAAGAGAAACCCATAGGGCATTTGCAAGAATGGCCTCAACAACATGGTCAATTTTCCTTTCTAGATGTTTACTGAATCTTGAGGCTGTCTGGGGTGACAGCCTAAAGAGCTTTGCTGAAAACTCCTGAAATATAAAGAGAACTACTCATCAGTCTCATTGCGGGAAGGAGGAAAACACGAGAGTGCAAAACGCTGCTGGGGTGGAGACAATATTGATCACAACAGGCTCTGACTTGAAAACTTTGTTGGGGTACACCTTTGATAGAGAGGTAATTTGAAGTTAGGCTAAAATTACCCAAACTGTCACTCAGGCTTGAATCAGGTCAATTATGCAGTGTTACTCTGGGAAGAAGAAAATCCATACCAAACAAAAACATCCCCCCTGCAGTGAGACAAGAATCAATAAATTAGACTGAGTGATGACTCAGGTCTTGGAAACAGAGAGAGATTTAAAATAAATATGAAAGTATGTTAAAAGCTTTAGTGGAGAATTGGACAACATGCATTAACAGATTTCAGCAGTAGCACTAAAATTGTGAAATGAGTGACACTGATAATCTGGAAGTGAAAAAAGTCATGTGGTAAAAGAGATAAGGAAAGTTTTTGAAACATTTGCTGGACACAACTAATGATGTTTCTAATAACATCAGACTAGACACAGCTAAGGAAAGGATTAGTAAACTTGAAGGCAAACCTTAAAGAAATTACCCAAGCCAGAAAACAGAGAATAAAGAAGAAAAAAGGCAGAGTATTCACAAATTGTAAAATAATATTCAATAATTAAACATAGGTATAAATTGAAACTCTAGAAGGAGATAAGAAAGAAGATGGATAAGGAAATATGTGAAGATATAATGTGTGATAATTTTTAAGTATAACAAAAAGTAGAAAACCACAGATAAGTTCAGGGAAACCTGGGTAGTGTTAAAGTCCATTATATTTAAAATGTTGAAAACTAATGGTAAAGAGAAAATTGTAAAGGCAACAAAGGAAAAAGAAAAAAAACAGATTTAAAAAGGAACCCAACCCAACATCTAACCAATTACCAATACATAATTTGATTGCCTCACATGGGCTCATAACCATTAGTTATTGGAGTTCGCTTGGATAGGAGATTTATTGGGCCTATGCTGTCATTTGTTTCTCATAGAACACTTTTCTGTTGTTGTATTTTTAAAAAATTTTCAACTATTATTTTAGGTATGGGGGTACATATGCCGTTTTGTTACATGGCAATATTCCAGGATGCTGAGGTTTTGGGTATGAATTCCATCACCCAGATAGCGAACATAGTACCTGATTGGGAGTTTTTCACCAAACCCTGTTTTCTCCCTCCACCCTCTAGTAGTCCACAGTGTCTACTGTTCCCATATTAATGTCCATATGTGCTCAACGTTCAGCTCCCACTTATAAGTGAGAACACGTATTATTTAGTTTTCTGTTCCTGTGTTAATTCATTTAGGATTATGGCCTCCAGCTCCATTCACATTGCTGTAAAGTACATGATTTCATTCTTTTTTATGGCCACATAGTATTCCATGGTGTATATGTAAAGATTTTTATTATCCAGTCAGTCCTCCACTGATGGGCACCTGAGTTGATTCCATGTCTCTGCTATCATGAATAGCACATGATAAACACATAAATCATGTGTCTTTTCGGTTTATACATGCCAACAGACACAAGAGTTTCAGGAAGAAAACAAGAGCATGTGAGATGAGATGATATAAATAGACAAACTTACATTGAGAACCAAGAGAGAAGCAGAAGGCTAAATAGGTTAATAATCATCTTTATCAGACAGTGCACATTTGGACCAAAAAGTATAATCAACATATTCTTAGACAGCAAAATAAATTCAACAACTAGGACTCAATGAAATTAGTCAGAGTTCAGATTGTTCTTGAGAGACATTCCTGGCAATAGATTGACATGACTTTTGAATTTGGGGAACAAACGACCTGATGAATGTCCCTGTTTATCTGTGGGTCCCACCAAATGCTGCCAAATCAGAGTCTCCAGGACAATCTTAATGGAACCCTTACTTTTCAAAGAATCCATCTGTCAACATCTGAATCAAAAAGCTGAATATATTACTTACCTTTTTTAATTTTTGAAGTGGTTCTTTATTCATAAACTTGGGGTTTGCTTACAAAATTTATTGTATATTGTGAAATAAATCTGCAATGAACAATAAAATTCAAAAAGCAAAGCATGCCGAATATGCAACTGTCAATCTGCTAGCCTTCAGGACATTAACGAATTCAATAATATATAATTCAATATGTATATTATTATAATTCAAATTATACGTAATTCAATAATGTATTCAAGATTTAATGCTCTAAATAATTCTGCCTTGTCACTTGTTGTCTGAGCAATTGGCAGTCAGAATTTTATACAAATGTAACTAAGTGAACAAGAATACCAGAGAACATTTATCTACTGCCCTCTTAACCAAAAGAGAATTAAAAAGCTGAACATATTACTTTCTAACACAAGGGAGTACTGTGCTTGTAATACACAGTACTTGAAAACAAAATGGAAAATAATAAGCATTTGGGAAGGATGTGAAGAATTTGGAAGGCCTGTACACTGATGATGGGATTGCAAGTTTATATACTTACTTTGGAAACCAGCTGTCAAAATCAACTGAATTGAATATAGATATAGACATAGGTATAGATACAGTCCTGTAACTGTACTAAATTGTTTACTCCTGTAAACTCTACTAATTGAAGATACACACACACACACGTGTGTATGTATATATGTATATATATGTGTATAGAGTTACAGGACTGTGTATATATATATCCCTATAAGTCAGAAATTACACTACTAGGTATATGCCCTCCCAAATGCTTATATACGTGCACTAAAAAACATGTACAGAATCCTTCACAGCAGTATTATTCATAATAGCCTACAACTAAATGGTTCACAACTATCATAACTATCAGAAGGAATTAATAAATTATAGTAAATGTATACAGTGCAATACTCTAAGATAGTAAGAAACAGTGAACTACCACTACCCATAAAACTATGGGTGCGTTCCATCAGCTTAGTTCAGCAACTATGTAATGCATGAGTATCTAAGAATGCATACAATAATTTCACTGTCTAATGTGTTATAACTCAATGAAAAGTTTTTCTAAAACATAAAATTTACATAAAATTTTACCTCATTGTAATACTACTTTTAATTTTTAATTAATTTAATTAAATATTAATATTTAATAATTAATTAATATTAATATTTAATTAAATGTTAATATTTAATATTTAATTAAATAATACATTGCAATATTACTTCATTGTAATAACTACCTCTTAAGGCATGGCAAGAATTAGGTAAAATAATCCATGAAACACTAACTTCCGTGTTTTGTACATTATAAGTACTTGTTAAGATGCAATAAACTTGATTTTATCTTTTTTGTCTTAAATTACAAGCTTTATGATATACTCTTCATAAAATAAAACATAAGAACTTTAAATGTTTCACTGCTCTCATGAAATATTATACTGCTCACATAAAGAACAGTCTTGCTTACAGAAATTTTATTAGTCACCTACTTAGCATGTTTGCAGTTCACTGGGTCTTTTTTTTTTCGGTTCTTATCACCCAGGCTGGAGTGAAATGGCGTGATCTAGGCTCACTGTAACCTCTGCCTCCTGGATTCAAGTGATTCTCCTGCCTCAGCTTCTGGATTAGCTGAGATTACAGGCACATGCCACCACACCCAGGTATCTTTTGTATTTTTAGTAGAGACGGGGTTTTGCCATGTTGTCCAGGCTGGTCTCGAACTCCTCACCTCAGGTGATCCACTCACCTTTGCCTCCCAAAGTGCTGGGATTACAGGCATGAGCCACTGCGCTAGGCCTGGGTCCTATTAGTTCCAAGGTTAGTATGTACTCTTGAAATTGTTCATGTTACCTTACTTTTCAAGCCTAAGATTCATCTCTCTGCCATAAATTTTCTGTTTAATAAAATTGCCTTCCTACAGTGAATAGTATAGTACAGTGGTTAGAAGCACAGAAACTGCAAACAGATTCCCTTGGTTCAAACCTCAACTCTGTCAAATACTAGCTTTGGGACCTTCTAAGAATAATACTAGCATCCTTCTTGTAGATAGGGAGTTTTTGGCACTCATTCTCATGCTGAGAACAATATTAGGCATTTAGAAAACATCAGATACCATTACTGATTACAATGGACTTCAATAATTCACAGAAACAGCAATCATTACTGTGACATTCATTGCTGTGACTATCTTGAAATGTTCGGACAGAAATATTTTTTCTTTAGAAGTTGTGGGTGTATTTTTTGTAAGAAAGAGAGGGTTTTTTTTTTTTCTTAATTCATCAACCATAAGGTGCTCACAGATGCCTAATTAGTGGCATGCATCATGAAGGACATGCTTGGTGAGATTTCTGTGAAAATACCACATTCTGCTTGGCAACCCAAACTTTTAAATTCAGTCACCTTTTGGAAGATTGGCATTTATTTTTTTGATACCTCATCTGAAAGATCACTCACTTTGGTTTTTGAAAGTTGAATTTTCTGTGACTATCTGGATCATTCAAATAAATAGAAATTCCCTCTTTTCTTGAAATACTGATAGCACCACCAAAAATTTTCTTTTGTTTAAATGTCATATTAACTGCTAGGTATTTTTAAGAAACCCTCACCTATACAATTTGTATTTCACAGAATCGTATTTCATATAATATCATACATATACACACACACACGTGTGTGTGTGTGTGTGTGTATGTATGTATTTTAACAAAAAATAAGGAAGCCTAATATATTCAAAGCACTATCCAACATTCAGGGAATATAAGTAAATTTAAGATAGCATACCTAACCTCCAAATTTCACAGTATATGTAGCGTTATGATGCATATGCACTAAAATAACATAAGAAAACTTATAATTAAGTATCAAATGAATAAAAGACATTTCAAGAACCAGAGAATGAGGCTAGTTTGAATATGACCACGGTGAAACTGAGACTTGGATTATGTGTAGAACAAGATGAAAAGAGAGGAATGATTGAATATACCAAATCAAGATAACAATTTAAGCAAGGGAAAAGAAGCATGGTATACATATAGATATAGTTGAGAAACAAAAATAAAATCGTTTTTGCTGAATACAATGACAGATGGAGATGACATAAAGGCAGGTCAGGACCATATTTGAAATGGTCAAACATTAGACTAAGGATTTGGAAAGGTATTCTGTAGGTAACATAAAGCAATTGAAGATAGAGAGTGTGGGGAGCTCATGGAGGTGAGAAGATTGGTTTAGTAGCATAATTTGGAGTTCATGAGAAGGTGAGTGAAATATACAACTTAAATCAAATGAAATACTAACCTATACAAACGTCTGAATGTAATCATTCATTTTTATTTTTATAAATAAATGTGTTGATGGAATGGTGATATTACCTAGAGGATGCCAGCAAAGCAGAACCCTGCCCTGAGTCCCCTATCTACCTCTGAAAGTTCCTAAAGTGAGCAATAAGATTAGAACATTCAGCCATACATAATCTTCTTTGCTATTATGGTCTGGACTTCGAGTAAAAACTCAGTGATCTAGGCTGGACTCTACCAAGTTCTTTAGCTCAAGCCAGAGGTGGTTTTAATTCTAAACCCAACAGAGAGGAAAGGCTTGTTCATTGCACACAGTGAGCGTAAGCATCATTGGAGAAAATGTCCTCCGCTCATCATCGGTCCAGACTTCCCAGCCAGAGGCCAAGTTTTCATTAGCATCTGCATGCTAGGAAGCTGATTCTAAGAAAGTAAAAAAGAGCAGGGAGCTGGAGGTAACTATTCTTTCTCCCAAGTAGGGAGTCTTCTCATTATGACCTAAAAAGTACTGTCACATTTGCCAATCCAGAAATTTCCATTTTTCTTTGAAAACCATTGGGAATTAATGAATATACACATTAGACATAGGAAGAACTTCAGAGGGTGTGGTGTGGTACAGTCTGTCCTACAGCTTATGGGATGTTTTGCATTTGAAGACTGATTCCATCCACTTTGATGTGGTTTCTATGGCTCTCATGAAATATACACAGTTTATGTGGTAAATTACTGACAGCATTTTCCTGCTGGTAGTCCTCTTTAAGATTAAAGTGAAGAACTGGTAGAGTGGGGGTCTTTTCATGGGAAAGACGGCCCTGCAGCTGTTTCGTTTTGTCTGTAACGTGTTTCTCAGCCTGTCTCTTGGGAAACCTGGGTCTTCTTTTTATTGGGTTTTCTTTTCCTCCCGTGGGAATAAATAAAATCAGTATCAAATAGAACAAATCCCTGTTTTCATGGGCTGCTTTGCAAAGTTTGGACATGTTATTTTTCCCTGCTTGCAGAATTCAGTACAGATTTATAAAGAATGGAGGAACTGTAATAAAGGGCATAAATAAGAAAATGGACCCTGGAACTAAACAGCCTGAGGTTTGAATCACTTCTGCTACTTACTGTGTAACTTCGAGAAAATTAATTAGCCTTTTTAAGTCTGTTTTCTCATCTGTAAAATGTGGCCACTACATAATAACTCCCTAATGGGCCTGTGGGAAACTCCAGAGGGCAGTTATTGTTGTCTCTTATTTATTTATTTAATTTTATTTATTTTTTTTCTTTGTTTTTTTATTTTTTATTTTTTATTTTTTATTATACCTTAGGTTTTAGGGTACATGTGCACAACGTGCATGTTAGTTACATATGTATACATGTGCCATGTTGGTGTGCTGCACCCAGTAATTCGTCATTTAACATTAGGTATATCTCTTAATGCTGTCCCTCCCCCCTCCCCCCCACCCCACAACAGGCCCCGGTGTGTGATGTTCCCCTTCCTGTGTCCATGTGTTCTCATTGTTCAATTCCCACCTATGAGTGAGAACATACAGTGTTTGGTTTTTTGTCCTTGCGATAGTTTGCTGAGAATGATGGTTTCCAGCTTCATCCATGTCCCTACAAAGGACATGAACTCATCATTTTTTATGGCTGCATAGTATTCCATGGTGTATATGTGCCACATTTTCTTGAGTGATGAGTCCCTAGCAGCTACAATGATGCAGGCTCAAAAAAAAATGACTCATAAGAAATGCTGAACATAATGCCTGTGAAATGAAAATTACATGATGATTATTTTATCTATTACTCGTTTATTATTATTTATGAACAAAAGCAGCAAAAATAACTCACTTATTAAAATGTGACTAGAATTCTGTTAGCTTCTTGCTAAGAATAGTGCTGTCAGCTTGTTTCATATTAATGAAACATCTATGATTTAATATACACATTGCATTTCAATAAATTCTATAGAATAATCAAAATAGAGCTTTTTTCTATAAGAAGAAATTTTTTTAATCTTCTATAAAGATTTCTTAAAAATTCTATTATCGACTGGGCTCAGTGGCTCATGCCTGTAATCCCAGTACTGTGGGAGGCCGAGGCGGGCGGATCTCAAGGTCAGGAGATCGAGACCATCCTGGCTAATGCGGTGAAACCCCATCTCTACTAAAAATACAAAAAATTAGCCAGGCCTAGTGGTACACGCCTGTAGTCCCAGCTAATCGGGAGGCTGAGGCAGGAGAATCTCTTGAACCTGGGATGCGAAGGTTGCAGTGAGCCAAGATTGCATCACTGCATTCCAGCCTGGACAACAGAGTGAGACTCTGTCCCCCCCAAAAAAAAAAATTCTATTATGATTACATTCTTTGAATAATTCTTATGTCTTTAAGGTATCTTCTAACATACAAATTTATGGTATTATCTGTTCCTTAAAAGTTGAAAAGTATTGGCCAGGTGCAGTGTCTCACACCTGTAATCCCAGCAATTTGGGAGGACAAGGCAGGCGAATCACTTGAGGTCAGGAGTTTGAGACCAGCCTGGCCAACATGGTGAAACCTCATCTCTACTAAAAATACAAAAATTAGGTAGATGTGGTAGCAGGTGCCTGTAATCCCAGCTATTCTGGAGGCTGAGGCAGGAGAATCACTTGAACACTTGAACCCAGGAGGTGGAAGTTGCAGTGAGTCAAGATCGTGCCACTGCACTCCAGCCTGGGTGACAGAGCGAGACTTTGTCTAAAAAAGAAAAAAGTTGAAAAGCATTTCTGTATAGAAGTATCTTTTATCTTTTTTCTTTATTGGCAGTTATTATTTGCTAGTGTTTTCAATTTATTCTAAAGTCATTTGTCTGTTTGGATTTTCCAACTCTTCTTAATTGAACGTTGAAAGTTTATAATTCCCAGAGAAAGCAAAAATGAGCAAAATAGTATTATATCTGAAAATGATTCACAATTATATTCACAATTTGTTATTATTTCAATAATCTTTTAAATTATGGGTTTTAAAATGGATTATTTTTGTGGAAAACCATTGGCAATTAATTAATACAAGCACTAGATATAGGAAGGACCAGCAGATGTAATGTGGGACAGTTTGTACTACAGCTTATGGGATGCTTTGCATTTGAACATTAATTCCATTCACTTTGGTTTGGTTTCTAAAGAAGCAAACACACTTTATGTGGTATATTACTGATTGTTTTATACCTTATGAATACTTTTAATATTTACAGATCTAGTGAAAATAGTTTCTTTCTCAAAATTTACTCTGCACCAAAACAAAGCATATTTTGTAGCCTATTTTTGACACATATATTTTGAGTGAGGTATTTATGTCAACAAATATTGATTAATTCCTAGGCAAAAGAACAAAATAAATCAGAAAAGAAAAAAGTAAAATAACTCTGTTATAAATCTGACATTTTAATCAATAATATAACTACACAGAGACTATATGGCAAGGTGGAAAGTGATGTATGTTACAAAACAAATTTTAACAAAATTAATTAGCAATATTTATCAAATTATTGAAAAGGTAGAGAAAACAGAAGAGAAAATGTTTGAGGACATCATGGGAACATGAATGTTGAGTCCCAGTAGGACAGCATGAGAAGAATGTTTACAATCAGTTTTTTATTTAGAGGGGCAGGTGTGAGGAACGCAGTATTGCGGTGTATGATCACCAAGAGAATTGTGGCATATAGGATTTTAGAATACTGTTGAGAACGAGAAAAGCATTAAGTGGAATTTAGACTATACAGGGAATCTGAGATTTCTTCATGTACACATAATGTGGTTTAATGTATAATTGGTTCTATCGAGGATTAATTAAACTGGAATGCAGGCAGAACTATTAACAGCTTCCTTGTTTTAGAATTCAGGCAAAACAACACCGAGAGGAGACTCTCTGCTTAAATGATTCAGAACTAAAATGAGTTCAGAAATATTGACTGAATGAAACATAGTAGGGCGAGATTAACTGTTTTTCAATTAATAGTGGTTGACAATTAGAGGTGGGGCTGTTAACTACAACCAATAACAACCAAAAAAAATTTCCCCACCTCTAAGTAGGATTGTATGAAAAAATTCTTTACTCTGAATTGTTAGGCATTTTAAGAGAAAGAAACATATACATAAAAAGTTAAATGAATATCTTATTTAAACAGAAAGTAAGCAAAATCATAAGAAAATACGTAATACTAGGAATACGATGTAGGTTTACAAATGGGGCTCCTTATGTTCTCTCTGAAGAGCAGGAAAGAAAAAGAACCTGAGGCTTCTACCCAGAAATTGACCTTTAATAAGCGTTTATTTTGTTCTCACATGTAGAACCTAATGAACTATTGCACAAGCATTATGAGACACAAAATTCTGACACCCACCTTCCTTCTGCTCCATGGCTAGAGAAATATCTAAGTGTTTTTGTTTCATTGGTTAACTAAGTATTATGGAATTCTGAAAGCATTTGGAAACTTTCTGGCTTTGGTATTTTGCTATCCAATGAAAAGAATTCTTTCTTCCAAAAATATTACTAAACTTTTAAATTAGTTTTTTAAAACCAGATGGGCTACATTAAATCTTTATAAAAATGTAAATACATACATATATATAAAAGTCACTGGAAAATTGATAAATGTAACCAATCAGTTGTTGAATTTGTCTAGATAATACCTTAGGAGTGTTTTATGAGACAATTTTACTTTGGAGTGAGTTGTTTCAATTGATTATCAATGTTGGCATTTTTAGCAGCCGTTAGCAGAGTGGGTTGTGGGGATTTCTCAGAGGGCCCCTGACATACTTTCAGGGGGCTCATGAGCTCAGAGTCATTTTTATAATGTCTGTTTTATTTATAATGACTAGCATTATTTTCTAGAGACCAGTGATGTATCATCTCCAAGCAGGGCAGGAGCAGGAGCTGATATGATTCCAGCTGTCTTTTGTCAAGTAAGTCTGACATTAAGCATATTTGCAAAACATATAAAACAATGTCAGTTTTCTTGCAAATTATTTCTTTGGGGCAATGTAGCTATTTTATTATAAAATATGTTATTTATATTCACATGTAATTTTAACACTATTTTTAAAGAAATTAATAACAACGTATTCAAAATTGCAGAGCTAGTCAGGATATGAATCCTAGCTAGGGCAAGGTCAGGATATGAATCCAGCCTGTGTCCACTTTTTAAGCACCAGTATCTGCTGTTCTCTAAAGAAAAAGAAAAGAAAAAATGGTGTAAAGGCTTATAAATTACTCCATTTTATTTTTTCATAAGATGCTAGTTACAAATCAGTCTGCACTTCAGTTTGCTCATCTTGAAAACAGCGACATTAACACAACTTAAATATTATCATTAGTATAAAGTGACTTAACTGATATAAGATCTTAGGATAGTGCCTGGCACAAATTTTCATATTGGTGTTTGCTCTCACTAGTATTTTTGTGGTTGTAATTATTTTTGTCTCTCAAATAATCAATTTATTTATTTATCTATTTACTTATTGCTAATATTCTTCCTTTTTGATGGTGATTATTACAATTTAATTGAACGCAATCATCTAATATTTTAATAAACATTAGAAAAATTAAATTATCAAGATATGCTATTCATGTAATAAGAAATGATGTTAGCTAGAATAATATAAATATCAGTTGCCTATAATGGACAAAATAACATGCCAGTCCCTAGAAGGTGCTAAAAAATTATATCATCATTTAGTAAGTATCCAATCCATGTTTGTTTATGAAATAAACAAAATATAATCACATTCTCAAAGGAGCCGAATATCCATGCTGGACTATGTTTATCTCCGCAGTCACCTTCCCTGTGGCCGGTGCTGCCATAATCACCTTTGCAGGCCCGGAGACTCTGGTCTCACCTACACTGTGTATCTCTTGGTTCCGCCCTGGATCTCCTTGGCTTCCCCTGTGCATTGATGAGATGTCTGGGGGAGCATCTTCAGCCCCATAGCAGGAGCGGAGAATTTCACACTACTGGGCTGATGCATAAGGTGCCCAGCAACATGGAACCCATTGCCTGCTGTTCAACAAAGTATGCTGGGCTGGGCTGTCCCTCCTTCCAGACTCCGTGTTTCCCCATCTCCTGATAACATACCTGCCTACAAGTTTTCCTCTCAGGTTTTGTATTTTGGGAAAATTGAGTGTAGTGTCAAATACAGAAACTATACATGTCTAAAACACCTCAAAGAGTAAAAACATAAGGGAATTTTTTGAAGGTTAACTCCAGAAAACCAAGTCAGGGTCCAAATAGGAAGAGTAGTCTTGGGTGCAAAGTCCAGTCTACAATGATTCTCAAGCTACCTTCCATATGTAGGGACAAGGCAATGACCCAAAGAGAGACAGGCAGCAATAGATAAAAAGGAAGTGAAGAACATTATACAGTAGTTTTGCATCTTCCATGTGGTATTGAGGCCTCAATAATACCTGAGGTCCTCATAAAACTGGAGCAGCTCCACTTACAAATGTTCAGTGGGGGCAGAGGTAGGTTTCTAGCACTTTAATTTCACATATTTATGGAATCTGTTTTTGTTGTTTTAAATTAATTTAACATTTTTAATAATAAACTATTTTAACCTGATACAAAATATGTGAAAAAAGGGGAATAAAGAGCAGCAGGAAGCTTTTGAGTGAATGTAAATCTTCATTATGCTTGTTGTGGCAATGATGGAAACAAGTGTATTCATATGTAAAAGCTTATCAAACAGTATTTTTAAATAAATGCAGTTATGTCATTTAACCCTTAATAATACTGTTTATGCAAAGATTAAAATGGGACTGTCTCAAAAAAGAAAAAGGAAAAGATATGTGAAGTTACCTGGTATCTACACATAATAAATATTAATATTTTCACATTTTCCGTATTTGCTTTAAACCTTATTTTCAATGAATTGAAATATTAGCGGTGAAAAATGAATTTTTCAATGAATTATAAACAGCTACAGACATAACTAAAACTCCATCTCCCCAAATTTTTTTTCTCCGTCTTTCATAGTGGTTAGCCACTTGTAAAGCTGCTACTTGTCATCCCAGCATATATATTGTAATATTACTACATATTAATGCATCCATAAAAATATGTGGAATTTTTAATAAATTACATGGATTATACATTTGCTTACTCACTCATTCATTTACTCAACATACGTGTACTCTGCACTTCCTCTATACAGGCATTATTCTAAGCAACCGGTATAAATCAATAAACAAACAAGAAAAATGTCTACTCTTACAAAACTTGGCTTTCAAAGCAATATAACGTGTTACAATGTAGGTTTGCTGATAGTCACATAACTTGGAACCTTATACAGTGTAAAGACCCAACTGTTTTATGCCCCGCACTGAAGCAGGCTGTGAAGTGGCAGCCATAGCAGGAGATGAAAGTTTGCCTGCTGGCAACACTGAGATTAAGGGTGTTGCCTATTCATCTAAACCCATTGTTTCAATTACCCACTAGGAACTAGCCTAAATTTGAAAGAGGGTGATACCACAGAGCACGGAAGCTAAATGAAAGACACCTATGCGATTAGATCTAGATATGATCTTTTGTTATGATGATCTGAATAATATCTGATACTTGAAACCAATCAGACCCACAGCTTGCTAGATTCTCGTAAGGTTAAGTACTGCCAAAGCACCCCTAAACCTGGTTTGCAACTGTCCATGACTCTTAATCCCCTAAAATAATCCCCATGTCCCCCGTCTCACCAAGAGGACGGGTTAAAAGGCAGTATCCTCTGAAGTTCCCTTGTGTGCTGTGGCCAAGGAAAGTGAAGGCAAGGAAGGATCCCCTGAAATGGACAGCCAGAGACACAGGCAGAAACCACAAGGGAGTTTTGCTAAATGGCACAGTTAGGACAAAGCACAGAGACTCCCTGCCATGCCAGCAAGGAGTCTTCCCTATATCAGTCCAGTGAGATGCCGGCAGCCATGGAGAAGGGAGTGATGTGTGTTTTCCATGTTCCACCTTCTAGCAGTCCATCGTATTTGCTGATCCCAGTTCTCTGCCATTGTCGGTTCAGAGGTGAGAATTATTGTTCTTTTAGATTATAACTTGCCAGACAAAGAGAAAATGCATTTGTACTTGAGGAAGAAGATTACACGTCATCCAGGGCTACAATTTGAGCTGAGACATAAGATAATTAGAAGAGTGAGTCAGGAGAAGATGTTAGGAAAAGGAAGGCCAAGAATAGTAACTGCAAAATCTTAGAAGAAGAAATATGTATTTGTTTGTTAATTTTAGAGGAATAAATATGCTTTTTGTATGTTCCTTTTCTTTTTTCTTCTATTTTTAAGAATGAAAAATTATCCAGAGCACACAGAACAAAGAAGGGAGTATGAAATTGTGACACCACAGCAGGGATTTGCATGCTCTGAGAAGCTTAGGTTCCATTCGTGTAAAGGAAAGCACACACACACACAAATTGCAGTACAAAGTGTACTTGGTGCCATACAAGGAATGGTTTTTAATAGGCAGGAAGGAAAGCAAAGAGAGACCCTTGCAAAAGTGAGGTCCATACCTCAGTGAGAAAGGTTATGGTAGTTTTACCTACAGTTAGTGGTATTGAAGATGGAGAGAAAGGGAATAAAATTTGTTACTCAATTGGGTATGAGAGATGTAGGGAAGAATCTAGATTCATAGGTTTAGGAGTTGAGCAAAATGAGGCCACCGCTTATTCAAATGAAGGTGCCAAGAAAAGTCAGGTGTGTAGGGATTAGGAGGGGTGGAACTGAGAGAATTTTATGTTTTGGATACATTAAAGGTAAGATTCCTTTTAAACACTGCACTGGAAATGCCAAGTAGGTATTTTGGGAATGTTTAGCACATCGTCGCATAGTCTTTAAAGCCACACATGGCAATACTATTGCTTAAATAAAAATGTGTATAGAAAAGAGGAGAAATCTCAGAATAAAATTTGGGAGACTCTAATATTTAGAGTTTGGTGAGATTGGTTTGATAACAGTCTTCTAAGAGACTAAAAGGAGTATACAGGAGGAAATTCAAAAGGAAAGGAAATACAGCAAAATGTAATCTTTCATAAGGCAAGATCTTTTCAAGTAAGAGATGGTACTGAGAGTCTGAGAAACAAGACAACTAACAAAACGCAGTGATATGAGTAGCAGGGAGATAATGGAACTTGATGACAGGGTTTTTGTAAAATGCAAAGTTCAGCAACTGGATCAGAGATGAATAAAGAGAGAATTTAAAAAAAAGAAGTGGACATCATCTGTGTGTAGACAAATTGTTCTGTAAGGGGAAAAGGGAAATAGGTTGATTGTGAAAAGAGATGTGGGGTCAAGGGTACTTTAATGCAGTAGAAGGTGGAGCATGTTTTACATACTGATAGCAGTGTTCCAGGAGAAGACAAATAATGGAGGAAGCAAAATGGAGGCTGGTAGATGGGCACCTTCCTGTCCTTGGAACACACAGATTCTAGGTGGCTTTCAAGTCATTTTTTCATCTAGTTTTAACCTTTTTTGGTAATAAAAGTGTATGTGTGTGCACACGCACACACACGCACACTCACACACACATATATTAATATTCATTGCAAAAAAGCTTTTGATTGATCTCCTCCTTGTTTTATAATTGGATTGGCCACAATTGATTGACTATTTTTATTACAAAGATTTGTACAAATCTCTCCACAGGAAGCATATGAGAAAGTCAGGAAACTGAAAAACATCTGGACATGCTCTGGGTAATAGACTATGCAGTACACACAGAGGACATTTAAAAGAAAGGTCCTTTATGTTATCTAAAATATATTGTAACATTTTAACTAATTATTTTCATTTAAGATTTACGTATTTTAATTGAACTAACAGTCCTTTTGGTGCAGGTGAATCGATGTTTTACATTTTACTTACGCAATGTTATATAGTTTTTAGATGATGGATGATAAGCAATAACTTGAGCATCAAAACCCTTCTACTGTGATCAGCTGATGATTAGAGAAGGCGTCCTGTTTAGGACTCTACACAAATGGACCAAAGAACAGCAGCTAGACTTGACCGTCCCAGTTTGCAGATTCCAAAGCCCCCATACGAAGTAAAAACTCCTTTACTTTTCCAGTTCGGGATTGTGTGAGTTCTTTCACAGCTGCTTAAATCTCTGGAAGCTTTACTGGCAAATGAGCACTTAATCATTGAGTCAAATAATTAATTTGAGCATTAAAATAAATGATTCTGTTCTTTAAAAAAATAATTGAAAATGTAAATAAATAAACCCAAATAATCAGGCTCTATTCTTCCTGAATGTCTGGTGTGCTGAATGATCCATTCGCTACTGTATAATAAGATGTGTGTGAGAGAGAAAAACAGCAAGTGAGAACAACGCAAACCTTAAAACAAAAAATCCAGTTCCTGATGTTAATAGAAATAACAATCATCTAACAACATTAAACTGCTTACCACACCCTTTTAGTAGTAGTTTCAAGAACCAAAACAAGTTATAAAATGTAGACTGAATAGAAGCAAATCCAAGACATGGTATTATGAATTATGTAGGTGCATCTGGGGTGCTGTGCCCACCGTCAGCTGTTGTTTCTGTACGTTTTATGTATGCATTTCTTAAAGGATTTGCAGAAAGAGTGTAGTATGATTTTTCTGCATATGTTCTCATTAAGGACAGAAATGTGAAATTTTAGTTAGCCTAAATCATATTTGCAAATCTGAATAATCAAATAAATGTATGGCCTTGCGAAAAGTTTACAATATTAGGGTGATTTAGGGCTTAAAGACTTAATGGGTTTGATAATAGAATATATTCTTCACGTGGAAACATTAAGTGTTTATATAGTGATATTGTAAAACTAGCATCAGCACAGAGGAAATTTGTAAAGAATATCGGATTCTCTATATGCACTTATGTATTTAACCACTGATGCAAGCTCTATCCAGCTGTTTGCTGGCCCTCCAAATATGTCCACATCCCAGTCTCTGGAATCTGGAATACATTAGCTTTTATGGCAACAAGGACATTCCAGAAGTGATTAATTATCTTGAGATGAGGGGTTATCCTGGATTATATGTGTGAACCTGGTATAATCACAAGGGTCTTTATGAAAGGGAGGCAGTGAGGTTAACAGTCAGTAATGGATATGTAATGATGTTGTGCTGACTTTGAAAGTGGAGGAAGGCACCATGAGGTGAGGAATGCACGTGGCCTCTGGAAGCTGGCAAAGTGAAGGAATCAGATGCTTCCCTAGAGCCTCCAGAATGACCCAGCCAGGCTGACACCTTGGCTTTAGCCCAGTGAGGTTGATTTGGGACTTCTGATCTCCAGAAATCTAAACTGGGCTGTTTTACATCTCTAAATTTTGGTAGTTTGTTGCAACAGCAGTAGGAAATTAATAAAGTTACCATGATCAAGTCCCCACCACAACTATCATAACCCAGCTTCTCATACTTGTCCCCAAAAGGATGCTGATTATGTTGCTCTGTGATTTTATACCATAGAAGATACAACTGGACTCTTTATGAACTTTTGCATTCAGGGATCATTAGCAAAGGCTTTCAAAAACTGTAGCAGATATTATCTTTGCAAAAAAAGATGAATTTTCAGTTTCCATAATGAGACGATTATATTGCTCATATTTATAAAAACAATCCTTTTTTTTTTTTTTTTTGAGACAGAATCTCATTCTGTCACCCAGGCTGGAGTGCAGTGGCGCAATCTCCCCTCACTGCAAGCTCCAACTCCCAGGTTCATCCCATTCTCCTGCCTCAGCCTCCCGAGCAGCTGGGACCACAGGCGCCCACCACCATGCCCGGCTAACTTTTTTGTATTTTTAGTAGAGACGGGGTTTCACTGTGTTAGCCAGGATGGTCTCGATCTCTTGACCTCGTGATCCACCCGCCTTAGCCTCCCAAAGTGCTGGGATTACAGGCGTGAGCCACTGCGCCTGGCCAAAACAATACCATTTTTGAACCTAAAATTCTTTACTCTCTTTGATTATCATGGTGGGACCCTTAAGGGCGCTGTGTGCTACCCCCAAATCCAGGCCATCTCTGGAAAAGGGGGAGGACAAGGGACCAAAGAATTCCAAGATATTGTGAACATTTGAGGGTATAAAGGACAACTGTTCCTCCTTTGTTGTACCTTAAGATCGAGAAGCAACCAACATCTCATTCATTCATAGAAATGAGGGACAAATCACGTCATATCACAAACCTTTATGGGATAATTAATGTTACTATGAGCGTCCACATTCTTCAGTGCTGACAAGTATACTAATATTTAAAATAAACTAATGATATTTATGATAACAAGTTATTTAAGATATTTTAGACTAGTAAACGTGATTCTAAGTAATACTCAAATCATATTTTTATGATGAGAACCATCAAATTATTGTGTGATATTATGAAAATGCCAGGGAGAGAAATGTTATTTTATACATCTCTTGTCTTTCCAGATTAAAAAAGGTACAAGAGATAATGACATCTGCAATAGACTCTGCATTCCTTCCCCTTCTAAGATGAAATGTTCTTTCTGTTTTAAACACACTTCCTGTGTGAAAGATCAGTTCGTGTGCATGATAGCAGAGTTTTTTCACCATTCACGCGTGAGAAGAATGTACAAAGAAAGACAAAGTATCAAAATGTTCTTCCTAAAAATAGTGCTAGAAAGGGAACTGATTCTTTCTTAGATTATATCAGTGATGCGTTTCTCCAGAATAAATATAACAAATATATAACTATATACATTCAAAATTACATATATATAAATGGGGTAACAAGTCAAAGGTCTCATAGGCAGAGCCTCTAATAAGCTTGTAAAATTAACCTGAGATAAATTCCATGTTTGTTCAACTTAGTATAATAAACTGTTAGTGGTTATGTCAGTTTTTGACGATGACTTTCAATACCAAAAAATAAAGATATGTGGCTGGGCGCAGTGGTGCACTCCTGTAATTGCAGCACTTTGGGATGCACAGGCAGGCGGATTACCTGAGGTCAGGAGTTTGAGACCAGCCTGGCCAACATGGTGAAACCCCGTCTCTACTAAAAATACAAAAATTAGCCGAGTGTGGTAGCACATACCTGTAATCCCTACTTGGGAGATGAGGCAGGAGAATTGCTTGAGCCCAGGAGGCAGAGGTTGCAGTGACCCCAGATTGTACCACTGCACTCCAGCCTGGCCAACAGAGTGAGACTCTGTCTCTAAGTAAATAGATAGATAAATAAATAAATAAATAAATAAATGTATAAAGTTACACATATTTAAAAATATTAATATATAATATTCAAATGAGGAATGTCAGGGATTCAGATACATTTATAAAGTGAGGCATGGGATATTCTGAAATACTAAGAACTATCCCTTTCCACAATATGCTTTGCTGCTCTGTTTCACCCAGGATGTGGCTGACCACACCTGCAATATCTTTTGCCTTGGAGAAGGCATGATGGGGGACAAATTATTGGTCTTTAAAGGCATTATGGCAAAAACATTTTGGCCGGGAGTAATATAGATTTGAAAGGAAGTTTGATTAGTCCAATGTCAAAGCCATGTTTTCTTCAGACTGGGAAAGCTACTGAAAGTGCACAGCAGGAGGAGAGCATAGAACACAGTGGGACCCTTAAGGGTGCTGTATGCTACTGGTGAACCCAGGCCATTTCTGGAAAAGGGGAAGGATAAGGGACCACAGAATTCCCAGATATTATGGATATCTGAGTCTATAAAGGAGAACTGTTCTCCTGTATTAGGTACAGCCTGGGAAATTTCAATGGTTTTGTTTGCCATTGAAGCAGAAGAAAAGGGCATTTGGACAAATAGAAGTATCATAACTGGCAGCAGTCCAGCTACCTAGACAGACCCAAACTCAGAGCATCAGGGCCATCTTTTCTTGTGAGTCTGCTGTGGCGTGGATGCAGCACAGTCAGCCTGGAGAGATCTCACAGCTGAGAAGAGGAGGTGGTGGATCTGCAGGCAAGAATGTGACTTGCTCATGCCTCCACTCAGCATTAACAACAAACACACCTATGATTTTAGTCTAGGAGAGAGGTGAAAAAGCAGCTTTTCATGAAAGAACAGTTTGGCTGGTTTGACTTCATTATGTATTGTTTTGTTTTGTTTTGTTTTGTTTTGTTTGAGACAGAGTCTCACTCTGTCGTCCAGGCTGGAGTGCAGTGGCACGATCTCAGCTCACTGCAAGCTCTGCCTCCCGGGTTCATGCCATTCTCCTGCCTATCAGGGGAACCTGCCCCCAATATTTCAACATAGGTTCTTTCTATTTTCCATAAGTGTTGGCCAGCTGAGAAATAAACAGAAAGAGTACAAAGAGAGGAATTTTACAGCTGGGCCTCCGGGGGTGACATCACATATCGGTAGGACTGTGATGCCCATCTAAGCCACAAAACCAGCAAGTTTTTATTAAGGGTTTCAAAAGGGGACGGGGTGTACGAATGGGGAGTAGGTCACAAAGATCACATGCTTCAAAGGGCAAAAAGGAGAACAAAGATCACATGCTTCTGAGGAAACAGGACAAAAGGCAAGACAGAACTACTGATAAGGGTCTATGTTCAGCTGTGCACTATTGTCTTGATAAACATCTTAAACAACAGAAAATAGGGTTTGAAAGCAGAGAACCAGTTTGACCTCAAATCCACCAGGGCAGGGTTTCCCAATCCTAGTAAGCTTGAGGGTACTGCAGGAGACCAGGGCGTATTTCAGTCCTTATCTCAACCGCATAAGACAGGCAATCCCAGAGCGGCCGTTTATAGACCTTCCCCCAGGAATGCATTCCTTCCCCAGGATATTAATTATTAATATTCCTTGCTGGGAAAAGAATTTAGCGATATCTTCCCTATTTGCACATCCATTTATAGTCTCTCTGAAAGAAGAAAAATATGGCTCTATTTTGCCCGATCCCACAGGCAATCAGATCTTATCGTTGTCTTCCCTTGTTCCCTGAAAATCGCTGTTATTCTGTTCTTTTTCAAGGTGCACTGATTTCATATTGTTCAAACACACATGTTTTACAATCAATTTGTACAGTTAACACAATTGTCACAGTGGTCCTGAGGTGACATACATTCTCAGCTCACAAAGATAACAGGATTAAGAGATTAAAGTAAAGATAGGCATAAGAAATTATAAAAGTATTAATTTGGGGAACTGATAAATGTCCATATTAAAATGAAATCTTCACAATTTATATTTAGATATTAAAGTAAAGACAGGCATAAGAAATTATAAAAGTGTTATTTGGGAACTGATATATGTCCATATTAAAATGAAATCTTCACAATTTATGTTCCTCTGCTGCGGCTCCAGCTGGACTTCCAGTCAAGCCAACTGGACTGCTGCTAGTTATGATACTTCTGTTTGTCCAAACGCCCTTTTCTTCTGCTTCACGGCAAACAAAACCATTGAAATTTCCCAGGCTGTACCTAATACAGGAGAACAATTATCCTTTATAGTTATCCCCCTGCCTCAGCCTTCCAAGTAGCTGGGACTACAGGTACCCGCCACCATGCCTGGCTAATTTTTTGTATTTTTAGTACAGACTGGGTTTCACCATGTTAGCCAGGATGGTCTCGATCTCCTGACCTTGTGATCTGCCTGCCTCAGCCTCCCATTACTGGGATTACAGGCATAAGCCACTGTGCCCGACCCATGATGTATTTTTTTTAATTGTAAAACTCTTAAATACTGCTAATCTTGCATATTTTTAAAAGGACATCTTCAATTGTTTTAAACTTACAGAATTCCTTGTGAATTACAATGGGCAGAACATTATGTAGTAAAGAAACTCTACTGCTGAAGGGGAGATATAATTTAATCAGGCTCAGGAGACATCAGTGCTACAATTGGAAGCTTTATAGACAAAGATGGACTAAGGAAGTTGGATAAGTTCCTAGAATAAACTAAAGAAAGACTTCTCATCTCAAAATCAAACTTACGAAGGCAAAGAAAATATAGAGCTGTTTAGCCCAGATAAGAAATAGAAGTACACTTTTAACAGTTATTATTAAATACCATTTCTTATTTGCATATAGTGGTTTTAACACTAGTAAGAGTATTTGAGAAAATTTAAAAACTAGTTTAAGACAGAGGCTAAAGACTTTACAGAAAATGCATTTTATTAAACATTAGAAAACATTTTAAAAGTGCTTTTTGGTGGGGTACTGTGGCTCACACCTGTAATCCCAGCACTTTGGGAGACCGAGGTGGGTGCACCTGAGGTCAGGAGTTCGAGACAAGCCTGGCCAACATGGTGAAACCCCGTCTCTACTAAAAATACAAAAATTTGCCAGGTGTGGGGATGCACACCTGTAATCCCAGCTACTTGAGAGACTGAGGCAGGAAAACCATTTGAACACGGGAGGTGGAGGTTGCAGTGAGCTGAGATTGTACCACTGCACTCTAGCCTGGGTGACAGAGCGAGACTCTGTCTTAAAAAAAAGTATTTTTGGGGGGGCATCTTCAGAAACATTAAATTTATGCATAGGATAATTAAAAGCATTTTATATATTACTGGATCAGCTAGAAAGATAATATTTTTCTTATTTTTACCAAAGCATTTTCATACAAATGAAAATTTTCAGTGCCTGATCAGTTACAGAAATCAAAAATTATACATATGCATATATGTTTGTACAAATATACAACATATATACACATAGTAATATGTATCTATGCATATTTTTGTATGTGTGTTTGTGTTTGTGTGTATGTGCATGTATAAAATACCAGACTATAACTTTTCAAACACTTAGAAATTGTTTTTTTAAAGAAATGAACCCACACAGATATTGAAGATTTAACCAATCTCCCTCAACATAATTATCTTATTTTGATTAAAACCTAAGGCTGAGTTTACTCAAAGAAATGATCCCGTTCTGTGATTCTCCCTCAGACCCAGCAGCCAGAACACCAAACTTGACACTTATAGAAAAATGAAAATGTTTGCTCTAATTTATTTTTTGAGACAGTGTCTCATTCTGTTGCCCAAGCTGAGTGCAGTGGAGTAATCATGGCTCACTACAGCCTCAACCTCCCAGGCTCAAGCAATTCTCCTTCCTCAGCCTCCTGAGTAGCCTGGACTATAGATGTGCACCACCACACTCAGCTAATTTTTGATTTTTTGTAGAGACAGGGATCTTGCTGTGTTGCCCAGGCTGGTTCTGAACTCCTGGACTCAATCAATCTTCTTGCCTCAGCCTCCCCAAATCCTCGGATTACAGGTGTGAGCCACCATGTCCAGCCCTGGCTCCAACTTTCAGTGTTTACATTTCCTGAGAGGTATCATAACGGAGAGAGGGTTTTCTGTTTCTCAGAAAGTCTTTCGTAGTTGTCCAAGTAACTAAAACAATGGCTTCTGAGAGAGAGAAAATAAGTAAATAAATAAATGAATAAATAAATAAACAAACAAACCTGAAAGCTAAACAATAGAAAGCTGCAGAAAAAGCACATGTAAGCAGTTTAGGGCATGGGGTGGGCCTATTAAGTAGACCAACCACATCTTTCCTGAGATGAGTGAAGCTATCCTGTCCTTAAATGTCATTAATATTCTAACAACTTTCAAATGTGTAGTTCAGCAACAATTGCTTCACGGAAATCCAGATGAGTACATCCAACTGAAAACTCAAATTCTTCACCTGGATATCAAACAGTCATTTTTAAAGTTGACATGTCAGAAACTAACTCTTCTCCTGCCATGCCTATGATCACTGTATGTTTTGCAGTATCCTTCCTATCCCCAATTTGTTGTTGTTGTTTTTGAAGTGCCATCAATTATTTCTTTAAAATTTACATGGAAGTTTGCAACTTCTCACTGCCTGTACAACTGTTACCTTCTTTTAGGTCAGTGTTTCTCAAATTTTTGGCCCTGTGGCCCACTACCCTTTATAGGTTTAAACATCATGGTATTAGCAGTCCCGCAGAGCTTTACATCTATTGATATTTACCAGTTCCAGAATTAAAACTGAAAAACTTTTAAAATATGTATATAAAATATGTATTTTAAATTCATTTACATAGCAATAAATTCTATGCATGTTAATTTACACTGTTTTATAAACAACTGTAAGTTATACTTTTTTAAAGTAACATTGTTTTACATTTTTGAAATTTTCTTTAATGTCTAGCTTATAAAAGACACTGGATTCCCACATTTGCTTCTGCATTCAACATTTTTGCAGTTTATTATTTTGGCTGAATTATGCAGAGAAAATCTGGCCTTACACAAAAAGGTAGCTGAAACATGAAAGAGTATTTAATGAGCTTTTTCAGATAAATACAGATTATTTTTATTTGCTACTATACTAAAACTGTCAAGTGGCAGTTTCTTAAAGAGTATTTGCAATGTGAAATGCATAATTATGTCAAAGAACTTGTTTATCTCTTATGCTAAAATCCATTGATACATCTTAAATTTTGAAAAAATATTTTACCCATACAAAGCATTATAACCATACAAATGGGTCATTTTGGAAAATACTGGTCTACTGAATTATGCAGCTCTTTCATGTGTTGCCAACTTTAATCACATAATATTAAGTAAATGTGCTCATTAATATTGTCACACATCTCATGTGAAAGTTCTTTTAAGTAATGGAAGCTATTTATTTCACTATGGCAAAAATAAGTTTTTCACAATTTTATTTCTTTAAAGTCCTACATATAGAGATATATGTATATATGTCATATGCATGCATTATGCATGCATTACAAATATTTTAGAGCCTTACTTTTTCATTTTTTCAGATATATCTGACAAACACATAAGTCTGAAAAACTATTGTTTTTCTATCAATGCTTTCCTGATTGAAAATAGTATCAAGTGAAAAAAGCAACTAGTTAAACTTGAAACTCAACCAGAGATGTGCTTTTTCTGGGGACAACCACTGGGTTTCAGTATGCAGCAGAGGGATTTATATACTCCCAGATTCGTTACACAGAATATTAAATAGATGTATACTCAGTAGTCTGGATTAATAAACTTAAATGTATCTTACTGCTTAGTAAAGTTCATTACTAAATAAAACTGGCATTACTTTTAATTGGGAGCTTGTGGCAGTGAAGAGTTTCACGACTACTGGTGCAATTTGTTTCTACTGCCTCGATTCATGCTAAAGCCCCAGAATTATCAACCGCTATCATTTTTGCACCATTAGTGCAAATGTCAGCAACGTTGTGTCAAAATAAAAAAGAAAAAACAAAAAGGAACTAGGTGGGCTATAGGGGAATGGAAAATTACAGAAGGAGGATGGGTGGAGAATCACTGAAAATGGTTTGACAATGTAGGTTGGGACAATGTACATTTTTGCAGTTTGGTAATATTGCATTTTCTTAAGGGAAGACTTAGCATAAGGGCTCAGGGACTGGGGGTCAGCTTTGAGACATGCACCAGTGCAGGTGAAGGTCAAACTAAAGTTTGGTTACAGTGTTTTTGCAAGTCCTTTGTGTCTTGTGGCAGTTCAGCGTTCAAAGTTGTTCCAAGATCAACCATGCAACTCTAAAAAGTTTTTTTTTATCATTTTCAATATTTCTGCACTAATTATGATTGTCACCAAGAATTCATGACTGTTTTTGATGATTTGTTGGGGTTGATACCAGATGAATACTAGCAAAATAAAGCCCTATCCATATCTGTAGATCCATCCATTTGAATGTTAAATGTGTTATTCTGCAAACAAAATATTAATTTATCCTTACAGCTAAACCTATAATTTGGAGAGTTGCTGTATCAGTGAAAATGTCACTGCCTTGATATTTTACTGATATTTCTTTCAACAAGTATTCAGGAATGTCAATTGTGCAAGATTTTGATACTCACCAAGCTGTACTTTCACAGCCAATGGAATATGACAGTGTTCCCAGCAAGAGGCATCAGTGTTCTTTTTATTTGTGCATTGGAAAAATGTACCAGATAATCTTTGGCTTTTAAAGAGCTGACCACATCTATGATAATTATTCAATCCATTTTTACAGTTCTAAATTATTGGTTTCAAAATGATCCTACCACAACGAGCACCAAGGTATTATTTTTCATGTTGCTAAAATGGTAAGTTGTTAACATATATAAAGTCAATGGAATTATGACATTTTGCATTATTTAATTCTTATTTGTAGTTTTACCCAATTGCTTTGGAGGAGATTTCCTATTCTATGCATGAGATACTTTTCTGATGTGTTAGGTTCATTTTTTTTTCACCATCTTAAGAAATAGATAGTGAGCTAGCATTGAGTAAATGAGTCTCCTGTTTCCCATTTTTAAAATCTAAAAATAGATACATTCCTTTAGTTTAAAAATATTAAACTTTAAAATAATGTGTTAGGTAAAATTCAAAAATTTAGAAAAGTTTTAAAATGTTTAAATAAAATAGCAGAGTGTAATTCTTGATTTTTTTGTATGGCAGCAAATACATTTTGGGGATTTCTAACTAATGATTTCTTGGATAATAATGTCATCACAAAGATTATTACAGGTGTAACCAAAGATAGCTGAAAACAACACTGTTGAAATACTTAAAAGTAGGGTGAATAATATCTGAAAACACACATATGATAACCTACACCTATTTAGAAAATTCTAGAAAACATCAGAATAGATGAGCAAACATTGCATTAGCCATCAGATTAATTAAACTATCAGGTCATGTTGCATTTAGAAAATTCCATGGTACACTTATGTATAAGAGTTAGAAAGTGAAAAACTTAGAACTGAAAAGTGTTGTGACCTCACAGACTCCCAGAGACCCTGAGTGTCCCCCTAGGAGCACACATGGAGAACTGCAACTTTGGATTAATGCCATTTGCCACCGAGACCACCATAACCGCTTCTTAATAATTCCCTTGGTTCCACCCTTGAGACTCTAAGGTTGATCATCCACACAGAAGATTTTTCAGTATTCCATTAGATGGGGCAAGTCAAAAAGAAAAGCATGAGATGTGAAGCGGTTGAAACCTGTCTTCCCTCACAAGTGGGAATGAAGCACACAGCAGCATCCTCTCACACACCTGGTGGGTGGGAGAAAGCACTCCCCGGACCTCCAACGACAAGAAGCAGAGGTGACCGAGCGTCCCAATTGTTGTACTCGGATTTATACCATGAGTTTTGTAGTGAGGCTGTGGTCCTCACACACTGCCCTCAGCTGGTGATGGAGTGTGACCATGTTACCAGGGAGACCCTCAACGGCAGCCTGGGAAGTCAGTCATCCACTCGCTGACTTTGGCTTCAGGATGCCCCATGTCTTCTCTGACTCAACCGGATTGGACTCCACAAGATCTCACCCACCTCCTCCACATTGCTGCAGACTTACTGCAGTCAGAAACCTCCCACAGCCTTCTCTTTTTTGCTTCTCTCCCTATTTTCTCACAGTTATTCTTCCAAGTACTAATGTTTCCCATTTAATACCATGTGGGTATCTTTTTTCTTAGAGAACAAGACTTAGATCCTATGGCCCAGCAATCCCACTTTTAGGTATGTACTCCAGAGAAAACAAAAACCAAAAAACAAACAAAATCATACATCCACACAGAAACATCTATAGGAATGTTCATAAAACCATGTTTCGTAATAGAAATAAAAAACAGAAAAAATTAAGTGACCATCAACTAGTGAATTATAAACAAACTGCTATGTGTCCATCATATAGAATACTAATTAGCAATGAATTGGAAAAATTAACATGTGCAAACGCAAGTAAATGAAGTGAAAAACAAAGGACTCCATGTTATATGATTCTATTTTCATGAAATTCTGAATATAAAAAAAAACTATATACAACATTGACTGAGAGACCAGGGATTGTCTAGGGTCAGAGGTCAGAAGAGGGGATGAACTATTGCAAAGAAGAATTAGGAGACTTTTTAGTGTCATAGAACTGTTGATTGGTGATGAGTTTATGACTATCTACAATTGTCTAAATTTATCAAATGACATTAAAAATACAAAAATTATATTGTATGTAAATTATAACTCAAGGCAATCTAAAAGAAAATAATGTATATAAATATAAATATGAATATAATATATAAAATTTATATTTATGTTATATATTTATATTCTAAGATAATGTATATAAATATAAACATATGAAACTATAATTAAAACAAACATTTCATAAAAGTATAGGCTGGCCGTGTTAGGTGGCTCATGCCTGTAATCTAGTGCCTTAGGAGGCTGAGGTGGAAGGATCTCTTGAGGCCAGCAGTTCGAGACCAGCATGGTCAACATAGTGAGATCCTGTTTCTACAAAAACATTTTTTCAAATAAGCTGTGCATAGTGCCAAGTGCCTGTGATCCTAGTTACTTGGGAGGCTGAGACAGAAGGATTGCTTTTAGCCCAGGAATTTGAGGCTACAGTAAACCATGCTAGCACCACTGCACTAAAGACTAGGTGACAGAGAAAGACTGTCTCAAACAAACAAAAAAAAAGTATAGGCAGCTGCGTTTTGCTTTTTATTGAAAAGCTGATGTTTTGCACAAAGGTGCTAAATCAATGGTGCTAAATTGATGTGAACAGATCAAATTGTATTTTCATCTTACATAAATTAAGGCTAATATATATAATACCATTTATACAGGATTGAAATAAGCTTATATTACATGCATGTGTAAATGCATGTTTCAAGAACTTCTTTGACTTCTAAATTAGCTTTATTTTTACTGTTCTTATTATCAGAGATATTGAAATGTTCTATACTCCATTTCGCCTATGACATGTGGCATAATGGAAAGATGAAGTAATTTAATAAAATGGAAACACTGATTATGGCACAAAGGAACCCCAGAGTGGTTATTAGAGGGAGATATTCCCAGCCTGTTCAGGCAAGGAAGAACAAGAAGCCTGAGTATCACTGAGCTGGGGACTAATTGATGATGTGAACAGTTTGGCTAATTTATAATAAGTTTTCAGTGTTCATACCTGTCAGAACCAGTTCATGTGTCAACAATGCTACTATGCTTGGAAACCCTGGATTATCTTTCTTATACTGACTTTCACCCACTGTCAGCTCTTTCTGGGGATACCAAGAGTCAAATCACGTTTCTCAAAGTGAAAAAATTTTACTTATTCTTCCATTCTCTTTATTTTTTGCCCAGGCACCATTTCTGTGATACAACAATGAGTGAATGGTTTGTGCTTCCATCACTGGAATTCAGGTTATTTGAATTTTGAAGCTTAAAGGCCACTCTCATTTTTTCAACATTTCTCTGAAATCTGAAAGTACACATTAAACATTCCCTTACTCATTTAAAAAAATACAAGATGCAATTAATTTCTTTAAATAGGGCTAAGCACTTCCCAGAAAATAACAGAAAATGTAACAACAGGAGAAATGTTATCCAGAACACGTAATTACTTTCTTTAAAGTATTTGTAAATAGTCTGTTATATTTTAAGTAGGCATTTAGCAAAGAATCGAGATATTTTTGGTGGCTGAGAATTTTTAGGTTGATTTTCTTACTGCATGCCCCAGCTCAGGATCTACATATAAATACTTACTGAAAAGAGATTCAGTTTTTTCAATATTATTATAGTATACTAATATATCCATGTATAAGCACAGAATTGTATAAAGATTTACTTTTCCTCATTTGTGTACTGATTTCATCTCATTCGAGGTATTGCTTCTTTAAAAAGGCTGTCAAACATTGGTGAAATGGAGGATCATTGCGATTTTATCACTAAATAGTTGAAAATGTTCTTAAAATCAGGTATGTTGTTTTTGCATCAGAGATTTTTGGATTTTTTTCCCAATCCCTTAAAAATTTTTTAAAACCGTAACAAATCCTGTCTGTTAAACTAAAGCTGTTAGTAATTAATTTCTTGGAACAATGTTATCCAGCTAATTTTGTGCATTTCTTTTTTCTTTGTTTTTGTTTTTGCTTTTTGAGATGGAGTCTCGCTCTGTCATCCAGGCTGGAGTGCGGTGGCACGATCTTGGCTCACTGCACCCTCCACCTCTCAGGTTCAAGCAATTCTCCTACCTCAGCCTCCCAAGTAGCGGGGACTAGAGGCGCCCCCAGCTACTCCCGGCTAATTTTTTATATTTTAGTAGAGACAGGGTTTCACCTTTTTGCCCAGGCTGGTCTCAAACTCATGAGCTCAGGCAGTCCGCCCACTTCTGCCTCCCAAAGTGCTAGGATTACAGGCATGAGCCACCACGCCCGGCCTATTTTGCCCATTTCTAAGCATTTAGTTTTAGAGGATATAATTCATCTAAAGTAGCATGAGTGAATATAGACAAAAATAGAATAATGTTTTGGTATTGTGTGTGCCCATGTCTATATTCATGATACTATGTCATGATTCCTGGAACTTGAGTCCCCAATAAAAGCTTTATAAGTGAATGAATATATGCTAGCTCCAGGAACTTATTTGGAATCTGAGCAATTAATAGACATTGTCTTCACAAAACTCAGAAATTCTCTAGCTTCTGCTACCATCCTGCCTGAATTGACAGACTGCATTCAATGTTTTCAAAACTGAACATCACATTAAGCTCTTAACATCACTCTTGACATTATACACCCTCTGTATTTCACATAAGCAGATAATTTTATACAATTAGATTTTTAGTACTATAAGATTAGTAGTACAATTTAGCAGTTCTAATAAATTATATATGTGTGTGTGTGTGTATATATATATATATATATATATATATATTTAAGAGGACAAACTTAAACAAGACTTTGCTTTCCAGAAATACGTAGTCTGTAAAAATCTCCAGGATTACTATTGCCAGAAAGGACTCTGCAAAGAAGAGATGACTTCTATAGACCAGAATGTAAAGAAAAACAACTTATTCTGGTTCTTAGGGAACTTTATAAATAGGATAAGATGGAAAGTGTACACTTGCTTGGGTTATACTGAAATAATGTTTTTAAATTGTTTCATTTTAATCATATGATTTTTAATTTACTAATAGTACAGTCATTTATTTTATATATACAATATACTACATATTATATATTTATATATATATGTAGTTCTGGAGTCTCTCTGAAAACTCAATGTAATACCAAAAAACACACAATTGACTAATACATGGAGAAAATATATCAATATTTTTATTACAAGTTAATATTACAAATAGGCATAACATGTAACAATTGATGACCAAAGTCATGTTTGCTGTAACAACCCTTGTGTTGACAGAATGTTTTCTGTAGTTAATTCTTGAAGTGTCCCCTTACCTCTGTTTAAATGCATGGAGTATCAGAAATTTTGCTTTGACTTTGATTAGTGGCTTCAAGTGGAAATGATTAGGGCATTACTTGCACAATTTTTCTTTCAAATAATTAACTTCGGTTCCAAGTCCTGCATGAATAATTTTGGAAGTCACATCTCATTCTCAGGATTCTTAATGAATCACACTGTTTGGATTGAACATAATAAATTATAGGGTATGGCTTCTGGCCAACAAAAATTGCCTTTGCTTATTTTAAGACACCGTCATTAGTACATCCTTCTTGATGCTATTTATCCACCACCCACTACTGAGTCGTTAACAACAGCATTTTTCTTTTTCTGTTTTTGGAATGAGACAAAAAAGATATGTGGTTTACAAAGAATGTTCTTCAGTCATGAGGCATTTACCTCTTCTTTCTCTTATGCATATTTTGTTATCTCTGCACAACACAAATTGTTTTCATTTCATTCTCAGTTATTATTTGTGAGGTTCTATTGTATAGCTGGCTGCTCAAAACATAAGAAAGATGGTATTTTGCCTAAGAATTTGAGTCCAAGTGTGAAGAAAGTATTTTTCACATCACTGCCAGCTTTCATGTGGGAACAAGTCAAAATAATTGTGTGTTCTGTTTTCTTGGAGAGATCAAGGGCAGTGTGGCCCCCTCCCCACCCCTGCACAGACATCTAGGGTCATCCACAGTAGATTGTGTCAATGTTTATTCTTCTTCCCCCAAAGCCCCAATGCAGGCTAGCTTGTAACACCCAAAGCTAAATTAAACAATAAAACGAAGCATCTGATTATATATCCCTTTACATAAAGTCTCACACTTGACACTTACACAAACAAGTGCACTGTAGCCCTTAAAATTTTTCCCTTGATAACAGAACTTGATAATTTCTAGTAGGAACAGCAGATTTCCACAGAAATATGTTACTTGGATGATGGAAATTTGGAGCTCTTGGCACTTCTGCAAATGTCCGCAATTTCTTGATACAGATGGCTTTAACTGGTGCTACATTAACCTGTTTTCCCAACTGTCTTCATCACTTTTCCCCTTCCCCACCCCTCCACTCCCTTTCTCTCTTCCGTGGTTGACCTGTGTATGTTTGGGTATTTGACATTTTGGCCTTTCCATTAATCCTTTATGCATTAATGCCTGCCTATTGAAGTGTTATTTGTCTTGCCTTGTGGCATTATTCTGACTTCTGTGGTTAGCTTTATAGATATTGTAAAAAAATGATTTTACAAAAATAATATTTTATATTTCTGTAGCTATGTTAGGTGTTTTCACAATCTTTTAATAGTATTATACCATTAAATATTGAGTTTTCTGTTTCACAGTGGTTTGGATACAAGTTTAAAGAACTGAAGGCAGGTTTGGAGGACAGACTGTAATTCTCACTGTACTACTCACAAACACAGCACTTGGTTCTTTAACAGATTTTCTTTCAAAATCTACCAAGGAGCTGTTTTCATAAACTGTCTGATTTATGTGAGTTTAGCTCAATTGGGTTTGTGCATACAAAATAATATTGCTACGTTAACAGTTGCAGATTTATAAATAATGTTGCCTTTGTAGCCTGGCTTCTAAATAATTAGGAGTGAATATAAGAATTTGAATGATTCCTCAATCCAATTTTATTCATCCAGTTTTGTTGTGAGAGTAATAGTTCCAATCTTTCATTTTAACAAGAGATTTATTACTCTTAATCAATGACATAATTATCAAGGCAGTGGTGCCTAAAGTCTCAGCAGGAATGAATCCCAGCCCTTGGTGTCTTCAGTCTGGAAGTGTTCTTGGCTAACACCCCTCCCACCCTCATCTGCAATCTGTTGTGCAGCTGTTGAAAAGGAGCTCAAAAGATGGTGATGTGATGCTTGGCTGACACATAGATCTGTAGTTCTTGATCCTGATAATTTCAGCATTATCTTTGAGTCAGTTTTATGCTTTATGTCCAACTGTCACTCAAAATAATGTCTGTTCTTGCCCCCCATCACCTTGATCAGAACAAAGATGGGGTTTGTCTTATTTTTAAATTGCCATTTTAGTCACAGCAATGCCCTCCTCTACTCAAACTGCAGCAGAGTTACGTCCCACCATTTGCTGTGCATTGGTCCATGGAGTCTAATCTACCCACTGGAGGCCCCAAGCCGCTCCACTACCCCTCTCAGGACATCAGGACCTCTTGGATTCTCTCTGGTATAGGCAGTGATGCCTCTTGACTTTCACTGCTGCTGCACGATGCTGGAGTGATATGAACAGCAGTCAGCTACTCCCTCTCCAAAATCTCACCAGAAAAAAATGGTAAGTTGTCAGAGGCCTTCAATGACTAATTTTGTCTAGTAGAGTTACTATTTCTTCTTGGCCCATTTTGGCCCAAGACACCTAGGACGTAAGTCCCACTTCAGAGGGGCAGATTATTTGGCTTCATCTGTGACTGTTCATCTTTTCTCTCCCTCAGCAGAGAGACTGTGTGATCTCTTATCCCAGATGGTTAGGAAGAGGCACGGGGAGGGGCAGGGCCATGGCTTCCCTCCCCTGAGCCAGAGGATTCCAAAGTCCATGTGGAAAGGGAAAAGTTTGGAGAGTAAAGCAGATAGATTGAAAAAATGATGGACACCCTCATGCATTCTTCCTCCCGCCTCCGTGCTCCACTGGCACGTGCTGCACGAACAGGCAGGGGCAGAAGTGGGAGTCACTTACTGTCTGGACTTCAGCACAAGGGGAACATCTAGAATCGCTTGTTGCCATTGCGAAGGCTCATTGGCATGACAGGGAGGCAAGGACTTAAGAGAACACAAGTTGCACTATTTCCAGCAGTCAGCACATCCCTCTTTTTTTAATCTTATGGTGAAACATTTCCTCAATTTATTTATGAAAAATAACCATGAAAATTTTTCTGATTACAAAAGCAGAATAGATGCATCAGACACACACACACACACACACACACACACACGATCTCCTACTAGCCTATTTTAAATGAATAAAGCATATATTCCTTAACACACGGAAAGTTTTTCATGAACTTGGGTATCTAAATTCTAAGGATGTAAACCAAATATGTAAATGTCTAATTTTAAGATTCATTCACTTTGTTACAGATATTTAATTAACATATTACATAAATGGCATATTAATTTAGATATATAGCATATGTCCACTCTTATGTAAAATAACTTTATTCAGCTATTCACACGTATCTATGGCATCAGAGTGAGTAATCTAACACATTTTTTCCAGGAGTACATTTTCTTCTATTTCATCTAACTTGCTTCACTTACAGCACTTTTCAATTTGTGACTGATGTTGTCACTGGATATTTTAACATCCAGACACAATACCCATTAGGAGAGTAGGTGTGTACACAATATAACCACTTACCGTTCTATCTTTTTAAACAATCTTTAAAATTTTTCAAGAGCTATGTCATATCAGGAATAAAAATAGATAAATCTAGATTAAGTGTCCTTGTTCTCTTTTTAACCCATTGTGTTAGGAGTTCTACATGAACATCTAAAATGACCATCCATTGATGTCATTACAAACTGTATCTTTTCCAAAATAAATGAGATATATCACATATATTCAAACCTGAGAAAACTTGAAAACATTTTGCGGACTTTTGGTCCTGAGGGATAATTTGAGAAATGATAGCCAACATTCTGTTCATTTCCCAGAGCAGCCACGACAAAGTACAAGAGACAGAGAGACTTAACCACTATCTTGGAGCCCAGAAGTACAAGACCAAGGTATCTTCAGGACTGGTTTCTTCTGAGGCTTCTCTTCTTTGCTGGTAGAGGGCCATCTTCTCCCCATGTGCTCGCCCGGTGTTCCCTCTGTGTGTGTCTGTGGCCTAATCCCCACACCCTATAGGGACACCAGTCACTTTGGATTAGAGCCCACCCATGTGACTTCATTTCACATTAATGACCTGTTTAAAGACCCTATCGCTAAATACGATCACATTCTGAGTTATTGGGTTTAGGGCTTCAACACAGGAATTTGGAGGACACTACTCAGTCCATAATGTGGAATAATTACTATAAACTATCAAATACTAATATTATGTGAAAGAAAAAAGCTTAAATTTATACAAGAATATAAACTAATGAATAATATTAAAATAAACAAAGTACCAATTTAAGTTTGCAAAAGAGTGACAACCTTAAAATGTATTGCTTTAAGACATATCTTTTTTTAAATAATCATGTTATATCTCAATTCGGAAAAATTGGAGTTTTATATCCTAGAGCTTCTAATTAGAAAAATTTGAATACCCATCTTTCAAGAAAAAAAGGGAAAAGAGAAAATAATTTACCCCAAATCTAAGAAAATATTTTGTTTTAAGCATATGTCAACTGTATTGCCAGAAATGTTTAAGTCCCTACGTTGATTACTGAGTTATGTAAATATTTTAGTAAGCTATATTTAAATAAATTCCTTTACTAAAGATCATTGTAGAATGTATTATTTAGTTCACATAAAAAGTATTAGCAAAAATGTCATAGTAAAACAAAAAATGAGATTAGGAGTTAATAAAGAGGCAAAGCTGATATATGTGACTATTATTTATCTAGGAAAAAATTTCTTTAAAATACATTAATTAACAGAATCTTTCTGGAACTCATCAATAACCCATGAAAAACAGATTCATAGTCAACAAAAAATAAATTGTAAGCAAGTTTGGTTTAATATATTAATAGAAATTAAGCCAAATATAAAAGTATAACTTCACACTATTTTTCTATACATTCTCCATGATGTGTCAATACTTCTTCCACAATACAATTTGAGCAGTAGGAATAAAATCATAATAGCAAATAACATTATTCTGAATATGATGCTTACAATTCCTATTTTTTTCCATTATCTTATTATGAAAAATTTCTAACATACATAAACATTAAATCAACTTTATCATGACTAACACTTGCTATAGTTCAAATATTTGACTCTCTAAACCTCGTGTTGAAATTTGATTCCCATTGTTGGCAGTGGGACCTAATGGATGGTGTTTGGGTCATGGAGCAGATTCCCCATGAATGGTGAGTGCCATCCTCATTGTAGTGACTGAGTGCTCACTCTAGTCATTCTCACCAGAGCTGGTTGTTAATAAGAGCCTGACACCTCCTCCCTGGCACCTCATCCTCCCTGTTTTCTCTCTCACCATGTAATCTCTGTACACATCAGCTTCCCGTCGCCCTCCACCATCAGTGGAAGCAGCCTGAAGCCCTCAGCAGAAGAAAATGCTGATGCCATGCTGCTTGTGCAGCCTGTAGAACTGTGACCCAAATAATAAACTTTTTCTTTCTTTCTTTTTTTTTTGAGACAGGGTCTCACTCTGTTGTCCAGACTGGAGTGTATCCATTTTCTTTCTAAATTGCTCAACCTCAGATATTCCTTTATAGCAACGTGAACATATTAAGGCCGCCAAATACTAACCATTTAGACTTTACAATTAGTATTGCCAAATACTAACCATTTCGATTTTACAATTAGTATTTATTTAAAATTGTATCCACCTATCCATCCCTCCATTCATGTATTAACCAATTTTACTTTCTGATGTTTTAAAAGTAAGTTGCTGACATCAGTACACCCTTAAATGCTTTGGCAAGCATGTAATTTAGAGTATAATATGTTATATTTTTTCCCTTTAAAGGTAAAATTCACATACCATAAGATGCACAAGATGTAAGTTTATCTTTTGATGAGTTTTGACCATGTACATGCCTGTGTAATCCAAGCCTCTAAAAAGATAGAGAATATTTTTATCCCTCCAGAAAACTCATGATGCTACTTTCCAGTCAATCCCCACCGGACCACCCTAATGCAATTACTACTCTCATCTTTTTCTGCCGTAAGTTATACTTGCTCTAGAACTTTATAGAAACAAAAGCATTTGGCATACATACCATACTTTTTTAAAATAAAGCTTCTATTACCAAAATATTTTGAGATTCATTCATGTTGTAGTTCATTTTCTTCTTTCTTCCTTTCTTTATTTTTATTTGTTTAATTATTTATTTATTTAGAGACAGAGTTTTCACTCCTGTTACCCAGGCTAAAGTGCAATGGTGCCATCTCGGCTTACTGTAACTTCCACCTCCCGGATTCAAGCGATTCTCCTCCCTCAGCCTCCCAAGTAGATGGGATTACAGGCAAGTGCCACCATGCCCAGCTAGTTTTGTATTTTTAGTAGAGACGAGGTTTCTCCATGTTGGTCAGGCTGGTCTCAAACTCCCGACCTCAGGTCATCCGCCCACCTCAGCCTCCCAAAGTGCTGGGATTACAGGCATGAGCCATCGCACCTGGCCGGTAGTTCATTTTCTTTTAACGTCCAGTACAATTTCATCATATGAGTAAGTCATATTTTGTTTATTTCATTCTGTAATGATGGACTCTTGAGTTGTTTCTAGTTTGGGATTATTATGCATAAATGTGCCATAAATATTGTTCTACAGGTCTTTTGTGGATATTTGTTTTTAACTTTTAAAATGTACCTGGGAATAAATTGCCATTTTCTACATTAAAAATAGTTGTAATATGTTTAAATATTTTTAAACATTTTAAAGCTTTAAGTAATTAGTGACACATTATAAATATCATTTTGATAATTAATTTCATGTGCTTACCAGAATGGCCTGTGGGCTGAAACCGAGCACCCGTCCAGTGTTGCCGAATAGTCACACTCACTCGTTTCCATGTTGTCTGCAGTTGCTTGGGTGCTACAATGGCACAGATGAGTAGTTGCAACAGAACCTTTATGACCTATGATTTCAAAAATATTTACGATGTTCCCATTATAGAAAAAAAATTGTTTGCTATATATTTGTTTGCATGATTATAGCAAATGGTAGTTACAGATATATCTCTAAAGAAGGACTTTCATACAATCTGAAGTTTTACTTTTATTCAACCTCATGATGTTTCAAAGATCTTCTCCCATCTCAAAACTGGCCTTTCATTCTATTCCTGATGGCTGCTCAGGGACCTAGAAATAAAGGTACTGGAAAATCATGGACAAGGCAGTCCGGACTGAAGGTTTGTTGCTGGACATCTGGGAGTGGTCACCAAGTTTGAGGACTGTCATAGCACATGCTTAATGCTCACTAGCGGGCGTCCACTCATCCACTCAGGGGCAGTCACTGAATAGCTAAGCAGAAGATAAAACTCAACCATCTGACATTATCCATCCTTCCTCATCAACGACTCCAAAACTTGCCAATGGAAGAGAGTGGCCACAGTGGCAGACAGAGAGGGTGTGCAGTGACCAAGCTAACCACTGCAGCCCCTGAGTGTCCACCTCCATTAACAGAGAACGCCCGTAGTCAATATTCCTCACAGAGACCAACTAGGTTCTTGATGGAAAGTTGATTGGTTGGCCTCCTTCCACCCTGGAAGAATTGGTATCTCATCCTTGTATTACTAAAACACCAAGGGTTTGGACTAGGTCCTGCTGTTCACCACTCAGAAAGCCAATGTCTGAAGCAATGATTATTGACAAGGAAGAAGGCTTTGATCAGGTGCTGCAGCCAAGGATATGGGAGCTCAGTTTCAAATCCAACTCCCTGACTAGCTAAAACTGGGGGATTTATATAGCCAGGAAGAAATGTAACAATGTGTAAGACAACAGGAACTAGGGAGGGGCAAGGACGCAATCATGGTGAATGACGGGGCAGCATCCAATTGCCTGGATGTGTTGATTTGGTAAGTTTCACCTCTTTGATATTATTTTTGAGAAGACTGAAGGTTGTCTCCTGAGAAAATAACTCAGATAAAACTAATAAAAGTTTCAAGCTTTAAGACCAGAAAGGTCAGCTTTTATGTTTATCAAAAGAACTATCTTATGGGACCATTGGTTTGGTTTCATTTGGAAGCATAATTATCTATCCTGGGAAAAGTTTGTCTTTCCTGCCTACAGAGCTTAGCTGGTACCACTAATTGGAGGCTGCCAGTGTCTGGCAGAACGTCCCTTCAATTTGTAACTGGTTAAAAATCCACTTCACAGTGAGGGATGTCAGGTAATGGACTTGCGACCATGGGCTTTACTGATCATATCACACACCGTGCCATCTGGATGTAGCCTCACTGAAAAGCATCGGAACACAGGTGGAAGGCATACCTAACAAGCCAGCTGGGATCTGGGACCGTCATCCCCCATGAATAATATGCATTGACACAGGCCTCTGTATGTTTTAAAAAATTCAGCATGGAAGATCTATATTTTAGTAAGTTTAATGGTTCAGTCAGTATATTTACTTATTTCCCTGATGTAATTTATATACATATATATATACATTTATGCCTTTTATTCACCAAGTTTTTTTTCCTTTTTTAGTCCCTTTTTTAAAGGAAGAGTGCTGGAAGAATACCTGGGTCCCAGAGCCAAGTTATCGAAGCAGGAGTGGCCTAATTTATCACCAATTCCATTACTTATTAGAGGCCTTTGAACTTTCTGTTTCCACAATTCTGGGTTGTGCAGAGTAATAGGACATGTTCCCCAAACATGCACTCTTACCAGGAGACACAGAAACGCTCCCCTTGATCTACTAGCTATAGCTGCTACCTGAGCACTGTGGACTCTTTGTTTCCAAGGACAACTGGACAAGAAAAGGAGTCACCGTCTTCTTAGGTTACCATACCTGATTAGTGGGAGGAGGTCACATCTACACAATGCAGAGAGGAATACCTGTGAAGCCCAGGGGATCCACTGGGATGCCACTGGCTACTCCTTTCCCAAGGCAGTGACTCTGGATGGACAAGTACAGCAGCCTCAGTCTGAGAAGGGTTTGAGCATCAGGGCCTGGACCTCTCAGGAATGAGCATTTGGGTCATCCCTCCAGATCAGATACCAACTACAGAGGCAACGAGGGGAATTTGGAATGTGCCTAGAAGAAAGAGGAGGCACTCCAGCTGCAGCCCCTACTAGCTGCACTGATGACTGGTGTACTTTGTTCCACTCACCCCACTCTTCTAAGTTTCCTTCAGGAACAGAGGCCAACAGGTCACAGAGAAATAGAGAAGTGGATTTTTGAGGGATGGACTACAGGGCAGCTTCGCTCAGAGCATGTCCACCACAGGATTCCTGCTGAGCCTATGCTCTTGCCGTGTGGCTCCCAGATGCTGAGTGATTAGGAGCAAGGTGGAAGGGCTGGGCCAGGCTTCCCCAGTGTAGTGCCTCAGTGTAGCACCAATGGACAGTCTTTGTTCCAGGGCTTCCATCAATTAATTTCTCAGAGCTGCCTTGCAGTCTGAAGATCTTCTCAATTTACTTTGTTTCCCTCTTTTCCTTGCTAGGTATCTCCACTCAAACCTGAGTCTCTACCCACCTGTGCCTGCTCCCTCCTCTCTTTTGTCTGGTCAGCACTTTCTTGATTACTTTATGTCTTTAACATTTACATATCTCTTTTAAATGTCCTATAAACTAAGTTTTAAAAAATTCAATATGGAAGATCTACATTTTAGTAAGTTTAATAGTTCAATCAGTATGCTTACTTATTTCCCTGATGTAATTTATGTACATATATATATTTATGCTTTTTATTCACCAAGTTTTTTCCTTTTTAGTCCCTTTTTTAACTTATTTGATTATTCAAGTTTTACTATATACTTTTCCTTCTAGTGGTATGAAAATTATATATTATATTCATTATCTTTTAGTGGAATCTTTTAAATGCTAATGTATATACTTGATTTTAAGAAATTCTAAACTTAATTACTATCTTAAATGCCTCCCAAACAATATAATGACCTTGAAATGCATTAGTTGCAAAGATTCTTCTGTGATCCTCTAAATTTTTATTATTCAGCATTTAATTTCAATATTATTTTGAAAACTTCAGTACCACCATCATTATCATCATCATCACTTCTTTGCCATATGTGCAATGTTTATTTTATCAGTTTATTTTCTCATTGGTGTTTTGTTCCTCATTCTCTACTGATTAAGTGGTTTTTTGTTGTTTCATCATTAAATGATGTTTTGTGAGTATTAAACTATCTCAGCTTTTTTTGATAATATCTTTGTTTGAATACACTTATTCTTGAATGATGATTTAGCTATGTAGAAATCAAAAAGTTTTAGGCTTCAAGAACTTTTAAAATATTAAATTGTTGTTCTCTTTCTTGTTTTCACAGCTTCCTAGCAACCTAATGTCATTCTTTTATAATCTTTTTTGTATCTCTTCTGAAGATATTGGCATTTTGCTTCCTTTTAATGATTGCATATCTGTGAAATATTTTATCCCATATGTGTTCACTAAACTTTCTCACACAGAAGATTCAAACTTTTCATGAATTTTGGAAAATGAGCCGTCATAACATTTTCCAACATGACCTCTGCTCTACCCTATCTGAGATGTCAGCTGCAACACAATTTAGTGTATAATTGGATTTTCTCTATTCTCCTTTAATGTATAAATTATATCATTCATATCATCATTTCCTTAGCCTTTTATATTGTCTTCTGAGTGGTTTACTCAAATCTGTCATCCAATTTACTAATTGTCTCTTTCGCTATGTCTAATAATCTTTTTCAGTCACTTGGTGAGCTTTTTATTTCAGACTAAATTTTTCCATGCATAGATATTCTACTTTGTCCTTTTGAGCCTAATGGTTCTGTTTTGTTATAAATTTCTTATATTTTGTTTTGTTTTAATCACTTGGATGATACATTCTAGATCTAAAAACTCCTATTATCTGAAGTTCTTTGAGTTTAATTCCACCTTTTATTATGTTTGCAACTTTTACTTATTTGGCATTTTATTCGAATGTGAGTTGTAATTTGGATTGAAGTTTTATCTTCATGAGGATTTTATTCATAAAATTCTTGGCAATCCAGATAGAGGACATGCACCTCCAAGTTGGTTTTGTCAAGTTGCTTCAGGAATATTATCAGTGTGAGCGTTATTTTTATGTTAAGTATTCAGATTAAGGTTTCTTGACCACACTTGTAGTGAATTTTTAATGTAGCAAATTTAAAATCATTGAGACTCATTGGGCTAGTAAATTTGTAGTATTTAATAGTTTTAATAATTCAGAGGGCTAGAAAATTTGTTATATTCAATAGCTTAAATAGTTCAAACCCCAAATATGCATGTGCTTCACGTCTGTGGTAAAACTTACCCAGGGAAGACTTTTGTTCCCTTCCCAAGTCCAAGTTATACTCTCATAGCATTTGTTTTCTACTATACACTTTTACTGAAGACAAAAGTCTTTATAGTTTTATTGCAGCTCCCAACCTCATGTGGGGAAACAGTTGGTAACATAAGGTTACCAACTTTGCAATAGGGAAAGTAACCTGGGGTGGGCTCAATTGAGTCACTTGAGCCTTTAATGGCAAATAACTAGGATCAGAGAGATGCAGTAAAAAGGGAAGTCAAGAATATTCTAAGCATGGGAAAGATTTAAGGTACTTTTGCTGTCTCTGATATGTAGGGATCCATGTGCAGAAAACAGCAAGAGGACTCTAGAAACTAAGGACAGTCAGCAACTCAGAAACTAAGGACAGTCAGTTGACAGCAAGCAAGGAAATCTGGACCTCAGTCCCTCAGCCACAAGAAAGTTGATTCTGCCAGCAGCCTGATGAACTTGCTGGCTGCTTCTCCCCAGGTCCCTAGCAGGAACGCCTTCCTGCCACACCTTGGTTTTACCTCCTGAGCCTCCCAGCAGAGGACCTAGCTAAGTCATGTGGTGCTGGGACTTCTTTAACCAATAGAACTGCAAAACCATCACACCTGTAATCCCGGCACTTTGGGAGACTGTAGCAAATGGATCACTTGAGCTTAGGAGTTCAAGACCAGCCTGGCCAACATGGTGAAACCCCATCTCTACTAAAAGTACAAAAATTAGCTGGGCATAGGGGTGCACACCTGTAGTCCAAGCTATTCAGGAGACTGAGGCATGAGAATTGCTTGAACCTGGGAGGCAGAAGTTTCAGTGAGATGTGATTGTGCCACTGCACTCCAGCCTGAGCATCAGAGTGAGACTCTCTCTCAAAAAAAAAATTAATTAAATTAAAAATAAATAAATAGAGCTATGAGATCAAACAACAAATTGGACGCTTATGCTACTAAATCTGTAATAATTTATTATAGCAGCAAAAAGAAAAAAAAAACTGATTCAGCCCTACTTGGTTATTCTGTGTACCATGGGACAAAAAATAACTATGTTAAAAGGGCAGAAAACCACATGTGGTCACAGTTTATTTCCTTTTTAATATTCCATTATTTTGACATATTAAAAATATGTCTAATTTGACATATGTCAATGTAAATGGAAGTAAGAATTTCCAAAAAAAAAAAAAAAAGAGAGAGAGAGAGAAAGAATAAGGGTAGGCATGTCATTGAAGGTAATTGTAAGCTTGTATGTTTGCTAAACTCTTTCAATAATTTTTGAAACAATATACCAGGGTAAAATCTGTATGCTGATAAAAAGAAAAATCATGGAAGCAGTATGGGTGGAATATTTTATTGATAGAGGAGATTATTCTCTACAGGACAATTTAATGCATCAAACTCTCAGGAAATAATAAAGGAGTCTAAAATTTATACTTTACATATTTAAAATATTTCATAAGTCTTGTCATTCCACAGATGCAATAAATAGTGAACACAATAGTTTATGAGAAGTAAATTAAGTGTTGTAAAACATATGATTGACAAAAGGCCTTTCAGATATTTCAAATATAGAAAAATATATTCCGTGGCTATTTCTAGATATTCATGAAAAAGAAAAACAAGAAAAATATATTCCAAAAATAAAGATGGGTCAAATAGTATAAAGAAATAAAGCAACTTAGTTTGGATGTTTATGAATATTAAAAACAACTATTTTGCTCCGATATTCTGTAGTTTAGCTTTAAAGAATATATTAAAAATTTTTTGCAAGCATGCAAATATTTCCAGATTTCTTTTCATATTCAAAAGTAACTATCAATTTCCAGAAAATGTAAGACATTATCTTGTTTGCCATATAGCCATGATAGTGAATATGACAATGGTTACATAACTCTCTGTTACATAACTCAACTTTATACATAAATAAAGATGAGTAAAATGAGGAACAGAAACCTGATTATCAGTGACTGCCTTTCTATAAGATTGCATTTGTATGCACTGACATTACCTTTATGGGTTCCAACATTTTATTGCTGTGGTCATATTGTTCCAAGGAAAACATATTAAAAAGTTATGTGCACTGTAATTCTAATCTCCTTACAGAGAATAGGGAAATAGGTTGCTGGCTAGTATGCATCAATATAAAATATATACTCAAAATATTATTTAAAGGCCATATCACTTCTAAAATGTGTCATCTTAATTGGAGCTCTGTATTTCAAATTCTCTCTACTAATTTTCTTTTTGTGATATTAATACAAAAACCAATGTATTAGTAGCAATCATACTTTTTGGAATTTAAACTAATATACATATATATTAGTTTGTTAGTTTGTTTTTTTTTTTGAGACAGAGTCTTGCTCTGTCACCCAGGCTGGAGTGTGGTGGTGCAATCTCAGCTCACTGCAACCTCCGCCTCCAGGGTTGAAGCAATTCTTCTGCCTCGGCCCTCCCGAGTAGCTGGGACCACAGGCATGCACTACCACGCTCGACTAATTTTTTTTGTATTTTTAGTAGAGACGGGGTTTCACCACATTGGTCAGGCTGGTCTCGAACTCTTGACCTCACGATCCACCCCACCCCCAGCCCTCGGCCTCCCAAAATGCTGGGATTACAGGCTTGAGCCACAGTGCCTAGCCTATTTAATTATTTAATATAGATTAGCTTAAAAATGTACATATAGAGAGAGAGAGACTGTGAAGATACATTGGAATATGGTATGGTGAAATCTTTGCTGCCACAAAAGAAACAAGAGCCAGATTTGGAAGGAAGAAGAAGACTCACGAGTCCCAGAAAGGAGGTTGCCACATGCCACCCAAAGTTACAGTGTAAAACACCAGGGTAGTTAGGAGGCAGAAGACAGGAGTGGGGAGAGAGCTTAGGCCATGGCCTCTATTGGGGTTTCCATAGAAAGGCATGGCAGGGCAGGCTAAGTATTTCAAGATTGTCTGGTTTGAATGATTTTGGTGGGCTTTGGGATATATGGTGGTCTCTAGTTGCCTGGGAAGTGTCCGCAGTATGACCAAGGCAGAGGAATATTGCCTTTAGGTTGTATGCACCAGGTAAAAGAGGTGTGTTGGGTAAGGGGTACAGGATTGGTTAATTTGCATCTGAAAGGCATGCTTCAGCTGGGCAGGCCCCTTGCCACCTCTAAGTATGAACTAGCCCCAGGAGAGGCAGTCTCTCTCCAGATATAAATTTTTTTTTAATATATCTAAGCCTCATAAATATAGATACATAAATAAATAAATATATATGTATATATCTACATTACACATGCATATGGTCACAATGTTGATAATATAAAAAAACTGTAAACAAATCAAATGCCAAATACTAAGGGACTGCTTGAAAATATTGTCTTCACTAAAATAATACAGTATATAAAAAATTAGTGATTATTCAAAGCCTAATAGTTTCTATTTCTGTCATTGTATTTATTGTTTTAGTATTTGTTTTAGTATCAGTAAAAATGATGATGTTCGTCTGAAAAATATTTGCAAGAATAGCCAACAAAATCTTGAAAACAGAAGAATAATGCAAAAGCTTGCTATTCCATGTGGCAAAATATAATCAAGTGCTTCTTGATTAAACGTGGGAATACTAGACAGAAATGGAATAACAGATGAGTCCAACAGAGAATCTAAGAAATACAGCAACAACAAGCAATCATAGAATCTGCAGGTAACATGCTAGTTTCTGGGGTTAAAGAATGAGCAAGCATAGACCCAGCTCTTGTATGCATGGAATTTGGAGTCTAGTTGGAATGAGGGAAACCAGATGTGAATCCAGTAATTTCTTATGCAAATACAAATTTGTAATTACTCCATTACTACAAGTAGAATGTAGGAGAGATACACAGTAATAAAATAAACTCTAATATGGAGATTCAACTAATCAGAGAGATATGAGAGGTCTTGATTTAATGTGTAATGAATATCACAAGACTGTATAAAAGAACAAAGGGAAAAAAGAGTAATCGAGAGAGGAAATAGTATGAACATGAAGTGTGGGTCGAGAGAAGCATACAACTTGAGAGACAGAAGACGAATGTACAGTTTGCATAAGCAATGAGAATGAATGCAGGTCGTGATGGGCCTTTGGTGGAGTGAAAGGAGACCATTGAGATTTCATCATGTAGATCCTTTTACAGAATATTGATTTATTGGAGAAGACATGGTTATTATTTGAAATTTTTCTGCAAAGCTGAGAATGACGATGAGATTTGTACTTGGAAAAGTTCCTTATGGCTGCAGAAGGATTTACTGGAGAGTTTGGAGGTGGAGGATTTTTTTGCAGTAGGATGTGTGAAATGGAACCTAAGTGCTGATGGGGGTTGAATGAGGGATGGAGGGGATTCTCATACTCAGAGTGACAGCTTGGCAAATAATTGACGCATCTAGTCATTGTCCGTGGAGGAAAATGGAAGCCACTGTAGGCATTTGAAACACATCTTTAATTTAAGAATAATTAAAAACATTAAAAGCATTGATGGAGCAGTACAGAGAAAGATGGGTGCCTGGCATGCTGTGCCACTGGATGGAACCCATGTGCCGCCACTCACCATGAGCAGCTGCCACTCCTGCTGGGATCTGCCCAGCCACTAGGCCAGCACCCACGTACCAGGACAGCTGCTCATGCTGCTGAAATCAGCACCAAAGCCCCCTAGTCTGCAGCCACTCCCACTCTGAGGGTGATCAGAGCAGAAACACACATGGTTTCCTCATTCCTCCCACCTCCTAGCACCCACAGGAACCTCCCATATCAGAACCTATCAGGAAGTCATCTAATATTACATCTGGGGAACACAGTCTGTTGGCTTCCCAATCTCTTGGTATGCAGAGGAGTATGGAAAAACTGGAGAGGAACTGAAAACCCTCAGAAACATAACTAATGTAGGAAACTATGTGTTTTTGTTGTTGTTGTTGTTGTTGTTGTTGTTGTTTGATGGAGTCTTGCTCTGTTGCCCAGGTTGGAGTGCAATGGCACAATCTCGGCTCACTGCAAGCTCCGCCTCCCAGGTTCATGCCATTCTCCTGCCTCAGCCCCCCGACTACAGGCGCCCGCCACCACGCCCGGCTAATTTTTGTATTTTTAGTAGAGATGGGGTTTCACTTTGTTAGCCAGGATGGTCTCCTCGATCTCCTGACCTCGTGATCCACCCGCCTCGGCCTCCCAAAGTGCTGGTATTACAGGCGAGAGCCACCACGCCCGGCCAAAACTATGTGTTTTAAGATGTTAAATTTTTAAAAAGCCAAATCCTAGCATTAAATCATACAACAAAACTTCCAAATGGTTCAAGTCCTAAATGAAATATAATTTGATAAAAATGTTTTCTTAAATGAAATAATATATATTTGTATAATCTTGAAATGGGAAACAGGACTTCTAAACACAACTTAAAACATAAAAGTCATAAATGAACATACAGTTTTGAGCCAATATTAATTTAAAAACAAAACAGAAAAGTCAGATTGGGCACACACAGTTAGAATATATATAGAATTCTATGTATAATAAGTAAACACGCGAAGATGTTTCGCATAAGAAAATATGTGAAGATGAATAAGCAGGGCATTCAGAAGTGAACAAGTACAAAGGGCTTGCCAACATGACTGAAACTTGAAAATACAGTTCATAAAAATTCGATATATTTGTATTGATTACTAACAATCAAATCTGTTTCCCCAGAAGGAGTAGGAAGTCAGGTAGCCGTGAAAATCATCAACTTGGCAGTACTTATCATAACAGTAAGTATATATCTAAATAATTAGCAAAACCACATGCTTATAAAATAAAATAATAAATAATAATATTAATATAGTAAAAATAATAATGAAGAGAGGAGCAACACATGGTCTGTCTTATCCACCCTGAAGCATAGGTTTTGGAGGTATCTAACCTGAGCTTGTGTGTTTGAAGGCTTGACCCAGATGGGTCAAGATACTATCTGGCTACCATTTCTTTCAGCTCCTGCAAAGAAACCACATGGTTGTAAAGCCATATTGTCATTCTTGTCACTGGAATTAGCACAGCTTCCTGAAAGGAAGTCCTAGAGGGAACATCACATTGGAATTTACTTCCTAAGTGTTGCATCCTTGTGTACCTGAAATGGTCCACCCTCTCCATTGTCCCAAACTAATGATTAACAGAACTCCTTTTCTCAAAATTGCCTCTGTTTCAATGACTAACTACACATTTATTTATCTATATCATTGAAGTATTAATTATAAAACTGCATGCATTTGTTACAGAGCCACGAAGAATATTATTTTTAGGTATTTACAAATTTTTATATTATTTTATTCTGACTCCCCCCTCCACCCCCCAATGTTATCGTTTCCACTTAAAATGAAATTTGATATCCCTGCACTGGGCAACAATCCATACATGATCTGATTACCAGCTGCTGCTAAATTGCATCTCTCCTTTTGTCACCTCTCACAGAATGCCAGATGCACTAACTCGATGGTGCCTGGAATATTCCCTCCATGCCAAGCACGCTTTCCCTCTTGTTTCCTCTACCTAGAGAGTGATTTCCCTAGATGTCTGCGTGATATTCTCCCTCACTGCATTCTGGTGTCTATTTCAGTATCACCTCAAACAGCATTTCCTTATCTAAAATAACTTGGGCCATCACTCATTGTTTATTTAATAGACATTTTTATAGCACTCATGTAATTTAATATCTTAGGTATATACTATGTATGTATGCATTAATTGTTTCTTATTTATAATAGTCTTTGAAGGCAGAATATTTACTTACTTTAATTACGTAGAACATCGTGTAGAATAAGACACATATAAGTCCATAATAAATACATATTAAATCAATCAATGTATACATCAGCATTAAACAAATTAAAAGGATATTATATACCTATATATTTGGGATGATGGGAATTGCGGTGATCTTATTTTCTTTTTGTTTACTTGTATTTTAAATTTGTTTTTGCAATAATTGTTAGTCATATAAAAAAAGGAAAGAAAGGGGAAGAAAAAAGTGTCGTTGTAAAACCAAACTGTTAGAAATAACTACCGTTTGTAGAGTACTAGAATTTGCTAGGTGCAGTTCTAACTGCCAAATATTTGGTAACTCATGTCACCTCCACAACCTTGTGAGACACGAATTGTTACTATGCCCATTTCATAAATAAGGAAACGGATTCACAGAAAGTATAAGTTGTTTGTTCAGTTACTAAGGGGGTAATGAGGCTTTGACCTCAACAGGCTCTATTTAGAGCCTGCCATTACCCCTATGCTAGGCTCACAACCCAGCCGAGTTTGAAAGACAGACCCCTGCCTCAGAGTATTAAAATCAAGCCAGCTTCTGGTCAGACTTTCTTATTATGCATGGACCTGGAGCCTGGACATTCTCTAAATTTAATAGGAGAGCTTCTGCTCATTGCCGCCAGCAACATGTGAATACTGTAGTCTTTTTATGGGTTCAGAACTTGTCCCAGGTGAGACTTTCAGCAGTTTCAATGGTAATTACATGAAATATGTTATCTTCAGCTGCTTTTATATTCATGGGCATAGACTGTCTCTCTAAGCGTAAGGGATAAGGCCAAAGAGAATGGTTCACAGGGGTGACAATGAACTTGATTATTCATCTTCTGCTGATTCTGAAAATGCCTGATTAATTTCAACTGTTTATTAAGAAAATGTCTCATTGTGGGAACTAAAAAGGAACAGCATTACTTTGTTCAGAGCAATGAGTTTGGCCTGACCCATCCTGTCACCTGACACCTTGTTCTTATCACAACCAGGCAGGATTAGAATATCTTTAGCCTCAACACTTCATATTAATTCTTTCTTTACCACCGGTATAATTTGTGTTCCTGGGCCCCAGTCAAGTAGTTTTTAATGGATTTGCTTCTTTTAGAAATGAAAAGAAATAAACTCAGTGTACACTTCCAGATTGTCTGTGCCCCCCGACTGGCTAAAATTAACGTGGCAGAGTAGCATGTCCATCTTCATTTGCAGTAAAGGGAATTGAATGTGCTTTTTTGGAGGGTTCTGTGCACAGCCAGAGGACGAGGTTAAAAAAACGAGGTAGCATTGGTAACAAAGAGGGCTCTAATAATTTTTTTAAAGACTTGTCTAATCTCAGCTTTGAATAAAGATGTGAGACCTCTCTGTTCAGCCCTTTTAATGAACAGCATGGATCTTTAGATCATCTCAGGAGAAAGGACCCCTTTTTTCCATTATAAAGAAGTACTTTAGTAGAACATTTGATAATGAGATGCAAAAGCCCGTCTACAGAGTCTCTTTTATTACAGTCCTCAAATAAAAGTGGCTGCTTGCTATATTACCCTCATTTTTTCCCATTAGAAAATAAACAATTGTTTGACCGTGGATCACATATAGATTTAGGGAAATTCTGTCTGCTGCACAAAGTTGGTGCTGGAATCACACAGACTCATACACAATTGAAAAGCAACCACTTGTCTAAACACATAGATTGGGAGGAAGGTGGAAGTTGCTACTTTGAGAAAGTTTTGGAAAGAAGTAGGAAAAAAAAGACAGAAACTATGGCTTACTTCCTGCTTTCCTAGCAGTTGTCTCTCAAATGGAGCTTCTGAATTTTTTTAAATATTAAAATAGCAATTACATTATATCTTCCTCTAAAGCTGTAAAGGTAGTTATCCTTCTTAAAATGGGGCTTGGAAAACGAATTCAAGACAAAACTCCCTGCCAGGTGTGCTCCAGTGACTTGTCATTCATAAAAGATTCCCAAAAGATAGAAATACACTTTTTAACTTCGTGTGTGTGTATGTATGTATGTTTAGTATGTGTGTATGTATGTGTGTGTATGTGTGTTTAGTACGTTGTGTGTGTGTATGTATGTTTAGTATTATTCATCTCGTTGATTGATCCCTTTAACACATTAAGAATATGAGACATACATGGGAGGACTTGCTTGGGTATGGGGACATCAATTTAGAGAATTAAATCAGTTTATTTCCTGCCATGTAGTTCAACTCATTCTCATTAAGATGTTTCATTTCTAAAACTATGAAGTTATCATCCATCAGTGTCATTCTCATTCTGACACATGATTCACACTGACTTTGTATGTACTTAAGAGTCTGAGAAAACTAAAGATCTTTGCTGTGGTCTTTATGCAAATGAAATATAAGCTCCCAAATTTAAGAAAACATCATCCCTAGTCTTCTGAAAATGACCTTATGAACTGGAAATTCATGAAAGCAAAAACATTACTTTTGGGCCAAGCAGAGACAAAAATTCTGCATGTCAGTCTTCTTATACCGGTCAAGGGCCTTTTTTGTCAAAGGCAAATTACACTGGATAAGTTAACCGGGCAAGAAAGACTTTATTCAAAGCTATTGCAGCAGAGGAAAGGGATCAAGCACAACCAACCTGAAAGGAAAGCCATGAGAGTAAAAGTGCTGGGGTGAGTGAAGGGAGGGGTATGTCCTGAAAGACATGAGAGTGGAAGTTGGCCAGTGGGATCAGGCCATCTCTGTTTGCTAGTTGATGTGTATTAGAGTTGGACTCTGACCCTCAGGCAGAGAATGGAAGGCAGGCTATCTTCCTTGACGATTACATTTTACAAGAATCGCTACCAGGTCCCTGAAAAAGATTCCTGGATTGTAAAACTGGAAAGACGTTGGGTGAAGATTTACATTTTAAACGGACAGAAAAAGATTGTGTAATTGCAAGCTTCCTTAATGCTCTAAGAAAAGAGATCAGGGGCTAGAGTTAGGAAGAAACCTGTCTAAAGTTTACTCAAGCAAGGGTAACAGCAAGGCTGTCATGACCACCTTACATGCAGTGTCATCCCCTCAGCTTCTGAGTTGTAATTTTTTAGTGTGAAGTATTTGAAATCCTTATTGACTAAACAGCAAATACTTAACAGTAACATACATATATTTTTCATTGTATTCTTATTCACTCAAAATAGATAAATCAATTAAAATAGTGAAAAAGCAACATCTAACTGGTAACATCTTCAATAAAGTAAGAGATAAATAATCCCATAAGCATCAAAGTATAGGTATCACAAAAACACAGACAGCAACAGGACCTGTGAGTGATAAGCAGATATGCAACCCCAGTTGCAAAGAAAATGAGGAGAAAGGAAACCAGATTGTGAAATGAAATTCATCCCTAAAAGAAGAACATCTCAGGCTAAGTAAAGTCTAGGTTAACAAATCTCAAATAATCAGCAAGGCTGGGAGAACGTTTTATGGGTTCCAGGCTTTCAGTAAGCAAAGTGGGACCATAAGGACCCAAGGATTGGAACATATAACAAAATTGAAATAGTCCAAAGTTTCTTGAGTCCTCAAAAATTTCGGAAATACTCAACAAGTCCTTTTAGAAGGACAGAAATCCACCAGGAAGTAATTTTTAAAAATTGCTTGAAATGGAATCTAAATTGAGTAAGGCAGAAATGTTGAAGAATTTCAGGCAGAAGAAACGTCAGATGCCAAGCAGAGAAGAGGCACAGACGCAGCAGAACTAAAATATGCTGAAACAGAAAAGTACAATATTTCAAGGTGAAAGCTTTGCCTTAAAAGACAATGTTGGTAGAGTTCTGGAGTTACAGAGCTAGAGACCGGAAGGGTGTCTGAATCAGGCTTGATCCTGCAAATGAGATAAATAAGTACACCAAAGGCCACGGGGTTTAATATGTTACATCGTCAGAGAAGAGAAACTTTCCAATTTGTAGCTGGGAAGGCTGTGCTTGCTCACCCCACCCTTTACACTAGGACACTTTCTAATCTCCCTCACATGCCCCTCTTATTCACAGATGAGCAGCAAGCAGGAAAATTATTAAAGCCACATAAATATATACAAGAAAACAGAAAACCAAACACCGCCTATTCTCACTTATAAGTGGAAGCTGAACAATGAGAATACATGGACACAGGGACGGGAGCAACACACACTGGGGCCTCTGGGAGAAGAGGGATGGGGGAGGGAGAGCATCAGGACAAATAGGTAATGCATGTGGGGTTGAATGCTTAGGTGATGGGACCACCATGGCACACATTTATCCATGTAACAAACCTGCATATCCTGCACATGTATCCCAGCACTTAAATTAAATTATATTAAAAAAAAAAGACAAGTAATAATCCAACAGGTCATACAAAGACTGAATAAAAGGTGGTTGCAAAAGAGAAAAAACATGTACACTAATGTACCAAAATATGCCAAAGGAAAAATCAGAAAACACAACAAAACAAAAAGCTATGAAAAATCACCGTAAGACAGAATGAGAACAACTGAAAAAGAAGAAATGAAACAAAAAGTGGCTATGAGAAAAGCAGTGACAAAACGGAAATAAAAAAGGTGAGAGAAAAATTTTATGAAAGAGTATAGTGGTTGGAGACAAGAGCAAATAGATGCAAATAAGAATAGGAAAATAGAGAAGAAAAGAGACGAGTCAAATAATAAAACTCGACATAAAGAAGGATGTGAAAGACAGCGATGGACATACAGGAAAGGCAAAGGAGTTATAACATACATAGATTTAAAGTCACTGGGAAGAATCCCTAAATATAAACCAACAAATTCTTAAAACTTTAAGCAAGAAAGTTTTCTAAAACATAAAAGGATATGTACGTAGGTCTAAAGATTGAATGAAAAAATTGTTTACCTATGATGTTTAACTCAGCCTGGTCCATTTTGAGATATATCTTAGAAAAACTATTCGTTTTTAAGATAAGATATACTTGGGCATTTGAACAAAAAGCTGAGTCACTTAGAATGAAAATCAAATTGGCATAGTTTTTTCACTGCAATGCTTTATAGCAGAAGATGACATAGTACAATTTTAAGAGATTCTAGGAAATAATCGTGAGCCAAGAATTTTGTACACAACCAAACTGACCATCAGTTACAATGACTCAGACAAATATATATGAACATGCAAGGTTCATAAATTATGTTTTCGTTAACACTTTTGAGAAACCTATTAAAGACCAAACCACAAACTACCAAAAAAAACTAAACACTAATAATAATAATGACAACAATTTATTGAAACGTGTTTTGTGCACAAAATAAGATTTTCAAAGAAAATGAAGGGCTGGGCATGGTGGCTCACGCCTGTAATCTCAGCACTTTGGGAGACCGAGGCAGCTTAAGGAAAACAACAGTTTGAGGTCAGGAGTTCGAAACCAGCCTGCCAAAATGGTGAAACCCAATTTCTTCTAAAAATACAAAAATTAGCTGGGTGTGGTGGCGCACACCTGTAATCCCAGCTATTCAGGAGGCTGACGTGGGAGAATCACTTGAACCTGCGAGGTGGAGGTTGCAGTGAGCCAAGATCACACCATTTCACTCCAGCCTGGGTGACAGAATAAGACTATGTCTCAGAAAAAATAAAAATAAAGAAAAAAGAAGTAAAAAGATAAAGAGGAAAGGAATAAATAAAACAAATGTCATCAAATGCCTTACCAGTTGCATAACATGAGTTATTTATTTTGAAAGTTAATAATTAATGGGAAATAATTAAGCCTTTAACTTGTTTTAAATGACACAGGAGAAAATAATTTTTAAAGTGGGTGGGACAAATGAAATATGGCAAAATATTGACAGATGATGAAGCTAAGTGATGGTTCACAAGAGTTTGTTTCTCTCTCTACTTTTTGGGATACAACTAAAGGGAAACTATCGACAATAGTAAAAATACTCAGGGGAACATTTCGTACTGTGCATGCCTTTTCCTGTTTTTGCAGAGGATTAATACAATCATATCATGTTTACAGAATGGCGTGTGTAACATAGAAACTTTTTAGTATCTCTTCTCTGAAACAACCTAATTCTGTTACCAAAAAGTTAATTCTGTTTGGTGATTAGTATTTTGCACCTCTTGGTCAACTTTTCATGGTTTCATATATTAAAACATCAACTAGAGGAATCAATGGACTAAAGTAAGAAAATAATATTATTAAATCATAAAATGTTTAAACTAGGGGGAAGGATGTAGACATATTTTAGAAAATTCCTTATTTCTGAATGAGGAGAGCAAGACCTAGAATGAAAGAAGCATAACCAAGATGATACCCCTACATATCTGGTAAAGAAAAGACCAGAAGAAGGCATCTTGCTATTTTACATATTACATAAATGCCATTACCTGGGAGACACTTAAGAAGATGCATTTGTACTTAACGCAAAATTGTAGTGTTCCCTTCAGAGAGAATTCTGATAAGAGAGATTTGTTCCAGTTTTGTGTGTCAGGTTTGATGTTCCTAGTCTTTTATAATTACTTCCGTTCAGTGAAAGCATCAGAAAGTATTACATAAAAATAGAAAATAATTATGTTCAGTTGATATCTGCTATTAAATAAAATTTTCATTTTAGAATATGAGTAGTTTCATATTTACAGAAAAATTGAGAAGATAGCACAGAGGATTTCCATATGTCCCACATCCAATTTCTCCTATTATTAACATCTTCCATTAGTATGGTACATAGGGTATAATTACCGAGCTGATCATGATACACTATTATTAGTGAAAGTCCACACTGCTTAGATTTTCTTAGTCTTTACCCAGTGTCCTCTTTCTATTCCAGGCTCCCATCCTAGACACCACAGTACATTCAGTTGTCATGTTTCCTTAGCCTTGACAGTTTCTCAGATTTGCCTTGTATTTGATGACCTTGAGGGTTTGAGTAGTACGAATCAGGTATTTTGCAGAATATCCATTAATTATGATTTTTCTGGTATTTTTCACATAAAGAGACTGAGGTTATGAGTTTTGGGGAGAAAGACCACAGTGGTAACATGCCATTTTTAACACATCATATCCAGGGTACACTCTCAACATGACTTTCCACTGTTAATGTTATCCTTCATCACACAACTGGGATAATGTTTACCATTTTTTTCCGAAATTATTTATTATAATAATAATTATTATTATTATTTTGAGACGGAGTTTCACTATTGTCGCACAGGCTGGAGTGCAATGGTGTGATCTCAGCTCACTGCAACCTCCATCTCCCAGGTTCAAGTGATTCTCCTGCCTCAGCCTCCTGAGTAGCTGGGATTACAGGCGCCTGACACCATGCCAGACTAATTTTTGTATTTTTAGTAGAGATGGGATTTTGCCACGTTGGCCAGGCTGGTCTCGAACTCCTGACGTCAGGTGATCCTCCCACCTTGGCCTCCCAAAGTGCCGGAATTACAGGCGTGAGTCACCATGCCCGGCCCTGAAATTGTTTTTAATGTGGATGGTTAGTCAGACTTTCTATACAAATACAGTCAGGTGCCACATGACAACGTTTTGGTCAACAATGGATTGCATGTATGATGGTGGTCCCATAAGATTATAATGGACCTGAAAACTTTCTATCAATCATCTAGTGATGTCATAGCCCTCATAATGCCATAGTGTAACGTGCTACTCACATGTTTATGTTGATTCTGGTGTAAACAAACCTATAGCACTTTCAGTCAAGTAAAAGTATAGCACATATGATTAAGTATAGTACATAATAGTTGATAATAATAATAAACAACTATGTTGCAGGTTTATGTATTCACTATACTTTTCATAGATATTTAGAGTATACTACTTCTATTTTATAAAAAAAGGTAACTGTCAACCAACCTCAGGCAGGTCAGTCAGGAGGTACCTGAGAAGACAGTATCGATGTCGTAGGAGACAGCTCCATGAATGTTATTGCTCTTGAAGACCTTCCAGAGGGACAAGAGGTGGAGGTGAAACAGAATGATATTAATGATCCTGACCCTGTGTAAGCCTAGGCCAATATGTGTGTTTGTGTCTTAGTTTTTAACAAAAAGTGTTAAAAGTAAATGAATAATTTTAGAAATGGAAATAAAAGCTTTGAGAATAAGAATATAAATAAATATATTTTTGTATAGCTGTACAATGTGTTTATGTTGTAAGGTAAATGTTACTACCAAAAGGTCAAAAAGTTTCTAAGAAGTTTTTAAGTAGAGGTCGGGAGAAATAGTTAATGCCTATAATCCCAGAACTTTGCAATGCTGATACAGGAGGATTAGTTGAAGCCAGGAGCTCAGGAACAGTCTAGGCAACAAAGCAAGATCCCATCTCTACAAAAAGTTTAAAAATTGGCGAGGCACAGTATCATGTGCCTGTAGTCCCAGGTACTCAGGAAGCTGAAGTAGGAGGATCACTTGAGCCCAGAAGTTCAAGGTTGCAGTGAGCTATAATCATACCTGGGCAAAAGAGTGAGATCCTGTCTCTAAAATTAGTTAATCAATTAGTCTTAACAGAAAAGTTTACAAAATATAAAAGTTACAGTAAGCTAAGGACATCTTGGTTGCTTCCAAGTTTTGGCACAATTATGAATAAAACTGCTATAAACATCTTTGTGCAGGTTCCTGTGTGGACATAAATTTTCAAGGCATTTGAGTAAATACCAAGGGGCACAGTTGCTGGATTATATGATAAAAGCATATTTAGTTTAATAAGAAATTCACCAACCTGTCTTCCAAAGCAGCTGTACCATTTTCCATTGCCACCATCAATGAATGAAAATCCCCATTGCTTCACATCCTTGTGAGCATTTGGTGTCAGTGTTTTGAATTTTGGCTCTTCTAACAGTGCACTATATAGTGACATCTCATGGTTCAAATTTGAAGTTCCCTAGTGACATATGATACAGAACAATTTTTATATGCTTACTTGCCTTCTGTATGTCTTTATCTATGAGTTATGTATGTGGGATTTTGCTCCTTTTTTAATTGAGTTGTTCATTTCCTTATTGTGGAGCTTTAAGAGTTCTTTGTATAGTATGGATAACAATCCTTTATCTGGTGTTTTACTCCCAGTATGTCGCTTATCTTCTCATTCTCTTGACATTGTCTTTCACAAAGCACAACTTTTTTTTTCTTTTGAATGAAGTCCAGTGTGTCATTTGTTTCTTTGATAAATCATGCCTTCAGTGTTGTATTTAAAAGTCATCACCATACCCAGGTTCATCTAAGTTTTCCTCTAATTATCTTCTAGGAGTTTTATAATTTGCATTTTATGTTAAAGTCTATGATTCATGTTGAGTTAACTTTGAGAAGAGAGACAGGTCTATATTTAGATTCACATTTTTACACGTGATGCAAAATGTTGATGTCCGGTTGTTATCATTTGTTTGAAAGACTTTGCTTCATTGCACCATTTTTCCTCCTTTGTCAAAGACAGTTGAGTATTTATGTGGGTCTATTTATATGCTCTCTATTCTGTTCTTTTGATCTATAAGCTTTTTCTTTCTCCAATGACACACTGTCTTCATTACTGTAGCTTTATAGTTAGTCTTGAATTTTGGTGGTGTCAGTCCTCCAGCTTCTTTCTTCTCCTTTGATATTGAGTTGACTATTTTGGGTCTTTTCTCTGTCCACATAAACTTAAGAATCAGTTTGCAAATATCTGTAAAATAACTTACTAGGATTTTGATTGGGACGGCATTGAATCCAAGTTGAGAAGAACTGACATCTTGACTATATTGGGTCTTCTCACCATAAACATAAACTATGTCTTCATTTATTTAGTTCTTCTTTTATGTCTTTTATCAAAATTCTGTACATTTCTTTATATAAATTTTGCAGGTTTTTTTTTTGCTAGATTGATGCCTATTTTATTTTTGGACAGTAGTACGAAAGGTAATGTGTTTTTGATTTCTAATTCCACTTGTTTATTGCTGGTATTTAGGAAATAAACTTTTACAGATTAAACTTGTATCTTACAAATTTGCTCTAATTGCTTATTAGTTACTGGATTTTTTTTCTGGCAATTTTTTTTCCAAATTTCTACATAGACAATCATCATCTAGGAACAAAGGGTTTTATTTCTTTATTCCTTTGCTATATTATTTTTATTTATTTTGCATCTTATTGCAATAGCAAGGACTTCCAGTATGATGTTGAAAAACAGTGTTGTGAAGAAACCCCTTTGTCCTGTCTGACCTTAGCAGGAAAGCTTCAAGTTTTTCACCATTAAGTATGATGTGATCTATAGGTTTTTTGTAGATGTTCTTTATAAAATATGTAAAATTCCTCGCAGTTTTCAATTTGCTGAGGGTTTTTATCATGAATGGGTATTGGAATATTTTCAAATGCTTTCTCTGTATCTATTGATATCATGTGATTTTTCTTCTGTAGCTTGTTGATGTGATGGATTACATTAATTGATTTTTGAATGTTGAACCAGGGATAAATCCCACTTAATAATGGTAATAATTCTTTTTATATACTGTTGGATTTGATTTGCTAATATTTTGTAAGGGTTTTTGCATTTGTCTATTTTGTTTACAAGCAATATGGGTCTATAGATTTCTTTTCTTGCAATGCCTTTATCTGGTCTTGTTAGGGTAATACTCGTACCAGAAAATAAGTTGGGCATATTCCTTCTGCTTCTATTTTTTGGTAGAGATTGTAGGAAATAGGTATCATTTCTTCCTTAAACATTTGGTAAAGTTTACCAGTGGCCCATCTGGGACTGGTGCTTTCTGTTTTAAAGGTTATTAATTATTAATTTGACTTGTTTAATAGGCAGACTCACAGTGTTGACCTGGTCTTGTATGAAAACCAGTAAATCATATCCTTCAAAACATTGTCCCATTTCACCTAAGTTACCAAATTTGTGGGCATAAAGTTATTCATAATATTTTTTATTATCTTTTTAACTTCCATGGGATCTGTAGCAATCTCCCTCTTTTATTCTGATATTAGTAATTTGGGTCTTCTTTTTTTCTAAGTGTAAAAAAGCCTTCTCTGAGCAAGGCTTTTATTGCCTCATAAACCTGACAGGAGGTTTATTGATTTTATTGATCTTTTCAAATAACCAGATTTTAATTTTGTTGATTTATAAAAAATTGATTTTCTGGTTTTTTTATTTTATTGATTTCTGCTCTCATTTGTATTATTTCTTTTCTTCAGCTTACTTTGCCTTTTGCTTGGTCTTCTTTTTCTGGTTTCCTAAGGTGAAAACTTAGATCATTGATTTTAGATCTTTATTTTTTTCTAATATTTGATTTCAAAGCTTAGAGTTTTTTTTCTTTAAGCATTGCTTTTACTGTATCCTACAACTTTTGATAAGTTGTATTTTCATTTAGCTCTGAATATTTTAATTTCTTCAGATTTCTTCTTTGACATATGGGTTACTGAGAAGTCTGTTGATTAATCCCCAAGTAAGTTGAGATTTTCTAGTTATCTTTTTGTTATTCATTTCTAGTTTAATTTCACTCTGGTCTGTGAGGAGACATTGTATGATTTTTATTTTTAAAAAATTTTAAGGTGTGTTTTAAGGGGCAGAACATGGTCTATATTGGTGAAAGTTCCATATAAAATTAATAAAAACGTGTATTCTTCTGTTCTTGGATAAAGTAACCTATATGTTTGTTATATCCAGTTGATTAATGGTATATTGAGTTCATCCATACCCTTACTAATTATCTGCTGACTAAATCTGTCTGTTTCTGATTAAGGGGTGATAAAATACCCAACTAAATCAGTGGATTCATTTATTTTTCCTTACAGTTCCATCAGTTTTTGCCCCACACATTTTGACACTCTGTTGTTAGATGAATACACATTAAAGAATGTTATATCTTCTTGGAGTATTAAATTTCTTTTTTGAGAAGGATTCTCACTCTGTCGCCCAAGCTGGAGTCCAGTGGCGTGATCTCGGCTCATTGCACCCTCTGCCTCCTAGGTTCAAGCTACTCTCCTGCCTCAGCCTCCCACATAGCTGGGGCTACAGGTACGTGCCACCACGCCTGGCTAATTTTTGTATTTTTAATAGAGATGGGGTTTCACCATGTTGGCCAGGCTAGTCTCTAACTCCTGACCTCAAGTGATCCACCCACCTCGGCCTCCTAAAGTGCTGGGACTACAAGCATGACCCATTGTGCCTGGCCTTGGAGTATTGCTTTATAAAAGGAAAATAAAATCTCGAGACCCCAAACTCCCTATGCCAAGGCCAATGTTAAGCTTGGAAGCTGAGTCATGCAAAACTGCTTCCCATTATCTGTTGTTATTAAACAGATAGCTGTAAAGATAGAAGCCCACATACTTCCCCAGGGGACTTCCTCACAATTTGCTCACAAGAAAATTCCCTGTGGGTCCCAATATCTTTATTCCAATATCAGACCCTATGTCTGATATTTGCCCAGACAGAGATCTGTCGAATTTCACACTGTCGATGTAAAGTAACAGCTTATTTTTTATAGGTATGAGACAAAGACAGAAACAGAAGTCAAACCTCCCCTCACCTGAGACAAATGTGTATTTGCATCGTCTACTCTGTGTTTATTTTATCTTATGTAAAAATGAAGATTCATTGAGCAAAAGACAAATGCTTCCAACCCCTCCTTTCACTGATCCCAACTGCAAAAGAATGCAAAACCTTGCCGCTTTTATCTACCCTGCCACTGCCCACTTTTCCCCTTTAAATACTGATGGCCTCAAAGTCCTCTTTGGAAAAAGTACAGGCCACAGGTCCTACTGTGGCTGGTGTCTCTTTTTCTTGGGCACATCCGCAACCCTGACAAAATAAACCTCTCAATTGAGACCTGTCTCAGATACTTTTTGGTTTACAGCCCTTTCATTGTTTTTTATTTATTTATTTTTTTTGGGGGGGGGGGGATGGAGTCTCACTCTGTCGCCCAGGCTGGAGTGCAGTGGCGCGATCTCGGCTCACTGCAAGCTCCGCCTCCCGGGTTCACGCCATCCTCCTGCCTCAGCCTCCCGAGTAGCTGGGACTACAGGCGCCCGCCACCACGCCCGGCTAATCTTTTGTTTTAGTAGAGACGGGGTTTCACCGTGTTAGCCAGGATGGTCTTGATCTCCGACCTCGTGATCCACCCGCCTCGACCTCCCAAAGTGCTGGGATTACAGGCGTGAGCCACCGCGCCTGGTCACAAGCCCCTTCATTACTATGCAATGCCCCTTTGATCTTTTATATTTTTCTTTGGTCTGAGGTCTGCACTGTCTGAAATTAATACAGTGACTCCTGCTTTCTTTTGTTTATTGCTATCAGTTAGCATGGTATACCTTTTTTTCATCTGTTTATTTTTAATCTATTTGGCTCATATATTTAAAGTGGTTTTCTATAGACAACATATAATTGGATTTGGTTTTTTGATCCACTCTGATAACCTCTCTCTTTCTTTTTTTTTTGAGACGGAGTGTCCCTCTTGTTGCCCAGGCTGGAGTGCAATGGCGCGATCTCGGCTCACTGCAACCTCCACCTCCCGGGTTCCAGTGATTCTCCTGCCTCAGCCTCCCGAGTTGCTGGGATTACAGGCAAGCCTCATCGTGCCTGGCCGATAATCTCTGTCTTTTAATTGGTATATTTAGAACATTGACATTTGGAGTGATTATTGATATATTTGGATTCATATCTACCACATTTGTTACTGTTTCTTATTTGTTGCTCTTGTTCTTTGTACTTATCTTCATCTTCTATGTTCTGCCTTTTGTGTCTCTAATGAACATTTTATGATTCAATGTTTTCCCTTTCTCAGCATATGAATGGTACTTCCTTTTTCCCCTTTTATCAGTAGTTGTCCTAGAATTTGTAATATACATGTAAATCCATCACAATCATCTTTCGAATAACAATATACATCTTCACAGGAATAAAAGTATCTTGTGATTTAAAATATTCCTAATACCTTTGTCCCATTTCTTGTATTAGTGCTGTCAATTATTTTATTTATACACATGCTTACATAAACATCTATTTATATTCAAATACTATATATTTGTAAGCATACAGAAGTGAATACATTTTTGCTACTATTATTTTGAACAAACTGTTACATGTTAGATCAATTAAGTATAAGAAAAATAAAAGTTTTTATTTACCTTCACTTATCCTTTTGTCAGTGTTCTTTCTTTCTGTAGATCTGTGTTTATAACCTATATAATTTTTGTTCTGTCTTGAGAACTTTTTTTTTACATTTCTTGCAAAGCAGCTCTACTGACAAGAAATTTTGTCAATTATTGTTTTTCTGGGAATGTCTATTTCTCCTTCACTCTTGAAGGATAATTTCACAGTTTACAAAGTATGGTTTGTTTATTTTTGTCTCTCAATACTTTAAGACTTTCACTCTACTCTCTTCTTTTTGCATAGTGGCTAATTAGTTGTATGAAATTTTTATCTTTGCTCCTTTAAAGACAGTGTTCTCTCTACCACGTCTTTTCCAATTTTTTAATCATTGATATTTTGTAGAATAAAAATGATATAACTAGATAGTTTTTGTTTTTGTTTTGTTTTGTTATTGTGTTTAACATCTACCCTTAATTTAGAGAAATTCTCAATCATCATTTTTTCAAATATGTCTTCTGTTCCTTTTTCTTCTCCTACTATGCTCATTATACATGCATTATACCACTTGTAGTTGTTCCACCATTCTTGGGTATCCTGTCCTGTTTTATCCAGTCTTTCTTTTTTGCTTTACTTTTTTGGAAATTTCTATTGTCATATCTTCAAGCTGAGAGATTTTTTTTCCTCAGCTGTGAGTAGTCAACTAATGAGGCAATGAAACACATTTTTCATTTATGTTATTCTGCTTTTGCTCTCTAACATTTTTAAGCTTTTATTTTAGAATATTTATCTTTCTGCTTACATTATACATCTTCCTTTTCGTGTTGTCTACTTTTTCCATTAAAGCCCATCGCATATTAACCACAATCTTTTAAAATTTCACTTCTGATTAGACCAACATTCCTACCATATTTGACGTTCATTCTGGTGCTTTTGCAGACTCTTCTAATTTTATTTGTTTCCTTCTAGTTTGGATTGTATTTTTTTTATTGAAAGGTGGACATAATGTACCATTTAAAAGGACTTGGGGTAAAAAGGCCTTTAGTGATGTGCTCATAAGGGGTGTAGATGGGAAGTTTTGTATTAGTCTATTTTCACACTGCTATAAAGAACTATCTGAGACTGGGTCATTTATAAAGAAAAGAGGTTTATTTGGCTCACATTTCCTCATGGTTGGGAAGGCCTCAGAAACTTATAATCATGGCAGTAGGCAAAGGGGAAGCAGGAGGCAGAGGTGGTAAGTGCCACACTTCTAAACCGTCAAATCTTGTGAGAACTTACTCACTATCACGAGAGCAGCATGGGGAAATCTAACACACAATCCAATCACCTCCCACCAGTTCCCTCCCCTGATGTGTAGGAATTACAATTCGACATGAGATTTGTGTGGGTACACAGATCCAAACCATATCATTCTGCCCCTTGCCCCTCCCAAATCTCATGTCCTTCTTACATTGCAAAATACAATTATACCTTCTCAACAGTACCCCAAAGTTCTAATTCATTCCAGCATCAGACCAAAATTTCAGTCTAATGTCTAATCTGAGACAAGGCAAGTCCCTTCTGCTTAGGAGCCTGTAAAATCAAAAACAAGTTAGTTACTTCCAAGATACAGTGGGGGTACAGGCATTGGATAAATGCACCCATTTTGTATTAGTCCATTCACACACTGCTATGAAGAAATACCCAAAACTGGGTAATTTATAGAGAAAAGAGGTTTAAATGACTCACAGTTCCACATTGCTGGGGAGGCCTCAGGAAACTTACAATCATGGTGGAAGGCAAAGAAGAAGCAGACACCTTCTTCACATGGCAGCAGGATGGAGTGAGTGAAAGCAGGGGAAATGCCAGATGCTTATAAAACCATCAGATCTCATGAGAACTCACTAACAGGAGAATAGCATAGGAGGTCCGCTCCCATGACCTGATTACTAACAGCTGGTCCCACCCTTGACATGCGGGGATTATGGGGATTACACTTCAGTGTGAGATTTGGGTGGGGACACAAAGCCAAACCATATCGTTCTGTGCCTAGCCCCTCCCCTCTCATGTCTTCACATTTCCTAACACAATCATGCCCTTCGAAAGTCCCCTAAAGTCCTTTTTTTGAGATGGAGTTTTGCTCTTGTTACTGAGGCTAGAGTGCAGTGATGCAATCTTGGCTCACTGCAACCTCCGCCTTCCAGTTTCAAGTGATTCTTCTGCCTCACCCTCCTGAGTAGCTGGGATTACAGGCACCCACCACTACACCTGGCTAATTTTTGTATTTTTAGTAGAGATGGAGCTTCACCATGTTGGCCAGGCTGGTCTCAAACTCCTGACCTTGTGATCCACCTGCCTCAGCCTCCCAAAGTGCTGGGATTATAGAAATGAGCCACCATGCCCGGCCTAAAGTCTTAACTCATTACAGTCTTAACCCAAAAGTTCAAATCCAAAGTCTCATCTGAGACAAAGCAAGTCTCTTTTCCTATGAGCCTGTAAAATCAAAAGCAAAAGTTACTTCCTGGAAACAATGGAGGTACAGTCATTGGGTAAATACACCTATTGCAAATGGGAATAATTAGCCAAAACCAAGGGCTACAGGCCCCATGCAAGTCTGAAATCCAATGGGGCAGTTATTAAACCTTAAAGTTCCAAAATGATCTCCTTTGACTCCATGTCTCACATTCAGGTCATGCTGATGCAAAAGGTGGGCTCCCATGGCCCTGGGTAGCTGTACCCTTATGGTCTTTCAGGATACAGCTCCATCCTTGGCTGTTTCTTGGGCTGGTATTGAGTGTCTGTGGTTTTTCCAGGTGCACAGTGAGAGCTATTGGTGGAACTACCATTCTGGGGTCTGGAGGACAGTGGCCCTCTTCTCACAGCTCCACTAGGCAGTGCCCCAACTAGGAATTCTGTGTGGGGGCTATGACCCCACATTTTCCTTCCACATTGCCCTAGCAGAGGTTCTCCCTGAGGGCTTTGCCCGTGCCTGGGTATCCAGGTGTTTCCATACATCCTCTGAAATCTAGGGAGAGGTTCCCAAACTTCAAGTCTTGCCTTCTCTGCACCCACAGGGCCTATACCACCACCAGTAAGCCACCAAGGCTTGGGCCTCGCACCCTCTGAAGCAATGGCCTGAGCTGTACATTGGCCCCTTTTAGCCATGGCCGAAGCTGAATTACCTGGGATGCAGGGCACCCTGTCCTGAGGCTGCACAGAGCAGGGCGACCCTGGGCCCAGCCCACAAAAAATTTTCCCCTCCTAGGCCTCTGGGCTTGTGATGGGAGAAGCTGCTGTGAAGGACTCTGACTTGGGCTGGATACATTTTCCCCATTGTCTTGGTGATTAACATTCAGCTCCTCATTACTTATGTAAATTTTTGCAGTGGGCTTGAATTTCTCCTCAGAAAATGAGTTTTTCTTTTCTGTCCATTGTCTGGCTGCAACTTTTCCAACTTTTATGCTCTCTTTCCTCTTGAACACTTTACCACTTAGACATTTCTTCTGCCAGATACCCTAAATCATCTCTCTCAAGTTCAAAGTTCCACAGATCTCTAGAGCAAGGACAAAATGCCACCAGTCTCTTTGCTAAGGCATGGCAAGAGTGACCTGACTCCAGTTCTCAACAAGTTCCTCAGCCTATAGTTTACTGTCTATATCACTATCAGCATTTTGGTCAAAACCATTCATCAAGTCTCTAGGAAGCTCCAAACTTTCCCAAATCTTCGTGTCTTCTTCTGAGCCCTCCAAACTGTTTCAACCTTTGCCTGTTACCCAGTTCCAAAGTCACTTCTACATTTTCATGTATCTTTATAGCCTTGCCCCACTCTCCTGGCACCAATTTTCTGTATTAGTCTGTTTTCACACTGCTATGAAGAACTACCTGAGACTGAGTAATTGAAAAAAAAAAGGGGGGGCGGGGGGATTTAATTGAATCACAGTTCTGCATGGCTGGGAAGGCCTCAGGAAACTTACAATCATGGCAGCAGGCAAAGGGGAAGCAAGGCACATCTTACATGGTGGCAGGAGAGAGAAAGAGAGAGAGAGAGAGAAAGAAAGAGAGAGAGAGAGGGAGAAAGATAGAGAGAGAGAGAGAGAAAAAAACTGCCACATCTTTAAACTCTCAGCTCTTGTGAGAATTCACTCACTATCGTGAGAAAAGCATGAAGAAATCTTCCCCCATGGTCCGGTTACCTCCCACTAGGTCTCACCCCTGACATGTGGGGATGACAATTTGACATGAGATGTGAGTGTGGACACAGAGCCAAACTGCATCAGAAGTGTTCTGTGGTTTTGTGATTAGGTGTCGGTATTTGGTGAGCTTGTGCCCCTGGACTGTGTGCTTCACCAGTGCTTCTCAGTCTTCGCCTTCTTAGGAAGGACAGGGTGAACTAAAGGAGCTGGCCTGGGTATTTCTCTTCCCCCAGGTCAGGTAGCCTCTCATGAAAAAACCCCAGCAGGATAGGATCTGGTTACCTAGTATTTCCTGAGGCGGACCTTGTAAAGAAGAGCAGAATGGGCCGAGGCGGGTGGATCACGAGGTCAGGAGATCAAGACCATCCTGGCTAACCTGGTGAAACCCCGTCTTTACTAAAAAAATACAAAAAATTAGCCGGGCATGGTGGCAGGCGCCTGTAGCCCCAGCTACTTGGGAGCCACTGCACTCCAGCCTGGGCGACAGAGCGAGACGCTGTCTCAAAAAAAAAAAAAAAAAAAAAAAAAAAAAAGAAGAACAGAATGCTTTGCTGTATCTCAGAATGGTTCCTTTTTCCCTTCTGCTTCAGGATTCATGAGGGGATTTTTCTTCCATAATTGCTCTGTCTTCCTGAGAGAGCTCCTAGAGGTAAGGTTCACAAAAGTGTAGGGACTCCCTTACGCTCGAGTCTCCCTGGCGATGTTCACTCTCAGCCTTGTCCATTCTGAGCCTCTCATAATTTGTTAATTGCAGGTTAGGCTTCCCTATTCTGGCACTGGTTCCTGTGTAGGTTTCTGCTTATAGGTTTTCTGCTCTGGTAAGTTGTGATTCTCTGTATGCACCTATCTGTCTCTCCAAGTTTTGGGACCATGGCTTTTCTTGTGAGCTCACCTCTTTGATGGATTTAAGAAGAGTTATTGATTTTTCTGTTTGTTTAGCTTTTTAGTTGTTAAGTTACAGTGGTGTGAACCCTGATAATCTGAGACTGGTCTCATTTAACTTTGAAAGTTTATTTTGCCAAGGTTGAAGATGAGTGCCTGTGACACAGCCCCAGGCAGTCCTGACAATGTGTGCGCAAGGGATTCAGAGCACAGTTTGTTTTCACACATTCTAGAGAGACATGAGACGTCAATCAACATATGCACGATGAACATCGGTTCAATCTGGAAAGGTGGGACAACTGGAAGCAAAAGAGGGAAGACTCGAAGCAGAGAGGGGACTTCCAGGTCATAGGTAGATAAGAGGCAAATGGTTATATTCTTTTGAGTTTCTGATGAGCCTCTTCAAATAAGGCAATCAGATATGCATTTATCTCATTGAGTAGAAGGATGACTTTGAATAGAATGGGAGGCAGGTTGGCCCTAAGCAGTTCCCAGCTTGACTTTTCCCTTTAGCCTAGTGATTTGAGGGTCCCAAGATGTATTTTCCTTCCACATTGGCAACTTCTAAGGTCTCCATGAGAAATCTATTTGTATATTTTTAATTAACATAAAAGAAAAATAAGTAGCTCACGTGGATTTGACATCACCAACTGAATATTTTTAGAATAAAACGGTATTTTTGTCACTTCTGAGTAGTTTTATGGTTCACCTTAAGAATTACAATATATCAACTGAATGAATATGACAGGTTTTACAGCAAATCCAGGGGATATGTTCCTGGGTTTATATAATTTGTGGCCCATCAGATCAATTAATGAAGTCTGGTCAAACTGCCAGTTGGTAAGCTGTTACAAAGCCTGCCTTATTTGCTCATATCCAACAGGTAAGACATCAGCCATCATGTAAAATATACTGAACAGGAAAATAACAGTTAAGCAGCATCCAGTCCCACAGTCTGATTTGAATCATTTCACTTGCTCAAGACAGAAATATAATTATGAAATAGTTTGCATTTCATTTTCCCTCTCTCTCCTTCTCTCTGTCACACACACACACACACACAAAACACACTCTATACACAACATATTCCATCTACCTAAAACACTGCAAGCCAAAGATTGTAACTAAAAGCATTTTCTCTTTGAAGAGTAATTGAGCTAATTTCATGCCTAATTGAAATAAAATATGTATCCCAAGTAGATACGTTTCCAGTAAGAACACAGATCAGGATAAAACTAAGGAGTAAAATAAGAACTTCTCAGAACATTTGCCCAAAAAAGGCTTTGACTGTTTTCTATTTATGTAGTTATTTATTTATTTATTTATTTATTTTTATTATACTTTAAGTTCTAGGGTACATGTGCACAATGTGTAGGTTTGTTACATATGTATACATGTGCCATGTTGGTGTGCTGCACCCATTAACTTGTCATTTACATTAGGTATATCTCCTTCCCCCTCCCCCCACCCCATGACAGGCCCTGGTGTGTGATGTTCCCTACCCTGTGTCCAAGTATTTTCATTGTTCAATCCCCACCTATGAGTGAGAACATGCGATGTCGGTTTTCTGTCCTTGCGATAGTTTGCTCAGAATGATGGTTTCCAGCCTCATCCATGTCCCTACAAAGGACAGGAACTCATCCTTTTTTATGGCTGCATAGTATTCCATGGTGTATATGTGCCATATTTTCATTTTTATTTTTTTGATGGAGTCTCACTCAGTTGCCCAGGCTGGAGTGCAGTGGCACATTCTCAGCTCACGGCAAGCTCTGCCTCCCGGGTTCACATCATTCTCCTGCCTCAGCCTCCCCAGTAGCTGGTACTACAGGTGCCCACCACCATGCCCGGCTAATTTTTTTTGTATTTTTAGTAGAGACGGGGTTTCACCATGTTAGCCAGGATGGTCTGGATCTCCTGACCTTGTGATCCACCTCACTCAGCCTCCCAAAGTGCTGGGATTACAGGCGTGAGCCACTGTGCCTGGCCCACATTTTATTAATCCAGTCTATCATTGTTGGACATTTGGGTTGGTTCCAAGTCTTTGCTATTGTGAATAGTGCCACAATAAACATATGTGTGCCTGTGTCTTTATAGCAGCATGATTTATAATCCTTTGGGTATAGACCCAGTAATGGAATGGCTGGGTCAAAAGGTATTTCCAGTTTTAGATCCTTGAGGAATCGCCACACTGTCTTCCACGATGGTTGAACTAGTTTACAGTCCCACCAACAGCGTAAAAGTGTTCCTATTTCTCCACATCCTCTCCAGCACCTGTTGTTTCCTGACTTTTTAATGATTGCCATTCTAACTGGTGTGAGATGATGAGCATTTTTTTCATGTGTCTGTTGGCTGCATAAATGTCTTCTTTTGAGAAGTGTATGTTCATATCCTTTGCCCACTTTTTGATGGGGTTGTTTGATTTTTTTCTTGTAAATTTGTTTAAGTTCTTTGGAGATTCTGGATATTAGCCCTTTGTCAGATGGGTAGATTATAAAAATTTTCTCCCATTCTCTAGGTTGCCTGTTCACTCTGACAGTAGTTTCTTTTCTTGTGCAGATTCCATTTGTCAATTTTGGCTTTTCTTGCCATTGCTTTTTGTGTTTTAGTCATTAATGAGATCCCATTCGTCAATTTTGGCTTTTGTTGCCATTGCTTTTTGTGTTTTGGCCATGAAGTCCTTGCCCATGCCTATGTCCTGAATGGTATTGCCTAGGTTTTCTTCTAGGGTTTTTATGGTTTTAGGTATAACATTTAAGTCTTTAATCCATCTTGAATTAATTTTTGTATAAGGTATAAGGAAGGGATCCAGTTTCAGCTTTCTACATATGGCTAGCCAGTTTTCCCAGAACCTTTTATTAAATAGGGAATCCTTTCCGCATTGCTTGTTTTTGTCAGGTTTGTCAAAGATCAGATGGTTGTAGGTGTGTGGTAATATTTCTGAGGGCTCTGTTCTGTTCCATTGATCTATATCTCTGTTTTGGTACCAGTACCATGCTGTTTTGGTTACTGTAGCCTTGTAGTATAGTTTGAAGTCAGGTAGCGTGATGCCTCCAGCTTTATTCTTTTGGATTAGGATTGTCTTGGCAATATGAGCTCTTTTTTGGGTTCCATATGAACTTTAAAGTAGTTTTTTTCCAATTCTGTGATGAAAGTCATTGGCAGTTTGATGGAGATGGCATTGAATCTATAAATTACCTTGGGCAGTATGGCCATTTTCACAGTATTGATTCTTCCTATCCATGAGCATGGAATGTTCTTCCATTTGTTTGTGTCCTCTTTTATTTCGTTGAGCAGAGGTTTGCATCTCTCCTTGAAGAGGTCCTTCACATCCTTTGTAAGTTGGATTCCTGGGTATTTTGTCCTCTTTGAAGCAATTGTGAATGGGTGTTCACTCTTGATTTGTCTCTCTGTTTGTCTATTATTGATGTATAGGAATGCTTGTGATTTTTGCACATTGATTTTGTATCCTGAGACTTTGCTGAAGTTCCTTATCAGCTTAAGGAGATTTTGGGCTGAGACGATGGGGTTTTCTAAATATACAATCATGTCATCTGCAAACAGGGACAATTTGACTTGCTCTTTTCCTAATTGAATACCCTTTATTTCTTTCTCTTGCCAGACTGCCCTGGCCAGAATTTCCAACACTATGTTGAATATGAGTGGTGAGAGAGGGCATCCCTATCTTGTGCCAGTTTTCAAAGGGAATGCTTCCAGTTTTTGCCCATTCAGTATGATATTGGCTGTGGGTTTGTCATAAATAGCTCTTATTATTTTGAGATACGTCCCATCAATACCCAGCTTATTGACAGTTTTTAGCATGAAGAGCTGCTGAATTTTGTCAAAGGCCTTTTCTGCATCTATTTAGATAATCATATGGTTCTGTTTATATGATGGATTACGTTTATTGATTTGCGTATGTTGAACCAGCCTTGCATCCCAAGGATGAAGCCAACTTGATCATGGTGGATAAGCTTTTTGATGTGCTGCTGGATTTGGTTTGCCAGTATTTTATTGAGGATTTTTGCATCGATGTTCATCAGGGATATTGGTCTAAAATTCTCTTTTGTTGTTGTGTCTCTGCCAGGCTTTGGTATCAGGATGATGCTGGCCTCATAAAATGAGTTAGGGAGGATTCCCTCTTTTTCTATTGATTGGAATAGTTTCAGAAGGAATGGTACCAGCTCCTCTTTGTACCTCTGATAGAATTCGTCTGTGAATCTGTCTGGTCCTGGACTTTTTTTGGTTGGTAGGCTATTAATTATTGCCTCAATTTCAGAGCCTGTTATTGGTCTATTCAGGGATTCAAATTCTGCCTGGTTTAGTCTTGGGAGGGTGTATGTGTCCAGGAATTTATCCATTTCTTCTAGATTTTCTAGTTTATTTGCAGAGGTGTTTATAGTATTCTCTGTTGGTAGCTTGTATTTCTGTGGGATTGGTGGTGATATCCTCTTTATCATTTTTTATTGCATCTATTTGATTCTTCTCTCTTTTCTTCTTTATTAGTCTTGCTAGTGATCTATCAATTTTGTTGATCTTTTCAGAAAACCAGCTCCTGGATTCATTGATTTTTTGGAAGGGTTTTTTGTGTCTCTATCGCCTTCAGTTCTGCTCTGATCTTAGTTATTTCTTGCCTTCTTTTGTCTTTTGAATGTGTTTGCTCTTGCTTTTCTAGTTCTTTTAATTGCGATGTTAGAGTGTCAACTTTAGATCTTTCCTGCTTACCCTTGTGGGCATTTAGTGCTATAAATTTCCCTCTACACACTGCTTTAAATGTGTCCCAGAGATTTTTGTATGTTGTGTCTTTGTTCTCATTGGTTTCAAAGAACATCTTTATTTCTGCCTTCATTTCGTTATGTACCCAGTAGTCATTCAGGAGCAGGTTGTTCAGTTTCCATGTAGTTGAGCAGTTTTGAGTGAGTTTCTTAATCCTGAGTTCTAGTTTGATTGCCCTGAGAGACAATTTGTTATAATTTCTGTTTTTTACATTTGCTGAGGAGTGCTTTACTTCCAACTATGTGGTCAGTTTTGGAATAAGTGCAATGTGGTGCTGAGAAGAGTGTATATTCTGTTGATTTAGAGTGGAGAATTCTGTAGATGTCTATTAGGTCTGCTTGGTGCAGAGCTGAGTTCACTTCCTGGATATCCTTGTTAATTTTCTGCCCCGTTGATCTGTCTAATGTTGACAGTGGGGTGTTAAAGTCTCCCATTATTATTGTGTGGGAGTCTAAGTCTCTTTGTAGATCCCTAAGGACTTGCTTTATGAATCTGGGTGCTCCTGTATTGGGTGCATATATGTTTAGGACAGTTAGCTCTTCTTGTTGAATTGATTCCTTTACCATTTATGTAAGGGCCTTCTTTGTCTCTTTTGATCTTTGTTGGTTTAAAGTCTGTTTTGTCAGAAACTAGGATTGCCACCCCTGCTTTTTTTTGTTTTCCATTTTCTTTGTAGATCTTCCTCCATCCGTTTATTTCGAGCCTATGTGTGTCTCTGCACATGAGATGGGTCTCCTAAATACAGCACACTGATGGGTCTTGACTCTTTATCCAATTTGCCAGTCTGTGTCTTCTAATTGGAGCGTTTAGCCCTTTTACATTTAAGGTTAATATTGTTATGTGTGAACATGATCCTGTCATTATGATGTTAATTGGTTATTTTGCTCGTTAGTTGATGCAGTTTCTTCCTAGCCTCGATGGTCTTTACAATTTGGCATGCTTTTGCAGTGGCTGGTACTGGTTGTTCCTTTCCATGTTTAGTGCTTCCTTCAGGAGCTCTTGTAAGGCAGGTCTGGTAGTGACATAATCTTTCAGCATTTGCTTGTCTGTAAAGGATTTTATTTCTCCTTTGCTTATGAAGCTTCGTTTGGCTGGATATGAAATTCTGGGTTGAAAATTATTTTCTTTAAGAATGTTGAATATTGGCCCCCACTCTCTTCTGGCTTGTAGAGTTTCTGCTGAGAAATCCACTGTTAGTCTGATGGACTTCCCTTTGTGGATAACCTGACCTTTCTCTTTGACTGCCCTTAACATTTTTTCCTTCATTTCAACTTTGGTGAATCTGACAATTATGTGTCTTGGAGTTGCTCTTCTCGAGGAGTATCTTTGTGGCGTTCTCTGTATTTCCTGAATTTGAATGTTGGCCTGCCTTGCTAGATTGGGGAAGTTCTCCTGGATAATATCCTGAAGAGTGTTTTCCAACTTGGTTCCATTCTCCCTGTCACTTACAGGTACACCAATCAGACAGATTTTGTCTTTTCACATAGTCCCATATTTCTTGCAGGCTTTGCTCATTTCTTTTTACTCTTTTTTTCTCTAAACTTCTCTTCTCACTTCATTTCATTCATTTGATCTTCAATCACTGATACCCTTTTTCCACTTGATTGAATCAGCTACTGAAGCTTGTGGATCCATCACATAGTTCTCATGCCATGGTTTTCAGCTCCGTCAGGTCATTTAAGATCTTCTCTACACTGTTTATTCTAGTTAGCCATTCATCTAATCTTTTTTCAAGGTTTTTAGCTTCTTTGCAATGAGTTCGAACATCCTCCTTCAGCTCGGAGAAGTTTGTTATTACCGATGGTCCAGCTCTGTTCTGTTGCTGGCAAGGAGCTGTGTTCCTCTGGAGGAGAAGAGACTCTCTGATTTTTAGAATTTTCAGCTTTTCTGCTCTGGTTTCTCCCCATCTTTGTGGTTTTATCTACCTTTGGTCTTTGATGATGGTGACCTACAGATGGGGTTTTGGTGTGGATGTCCTTTCTGTTTGTTAGTTTTCCTTCTAAGAGTCAGGACCCTCAGCTTCAGGTCTGTTGGAGTTTGCTGGAGGTCCACTCCGGACCCTGTTTGCCTGGGTATCACTAGCGGAGGCTGCAGAACAGCAAATATTGCAGAACAGCAAATGTTGCTTCCTGATCCTTCCTCTGGAAGCTTCGTTCTCAGAGGGGCACCCAGCCATATGAGATGTCAGTCGGCCCCTACTGGGAGGTGTCTCCCAGTTAGGCTACTCGGAGGTCAGGGACCCAATTGAGGAGGCAGTCTGTCCATTCTCAGATCTTAAACTCCATGCTGGGAGGACCACTACTGTCTTCAAAGCTGTCAGACAGGGAGGTTTAAGTCTGCAGAAGTTTCTGCTGCCTTTTGTTCAGCTATGCCCTGTGTCCAGAGGTGGAGTCTACAGAGGCCTCATTGAGCTGCGGTGGGCTCCACCTCCAGTTCAAGCTTCCCAGCCACTTTGTTTACCTACTCAAGCCTCAGCAATGGCAGATGCCCCTTCCCCAGCCTCGCTGCCACCATGCAGTTTGATCTCAGGGTGTTGTGCTAGCAGTGAGCGAGGCTCTGTAGGCGTGGGACCCTCCAAGCCAGGCACAGGATATAATCTCCTGATCTGCCATTTGCTGAAACTGTTGGAAAAGTGCAGTATTAGGGTGGGAGTGTCCTGATTTTCCAGGTACCTTTTGTCACGGCTTCCCTTGGCTAGGAAAGGAAATTCCCCGACACCTTGTGCTTCCCAGGTGATGCGATGCCCCGCCCTGCTTCGGCTCATGCTCTGACAAGCCGCAGTGAGATGAACCGAGTACCTCAGTTGGAAATGAAGAAATCACCCGTCTTCTGCATCACTCATGCTGGGAGCTGTAGACTGGAGCTGTTCCTATTCGCCCATCTTCTCGCTTTGACTATTTTCTACAAGGAACCCAAATCTTACAACTAAAAAAGAAATTCAAAGCACTAGAAGGCAAAGAAATAGAGAAAGATAATTCAGAAAACAAGGGAAAAGAGTGATCAATATAATAAGACGTTGAATGAAAGACAATTTTGCAGAGTTGAGTGGGAGTCTGATGACAGTGGGTAAAGAGCCAAAGGACAGGTAAGAAAATGAAATTAAAAGCTGTCTTTTTTTTTTATTATACTTTAAGTTTTAAGGTACATGTGCACAATGTGCAGGTTAGTTACATACGTATACATGTGCCATGCTGGTGCGCTGCACCCATTAACTCGTCAGTTAGCATTAGGTGTATCTCCCAGTGCTATCCCTCCCCCCTCCCCCCACCCCACAACAGTCCCCAGAGTGTGATGTTCCCCTTCCTGTGTCCATGTGTTCTCATTGTTCAATTCCCACCTATGAGTGAGAATATGCGGTGTTTGGTTTTTTTGTCCTTGCGATAGTTTACTGAGAATGAGGATTTCCAATTTCATCCATGTCCCTACAAAGGACATGAACTCATCATTTTTTATGGCTGCATAGTATTCCATGGTGTATATGTGCCACATTTTCTTAATCCAGAAAAAAAAAAAAAGAAAAAAAGCTGTCAGTTTTTTCATTGAAGGACGTGAGAAGCAATGTGGGCAGCATCATTTCAGGGATTAAGAATGACTGTGCAAGCGGGAGGAGACATGAGATGGGTCTGAAATGCCTCTCACAGGTGAAGGAAGAAAAGATTGACAAGGGACATAAAGAAATGCTGCCAGACACTGACATGGGTTTGTAGAAGCACAAGTACTCCCTGTAAAAAATTGAGGAGAACCATGTCTGGGGAGATCATTCCTTTCTATATGAGGGTTTCCAGCATGTGATTCAGTCATGGACCTGGGAACTTTAATGTCCTGCAAAAGCACAAGAGGAAGATCGTTGGATGAGACCATGTTGTTAGAAACACATCAGCACACAGCTCCAGGGGTTCAAAGTTGGCTGGAGGTCGAGGTTGGAATATGTCCTGGGAACTGGAATAGGATCTACAGGAACTGGAATATGCCATTAGGGAAAAGTGCCCTCACCAACAGGCCCACCTAAAGATTCTGAGAACTAGATTCCTTCGTTACTATCAGCACTCATTTTTACTTCCCATGCAATGGTCTGTGAGCAGTTTCTAGGATTTGGAAAACACAGACTCAACACACACCAGGGATAACACAGATAAACTTCATGTTAGCATCTCTCAAGACATTTCTGGAACAAATTTAAAAAGTTTTCTCTGTAAGTAACTCATGTTTTGGAGGTGCTTCAAGCTGGAACTGATGTCTTGAATCCAGGAGGAAGCAGCAGCAATATAAAACCTGGACAGTAGGTTAAGAGGAGAATAAATTCAGACCATGGGTTTGTTTGGTTTTGCCACTGAAAAGAGAAGCTAGCAGGACCTCACAGCCAAACAATGTGGAGATGGCCACAATTTGACAGTTGGCACATTTCTGTCATCAGAGAACATCATGGGGTACAACCTAGTCTTATGAAAATGAGCAATTTCCCCATAGGCACTTCTCTGGATTCTACTTTAACTCCTAACAGTTTCTGTTTAGACTGCCTTGAACAGAATTATGGAGGAGTTGTTGGGTGATTATAATCAAGCATCATAAATAGAACACCCAATCTTCTCATTTGTGCTTTCTCTTAAAATGCACATTTTTAATGAAATACATGAAAGCAATTTTTTCTTTTTTTTAATCGTACACAAGAAAATAATCCAGTAAAACCCTTACAAGAAAATGAAATCTAAGCTCCATCTACTAAATTGTTGGTATCCGAACTCTTATAAAAACTGTTTATTATATTTGCTTTCATTCGGGCCCGAGTGAACATTTTCTGCATCTTGGCTTATCTCTTACTGGCTATTGCTCTTTACTATGCAGAGAACAATTTAACGGGATTCCAGTTCCCTCACTATGACCTCACCCACGCAAACTGTGTCTTCACCAAAGTTATTTGGGACTCTTCTTTGGGGCCAATCTACCTGCTATATGCAATCACTTTGCCGCTTGATTCTAAACTCATACACTTGGTATCTCTTCTTTATGGTGAATTATTCCACATTTTGTAAGACGAATTTTAAAAATTGTACCAAGCTTGCTTTTCTGCTGAATATTTTAATGCCACCAAACACACAGAACACATCACAAACAGGTTATATGGAGTTAGTCGTTTGGGAGGAGTGAAGAGGAGGTGGTTTACCCCAAAGTTCAAGCCTAACGGCTTTTCTTTTTCTTTTCTTTTCTTTCTTTCTTTCTCTCTCTGTTTTTTTGTTTTTTGTTTTCTTTTTGTTGTTGTTGTTTTTTTGAGACAGGATCCCACTGTTTCACCCAGGCTGGAGTGAAGTGGCATGATCTTGGCTCACTGCAACCTCTGCCTCCTGGGCTCAAGCAATCCTCCCACACCAGCCTCCCAAGTAGCTGGGACCACAGACGCACACATTCAGTTAGTTTATTTCTTTGTTGTTGTTGTTATTTTGTAGAGACAAAGTCTCCCTATATTTCCCAGACTGATCTCAAACTCCTGGACTAAGTCAAGCTATCTACCCATCTCAGCCTCCCAAAGGGCTGGTACTACAGGTGTGAGCCATTCCACCCAGCTAGATTTTCCAGTTACTTACAGAAACCACAGGTCCCAGAAGTTCTCACTGAATTTTGAGGAGTATAAGTAATATAAATATCTCATCCATAACAGCTATTGAGCTGGATGGAATTGTGTCCTCCAAAATTGATACGTTGAAGTAAGTCTAAACTCCCAGTGTGACTGTATTTGGAGACAGGCCTATAAAAAGGTGATCAAGGTTAAAATAGGTCATAAGGGTGGGGCCCCAGTACAATAGAACTAGTGTCCTTACAAGATGAGCAGGGTACATCAGAGCTTTCTCTGTCTCTCTCTTTATGGGCAAACGAGGAGGAGCCATGTGAGCACATAGTCAAAAGCATCGTGTATGACGTGGTGAGTGGCCACTCACTGGACGCTGAATCTGCTGGTGCCTTGATCTTGGACTTCTCCGTCTTCAGGGTGGTAGGAAATAAATTCCTGATGTTTATAAGCCACCCAGTCTATGGTATTCTCCTACAGCAGCCTGAATAGTCCAAGACAAGTTGATAAAGATCAAAAGCAAGTCTGACTTGAGATTCTGAAAGAACAATATCTTATTTTTAATTGTTTTCAGCTATCAAATCAGAAGTTCATAAACAATAAACACCATTAACAATATTTCTACATGGAAATTCAGTAATGTTTTTTTATTATACTTTGAGTTCTAGGGTACATGTGCACAACGTGCAGGTTTGTTACATATGTATACATATGCCATGTTGGCGTGCTGCACCCATTAACTCTCATTTACATTAGGTGTTCCTCCTATAAGGATGTAGCCAGCCATAGTGGCATGTTCCTGTAATCCCAGCTACTTGGGAGGTGAAGCAGGAGAATCGCTTGAACCCGGGAGGCAGAGGTGGCGGCCAAGATTGTGCCACTGCACTCCAGCCTGGTGACAGAGCAAGACTCTGTCCTACCCACCCCCCTCAAAAAAAAAAAAAAAAGGATGCATTTCTCTGAAGTATTCGGCTCATAATCAAAATGTTTTAAAAATTACCTTACTCTTGATTACATTTAACAAATGCCAAATGGCCATTACAATCCGATTTCCGTATGGAATATTCACATGGTGTGCACTCATATCCTTAAACAAGGACACCTGTTTTTGTATCCCTTTAGCTATGGCAGTTGTGGTGGGGGCTACTACTGTTTTGCTTTAATGCCTTGGTTCTAGCTAAGTATAATAGTCAGCTTATGCTCTCATATCTGGGTCCATTGGCTTTACAGCTGAGACAATTTACTCTTGCCTTTCAGTTCAGCCCCATAGTATCATCTTCTAATCCTGATTCTCTCTCTCTGGCTTAGCTCAGCACAAGGAAGATACAACATTCAATTGACCAGCTACAGATCTGTAGCTGTGTTGATGGTATTAGCCTGGTTCTAGAAACTGGGGTTATTGCCTGGATTCATGCTTTTATATCCTTTGGATCAAGTCATATGCTGAAAGAAAACAAAATTAGCCATTGAGTTGTCAAAATATTACAGCCCAAAGGACTCTTAAGAGAAATATAGGCTATTGGCCACATTTTATGCATGAGGTTATAAAAATACAATTGCAGGTTCGCTCAAACTTTTTTTTTCTTTGCGGTGGAGTCTCTCTCTGTTGCCTAGGCTGGAGTGCAGTGGCGCGATCTCGGCTCATTGCATCTTCTGCCTCTGGGTCCAAGCAATTCTCCTGTCTCCACCTCCCGAGTAGCTGGAATTACAGGCACACGCCACCATACCCAGCTAATTTTTTTATTTTTAGTAGAGACAGGGTTTCACTCTGTTGCCCAGGTTGGTCTTGAACTCCTGACCTCAGGTGATCCCCCCACCTTGGCCTCCCAAAGTGCTGGGATTACAGGCATGAGCCACCGCACCTGGCCCAGCCTTCACTTTTTTTTGCCTTCTCCACTTGAGTCTACTCTTCAGGTCCTTAACTGGGACACCATGGCCGGTGCTCCTAGAGTCATGTCTATGTGCTGATTTGGGGTTATGACAATGTATTCACCAATCTGAGCCAAGAGGAAAATTAGAACAAAGAAGCAGCATTTTTTAAAAGTGGATTTGTACAGTTTGCAGAGCCACCAGTAGACCATGATTCTTGATCATCTTGAAGTAAAATATAATTTCTTGTGTGTTTTGATGTGACAGTAGGTTGCAGGGAGATGTTAAATGTTTGATAAACTCACCTCTGGTAAAATTCAAAATCAGATGAAAAGTTTGTGGTGATCCCCAATATGTTTAAATGTTACTGGACACCCAATTCGTATATTCAGAAATCAGTGCTCTGGAGCCCTGGGTTTCATGTTTCTTTCCTGCCCCACACCTAAGGGAAGCTGCATCCTTCTGACCCTGAGAGTGAGCACAGTGACCTCTGTGAGACGGCCATGATATCTGTGGGACTGTTGTGACCTCTGTGGGAAGCCTGTGACCTCTTGGGACTGCTGTGACCTCTGTAAGATGACTGTGGCCTCTCTGGAATCACCATGAGCCCCTGGCCCCTCCTGGATCCAGCTCCCAGGGCTTCACTACACTCCCTCAGTGCACGTGCCTCAGCCCATCAATCCATTCATTGCTTTGACTTTTGCAATGAACAATTATTTCACGATGGCTTTCTTTTACCGTTTTTACTCCAATGTATTATGCATATCCTTCTGTGTCATTACTAGAAGACTAACTGCTTTTACAGCATAAGTGTCTGTTATAACTACATCAAGAAGATGAAGTGCATTTTTCAGTCATTCTATGGTTGATGAGCATTTACATTTTTTCCTACTTCTTGTTAACCTGAAGAAGGAGGGCTGGATTCTGGATAGGCAAAAGCATCTGACATTTACTATCAGCACAGAATTTCATTTTCCTCTTAAGTAACAAATCCTCTGCTTCTTACTTTTCATTCCATTAATTTTTTTCATAGCACCTTTCTTTATCATCATGCTTTGTAGTAAAAGCACTTACATACTTCTGGTGATCCTTTTTACCGTCTTGACCACCTGTTCTCTTCTTCCTCTAACTCAATTTTTCCCCATTTCTCACTTATTTGATATTATTTCTGATCTCTACCACTGATCTCATTTGCTGTCTGTGCTTCATCTCACATCTTAAAATGATGCTCAAATTTATATCTCAAGTTTTCACTTTTCTCTTTAACTTCTAACCAACATTTACAGCTTTTTGCTGCATATGTCCATGTGAATATTGTATACATGTAAAATGACCAAATATGAACACATTGTTTTCCTTCTATGTCCCCGTCTTAGTTGACTTAATGCATTAATCTAAAATTCCATCCCAGAAAGCTCAAACCATCCCTGTCACCCTTCCTCTGAATCCCTTCTCTAATGTCCATTCACACAGCCCCCATTGTATTCCTCTGAATTATTATTAAAAGGTTATGCAAGCTTTCTCCAGTCTATCTCATTCTCCTATCTGTTCTTGACACCATTATTATGTCTTTGCTAACAGATAGTCCTTCCCCAGTATCTCGCTGTCCCCAAGATATTGATGGTTCCACATTGCCTAAGATTCTAATTATCTAGGGATCAACATATACATGTTTTTATGGACTTTTTATTTTCATCATGAATACCCTCACTTCACTACATTTTGTCATCAGTAACTATTAGTGACCATCTTGCAAAAAGGATTTGCAATTTTTTATGGCTCCACCACATACTCTTACGGCCAATTTTTGCTTTTTTAAGTTTATTTATATCTTAATGTCCACTTTTCTATAAAATTTCAGCAGATCTCTAGTGTGGCAAAATAAATTTATGTATTTTATAATCTGCCTAGTTGATTCTTAAGATCAGCTAGTTTGGGAACCACTACAATAAATACCACTTTGCATCAAAAGTACACTTAACCTCATAGTGAATCCTGTGGTTATCTTTCTTTCTGTTAATTAGGTAACTACTTTAGGATTGGAACACTGTGTTGTTATCTATTGATTTATTCCTAATATACTAAAATTGTAGTCTCCTACATATGATGGATGTTAAGTAATTACTTAATAGAGAAAAACAGACTGTAAATATGTAGATACATACATAGTGGAATTCAGAAACAACAGTTGGAATGCAGATTTTCAAATGATTAAGTAAAATTTGCAATGTAGAGTCCAGTATCTGGGTATGAGTTTATAAGAGGATACCTAATCTGAAGATTTTTATTATTTTCAAGATATCTTCTCTCTCCCGTAGTGATATTCTTAGCCTTAAAGTGTAGAAATAAGGTCTTTGATCCACATCGTCACATTGACCTACTTCCTCAATTATTTCTTATGAACCTAAACTTCTGTTATTTCTGTTTTCTTTTAGCACCTCTTTCTAGTCAAATCTCACTTTATCTCCTCATCACAACTGTTTCTTCAGCTGTCTCCAAACCTTTTGATCTAAGGAGTTCGATTTACGAAACACAATTTTTTATCATCTAATTGCTCCTTTCCAAAGCTGCTTCCAAAATGCATACAAAATATAATATATGACACCACAAGCTGGAAATGAGTAATTAGAAGTACTTTACTAATTAAGTTTTGCAGCTAATTATATATTGTAAGAAACCACAAATCCTACACCCAAATTTAACAGAACTAGTTAGATTCGAAATTAAACAGATGTTCCTTTTGGGTTGGTCTTCAAACACGACAGTGGTCACACTGCTGTCTTTTCATAGACACAGGCAATGAGAATCTGTGCATTTAAAGAATAACGACTTCCTTTTCTTAGGCTGCTCAGCGTGTCCAAGTGAAGACACGACTACAGAGCAGTGGCCAGAAACTTCAACAACACAATCCAATATGGAACACAGCATTCTGCCTCCCCCACCCCCCGCCGTATTCTCTATATGCTCTATGTTGTTTCTCTATGTTCTCTTTAGTCCTGAGTGCACCATTTAATCAACACATTTTTAAAGCACCTATTATGTGCTGCATAGGGTTACAATGTTAGGAAAACAAAGCATTTGTCCTTGAGAAGTTCTCAGTATAATGGGAGATATAGGAATAAAAATGCTAATTAAAATGCAGTTCTTTTATTGCTAAAAAGTATGTCTAAAGGATCGTGACTGAAAAAATTCATTTTGATATGATTCACTTTATCAAGAATTTTTAGAAAAAAAAATCTTACGCCTTACTATCACAGTAACTCTTTAAGGGGGGCACTACTTTCACCACTAGTTTCCACATGAAGAAATGGACATTTAGAGCAATTTAGATGTTTTTGCAGATTTGTATGTCTAGTGAATGAAGGAAGTTAAATATAATTCCCAAACTGTTGAAATCTAAGTCCAACATTCTTTTCACTTCTACATTGGAGTTGTACACTCAGAAATATTAGTTTAACTATCCTAGACTTCCAGTGAAGGACGTAGAGAGGAGTTACTTTGGTGCACACACACCTATAAGAATGCACACACACACACACACCACATTTCTGAGAATATGACTTCTTATATAAAAATCAGAATTTAGAGTAGTAAAATGTAAACTCAAGCTGTTGAGAAAATGTAGGATTACAAGGAAATTATTTAATTTTATTCAACAAAAATGCTCATCAATTTTAAAAATTGTCTACTCTGCTAGGCACCAAGGTTTATCCCTTCAACATTTGTGCAACAAACTTGCACAGAGAAAGTTCTTGACCAAAAGAGGAAACAAAAAAATTTATAGAAATGTATTATAATAAATTCTATTAACAGGCAGACACCCTACAAGCAGATGAAGGATGACGAAAACCATCTTATTCTGTTCAGGGTATAGGGAGTGGGAGTTAGGCAAGCTTTCGCAGAGAAGATAGTACTTACATGAAGTTTTGAGGGTATAACAGTGAAGAAGAGTTACTTATGAGACAAATGAGGAAATAATAATATTGTTCTAGGTTATATCACATGCAAAACAAGGAACTTAGCTCAATTGGTAAAAATATAATTTATTGAGAATATTTGCCGTCACTTTTAAATGATCAGTTAGTCAATTTTTGAGAAGCTGAGAAGCCTCCAAATAACTTATATGCTTAATATTGAACTATCTTCATGTAATTTTTAGAAATTTCACCTTGTCACTCAAATGACAGAAAGATGATTGTTAATTGCCATGTCCCCTTCACTGCTGTCAGTGACACCTCATGCTATGGAATAGTTGGCAGATAGCATGCTCATCATAGCTGCCAAGAAGTTCCAGAGCTGGAACCGGAAGATCTGCCACTGTCATACCGATTATTTATTCTCTTCTTTTTCTTAGAAGTCATTGGTCAGGGATCACAACTACTCAACAGCCTCCCAAAGTGGAAAGCACACTCAGCCTTCTGATTTCACAATCTTCCTTAGTTTTCAAATAGAACATTTAGCTGACTAATGGAGTTTTCACTTTTCAACCGGTGGTTCAGATGTCATAGTCACAAAATGCATTTTTGCCTTGGTGGCTAACATATGGTATTGTACCAGCAGCAGTCGGCCATTCAAGAGTGTTATTTTCCTTTCTGAGTAGGTTTACCTGGCTCCTATTCCTCTTGTTCACTGGGGAAGAAATAATTACTCATCTCCCAGCTCCTTTGATGAGTTCACAGGACATACATTGTAACCCCAGAGACCTAGACAACTCTTATTTATTTCCTTTGCAGGTCAAGGCATGTTCTTTGCAGTTCTGCATGATGTGGAAGTTAAGTCACCACTTAAATTTCTTCCTGTAAATAAGACTCATTAACGGTGGTGACCTGAGAACACTTTCAATTTAAGATGCTGCCCAGTGAGGAGAGTCCATAGATTAACCCTGCTGCTGCTGCAGATTCAGCCTCCCTCTGCTTTTTACTCAGAGACTCACGTTTGGCTCCCCAGATAAAAGAGAAACTCTTTCACCTTCCTCCACATCTACTTACTTCTTTTTATCTGAACCTGAGATTTGATGTTTACATTTAAAAACAGAAAGAGGAAATGATCAAGAAATGTGGGTTTGGTGTTCTGACGAACCATGGGAAAAGGCCATGGAAATTAACTTCACAGGTGCCACAATCCCTAGTGAGGTATCATTCTTGGGAATCACTCAGGAAAACACCTCAGCCACATAATTCTGAAATAAATATTTCAATTTTAAACTTAAAAAAATCAATAATTCAATTTTTAAAGTGTCCTGGAAAATCTCTAAATGTATAGTAATTTATTTTAATAACACTCAAACTCACCTTATTTAACTTATGCATATTTTATTAGAAGAGATAGATTTTCAGAGTGGAAAAATCTTTCAAATTTCTTGTCGAGGACAGAAAATAAGGCATCTTTGTGTTTATGAAACTGATTGACACGGATGTTCTTTTTGTATATTTTAATGGACTGTATGTAATAGCAAGGTGAAATTGACCTGGAAGCCAAAATGCTTTGGACTGAGGCAAAAGAATACCACAAGTGAAAACTGGAATTACACTAACAGCAACCCTTAACTGCCACTGTCATTTCCAATCTTTTCCTGAGAATAACATGTAAAACCAGGTGTGATTCTTATAGACAGGAAAATAAAATAAAATAAGTACTTGTTTATGCTAGGACCAATTCTACAGGATTGTAAATCTATTTATTTTCCAGTCCTCCAAAAAGTTTTTATTTGTATCAAGTTATAAAAATACCCTAGACATACCTATATGTTCTAATGCAATATTAATCTTTTACCTTTGAAAACATCCTACACCACCACCAAACACTAGGTATAAATGAGTCACACATTTCTGGAAGTTGTGATGTAACTCCTGGCTTGGCTGGAGAAAGAAGATTTTCTGCCAAGACGATAAGGAGAGTACTTTCTGAGAGTGGTTTTGTAGTGATCAGCCTTGTTGAGGGGCAAAAAAATCATGTCTAAAATGAGCATGATCAGAAAGAATATTAACTAGAAGAAGTGGATAGCATATGGTGTGTTTTCAGAGATGCTGCAAGCCCCAGATTACCAATATATTTGAAATTTCCTCTATGATAGCTTCTCTTTGGAATAAATCATTATTCTTCATCTCTGGGAAGATCAAATGCTAATTCAGGAGATATTTGTAAGTAGACATCAAATTCTAAATATCTGTAAGTATAAAAGTACTCATCCATATGATTCCATCTTTTATCAGGTTTACCAGCATGCCCAAGAGGCAGAATCTAAAATACATAAAATAATTGGAGAATAATTACATGTTAAACAGTGTGAAACGCAGGACTGTAAAGAGCTCAGTCGTAAAAAATACTATCCTGCACTAGCAAAGGCATAGGAAATTGCACTTGTAAATAATATGTAGGATTTACACAATCCAAAAAGACTAAAACCAGAATTTCAGGAAGACGAAATAGTATTAGTGGGAGAAAAAATGGTTACAGGAACCCAGAATATACGACAGAAAGTAAGCAGAATTGCTTGACCAAAATGGAGTTTTAAGAGTTAAAATGTTATGAAAAATACTGGGAAATACAAATCACATTCAGAGCTGGTGCTAGAGAACTCTTATGTAAACATATGGTATGATTTTAGATCTTTACACTAGTATGTTTTGACAAAATTATCCAGAAGTGACATGGAAGAAGGATAAGACAGAGGGAGTGACCCATAGCCAAGGTAACAAGGTAGGTACTTTATACTAATCCAGACCATGATCATTATTTTCATTGTCTGGAAACCAGAACAGTGTCTGCCTCATCATAATTCTTAAATAATATTTTTTCCTTTTGAATTAATAACAAATGTACATGACCTTCCTGAGTCACTGGGATTTTGAAAGAACCAAATTGAAAATGCCTTCAAAACCTTAAAGCACAATCCAAATATGAGTTGTTATTTTATTAAATAACGAATAAGAGGACTAGATGTGGAAGAGAACAGTAGAGCCATCTCAAAATTTTTTAAATGAGAGAAGACAAAAGCTGGTGTCCTTGCAAAGTAGTATAAAGTGGGCTTGTTTTGATGAGATCAATGAGAAGCAAAATCTTTAGATCTCACAAGAAATAAGAGCATATCTCATGAAGATGTTTTATGGAGTAAAGCACAGGTGAGAGAACCGAATATAAACTGAGATGAGAGTAATAGGAAATATTCATTGTTTAAGATATGCCAGGTATCGTGACAATCATATTAATATTGCGTTCACGATGTTAATTTTGTCCTGTAGTTCTGACACAACTGTAAGAGGTGGATATTGTCACTTATTGTCAACATCTCCCCTAAGGTTCCAGCACCTCTAAGAAGTGAAGTTAGGATTCATGACTAGCCAGTCTGATTCAGAGCCTACGCATGTGTCACTCCACTCAAATAGGGATGGTTATAATAGTGGGATTAAGCTCACAAAGATAATTTGATACATGCAGAGAGTAAGCCAGATCTGTAAACATGGCCTCTGTATTCACCTATTATTTAGGTTCCTAGAAAATGAAGTACCAATAAGTCAGGGAATAAGTGCTTAGGGAAGAGGAGGGGAAAAACTAGGAGAATACGATGCCTTGAAAACCAAAATGCACTGTGTTCATTATAGCCTGCTTGTGTGTAATCTCCTTAACAATTATAGAGGGAATCTCTTCAGAAAGGTAGGCTAGGGAATTGGGAGACTAGACAGGTAGATCCTAATGAGCATGTAGGTTGTATAAATCAATGATTCTCAACTGAAGCAATTTTGCCACCCACGCAATGTTAGCAATATCTGAGGATGCTTTTGATTTTCAAAACTTGGGTGGGGGAGTTACTAGCATCTAGTGAATAGAGACCAGGAATGCTGCAAATATCCTACAATGCATAGAGGGCAGCTCCATAACAGATGGTGTCCAGGCCCAAATGTCAACAGAGCCAGGCTGAGAAATCTTTCTATGGATGCATCTAAAGTCCAGGTAGCAACTCACAGAGCAAAAGTGTAGTGTAACACTGAAATACCCTGGGCATTTAAGAAAAGATTATGGAATGTGAGGGTCACAAAGTGCCAAGTCTAATGTGTTGTCTGTACCAGACCTACCTTAGGCAGCTCCAGAGCTTCTGTTGGCCACATTTCTCCCTGACACTGTGTTGCTTTGCTCAGTGATATGTCCTGGTTCTGTGTCCCCAACCAAATCTCATCTTGAATTATAATTTGAATTGTAATCTCTGTGTCTTGGGGAGGCACCTTGCGGGAGGTGATTAGATCATGGAGGGGGGCGCCCCATGCTGTTCTCATGATAGTGAGTGAGTTCTCATGAGATATGATGGCTTTATAAGGGACTTTTCCCCTTCACTCTGCACTTATCTCTCCTGCTGCCATGTGAAAAAGGACATGTTTGCTTCCCCTTCCCCCATGATTGTTAAGTTTCCTGAAGACTCCCCGGCCATGTGGAACTGTCCGTCATTTAAACCTCTTTCCTTTACAAATTACCCAATTTTGGATATTTCTTCATAGAAGCATGAAAATGAGCTAGTACACTCAGCCTTAGCTGATGCTTAAAGATAACTAACTTTGTTTAGTCTCTTCAATCTCACTGTCTGTGGCTGGCCAATATCATTTGCCACATTTCTAGCTCATCTCCACACTTCCTCATTGTATAGACCCCCGTGCCATAAGGCAGTGTCTCTGTTCTCAAGATGATGCTGAAGGCAGCACACTTGTGCTTGCTGGACACGCAACAGGTCATTCTATTGCCTCTCGTGAAGCAGTGACCAGTGTAATGATGTGGGACCTGCATGGCCTCCATGCTATTCTGCCTCATAACCCCTACTCTTGCTATCCTGGGGTTCTACCTTCCACTGAAGTATGAGTAATAAAGCTTAGTCTCAGTCCCTGCTTTCTACAGGTCTTAGGCTAAGAAAATAGTCTTCAAATTCACCAAGGAACTTGCAAGGTATAGAATATATTCTGCATTTCAACTTCAGAATACATTGGCAGTTATTAAATACATGAAGACTCATTTTTTACATTTTAATGGTCAGGTCAACTAGCAAAGATGGAGAAAATTTAATAATTTGACAAGGAGTGAATCCCAGCGAACGTATAGAAATGTTGTATTAGAATTCTAGAAAGTGATGCTTGAAAGAATGGGAAATAATGGTGGAGACTCCCTGTTCAAATTACCAACCGGAACAGACTTAGTATGTCATTTAGAGAATATAGACTGCCCCAAACCCTCAGATATAACTTTCTTAAACAGATATTTGTAACTTCCAAAGAAGAGTATTCTGCTAGGGCCACTAAATAAGCTAGAACCAGGTTATATGAAATAATATGATAGTTCTACCATAGGTACTAGTTCCAGTAATTTCTTATTAGAAATATGGAAAGCCGTTACATCAAATATTTGCAACCAGTATTCATTGCAAATATTTAAATAGGAAAATATCCTAGCATTTAAAATAGGCATTATAGAATCATCTGCTGTAGAATATATCAACTGTTGTCTTTAATATTGTTGCCATGTTACATTTCTCTTTTTACTGTCTGGAATAAGGCAGTTGTTGCTTAATCTACAAACATGGTTATAGTATTCGACTATACCTGAAAGAAAATTCAGATAATCAATTTAGCTATAATAGGGGAGGATGATCCTTGACATAATTAAAGAATGATATTTGTTCCAACCATGCACAATTTTCCCCACATACCGATGCAGACTACATTGTGCCTTTGCCCTGCAAAGACAAGATTGCCTATTGTTAAACATAATCCGTAAGTGTTAATATATTAAATGTTGAGTGTTTATTCAAGTCATCTGAAAAGTCATGTGTTTTCCTGAGAAAGCCATTAATATCACTATGCTACATCTAACATAAAGGGAACATAGTCATTGATGTTAGGACAAAATAGTCGGTGATGTTCTATCCAGGAGGAATATGCACATACAGAAAACATGGTTCCTTTAAATTAATTTTGGCCATTACTCAGAGTTAAAAAATACAAACTGCATGATAGTCCTAACAAAAATTAGCTGAGCGTGGTGGTGTGCACCTGTAGTCCCAGCTACTCTGCAGGCTGAGGCAGGAGAATTGCTTGAACTCAGGAGGCTGAGGTTGCAGTGAGCCAAGATCACGCCACTGCACTTCAGCCTGGGCGACAGAGTGAGACTCGGCCTAAAAAAAATTTAATTAATTAATTAATGATGAAGATTATCATGTTAGTTATTAGGTATGATATTTATTGAAACTTCAGAGCATAAAACAGGATAAAAGTAAAATACTATTTTGTTATTTTTTCATATAAAGTATCACTAGTCATTGTGGCTTCTGAACCACCAGAATCACTCTCAGCACTACTTCTAATTTCTTTATTTCTCTAGTATATCTAATATTGATGAGTTCAAATATTTTATGTAGTTATTTCCTCTTATAAACAGAGATAGATGATAGATAGATATAGATACGTGTCATGAAATTTCTTCATTTATTTTAACCTTCAATTATCAATAATGATGCCTTAAAATGTTTTAGGAAGTGCAAACATTTTTTGGTATATATATATATACATCCCTATGATTTTACATATAGACTTATACTATTTTGGAGGAAATGAGTTTTAATGTAATTTTCAGAAAATTCTATATATACTTTATTATGACTTCTGAATTAAAATCCTGGCAAAATTCTACATCTCACCACATTCACACATCATTATTTTTCAGAAGAGACAATCTCCTTTTCATAGATTCATATAAAGCAATAAACTATCAAGTGGAAAAAGTATACCTATTTAAACCTGCCAAATTCAAAATCATCAAAATACTCAGACATCCCAAGCCAAGGTGAAGAAGACCTGAACAGCAAGTAGGGTTTGTCATTAAGACCCTGCTTCCCTATTCTGCCTCATTCCTCTATTTCCATAAGTCTGAAGTATTTGGTACCCAATACCTTACTTCTCTCTCACTATTTGGCTGTGATATAATCACAAACTTTCCACCAAAATATTTTTGTCACCCACTCTTACAATGTGATAGACGCAGTGAGTGACACTCTCAGCAAGGTATTTGCAATGCCACAGACGCCAAAGTCTGAAGTTCAGGAAAACTTTCTGAAATCAGATGGAGAAAGAAAAGTTACTGATTCTTCATATTGTTGTTTTAAATTTTGTTGAATTCTATTCTTTTGGTTCTGGTATGTAGGCAGATCAATTGGCCCTGAATCAATAAGGCTTCATATGGAAGATACCATATCTAATTTTAAAAATAACAGTGATTAAACTGGAGAACTGAAGAAAAACACAATAAAAATGTTCTAGTTTGAGATATTCAACCAAAAACAGAAAACCAGGTCCCAAATCAGCAATTATTTTGCAACATTAAAATTGTGTGTTAAAATATTAGAATTGCCATCTCTGTTTTTTCAGATTTTTTCTCAGCGTAATCTCAGTATAAAGATGGATTTTCTATTCATTCAAATAAACAAAATTTTGATTATTGAATGATAATCTTATAAATGTTTTAAATGACATTTAAATAAATATATTTAAAAGAAAATATCAATATGTAATTAATCATAATCCTTTGATTTGGAAACATCACAAAAGTGATTTCATTTTTCGTGTTTTGGTAAAAAATTAAAGTCAAAATTCATGTCTAAATATTTAGAAATATCTAGTCACATGTGTGGCATGTTCAAGAAGTGAACAATATAGAATTAATCATAGATTGCATCATGAATCTTAAATGTTTTATTTGTTTCCATATTTCTAATAGTCTTATTAAAGGGAAACTTTTGATTTATAATAATTGTCATTATAACCATGTCAACTCTGAGAGCTAAGTACCCTTTTCGGCATTTCAGCTATGTCCCTTTCACCTTCAAATGAATTTTATCTTGATTTTCTGGTTGATGTAGGAAGGTAGAAATATTTTAAATAGACATGACAAATATTTACTCTTTGAATGAAATCAAGATATCAGTGTAGGTATGCCTTTATGCTGTAAAGTGGAATGCGTGTTTGACTATACAGAACATAATTTTTCATACACAAATTGAACATGAGGTATTGTGACAAAATATTACCCGTTTTCAAATATCTTCCATTTTGTCCAAACACCATTCCTATTGAATCTATCAGGAAATATGTCTCATGGCTTATTTGTTGTATATTACTCATGTTTAAAACTTAAGTCTTGCTTCATATCTGGAATTTAAAAGACAATAAAACTACAAATCAGTGCATTCCAAGGATGTTTCAGCCAAACAAAAATGCAAAAACTCAAATAACCTGTTTGATTTGCTTGTTGCCACATATCCAGTTTTATTAAATGTGAGCACTGCCTGGTTATATATGGATTTTTTATATACAACCCATCTTTTGAGCAGCCCAGCCTGAATACAACAGCATGTGTCTTCTGTACATGTAAGTATATCTATATAACCAGGAATTTGTCACTGTGTTTTTATTAATGGAAATCATTTCTTTGGGTATAAAAATGTTAATCTCATTTCAAATTGAACAAAATATTAATATCCACAAACTGCTCATTGAAAAGGACAGTGGAATTTAGATTCAGTTTTCCCAAAACAATGAATGTTGAAAATGTAAATTTATTTAAGGAAATACTGAATTCAAAGGCATGAGTTTGGGACTGGAAACACAATAGCTGATAAAAATATGAATGATGTAAAATAAAGCTCACTGAATAAAATATAAATTCTCATGTTATTTATACACTACAAATTCTGGTCAGGCACTTCTAGTTTAACTTTGTGTGGTTTTTATTTGAAAGTTGCTAACTTCTCCTTAGTATAGTTGCTAACTTCTCCTTAGTGTAGGAGAAGCCGCCAGATTTAAATCAGATTCTCCTTATTCTTTCTTAAATAAGAATGTTGAAGTGCCTCCTTCAGTTGTGTACATGTAGGGAAAGTAGTGACTGTTTTCAAAGGTGATTTTGTGGCAGGACAACTTTCTGTTGAGACTTCGCTTGGGCTGTGTCTTACATAGTGCTTGATGTAGAGTTCAAACATTTATGGGAGACATGGGGGCATGTGGACGTGAGCTCTTCTTTACCAATCCAGCTGCTATGGTCTGAATGTTTATGTTTCATCAAAATCACATATTGAAGTCCCACCTCAACAGGTGATGATCCTAGGCAGGGGGCCTTTGGGAGGTGATTAGGTCACGAGAGTGGCGCTCTCATGAATGGGATTAGTGCTTCTTATAAAGGAGACCCTTGCCTGTTTCACCCTGTGAGGATACAGGGAAAGATGGTCACCCATGAACCGGGAAATGGGCCCTCACCAGCCCCTGAATCTGCTGGTACCTTGATCTTGGATGTCCTAGACTCCAAAACTGTGAAAAATAATTCATGTTATTTATAAGTCACTTAGTTTTTGGTGTTTGGTTACAGCAGCTCGAAGGGACTAAGTTACCAGCCATTCTGGGGTGGTGAGTTTTCTTGTGGATTTTTCCACATGCAAGGATTAAACACCAGACCCACAATGGGAACCCTCATACCCACACGGAGTGCTGGAAGAGTATCTTCTCTCTAGGAACCATGGTCATGCGTTCAGAGACAGGTGCTAGCACTTGTACATAAACTGCTGCAACATGGAGAAGCTCAATGCCTGGGCAGAGAGCAACCAAGCCCAGCCCAAGACAGGTGACAGAGACACCTCTACTTCCTTCACAATTTCCTGCAGAAACACTGTAGATCAGTACTAGAGGCCGCAGGCAAAACCCAGTTGTTGGTGTCTGATTTTTATCACGGTGAAGCTGTGTCACAGAGTGGAGTCCCTGGAAGCACATGTTAGGAAAACCATGACTTTAAACTATGGCTTGTCCCTGGGGCTGTGCAAGTCCCCAGTTTTCTGGACAATTCAATACAAGAGTTAGACAAGACCGAATGATTAAGAAAGTATGAATTCCTGCTTACTCTGGCATACAGAGGATGAAACATTAATTTGAATATTAAAAATAAATATGAATTTGCTTGTTTCCCATTCTGAAGACATGGATATTCCATCTATAATTATAATTATCTCAAAAAAGATACTTAGAATTTACATATTCACCTGAATTCTGTTTAATTCTCAGTCACTTAAAGAGGGAAAGACTGAGAGCAGTGTACGTATATTGAGTCCCCATTGTTTCTTACCATGGTGCAGAGTTCTCACATTTTTTTCAATTGGATGTTAATTTGTTTGAATATTGTGCACAATGTCTGCCATAAACATTAGCCTGGATGGTCAGACTAAGTAAATAGATTGCAGCATTTTATTCTGTCATTTTGACACAGACGCCATCAGAAATGAAGAGAGACGTGATTGCTTGCTGTTGCTGATGACTGTTGCATCACCAGGGCCGGCTCAGGGATGTGTGCGGATGTTGTCGCCTACTGTGGCAGAGCATGCTTCTTCATCCACATCACAAATACATAGGTGCTGCTACAGATCTTGCTTTCAGAAGGACACTCCTTGTGATATAAGCTTGAGGTGGGGAAATTAAACTGTGATGAAGAGGCTGCTAATTTGTCCTTGAAATGAGTTTTACAAAGCAACATGTTTCTCCCAGCGTATTTCGGACAATGTCGTTTCATGAATACTGTGTGTATTAGTTCCTACCCAGGCAATTGCTCTTTGAAGACTGTTCTATTTTGGTTATTAATGAGTTTCTCAAGGAAAATTAGTACAGCCAGATGCTATTTACATTTTTTAAATCACAGAATGTAACTAACTGAAAGTGTTTGTTAATACTTTTTAAATCAGTTGAATTTTATAATGGAGATATCTGTCCATTAATTTAGATTTCATATAATGTTTTTATCTTGTATGCATAGATCAAGGCCTACACATTTAGCTGAATTGGTACTGAATTTCTTATAATAATCCACTCTGAAGAGATGGAAGAGTGACTTCAAGAAGAAATTTGTAAAATCAGCTAAAGGAAAAAAGGTGTAGAGAGCTCAAACATTGAAAAATATTTTATTTCCTGTTCAAATTTGAGGTTTGCTATGAGTAGTTTGTGCAGATAACCTACAAAGTTAAACTATAAACTATAAAGTTTAATATCTGCTTTTTAAATTTTTCAGTAACAATTTTTGTTAAAGATAAGTAAGGTTAAATATGGTGGTTCTGATGAGAGACAAGGTGGCTACTAGACTCTTGTTATCTTCGGGAAGTAACAATGTTTAAAGATTCACCATTTCAAAGAAAAGTGCTTTGACCTCCTTATTGATTTATGCTAATTTAAGAATAGACTTTCTTGATAACTTAAGCCACTTTAATTTTGGTGTGATTTTATACTTTACAAAGAAAGGTCTTTGAACTAAAATATATTACTAAAATAATATATCCATTGTTCCACATTGTTGTTCTGTATTATTCATGGGTCACTCTACCTCCGTATATATTTGTGCTGAGGTAAAAGAAAATCTATACAGGCTTATCCTTACATTCCCTTTAGCCGAGTTTAGGAATCAGTACCTACTAAACAGGCCGTAGTTAATCTGCATGTGCTCTGCCTATCTGTGTGTTTCCTCAAGTTGTAATTAGGCTGGATGTTGGCAAGACAAAGTTGATAGCATGATGCTGGAGAGCAAAGGTGGTGACTGGGTCCTGGTCAAAAGTCCAGATATCCACAAAGATGAGAAAATTGGATCTAACAACAACTAAAGCTTATCAGTTAGAAGCTCTGTGGTACATCATCAGGTACGACACACATAGAAAGATGACTAGATGATAGATAAATAGGCTGGCCATTTAGTCTGATATTGCTAAGTAAGCATGGGTGATTCCTTTAAGTCACTTTTAATAGAAATTGTTCTAGAGTGATTTTACTACATGTATGTATATATGATTTTAATCTTTGAAAGTTCAGATTCTAATTAAAACCTCATTTGGTATAAAACTGAGTTTTTCAGTATCTATATTGTCATTTTAATTTTATATGGTGCCGTATTTATAGCCATGGTCAGCCAACATTCACAACATGGAATTGATTATGCCAAATAAAGAATATGTATTCTTCTTGGTTTATAAATTTAGAATATTTAAAATCAATTAATATTCCAAAATTAATTAGAATGTATTTCACAGCTCAAGAATCTCACAAATAAGGCCCTCATTACAAGAAAGACATAATGAGGTATTCTGGTGACAAGATAATCAGTGCATGCTGTATCTGCTTTGTACTTTGTAGCAGAATAATATTTTAGTATCCCAGGGAAATGAGTTTCTTGGGTAGGTTTTACTTATGGAAACCCAAAGGAGAGGCGTTGGTTTGTCAGGTATGAGAGAAATTAACCACATCATTGTGAGTCAGAGTCCTCGCGAAGAAAGTCTATTTTAGACTCTGAAACAAGTTATGGAATAATTTAGACATGTACCTGAAGGGTAAAATCTTAGGAGTCCTGTGGGAGATTGTTTTCCCCAATGCCGTGGTAGACACTCTCCAAACATGGTTGCTGTCCTTTGCTTCCTCTCTGCTGGTCCCCGACCCTTGCATATGTGCTGGCCGTTTTACTGCTCTGACAAATAGAATTATTTCAAAGTTTCCTGAGCCCAAGCCTTAGGATGATTGACAGAATGCACATCCTTCCCGGAAAGCTCCTTCTTAGAATCCAGCCTCCTTGTTGGAAGTCCAAGCAGCCAAACGGAGAGGTCCCAGTGGAATTCCCAGTGAGCAGCCAGCAGCCAGCACCAACTTTTAGTCATCTGACAAGGTGATCCTGGTCCTTTTTGCCATGGCAATGCTGTAGCTAACACCATCTGAAGCAGAGGACATATCTGTCAAATCTGCAGAGTTATGATATATAATACATTGTTGTCATTTAAAGCTACCAATTTTTGGTGATGTTTGTTACACAGCCATAGATAACAAAGCATCTTTTTTCTTTATTATGATACTTTAAGTTTTAGGGTACATGTGCACAACGTGCAGGTTTGTTACATATGTATACACGTGCCATGTTGGTGTGCTGCACCCATTAACTCGTCATTTAGCATTATTCACAATAGCAAAGCCTTGGAATCAACCCAAATGTCCAACAATGATAGACTGGATTAAGAAAATGTGGCACTTATACACCATGTAATACTATGCAGCCATAAAAAATGATGAGTTCATATCCTTTGTAGGGACATGGATGAAGCTGGAAACAAAGCATCTTGTGTTATAAAGAATGCTCAGTCTAAAGAGAGGTGTTTCAAAGTTTAGTTTGTTTTGTTGAAAGAAAATTATTTTGTTTATTTTGTTCATTTTTTATATTGTTCATTTACTATAATACAAACGATTTTAGGGGATTTAAAAACTCATACTAGATCATATTCTAAGGAAGAAAAAAATTATGCAGTGATGTCCTAGATTTGAGAATAAAACACTTCAAGAAACAGCAGTTTTGAGGGAGAGTAATCCCCAAGAAGCCCTGGGAGAGGTTCATTTAGAGAACAGAAGCAAACCGAAGAGCAGTTTTTAATTTAGAGACTTGGTAATCCCTTGATTGAGAAATACGTACATTCTGGGATACTTTTTGGTGAGGAAGGAGGAATGCAGAATTGTGAGGATAATACCAGAAGGGACAGAAAAGAAGAAAGTGGATCATGTGTAAGATAATTGCATTTGACATTAGTGAATATGTGCCAGCCATAGTGGGGTGCCTGTGTGGAGTCTGAAATTGGACCAAAAGACAGACACATGTCTTGAAGGGAACTCTGCAATAAAGACTCTGAAGAAAGATAGGAGGCCGCCAGAGAGGCTCTGCTAAATCACGTGCTATATGCACTTCACTGAGGAAAGTTCCACATGGCTTTGAAGGATAAACCACCCTCACCCCATTTACTTTTTTTGCCTCTATAATGCCTGCTTACTTTTCTCAGTGACATCTGTAAATACATATGTTTAAAGATGCATATTAAGATGGCTTTTTATTTACATCAAATGTAAGAAATATACCATAATGTGTTCCGTCTTTTGTTTAGCAGTTCAAGTACTAATAAAATTTGCAGCAATTTATTGTTTCTCTCCTAAAAATGATGATTCACTCTTATAAGTACAGAGTGAATGTAGGTTTCAACATATTTTATACTAGATAAAAATCTCTCAATGGCTTAGCCTTCCCCCAATTTGCTTTACCTGTGTCTTTATAGAATATAAAAGTATTTTGTCTGGATGAAATTTATTAACAGCCCAAATAAAATGAAATTACAAGGCATTTTACGTGTCAGTGTTTTTAATTGTATAGTCTATTTACCGGGGCAAATAGAATCTTCTCTTTCAATGAAATTTCATAAACATTGTAATAGTTATATGCTGGACATAAAAATAAATTTATAAGAGTGAAATAGACACACACTAACCACACTATATTGTTAAAAATTAATTTTCTGAGTTTTGACATTTTTTCAAATATATGTGTTATATTTTATTTAAAATGCCTCATCAATAGTGGTTATTCAATGAATGCTTTGAGAAGGATCATCATTTTTTTCCTTACCTTGGTCCCGCGATAGCCAATAATATCTTCTGCATACAAGTAAAATTATTTTAGCTGTGATCCCTACTTAGCCCCCTCTACCCACTAGTAGAAAAGCAGGCTTGACAAGGAAATTACTAGCTGAATTGATTGCAGTCTTAGATGTTCATGTTCCAGCTTATATATTTGCTCAGTGGCTAAAGGGTAAAAAGAAAGAGTGACTATAAAGTATGTAATATAAACATGGTCTTCAGAAAACAAGATTACAGTCACCAAAATTGTCATCCTTTACTTGTGGACCACTAGTCCTAAAACTGTTCACTTTATATTAGTTAGAGTCCTATCGTTTTTGCAGGAGTTATTTTAAATAAATGAATTTGACATTATGAAAATATTTTATTCTGATTATGTGTTCACTTCTTTAATTATATAGTGACCTAGAGAAGTTTTTTTTTTTTTTTTTTTGAGGTGGAGTCTCGCTCTGTCACCCAGGCCAGAGTGCAGTGGCGCCATGTCAGCTTACTACAACCTCCACCTCTCAGGCTCAGAGGATTCTCCTGCATCAGCCTCCCAAGTAGCTGGGATTACAGGCGCCCACCACCACGCCCAGCTAGTGTGTGTGTGTGTGTGTGTGTATTTTTAGTAGAAACGGGGTTTCACCATGTTGGCCAGACTGGTCTTGAACTCCTGACCTCAGGTAATACACCTACTCCGGCCTCCCAAAGTGCTGGGATTACAGGCGTGAGCCACCGTGCCAGGCTAGAGGAAATCGTTAAAGATGTTTTTTGATACAAAATGTAAAGAGAAGTATTTTGTTTGAGACAAAACTACGTTGAATAAATAAATAAAATCCATTCATTTTAGAATCGAGTGACAGGCCTGAGTTTCTTTCTAGGCTTGGACTAATGAAGTATACTCGATGCTAGAGAAACACACACAAATAGGTAATTAAAGCTTTGGCCATTAAGAAGCACATTCCTGCAATCTAAGAAATTAATATATCACTCTGAATTTTAAAAGAGAGAGAAAGGAAGCTGATAGAGTTGCTAGCCCTTAGAAGGGATGACAGTTCTCTGGTAGTTTCTGACTTGAAGACCACTTCACAGATTTGAAACTGGAGAAACATTAACAAGATCACCTTGAAATAATCAGTTGATCATTATATAATCTACTTGTCTCTGTAGGGAAAACTATGGTGCCCTCAGACCTGGCCTAGGCATAGCCTGAGACTGTAAGCAAATCTTGGGCGCTACTGCTATTTGGAAAAAATTGAACATCCATGTAAGGTGTTTCAAAATGGCATCTTCTCAAGTTGGTGTTCCTTAGTTTTCTCACTTTGTGAAACAAAATCCATACTGCAACAGTCAGGCACCTCCCACTCATCTCAGCTGTCTGTGTGAACACCCAAAGAAACTGTTTAAAATATAACTTTATAAAAATGGCCAAAGAATATGTCCAAGATGATTGAGTCCACAGGGCTTGCTACAGAATTTGGAGATGGGAAGATAAAAACTAATCTGGCAACTATATTTGGATAATTATGTCCAATTGCTTTTGGAAGTGACAATGAGGAAGATGTCAAGATAAACATTGGTACCTATGGGAGAAAAGTCATGGACAGAGCTTATACTTTTCTTCTTAGAATTCTGGAATTCTTCAAGTTCTGGGGTTTTCTATTTTCCATCTCAGTGATGAGAGCTACATGTATTTATTTGACAACAAATATATACGCTGGTATATATACAAAGGTATGAAGGACATATTAGTCCAATTATAAAACTACCCCTGACTTATATTTTTCTCCAGCCGTAATAGCGGAAAGAAAAGCAAATTAATTGAACTCTTATAAACTTCTCTATAAACTGGCCTGAGCAGGATGATCTATGACTATTTGATCTAAAATTATTTCATCTGTGTTCCTCATCAAAATTCACTGGGCATATGTTCCATTTTTGAAGCTCCTTATTCTTAACTGTGCTTAGGGCTTGTAATCATTGACAATATGTCTGTCAATGTTAACAGTTGACAGCTTAATGTGTTAGCCTTCTAGTGGATTTACATTAAAGTAAAACATTATTGCAATCATCTTTTTTTAAAATTGGAGTGAATCTTTACAACTTGAATTATTGGTTTCACCTCAATAAAGACAATGGGGAGAGAGATACGCTTTTTTAGACAGGATTTTCCAGCCACTACTTTGTATACCGTATTAAAAATTGATATAATACAGTGCTTACCAGTCACCCAACAAAATTTTCTTACACAATGCTTGAGTACTCCAGGCCCTTTAGCATAAGTATAGAAGTAAATGTGCCACGTTATAATTCGTATTGAATTCTGTTCAGCATTTCCTCTCTGCATTGCTATCCCTTATCAGAAGAGGCGATTTTAGAATAAATAATCTTTAAGATTCATTAAAACTCTCAAACTCAGAGATTTCAACAGAGGCTATAATTTCATGTTCTAAAAGATGTCTTTCCAAGATTTCTTTCCCAAATCTTGATTCTACCTATCATCTATTGCATTAGTCTTTCATTCCAGCTTTTTAAGGTAAAATTTTGATAATGCCAAATGTTGACATTCGAGGCTCTAAAATTCTGATGATCCTGTAAGTTTTGATAAAAATACAAAACAAGACTTGGTCAAGGACAGAACTCTCTGGAATTCCAACTGGACACTTGTTACAAGAAATAATTTTCTTTGTCCAGAAATATTAGAAATGTTTGAATTTTAACCACACAGCAACTCCAGTGTAGCTGCATACTACAAATAGGAAAACTGAAGTTCACAGAATTTAAGCAAATTTTTAAAGCAATCTCAGTAAGCCTTAGACTAGGGATCCAAATTCAGATCTTCTCTACTACAAAGATTAAGATGTTTCTAGAACACAAATAGTTTATTATTTTTTCCGTTGAGATTCATCTCAGGTGGAAATAGGCTGTGACTGGAAGACCTAGAAGGGAGACATCTCTATAAATCACCCCTTCACTAATCAATTAGTTCTACTTTCAACATATATAATACATAAATAAATTGTATATATAATCTCTTTATTAATTAAAGCGTTAAATGTGTTGAAAAGGAACTATCTGTTAAATTAAAAGTCACATTGGTCAAATATCTTACTCAATATCCAGATTTTTCACAATTTCAAAGACACAAGTAATTACACAATGGGTCTGGGATTCCCAGTGCACATCCACAGAGCCATACTCCCCACAGAGGGCTGTAGCCTAGGCTATTTTTAGGGTCCTTAAGTAATATGAGCAGTCAGATCATTGACACAGAAAAGACAGATTTGGATAATTAAACAGCTCGGTTTTATACTCGGAAGATCAAATAATTTACCTACATTTTCCAGACTGCCATGCTTCATCAATCCATGCACTTCAAGACCTCACACAAATTTTACAAATCCTATGTAAAGCTTTCTACAAATTCATTCTGTATGTTGTGATGAAAATACAAAACAAGACTCGGTCAAAGACAGAACGCTCTGGAATTCCAACTGGACACTTGCTACAAGAATTAGTTTTCTATGCTCCAGGAGATATGTTAGAATGTTTAAATTTTAACCACATAGCAATTCCAGTGTAACTACATGTTACAAATTGTAAAATTGAAGTTAGTAAATAGTTTGTTAGTAAATAGTTTTTAGTAAATAGTAAATAGTTTTTAGTGCATTTGTCAGTTTGGTCAAGAGCAAGTTTCCAAGGGAATTTAACCAGGTCACCTCCTTTTGTTCTTTCCCAGGGAAATTTCTTCCCCTGTAAAGAGATATAGGGAACTTCCACGGTGCTTCTTAGCACTTTCTTCCCAGTTTCTAAAGCTGAAGTAAAAATGTGAAAACTGATGTTTTTCAGTTGTAGATTGTAGATCAATATCTACAGATTATATAAGACATTTAATCAGCACCCATTTAGCAAATTAAGCCTTGAAGTTTTAATATTATTACTTTTATTTAACCCATTTTTTATCCTCTTGTCAGACTTGTCCACCAAATATAAATGTTTTTCCAAATGAAGTATAATTATTTTTCAATATTTTTATGTCTAAGTGTTCCAGTATTTTCTATGAATGGCAGAGGAATATGGATTAAATTATTAATACAATATAATAGTTATCATTAGCTAGTACAACTCATCAAAATATTCTCACACTATCCGTTTGATAAGTTTTAGAAATTTTCCATAATTTCGTATCAGCCTATATTTTCAAGAATATTATTTTCTTTCTCCCCTCTAACAATTGGGATATTACTTTACTTCCAGTCTATGAGCATACCTACTATTCTGTAAAAATTTCAAAAGTGGTGGTAGCTCAGTTATAAATCTTCAATTTTGCTTCATGCCATGACATATAATTAGTCTACATCTAGTTAAACCTATTCACTAAAAGGATGAATGTATTCTTGTTATTTTCTTAACTTTTTCCCCGTTTGCCCCAAGAATATTTGCAAGCAATGATTGCAGCTGCACCTGAGATAATTTTGCCACAAAATATCTCACTTTTATTGTTATTTTCGTATCACTCTGGTATATTGACATTGGAAGCAAAAGACAACATTCTATTTCTAGCATTCTGTTTTTAGTAGTGATATGTCCTTTTACAAAATGTAGTAATTTTCAGTTGCTGAAAATGTCAAATCCTAGTAAACGTAGCAATCCCACCTATGACGTTAACATCTTTCTCTAACACTTGTTGGCGGAAGATTTGTTTGAAAAATCAGATTTTTTTTCAAAGTAGATGATTCTGATGATTCAGATGATTCTGATGTCTGTTTTGATTAGAAATAACTCCAAGAACAGTTTTTATATTTTATTTTCATGTTGAAAATCAGTCAGATTTAGTTCAGCCTCAAAGATTGTGTTTATGTAAAATTAAATGAGTGCTGACAGCATGCTGCATCTTTATTTTTCTCAACAGGAAAATGGTTAACTACCTTAGGCTACAACTTCCATATTTTTAAAAATTTTGTTTTGATTGTTTTATTTAATATTAAAGGAATTTTCCCACATAAAGAGTAAGAAATTCACAAAGTTTTTCTTATTTAATTGCTTTTTAATCCAAGAACCATTGATTTTTTCCCCATATTTTAAAAATGACAATGTATAGTACAAATTCATCAGGAGGTCACATATGTAGACACACTGTTGTTTTGTAATTGCTACTATTGCTGTTATTACTATTTCCTACTTTTCACTCTTGTAATTTTTGCTGTTTTATACATACACACACATATATGTGTAACATCATATATATGTGTATAAAACTTGTGTGTGTATGTGCACATGTGTGTCTGTGTGTGGATTCTTACAGAATCCTGACTTTTTGGTATCATTTACTGGGCTACTTGGATGACTGTTTTTAACTGAATCGCTTGTGTCTTGCAGTTTGCTAAAAGTGAGTCTAAAATGGTTCTTTTACTTTTTTCTTTTTATTTATTTATTTATTTTATTTTTTTGAGATGGAGTCTTGCTCTGTTGTGCAGGCTGGAGTGCAGTGGCATAATCTTGGCTCACTGCAACCTCTGCCTCCAGAGTTCAAGTGATTCTCCTGCCTCAGTCTCCTAAGTAGCTGGGATTACAGGTGCACACCACTATGCCCAGCTAAATTTGTACTTTTAATAGAGATGAGGTTTCACTGTGTTGGCCAGGCTGGTCTTGAACTCATGACCTCAAATGATCTGCCCGCCTCGGCCTCCCAAAGTGGTGGGATTACAGGCGTGAGCCACAGCACCCAGCTTAAAGTGGTTCTTTCTTTTTTTTTTTTTTTTTGTTTTTGAGACGGAGTCTTGCACTGTCACCCAGGCTGGAGTGCAGTGGCACAATCTTGGCTCACTGCAACCTCCGCCTCCCAGGTTCAAACAATTCGCATGTCTCAGCCTCCTGAGTAGCTGGGATTACAGGCACCCACCACCACACTCGGCTAATTTTTTGTATTTTTAGTAAAGATGGGGTTTCACTATATTGACCACGCTGGTTTCGAATGCCTGATCTTAAGATCCACCTGCCTTGGCCTCCCAAAGTGCTGGGATTACAGGTGTGAGCCAGCATGCCCGGCCTAAAGTAGTTCTGAAGTACAGTATTTGCTTATATGTCCAGGCTTATACCCCCACAAAATGTTTTCAAGATACAAACCATTGTCTTTTATATACTTGTCTCATGTCATAACACCTATTTTATTTTATCTGTGGTCCACTTTTTGATACAACATTAAGAAAATTTAGTTTTTTTTTAATTTGTCATTTGCAATAGTCTGATAAGCAATGATTTTTGTGATGATAAACATCACTATATTATTTTTTTCTACAGTAACATAGCGAAATTAGTACTCATACTGACATTTGCCTTAAGTTTTCATTAGGTACAAAACAATACATCAGCATATTAGTATATGGACAGGTCTTTATAACTCTTTCATCACAAAAACAAAGTAGTGTTGATGTTGGATTGTATCTAGTGTCCTTGATATTGAGTACTGAGCATGTTTGTGAGTATTTTAGTGATTCATTGCTAAGATGACAAAAGGAAAATGTAGAGATGAGACAGATAAAAAGAAAACAAATATTTTTTAAGTTATCAAAGTTTGAGTATAAGCTTAACCTGGTATAATTGAAAAAATGTAATGTGGAATGGCAGGACTAAGACGATGATTTAGGTAAAGTGTAAACTGATTTGGCTGAAAATATATCAAAACTCTTCAATTTTGTTGAAACATCCTTTACACATCTAACTAAAGAATTTTAAGTACTTATATTTTGTATTATCTGGGCCATTACAATTAAAGTGAATTAAACCATATGAGTTATATTCATACATATGAAATATAAACTTAGAAAATATTAAAATATTAGTGTATATAATTTTAATAGAAAAAAGTAATACAAAGTTTCATTTAATAAAATAATGAACAAAAATTTATTCTTGCAAAGATACTTTACTGCTATTTGATGACAGACATTGGTGTGTAGTTGAAACAATTGACATAAATGATGCATTTTTTATTCCTTTGAGAATATAAGATTTTACCCATGTAACTGATATGAGCGAATTCAAAACAAGGTGATATGTCTGGTAAAGAATAGAAAATATTAAAGTTCTTCATTAAAATATCCTGTGATATTAATATAAATATCTTATATTTTAGAAAGTCAACCAGTTTTTGTTTTTACAAGCAAAGTTTCAGAAGTTCAGAAATTTTTTACAATGTTCAGGAATAGCAAATACACCTCAGGCTTCTGTCAACTCTAAGATTAGCTCGTGTATTGCTCATATGTTATGAGACTTATTAGTCATCCTATTGATGAATCAGTACTCTAACCTTATGGTAAGCTGAATTTTCTATGAGTTGCATTGATTGGACAGTATCATTAATCTGAATAGTTATACATCCTTAATTCCATTGCCAACTTATTAAATGAGCCTAAGCACTAATTCCACTTAACTTCATTGTGATCATCAATCATAAACTTTTAAAAATGTTCTTTGTGCATACAGCAAAAACCACTTTGGGATAAAGTAATGATTAGGAGACAACAGCAACAAGCACAAAACTTTTATAGTTTTATTTCAAACATCTTTAAAGCAACTATAGCTTTATATCTTGGTCACAACCTCCCTCTGTGGTTGACTGCAATAGGCTAAAGGACTTCAGCAAAACTTACTCTCAAAGAGGGCATCAGATAATGAGAGTGAGAAAATCACAAATGGCAATGCCAGTCTGAAATTCAAGCTTGTGTGTGTGCTAGGCTCTTGTGGTTAACCAACCAAGTTTCAGTTATAAGTTATATGAGAGAAAGTTATCACTTACACTAGATTAATAAATCTACTTAGTCTCTGACTCTCTTTCTTCCCTAATCCATCACTCCCCATTATAAGAAAAAGAAAAGATTACTGAAGAAATTCAAAGTCATATATTTAAATCAATCTATTGCATTTTTTGATGGGGATTTTTCTTAAGGTTTGTAGAGAAGATGAGCCAAATGCTTAAAAACAAGCCTCTGATAATCTTCTTCTCTGTTAATTAATTATAAAGCTAACTTTAAGACACCAATAATTGCTAAATAAACAATGATTCAGCAAGTTTTTAATTTTAATATTATCTTTCTCTAACTTGTTTTTTAAATAATTATAATTCTATATTTATTCAATTATTACTTTATGCAAGATATTGTTCCCCAGGTTTTTAAAAAATTATTACTGTGGTAACAACTTCATGAGATTTTCCCTCTTCACAAAATTTTAAGTGCACAATATGGTACTGCTAACTATAGACACAATGTTATATGGCAGATCTTTATAACTTATTCATCTTTAATAACTGAAATCTTGTATCTATTGAACAGCAGCTGCCGGTTTCTCCTTCTCCCTAGGCCCTGGCAAACACCTTTCCGCTCTGCTTCCTATGAGTTTGATTAAGTGGAATCAACAAATCACAAAGAAAGACAGAGAGAAAAAGAGACACAAATAATTACAAAAGACATTGAAAACTATTAATAACATGACAATGAGTTTTAAGCTATCGATAATTACTATAAATACGATGGATTAAACTCCAATAAATAGATAGAGTGGGTGAATGGATAAAGAAATAAGATCCAGCGATATGCTGTCTACAAGAGACTCACTTTAGAATCAAAGACATGCATAAGCTGAAACTGAAGGTATAAAAAAAATTATTCCATGCAAATGATGACCAAGAGATAGTAAGAATGGCTACACTTATATTAGACAAAATAGACTTCTTGTTAAGAACTGTCACAAGATACAGAGGTCTACATAACCCTGTCATCTGTATAAGGAACAGCATAATAATAAAATGAATAATCCATTGGGAAGATAGAATTATAAATATATTTATAAATATGTAAGCACCCAACATCAAACACCTAAATATATAAAGCAAACATTGAAAGATCTGAAAGAACAAACTGGCAGTACTACAATAATAAGAGACTTCAATACCCTACTTTCAACAATCAATAGAACATTCAAAAAATCAATAAGAAAAAAGTGGACTTGAACAACACTATACACTAAGTGGATCTAACAGACATCTGAAGAGCACTGTAACCAATAGCAGAAGAAAACACATTCTTCTCAAGTGAACATTTTCCAGGACAGCATACATATTAGGTCACAAAACAAGTTTCAACAAATTTAGGAAGATTGACATCATACCAAGTATTTTTTTCAACCATGACAAAATAAAACTAGAAATTAATAGCAGAAGAAAACTAAAAAATTCACAAATATGTGGAAATTTAACAATAAGGTTTTTAAAAATCAAAAGGGAAATTTCCAAAATATCTTGAGACAAATGAAAATGAAAAGAAAACATACCAAAACTTATGGGATGCCACCAAAGCAGTACTAAGAGGAAAGTTTACATTAATAAATATATATCTTAAAAAAGAAAACATCTCTAACTCTTTCTAATTCCAAACAATGAATTAGGAAATGAATTTAAAATGAAGGAAAAATAGTTACACAAGCCACACAACTAATAAAACAATTAAATGAGAAAATCTTAGGAACCTAATCCACCGGACAAGAATATGTGTAGCAGGAGCAAGTCTTTGGAGAGAGAAGAAACAGTGCTTGATGGTAAGAGAGTCTTTCAATACTACTCAGGTAGTTGATGAGGAAAATGAAAAATCAAGTCATATTTGGAACAGCAAACTATTTGAATATATACTATATATTTTGTTGTTGCTCTTATACATGTAGTAATTTACAAACATTTTCAAGCATTGTTAGAGGAAGGCATCTAGAACAAGAGTAAATTTACCCACGGCCAACTTGGAAACAAGAGATCATGAACACTTATGACTTACAAATCACTGACTCTGGTACATCCTATTTATATTATTTACATCTATTAAGATGTAAATAATACTTCAATATATGCTGGTTAATTAGGATCTATCTTAAAGTTTGGATAAAAAGAGATGAAATATTCTGAAGGGAGAAATGAACATATTTGGCATACAATCAATTTGTTAAATAATTATAGTATCCAAAAGATGTTATTGGTCAGATCATATTATAACAATAGAAATCTGACCCACATACTCTGTAGCTCTGTCCAGAAAGCCAAACCACTGCTTTTGCAGCAACCAGCCCAGAATAGTCAGGACGGTCAGCTTCCCTGTTTTTTTGTCCTTCTTGCAAGCCAGGACCAACTAGAGAAAAACAAGTGTAATTTCAAAACTAACACAAAATGCCCAGCTTCCAGTTAGCTCACCTCCAGCTTCTGCAGGCAAACAACTTCTGATCAGAGTGTACTAGAACCATTACTTTTTGTTGCTGTTTTTCACTCAACATATTTTCTTCTAACATGCCTCCTTTGAGTCTCTGCTAATCACAAGTGGCTGACTCCCTTGCTATAGCAAACTCTGACTATATATTATCTGCTGCTGTCATTTGGATGGTCTCTTTTTTCTTCCATATCTGTAATCAGTTACTCCGTTTATTAGGTCTGCTTTGCAAACAAATACAGTAGTTGGTTTGGAGCATAGAAGGTGTACAAATCTGTTAACCTAATGCAATGGAATCTATAGCCCTGAGCTTCCCTGCAGTGATTGAATAGCTATCACAAGCAGTCACAGGCAGTTTAGGATAGATAATTTTTCTTGGTTGAGCTATAAACATTTTAATTATCTCCTAAATTTTATATTGTCTCATTTTTTAGTTATGAACTCCATCTTGAATAAAAGTTTCCTTTTTTCTGTTATTTAAATGGCTCTGAATTATCCTGTGCTTAGCCATACATCAATAACAAATATAATAAACTGTGCTATTCAAAATATTTAGAGAATGGGCAATTATTATATGCTACATGTTTTTGTCAATAAGATATCCCACTTCCCCGATACCGCATACAATTTAATTCATTCTCAATGATTGAGAAGGCATTTCCAAATTTGTCTTTTTTTCAGAATTCATGTTCAAAATGTGACTATCAATTCTAGTAGTTGCATAAAACTGCAAAATATATTTTAAAAAACTATAGAAATCCCTGCAACAGAGAGGGAATGCAACATTGTTTGCAAATACATGGCTAAGGGATCTAGTGATCAGATCAGATCAGAAGTAAATCTCCAAAGAAATCTTAACAGTGCTTTAAGCAGCACAAAAGGTTACTGAACAGTGGTGCATCTGAACCACTTCAGATAGGTAACATCTCTGTGAGCTTCTCAGCATACATATGAAGACCAACAAGGACAGTGATACCAGATTAAGCAATGCTAATGCTAAAATGACAATAATGTCACATTAACAACCACTATCATAGCTATTACAGCTGTCTCTAAAAGAACAAGTAAATAGCAGGAGATGATAAAGGAGTTTTTCTCATATCATTATGCAAAAAATATATACGAACACAATCTAACATAGCATAATGTATTTTACATTTAAGAAAAAAAATTAATAATTTTTAGCAATGTTAGCGTTTACTTCTCTTTCTTCACTGAAGTTGTAAAATAAAATAACATGGTAGAAAACCTCATATTTAAACAATGTCAAGTGTAAAAATGGAAAAGTAGAGCATAAGCTTTCCCATCACTGAACTATATAATATGGGTGCCTTCCTTCCCAGGCAATTGCTTGACATTAGGCAGTCATTAAATACAACCGAAATTCTGCTCCTTAATGCTAAGTGTTCTTCACTGTAGGAAATACTATCCAAGCCAGAAGAGAGGCAGTGCTCTCAACCTAAATTGCAGCCGACATTAACATGGGATTATATTCAGAGACATTTATTTTATAGTACAGTATATTGCTTTAAACATAATTTCAGGCCACAATTTAAAAACACACATATGGTATAGTTCTCATTAAAATGTCATCATCTAAATAAACCAGGGTGGGAACAGACATTTATGGGGGATGTGATCATGAGGAAAGAGGAAGCAGGGAATGTTGACCAAGTATAGGAGATTTTTGTGGTCTAACGGAGATTGAAAGTTACTCTATCTGTAAATGTACTGATTCAAATCATACAATTTTATTGTAGAATGAAAATACCTTAATAGCTCCAGGTATGTAAATGGAAAAAAGGTGAAGCTATGACATCTGTCTTCTCTATATCATTGATTGACAATGGAAAATTAATCATGTGGTATTTTCTAAAAGCAAGAGAATTATACAGCTATAGATCTACCTAATTCCATTTCTTTTTTCTCTTTTTAGACACATAGTAAAATGACACATTACAGCCTCCCTGAGTTCTGGTGGGAGGAAGGTAAGCAGATACTATATCTGCTTACATACCCATTCTAGGTCACAACAGTTGTCTGTAACCCTCCAGCTCCATTTCTTTCTTTCTTTGAGACAGAATTTCGCTTTTGTCACCCAGGCTGAAGTGCAGTGGCGTGATCCAGGCTCACTGCAACCCCCGCCTCCCGGGTTCAAGCGATTCTCCTGCCTCAGCCTCCCGAGTAGCTGGGATTATGGGCACGCGCCACAATGCCTGGCTAATTTTTTTTGTATTTTTAGTAGAGATGGGGTTTCACCATGTTGCTCAGGCTGGTCTCGAACTCCTGACCTGAGGTGATCCGCCTGCCTCAGCCTCCCAAAGTGCTGGGATTACAGACATGAGCCACCACACCCGGCCCCCTCCAGCTCCATTTCTATGCCATGGAGACCCTGGACACCATATGCTGAGATGATGGCAACACAAGGCAATGGGGTTGGCTATCCAGGAGGAATGTGCATCTGGGGAGACAAGTAAAACCTTCTTGTTGATCCACTAAAATGATTGTAATTATTACATTACTGCCACATAGTCTAATCTATAGTAAAAATTAGATCATGAAAACCTCTACTTTGCATATTTGCAACTTCTTTAAAATAGGCATTTCACAACCTCATGTTATTTTAACATGTAAAATTTACACTAAGTTGTAGTTAGGTAAAACCCTGAAAACAGAAAAATTGCTTTTATAGATTCTTTATGCATCAAAATGTAACTATATACCTAAGAAGACTGATGATTTAATGAAATAAAACTATCTTTTATTAAACTTTCATTATCTAGAGGTTCTTGTGACAGATATTCAAAGATAATTTTCATAGAAAACATTCAAGAAACTGCTCATAATGTGATGGAAATAAAACCACAAAAGTAATTATGTATATTCAAATCATCTTTATTTTCAGGCTCTGAGATTACAGGATAATTCACTTTAAAAACTAGAATATGAGAAATACACCCGTGACTTAGAGGAAAAAGGTGGAAGAAACTGCTGTTGAATTTGACACAAAGGAAAGCCAAGTCTTCAAGTATATTGAGTTTATTTTCCATCATTTAAATAATATATTAGATGTAAGTCTTTCGACAGTCCATCTACAGTAACAGAAAATATACCTTCCATGAGCTGAAAACCGTTGTTTCAAAATTATAATACCAGTTGTTAATATTGAATAACTACCATGTGCCTGGAAATGTGATTAGTGCTGTAGTATTTATTTCTTTCCTTATTTATTATAAAACGGTGGCTGCCAGGATCGGTTAAGGGAAAACTTTGTCTGTAGTTCTCTCTAAAATATATGCATTATGAATTCAAAGTACTACCATAATATAATCTTTACCATATTTGTATAGAATTCTGATTTGTTTTAAATTTCTTCTAGGCCAGGTGTGGTGGCTCATGCCTGTAATCCCAGCACTTTGGGAATCCAAGGGAGGAGGATCACTTGAACCCAGGTGCTCGAGACCAGCCTGGGTAACATGGAGAAACCCCATCTCTGCAAAAAATACAAAAACTTAGCTGGGTGTGGTGGCATGCACCTGTGGACCCAGTGACTCAGGAGGCTGAGACAGGAGGATCACCTAATCCTAGGAGATGGAGGCAGCAGTGAGCCGTGATGGTGCCACCCTGGATGATGCTCTAGAGTGAGAACCTGTCTCTAAATAAATAAATAAATAAATAAATAAATAAATAAATAAATTTGTTCTAAAATTATAGTATCTGAGATTTTTAAAGCCTGTAAAAGATAATCGAGGTAATGATGTTAAGTATTATCAATGCATCAACTTAAAATATGCATCAAGACGTAAACAAACTAACCCAACAGAGCTTAGGTTGTCTACAGTTACATCTCAGCTACCGGTAAACACCATGTTTGAGCTACAGTTTTATTTGTGATCCACCACTTGTTCTTTATAGCTAGCTGCCTACTGTAGAAAATACTCTAATTTCCTACTTTCTGTTGGCATTTACGCTAATAAAGCCTACATTTTAATTAAAAACATTTTAATAGCCTCATAAAAACTGTGAGAAGATATCTTATGCAAAAGATTTCCAAAAGTGAAGAATTTTTTGACCACATTAAAAAAAATGTTGGTGATTAAAAATGCCTAAAATACAAAATATATATTTAATATATTAATATCACTAATATTAAGATGTATTTCATTGCCTAAAGCAAGGCTTCAATGTTTATTTTGAAACAACTGTGTTACCCCAAAAATATGATTATTCCATAAATAATGACATCTTTAAACAGTGGGCTTGCTTTTCACAGATCATTAGAACAACTTGCTTGGAAATTACATCTTATAAACTAAAACAATATTATCATATTCATGACTGGCAAGAAGGAAAAAAATTTGATTTTGAAATTTCATTCAACTTTATCCATTGTGAACCCTGAAAAATCTATTGAGTGAGCAGAGGAAAATGTATGAGTGAATAAATGCATTTGTTCCAATTTTCTTTCAATCATTTATTAAAGAATATTAACTTAAAAAGGGAGAGAATTAGAGTGTGCTTTGGACTATGTCCCTGCCCAAATTCATATGTGGAAGCCGTAACCCCAAATGTGATAGTATTTGAAGGTAGGACTTTTGAGAGGTGATTAGGTTAAGGTGAGATCATCAGGGTAGAGCTCCCATTATAAGATCAGAGCTTTTATAAGAAGAAGAAAAGACCAGAGTTCCTCTCTCTCTCTCTACCATGTGAGGACTCAGCAAGATGTGGCTACCTGCAAATCAAGAAGACAGCCCTTGGCCGGGCGCGGTGGCTCACCCCTGTAATCCTAGCACTTTTGGAGGCTGAGGCGGGTGGATCAGGATGTCAGGAGATTGAGACCATCCTGGCTAACATGGTGAAACCCCGTCCCTGCTAAAAATACAAAAAATTAGTGAGGCGTGGTGGTGAGCGCCTGTAGTCCCAGCTACTCGGGAGGCTGAGGCAGGAGAATGGTGTGAACCCAGGAGGCGGAGCTTGCAGTGAGCCAAGATCCTGCCCTCTGCACTCCAGCCTGGGTGACAGAGTGAGACTCCATCTCAAAAAAAAAAGAGAGAGCCCTCACCTGACACCAAATCTGTTGGCACCTTTATCGTGGACTTCCCAACCTCCAGAACTATCAGAAATAAGTGTTCATTGTTCAAGCTCCCAGTACCTTGTATTTTGTTATAGCAGCCTAAATGGACTAAGACAGTGGGAAACTGTTAAGACAATCCTTTGTTCTTTCAATAAATATACTTTAATTTCACATTACTAGGAAAAGGTTATTCACCATAACAGGAAATGTAAATCTTTAAGAGAAATTAGGAAACTATTAATATGACAGAAAACTGAAAGAGAAATATCACTATTTTCAAAAGAAAGAGTTTAGATATTCTTTCCTTCTTTTGAAAATAGTGATTCAGCCAGTGATTTGATGTTATTTGGTGAGAAACTTAGTAACATGCCTTCTAAAGAATGTATCCTGGAACATTAGCACCCCTGAGAGCTTTGAGGGAGAACGTACTGAGTTTTCTCTGGTAAACTTGGTATTAGAAATTCCATATATTATGCAAACTGTGTAATCACAGTAGACGTATACCATAAACAATATAAGAAATTCTGTTAAGAAACATTCTCTTAAATACATATGATGTATTATATTATTAAATATATAAACACATTTGTTTACATATGAAAAATGTTATACACACACAAACACACAATCAACCCATCATATCCTAGGGTTCCACATCCACTGATTCAACCAACTACTGACTGAAAATATTTGAAAAAATAATACTGCAACAACAAAAAGTAATACAAATTTTAAAACAATACAATATAACAACTATTTAAATTTCATTAACATTGCATTAGGTATTATAAGTAATCTAAAGTTTATGGAAGGATGCCAATATGAAGGATTTGAATGTCTGAAGATTTTCATGTCTGCTGGAAGCAATCCACCTTAGATACAGAGGAACAACTGATTATTCCTTTGTTGGTTTATTCATGCTGGTTTTTAGTGATTTCCAACTCTTTTTTTCATGATTGACACACCTTTTTTAAATTAACTCAACCACTTTTAAATCTAACTTTCCTCACCTCCACCCCATCAGCTATGGCTGGAGAAAAACAATCACCAATCATGCTAAATGGCTTTACTTTAAGTTCACAGCAATCAGCCTCAGTTAGTCTCTTGTCATTGACAATCTTAAAACCCACTTACTGTCTTTCCACTCCCCAAGTAACCCGAAGAATATGTCAAGGCTTCTCCTCTCCCCACAAACAGATAATAGCCGTCCTGCAACTCCTCCTCGCTCTCAACTGAAAAAACAGGAAGTATCCAAAGAGAATTGCCAAGCATTCCCCACACAGTCTTACTGTCCACCTGCATCTGTGCCTCTGTCTTCTGTCTCACCTCCTGACTGGATTGGTTACCTCATGTACTTCCAACCGAAGCAGTTCTCTATTGTGCCCCAGATTTGATCCACTGCTGACCACTCAGTGATTTTGCACCCATAATTTTCTCCTTCCTTCTCTTCTGCAGCATCAGTGGAAAATTTCTTTTTTATACCATTTTAATCAGCATGGAAACATAACATGGAACCTGACAGCATTAAAAATAGAAGGCAACAAATTGGGTTCAGTGTATATTGCTTGAGTGATGGGTGCACCAAAATCTCACAGATCACCACTAAAGAATTTACTCATGTAACCAAATACCACCTGTTCCCCCAAAACCTATGGAAATAAAAAATAAAATTAAAAAATAACATAAATAAATAAACAAAATCTTCTTTGGCCCCTAATTCCTCTCCAGTTACCACTCCATTTCCTCTAGTTTACAGCAAAATTCATAAAAGAGCTGATATACTTACTGCCTCCTAACATGAGGTGCCTTGTGAAACTCTCAGCAGAGACCTTAGTGGAGCCCACTCATGACCTACAGAGCTGTGAGATAATGGGTGATGCTTTAAGCTGCTAAATTTGTGGCGATTTGTTATGCAGCAACAGAAAACTAATCCAAGTGGGGGAAGAACTGTAGTTTTTAAAGGTATGGCTGTGGAGAAGGAGACATGAGAACCATCTTTACAAAGCTGAAGGGCCTAATTTTGTGGATATTTGGGTAAGACGGTTCTAGGCAGAGAGTCAGCCAGTGCAAGGGAATAGGGCCAAAGCTAGGAAGCTGGAGGATGAGCGTGGAGGCCAGTGTGGCTGCAACAGAATGAGCAGGGGAAAGCAGGGGAAAGGGAGCAAAAGAGGCATCCGGGGCAGATCATGTGGAGCCTGAGAGGTCATTCTAAAGACTTCAAATTTTCACAAGGTGAAATGGGAAGACAACACAGGATTTTGTGGTGGAGAAACGTAGCTGCCTTTGTATAACTACCGTATTGCACAGGAGCAATGATAGAAGCAGGGAGAACAATTGCAGTAACTTAGGTTTGAAGGAGATGGCATCATGGTAGGAGCAGAGGAGGTGGAGAGAAGTGTGTTGGAATGTGAAAAATTAATCATTGACATTTGAAATTCAACCAAACAGAAGTGGTTCACTGCAGTCAAAGTAATGACTGGGTGGTGTTGCTTTGATCTCATGGACTTCTGGCAGGATAGTGGTGATTAATACTATATGTCCACTTTGCTGGGCGACAGTGTCCAGGTATTTGGTCAAAGATTATTCTATATGTTTTTGTGAAGGTATTTTTTTCAGTGAAAATAACATTTAAATCAGTAGACTTTGAGTAAAGCAGATTGCCCTCCATAATGTGGGTGGGGCTCATTCAATCTGTTGAAGGCCTTAATAGAAAAAGACTCACCTCTGTCTAAGAAGTGGGAATTCTGCCAGTAGACAGCCTTTGGATGGAAATTGTAGCATCAGCTCTTCCCTGCATTTCCAGCCTGCTGGCCTACCCTGCAGATTTTAGAAGTCACCAGCCTCCACAACTATGTGAGGCAATGTCTTAAAATAATCCCACTTTCTAGACACACACACACACACACACACACACACACACACATATTCTGTTATTTATGTTTCTGTGGGGCACCCTGACTAATACAAGGGTCTTTGGTACACTGCAGATGTGGAGCATCTGAATAGGCTGGAAACAATGAAAACCTTACCCTAAGTTCTTGCCATGTGTTAGATCTGGGCTAGGTCCCCTGGAGATGGAAGGAAGAAAAAGAGGAAGAGAAGATCCCTGTCCAATTTTGACACACCATTCTGTCATTTTGGAAACACTACTTAACAACCTAGATTTCAGGATCTTTGTCTAAAAATGGGCATATGACTAACCTCGCACAGTCACTGAGAAAATTAAATGCTTATAAAGTATCTAGTCATGTGCCAGGCTCGAATTGGGCTCTTAACAAATGACAGTATTATTATTACTGTCTCCCATTCAAAGGGCATTTTGTGGCTGTCATGACTGTTAATAGTACAGGTGTTGAAGCGATAATAGTAACTTACAGTGATTTGACTCATGTAACATTTTAAAGCACTTGCATATATTATTTTATGATGCCACTGGTAAGCTGTGTAGATTACTGTGCTTCTAATATCAATGGAAACCAGGAAAATGTTACATACTTTTATACTCAATCAAGTCTAGGGAAGTATCTGTCTGTAGGTGTAAATCTGGCACTCTGCATAGTGTGGATGAAAATTTATTTGGCGTTTGTGATGTGTAATTATAGTTTAAATAATTATTGCATCAGAAGCCAATAAAACACACAAGGAAAATTGTTTTCAAAAAGCATACATAATTGTTATAGGAATAGTTAAGGAAAAATCTGTAACAATTTTATTGAATTTTTAAAATAAATAAACAGAAGTTTTATGTATCTTAGCACCCAATTGTGCATATATTGTGTCTGTCTTTAATGGAACTGTACAAAATTTCATCAAAAGCAATGTCAAATTTTCTTTAGGGATTTTGAAAGAGTTTTGCACTAAAAACTGTTTCATTATATTTTAGTTGTTTTCCCAAAGAACGCACTGATTTTCTTTAATACTAAATTTAATTGAAAAGACTAGATTGGATTAATAATAATGGCAACACTTGCTGAGTACACAATAGGTAGCTGGGAAAAAGGTAAAGATTTTACAGGATTGCCCACGTGTACATCACTACAGGCCTATGAATCAAACATTTTGGCTTATTTTTCAAATGGCTACACTGAGATCTAAAACAGTCAAATGTTTATCCAAAGGTTTTGCAGCTTGTACAGCACAGCTGTATTTAAACTCATATCTAACCATAATAGCAAAGTCAGTAATTCTCGTTTAATTTCATGAAAGGTACTAGAAATATTGCTAAAATGCAGATTCCTAGAACTACACCAGACCCCCTGGATCAGAAGTTGTGAGAATGGGGCCTAGGAATTTATGTCTCTAATATGTAACTCAGGTAGTAACCCAGCTATGGGTGTTTGAGGGATAGACAACTTGTTAAACACTATACTGCTTGGCGATGAATCATTAAGGTATTTTTTAAGTAAAAAAACTTTTTAAAAATGTGCTCATGGTAAATCTTTGTCAATGAAAGAATTCAAATTTCTGTCCCTACTATTGTATTAAATACGTGTTACTGTTTTAGGAAAGAAACTACTGGGGACATCTTGAAGTATCTCTCCTCAGCTTTATCCAAGATTAATGCATGCCGCAGGATTTCACTCTTTTTTTCTAAATTCACCCTCTAAGCTTTTGTGGATATACAGGGCTAGGCTGAACTACTTCGGAGAGACCTAATCCAACTTGAAAGAGCACCTACATCCTTGTGCACTTTTTTTTTTTTTTAAGATGAAGGTACTTCTCATTGTATACCTTCTAGTACCATTTTTATGTTCTAATATTCAAGGCTACTTACATCTAAAATGCCATGGGAGCTTCAAAATATATTTGTGTTGCACATGTATCCACTAGTAAATTCAGTATATTATCATTAATGGAAAAAAATAGCTGGAGGGTAGAGTATGTGAGGATGTTTAATGTTTAGGGTGTTATAAGAATAGCTAAGTATTATATGAGTATTTTAAGAAACATAATTATTAATTATCTGACTAGCATTGTTTAATATCCATTTTAAGTGACTTATTTATTCTAAATCAATATTATTCTAGCTAACATATTTAATTTGATGGGTTTTTTTCCCCAAGAATTACTTGATTAATCTCTGTTTGACTTTGCAAAATTATATTTGTATGTTAAATTTTTAGCTATTAATGTAATTGGTGCAAGTAATTGTTTTATATTAAAAGAGAGAGATAATTTTATTTGTTTTTAATGAATAAATTATAGCACTGTCTTGTTTTAAAATAATCAATCAATAATTTTGAGGAGTTTTTTATCTTCAAAATAAATTCATAGGGATAAATGGTACCTTTTTGTAAATAAACTGGTATTCAAAAGACTTATATGACTTGCCCAAGATCGCACAAGCAAAGGTCCAACCTGGAAGACATTTAGGTCTGTGGACTCCTTGTTTAGTGGTGTGTTATTAGTTTTTCTAGTAGCCTATGCTAAAGTCTATTTCCAGAATGTGTATCTATATGTACTGATGTCTATCCATGCGGTACATTTTGGAGGGTACTATGACATTGGCCTGTTCAAATCACTTCCCCAAAGGGTTTGTCTGAGATTCATACAATCCAACTCACTATTCTGTCCTTTCTGCCACTGAACAGAGTTGCTGGATGGTGGTCGTCTCTTGGGCTCACCGCCAGGGCCCTGTTGAATAGGGATTTTCAAGGGCAGAGTGGAGCTTAGGAAAGCAATGTCTGTGCTATTGGAAGAGCTGGCTGCAGTGTTGGATCAATTGTGTGTGGGCAGCCCCCAAGCATAAAAGTCCTGGAGGGGTGGAGGTGAGCATGGAAGGGAAGCTTAAGGGGCCAGGGCACCCTTAAATACTCTGTAGCCCTGACTGGGACAGTCTGGTCCTTTCTATTGCAAACCACTCCTGCTTTAGTTTGTCCTCACAAGAATATCTGGGTGTGCCTCAATCTTTAAATTGATTGTAATTAATCGATGAATTAATGTTTAATTTTTATAGCATTCTCCAAGTTTAAACTGCATAAATGTGTCAGTTAACATTACATTTCTTTTGTTGTTATACTGAAACTTAAATGTCAACCTAAGAGAAACAGGGAAAGCAAATATTAAAATAACAAAAACAAAAAATCTATAAAATATGGTTAGGTATTTAGTGAGAAGTATATATTTTTCTTCTGAGAGATGAGAATGAAATACAATAATTTTCTGGCAATCACCAGTCAGTGGCTCCTCCAGGACTTGCAGTGAAGTCTCCTGAATCAGATGCTCCATCCACTTTCTCTCCACTATGCTCCTTCTCACATCTATGTCAAGCTGAGTTATGTTTTCAATAAAAATCACCAAAGCATTAACATTTTACAGCCATCTGTCACTACCAATGCTTATTTTTGTCAGCATCGAAGCTATACTTGAAAACATTCAAAAGTCTATCTGCATTCTCTCTGACGGATCCAGAAAAATCAAGAATTCTAAAGCCAGACTGCTGAGATGTGTGCCATGCTCCTTCCATTTATAACTTGTGTGAGCTTGGGCTGGTTACCTGGTCTCTTCGTGCTTCAGTTTCCTATCTCTGAAAAGAAGATCATGATGATAATGTCCACACTGGTTTATCGTGAGGAGTCATGGAGGTATAGGTCAAACACTCACGACTTACCAAATAGTAACTCCCATAGATGTGCTCCTTTATAAACATGATGCGGTATCAGGCAAAAAAAAAAAAAAAAATGCATGAAGTGATAAAGGAGATTATCCTCTCGGTTGGAGTCAAACTGCTCCCACTATTATTCGGAATACAGTTATTTGGGAGACATTGAGTACTGCTGCAAATTCGAGCACTTACTGCTGTTTGAGCTATGGAAACAGTTTCCATGCATAATGTAGATATATCCTTTTAAATAATTTACCAGCCACTTTATTGTCTTGAAAGAAATATAAAAATATGTGAAATAGTAGAAACCCCATATATCCCTTCTATTTGGAAGTTTAAGAGTAGAGATTTAAGAAATGTTTAGTCTCCTTTTTTCTCTTATGGGCACATGTCTCTAGCTTAGTGATCATTCTGTTATTTTAAATTTTGTTTGCTTTAGGAAACACAAGGGCAGAGTGTCTTATTGTAAATACAGAGGAGAAGAACTACATGTGTGGAGTTACTTGCTGACAACCTAGAATGAGATCTCTCTGGAGGCCAGTTAGCCATTTGCTTGATATTAGGTTAAATGATTTAAGTTTTTATCTCATTAGTGGATGTGACCACACAAAAAAGTTGTCGAGTTGACCTAAACAAAACAAAGCAACAACAACAACAGGAAAAACCGTCTACAAATTCCCTTATGACCTTGCCCCCGCTTTTCATTCCAAACTCACTTCTAAACCATGTCTCCTTGGTCAGTCCACTCCAGACCTATCGACTTCCTTTTCATTTTTTAAACATGGTAATTTTTTTCTAACCTCAGCATTTTTGCACTTGGTCCTCCCTCTGACTGAGAAGTTTTTCCCCTGGATCTTCACACACTGTTTTCTTTTTCTTACATTATTCAGGTTTTCACTGAGACTCAACCTGAAGCAGCGTAGCTCTCAAGATGTGTTTCTCTCGCTGGGAGATGAATTTGACACTTCACACCATATCAAGAACACCACGAGGGCAAACTCAGCTTTCTGTGACTTCACAGATGGTGGTGCCAGCAGGGAAAGCAATTCCATGGCTACAACATGGCTCTATTCTAGGGAGGAAATCATCACCATTTTGGGATGACAGAGGCCTCGTGCCTTCCACCTGTCATCAGGTGTCAGGCTACTCTACCCAGGAATAATCCTATATTGGGGAGTGGTATGGTTTGTCTGTGTCCCCACCCAAATCTGAACTTGAATTGTATCTACCAGAATTCTCACGTGTTGTGGAAGGGACCCAGGGGGAGGTCATTTAATCACGGGGTCCAGTCTTTCCAGTGCTATTCTCATGGTAGTGAATAAGTCTCACAAGATCTGATGGGTTTATCAGGGGTTTCAGCTTTTGCTTGTTCCTCATTTTTCCTCCTGCCGCCACCATATAAGAAGTACCTTTCACTTCCTGCCATGATTCGGAGACCTCCCCAGCCATGTAGAACTGTAAGTTCAATTAAATCTCTTTTTCTTCCCAGTCTAAGGTATGTCTTTATCAGCAGCGTGAAAATGAACTAATACAGTAAATTGGTACCAGTAGAGTGGGGCACTGCTGAAAAGATACCCAAAAATGTGGAAGTGACTTTGGAACTGGGTAACAGGCAGAGGCTAGAAGAGTTTGGAGGGCTCAGAAGAAACAGGAAAATGTGGGAAAGTTTGGAACTTCCTAGAGACTTGCTGAATGGCTTTGCCCAAAATACTGGTAGCAGTATGGACAATAAAGTTCAGGCTGAGTTGGTCTCAGATAGAGATGAAGAACTTGTTGTTATGTTTTAGCAAAGAGACTGGCTGCGTGTTGTCCCTGTCCTCGAGGTTTGTGAAACCTTGAACTTGAGAGAGATGATTTAGGGTATCTAGCAGAAGAAATTTCTAAGCAGCAAAGCATTCAAGGGGTGACTTGGGTGCTGTTAAAGGCATTCAATTTTATAAGGGAAGCAGAGCATAAAAGTTTGGAAAATTTGCAGCCTGACAATGCAATAGAAAATAAAAACCTATTTTCTGAGAATGAATTCAAGCCAGCTGCAGAAATTTACATAAGTAACAAGGAGCCAAATGTTAATCCCCAAATCAACTGGGAAAATGTCTCTAGGGCATGTCAGAGATCTTCCTGGCAGCCCCTCTCATCACGGGCCAGGAAGCCTAGGAGAAAATGGTTTCTTGGCCAGGACCAGGGTCCCTGTGCTGTGTGCAGCCTAGAGATTTAGTGCCCTCTGTCCCAGTTGCTCCAGCCATGGCTGAAAGGGGCCAACATAGAGCTTGGGCCATAGCTCAGTCTTGTTTCTTCCAAGTTTCTGACCACCCTAGCCAAACCATTAGCAATAGCCTTATAAGTTAGTGTAAATTAGTGCTTCTATCCACCTTTCACTCCAGAAATATTAGACCATCAAATGTACTCAATGTTCTTCCTGCTGGGAAAATTTTCCTTCACTTCTGGCCTTCATGTTCACCCCCAAGTACTTCTACAGTGCTGCAGCTACTCCTGTTCGAGTAGTGCCAGTAGATCATAGAAAACCATCTATAAAACAGGCTTGAGTGTGTGGTTTCCCAGCTATTTACCATAAACTAGACAGCCACAGACTTGGATTGAGAGTGAAGAGACCATGAAGCAGTGGTTTGTGTTAAAAGAGTCTGAACTACCTGTTCTTGCAACTTATTTGTACCTTCAGGGCCTGCTTGAGGTCAGTCATTTACCTCACTGCATTCGATGATAGCTTGCTACCATAGGCACCCAAACGTATGCCTAGATGGGTCAAACAACAGCCACTCAATGATGGAAGCTCAGGTCATATGGTCACCCTGGTTAAGTGTCCAGTTTCTGCAAGACCCAGTAGCAAGCCAAAAGTTGTATCCGAAAAAGAAAATTGTTATTTTCAGAAAAGAGCACACATTTATTCCAGCATCCTCAAGGTTCATGCAGTGACTCTATTGGTGCTTGCCAGAGGCTCTATACAGCCTCTCTGTTTGCATCAGACACCTGGAATATTGCTGGTGCTGCTGGCCTGGTACAGGAGCTTGTTCTGCAGCCTGAACTTGCTGCAGAGCCTTCTCTAGCTCCAGGCCTCGCTCACAGCAGGTAGCTGTGTGGGTTACTCTATAAATATGGGTTGGAGTAACACACTCAAATATGGCATATATTGCCTGCAAAAATAACATCTTCATTTTTCTAATGAGGCATTTTGTATAGATTCCATCAAAATAATTATTTTTAAGTCTACAGAATTTATAAGGATGTGTTTCTAGAAAATATACAATACCATTTAAATGACTGTATTGAAAACCTCAAAAATTCCTTCGAACATTAAAATTATGTAATTCAAAAGATAATTTTCGGGTCAACGATATTATTTTCAAAGTAATCTATTATTGATAGAGCATTCTATTCTATGCATATTCTTGTAATTTCATAAATGATTAGTAACCTTATGTTAAATAGCATAAGAAAGGTCATTTAAATCAAGGAGACATGATTTTTTTCTGGTAGAAATTTTCCAAATGTATTTCATTTGGAAAACGAATTTGCATTTAAATCTGCTTTAAAATAGACAAGTAACTAGAAAAGGTAATTATATTACCTATATATTATATGAAACCTAGTAATTTGTATCCTAATTTTACATGTCTATAGCTTCTCCAGGATAAACCTGAATGTGTTCAAAGTTATATACTTATAAACTATTTCTTTTTTTAAAGAGAGGCAGAGTCTCACTCTATTGCCTGGGCTGGAGTGCAATGGCACAATCATAGCTCACTGAAGCTTCAATCTCCTGGGCTCAAGAGATCCTCCCAACTCAAACCCATCATGCCTGGCTAATTTTAAAATTTTTTATAGAGATGGGGTCTTTCTATGTTCCTCGGGCTGGTCTTGAACTTTTGGACTCAAGCACTCTTCCCACCTTGGCCTTCCAAAGTGTTAGGATTACAGAAATAAGTCACTGCTCTTGACCTATAAACCAGCATTTTAAAGTTTTATTTTCTAGGTAGAATGTGTAGGTAAAGCAATGCTTTTATGGTGTATATATTGGTTTATAATATAAATTTGTCACATATGTAAAATAATTGACTATAAATTATATGATGAAATAATCACTTAAAATGAACTGATTTATATATATTATATATTGTTATATAAATTATATGTTATGTGTTATGTTATAATATATGCTATTTTACACATATGTTATAAATAATATGTGTGTAACATATCTTATATGCATATATTACATACATTATCATATACATATATTATATGTATTATATATAGTATTAAACTATGTTAATTATTAATATATTAATCATATTATTATATATGATATGTAATACATATATTATTATTAGTAGTATACATTATATATAAATCAGTTTATTCTAAGTGATTATTATATATAATAATATATATATATACACACACACAAAAAAAAAATCCATTCCAGATCCATTGGCTCATATACTCATATATATATATATACACACACACACACACATACATAAAATCACTGGAAATGATTACTTGAAAGTATACTATTTCATAGAATTTTCATGTCAAATTCATCAATACAGTGGAATCAAAAAAAAGCTCAGCTTTCATGATTCTGAAGCTTAACCTAGAGCATCTTAAGATATACAAGAGGAATTGCATACTCTTCAGAACCTGCAAACAGGTACCAAACTGGTTAAACTTGTCTGTAAAATTGTTTCCAACCTGTGCATTCTTTTCTTCACAGAACTTATGTCATACACATCAGTGGAGTGAATGAGCACCTTATACATCGTAACCGGGAAAGCAGTGCTCACGCTGCTCCACCATGTATGGTGCTCCCCTGTACACTCTCTCTCTTGTTTCTTACCGCCTCTGGGCTGTCCCACTCCCGAGTGGAGGGGATGTTTAACTGAGCTCCCAGCCCACAGACACCTTCTCTCCATTGCCTTGTCACCCACAAGACTTCATGATGCTCAACTTGTCTTCTCTCTCCTGTAATTTATAACCACTCTGTATGCACGGTTAGCCAAACACACAGTCGATGGTACTGATAAACCACATTTGTTGTTTGATTGATGTTTATGGACACAGAAAGGTATTTGATTTTCTAATGTTCACTCTAGGACGAGCCAGTATAAAGATCCAGGCTTACAAACAATGGGAATCTCAAGCCAGAAGCAGCCATGTTTTGATTTTAGGAAATTCATTATGGAAAATAACCTACCAAGTGCTTATTTAAAGAGTATTAATTTTAAAATCAAATTACTCTGGGCTGTCCAGAATCTTAAAGTCTAAAAGGAAGCACACCACATGGAAATATGGACAATTCCAAACTCAGACAAATACACAACAGCAGGATAACTGCCATTTTTAAATCTTTGACTCATTTTAAAATTATTTAATATAATTATAGAATCTCATGGGAAATTTATCAAAAATATGCCTTAAAAACACATAATATCAGCTGGGCATGGTGGCTTACACCTGTAATCCCAGCACTTTCAAAGGCTGAGGCTAGTAGATCATTTGAGCTCAGGAGCTCGGGACCAGCCTGGCCAACATGATGGGACCCAGTCTCTACTAAAAACACAAAAATTATCTGGGTGTGGCGGCGCATGCCTATAACCCCAGCTACTCGGGAAGCTGAGGTAGGAGAATCACTTGAACCTGGGAGGGGGAGGTTGCAGTGAGCCGGTTTCACACCACTGCACTCCACCCTGGGTGACAGAGCGAGACTCGGTCTCAATATATATACATAATATATATGTAATATCTTTGAAAAATTATTTAGGTAACAGACAGTGCTCACTTTGCATGATTCAGTATTAACTGAAGCTTCCTGCTATTAGAGCAGTACCCTCACATTGCAGGGCTGAAAGCCTGGATAGAACATAGACCACGTCTGCTCCCGACCACCCCTTGACACACTCAGACCCAGTTAAGGGTTAAGTGTCACTGAGTCTTCTAAACCCTTGTAGCTGGATACAAAAAAAAGCCTCACCAGAGAGTGTTAATGGATCAAGTTATGCTTTCCACTGTTCCAGTTGATCTCAGGATCATATCTTAGAGTCATCCTCTCATTCCTCCTTCACTAACTCTGCATAACTCTCACTTTGCTGATGGATGCTATTTGCACAGTGAAACAGTGCCTCAGGGTTTCTGCACCTGTTTATTATGTTGTTGGCCACCATTGTAGCAACTGCACATCTACAGTTATTTCTGGAACTGGAAGCCCCCAGCAGGTACCCAAAGGACCTGCTGAGTTCCAGATACTTCTCCCTGCTGCTATCATGAAGGAGCAAACCTCTCTCTTCTTCAAAATTTCAGTCAACTGCCCAGCATTATATTAACTCTTTCTCTGCCTAATGGCCCACTAGCATGAGGAACCCAGCATGACCAGACCTAGCCATAACTTTGATTTTTGTGGATCACTTGCTATGTCCCTGGGACCAGCATGCCTTCCTAGGGAGCCAGGACCCCTGTTCAACCAGAGCCTGAAGTTGAGAGGACAGGAAGCTCAAATTACTCAAATGGGCTTTTTCTGTTATCTTCTACTGGCTGTTGGGTCAAAGTATATTCTATATCTAGTAAGACATTGCTCATAAAGCCCCACCTTCTTCATAAAGCAGATTTATTTGTCTAAATGATGCTGGATGAGTTTCTGTGACAATTTTCTATCTGTGAGTATGCACACAGCGCTGCATAGTGCAGTGGCTGGCTCGGCCACTGCGGGGAAGGAAGGCAATCCCAGGACATGACTCCTTCTCCATGAGGACACACACTTCCTGCTGTAAGGTGGAAAATGTCTGGCAAAAAAGACTATCATCACATGGCTAGTTGGTTTCCTCCAGGATTGGTGCCATATCAAGGATCAACTTGAGTCTCTGCTGCTGAATGCACGCATCACTTTTCCATAACTGTATGTCTCCAATCTTTCAACCTTGCTCCTTCAACGTTCCTGAATTCCCAGCCAAATCATTCCTCACTGCCCAGGAGTGGATCTTTTTTCTTTATCACATGTCCCTTCTCCCAAAATATGAAGGTGATGACAATATGTATTGCTAGCATCTTTGCCTAGGGGAAGGATTTCCTTACCAAGATCTGTCAGGCTCACCTCTGAATGCAAAGTTGATGCTATACAGTGCATTTTGACCTGCAATTATCTATCTATCTATGGCTACTTATATCCCATTCTTAAATGAGGCTCGAGGTGTTTTCTATCAGGTGATTACAGAGAACCTTCTCATCACCATAGTGCCAGAGCTGTGAACTGAGTGAAAAATATCAGTGCTACAAGGCCAGATAGCATGAAGGTTTGGACTACCTTTTTGTGTGATGTCCTTTTGTCCTTCAGCCTGCTTAAGCCTGATTTTGAATGCGCAATGTCCCTTGCATAACGGATTCCTGTAGCCTGCCTGACCATCAAGTCATATTGAGGGGTGTAGCAGTAACCATCTGATGACGAGCAGCTCCACTTACATTGTCGCTTGGCTCCCTGGGGTCAGGAGTTTAGTCTCTTATTCTCTCTCGGGGCCTCATAGTCTGCCAGAAGCAAGGTTTGGAATGTACTCTGCTAAAGATGGCATTGTCTATCTAGCTCCAGAATCATAGTGTCTGCATTTTAGCTTAGCTGTTTGAGCTTTCCAGAGATGCCACACCACTTCCTCATTACCACAAAATACCAGGATCTCCATTGCATCTGCTGGATCTAAATGCCCAAGTGGCAGTGTCATAGTCCATTTGGGCTGCTATAACAAGATGTCATAGGCTGAACGGTTTATAAACAACGAATATTTAATTCTCACAGCACTGGGGGCTAAGAAGTCCTAGATAAAAATTCCAGATGATTCGGTGTCAGCCAGGCGTGGTGGCTCAGGCCAAAAATCCCAGCACTTTGGGAGGCTGAGGTGGGTGGATCATGAGGTGAAGAGATCGAGGACCATCCTGGCCAACATGGTGAAACCCCATCTCTACTAAAGATACAAAAATTAGCTGGCCATGGTGGCACGTTCCTGTAGTCCCAGCTACTCGAGAGGCTGAGGCAAGAGAATCGCTTGAACCTGAGAGGCAGAGGTTGCGGTGAGCCAAGATCGTGCCACTGCACTTTAACCTGGAGACAGAGGAGGAATCCTTCTCAAAAAAAAAAAAAAAATTGTCTAGAGAGGCCCCACATTCTGTATATAGACAGTCTTCTTACTGAGTCCTTTCTTGGTGGAAGGGGCAAAAGTTCTCCCTTGGGACTCTTTTATAAGGCTACTAATCCAATCCATTAAGTCTCCACCCTCATGACATAATCGACTCCCAAAGGCTGCATCTCATAATTCCATCATAGATGCTGAGCATCTAGAAAGAGCAGTGGGAGCGTAGGGTACCCTGGCCTGGGGGTGCTTCCACACCTGCTCCCAGCTTGGCAGTGCCAAGTTTCTGCTAGGGCGTGGCAAACAGTGAATACAGCTGATTCTCTGCAATAGTTATCAGGGGCTGGCTCATTTGGCAACAAAGGGTGATGGCCATGCCCAGCAGCTCTGTCCATGGCAGTGACTTCGTGGAGGCAGGCAAGAGAGGAAGGGCCAAATTCTAGGCTCTGTTAGGCCGAGGTCACCTTCTCACTTGGAGCAAGCAAGTCTTGGCTGAAGCTGAGCACGTAAACAGCTGAGACCAAAGGGGGACAGAGATATTCACATGCTTACGGCCTCAAGGTTTTGAAGTGTAATGCATGAGCAGACGAGACCTGGAAGGGCCCAGTGAAGGGTAACTGGGCCACTGAGCACTCAGTGCTCAGACGTTAGTTTGTAATACCATTCTAAGAAGAGAAATAAGAATCCTTGCAGAAATGGCTTGTTCTAGGGCTGGGGAAGGGAACACAGAATATGAGCCTGTAGCATATTATAGTACCAGAAAAAAAGGAGTTGCTCAAGAGAAAATACAATAATGGGGTTATGTCCAAGAATAAAGGATCCCACAGAAAGGGGTTTTAACAGGCAGAACTAGGACGGCTTGAGCAACACAACAAAAAATATGCTTGGGTTGCAACCCCAAATGTAAAATACATATCCGTGAGTCTATGCTGATGAATAAATTGTAATTAAGTACATAAATGGGAGAGAAGAGATACCTCACTCATGCCGGAGAATTCCTAATAGCTTACGTAGACATTCTGCCCTCAAGGTGGCGGGACCCAAATCTCTACTGCCTAAGTGTCAGTTGCATGTTTGGACTTTCTCCCAAAGTGGGCTATGTGGAAAGGAGGAAGAAGAGTAGCCACACACTGGATAGATCTGTCAGGCACTTCCTCAGCCAGGAGATCAAGTTTAATATCAACAGCGATAAGGCTTGTCATTAGGACGCACCTGTGGTGTGAGGTGAGGAGAATGTGCTTGATTCCATGGCCTTCCTTCGGAAACTGACAACCCCATGTTTAACCACAAGGAAAACACCACGCAAACCTAACATGAAGGATGTTCTATAAAATAGCCTAGTAGTACTCCTCACAACAGTCAAGGTCATCCCAAACAAGGAAAATCTGAGAAACTCTCATGGTATAGAGGAGCCAAAGGAGACTTCATGGTTAAAGGTGGTGTTTTGTACAAGATCCCGAAATGGGTAAAAACTGAGGAAATTTTAACAAAGTGAATAATTTCATTATTAATAATGCATCAATATTAAGCTTATCAATTATGAGCAATGTACCCTATTAATGTCAGATGTCAAGAATACAAGAAACTAGGTATGAATTATATAGGAACTCTGTTTACTATCTTGGCAGCATTTCTTTAAATCTAAAGATACCCCAAAATAACACATTTATTTTAAAAAATAAGTAAGGAAAGTAATACAGGAGGCAGACTTAAAAGGAGCCTAAGTTTTTAATGTTTCCCTTACAAAAGGTTCTGTCGGCAGAGGATGGAAGTCTTACTGGCTGGACTAATTTCAGCACAAATTATTTCCAATCATTAGCTAACCCCTAGAAATTCCTACATAAAAGTAAAAATAAAAGTACATACAAATAAAGAAAAAACTTAGCAGATACATTACAGAAAATGTATACTTCATTGCTACTTATACAGAAAATGTATAATTCATTGCTTTAGCCCAGGCATGCTACTAAACAAACAGACACACAAAACAAAACACAGCAATCTTCAGGAGAAAAATACCAGACTCCCTGCCTCCCTTCCTTCCTTCTTTCCTTCATCTGCCTTTTAATTTATTTAATTAAATGAAAATATTAAATTTCTGTCTTCTACCCCTTCTAGCCTGTCTTTCCTCCAAAGTTTCTTGAAAGGCAACTATATGCTCACTATAGAACTAAAGATTTTTTAGAAAATGATCAAGGCTTTTAGACGAATCAAAACTTGGTTTCCAGATCCAAAGATAAGAAAATATTTTTTTTCTGTAAATGAGTATTCACTTACTCAAAGCAATAGACTATTAAAGTGTGACTAATATAAAATCCAGTTTTAACATTACCTCTTATTTCTCTAAACCCACTGGACAAGATGGAAGGATGTCCTTGGCTCAAGGGCTTCCTTATGCCTCTGGCTTCTTATTAGCCTAGTAAAGACATGGCAGAGGCTGAGGCAGAAAAGAGGCTGAGCAAAAACCTAGCAGCTCAAATTATCCAACTCTAACATTTCACGCGGTGAATGTGACCTGAATTAAACTGGCCCATTACAGTCAAGTGCCAGCTTTTAATTTAAGGCCTAGGGATATCAGCTAATTTAAGGTAGGAGTGATAAAGTCTATTGCAAAATGACAGATATGCCAATGACACATCATCTCTGCCCGCAAGGACCTCACCATCTCATAGTTAAAAGAAATAAACCAATGGCCACAATACAGTAGGATCATAGAGACATTTCTAAGGCTTATGCAACCCAGAAGGGAATCTTCTTCTGATATTCAGGTGGAAGCTTGGGTTTCTACCTGAGTTCAAACATGAGTCTACAACTTATTATCACAGAGGCCTAATAATGGATTGTAGAAATCACAAAAGACAATCTATAGATAATCAGGAAGTAGTAATTTCTAACTGCAGAAGGGATGATTGCCAATAATTATGTGCTCAGAGTTTTCATCCACACTTGCTAATTGTACTAAATCTTCAATCTAATTATCATTAAACACATTTATTACACATTTAGAGAGTTAAGGATGCAAGAAGTGCAAGAAGTTAAATAACTTACCCAGGGTCATGTGACAGGAAGAAAAGGGATTGGAACCCATGTCTCACTCACCTGATGTTGCAGCCTTTGTCACTGAACCTCTCGTCTGGCAACCACTAAATGTAGTTAGTAGAGCTCAAATAGCACATTCTACATTCATGTACAAGATGCCTACCTAGCTATATGAAGCAGGGTCCAATTAGGACACTGAAACCATACCAGTTGTCTTACAATTTAGGGAATAGTGTCATATACACATACACGTTATTCAGCTTTTTGAGATCTGCAAAGGTTAAAAATATGACACTAAAAAGTCATCAGGTGCAATGCACAAAGCAACAAATCTTTAAAAGTTTGGAAGAATAAAAGGTAAATGTTTGGCTTATTTTTAGAATTTATAAATTTGAAAGATATGCCTTTTAAGCAGGAACACAGATGTTTACCGAAATATCTACTTATGATATTATGCAGAAGCTCAAAGAAGGGATTCTATGTATTGGTAAAAGAAGAAATGTGGTTTGAAGAGGCCAGCTCTTGCATCCTAAAGCAAAGTATATCAAGATGTATTTGAAACTGAGGGACAGTAGCATAAAAATTGATATGGTTTGGCTGTGTCCCCACCCAAGTCTCATCTTGAATTGTAGCTCCCATAATCCCCACGTGTCATGGGTGGGACCCAGTGGGAAGTAATTGTATCATGCAGGTGGGTTTTTCCCATGCTGTTCTCATGATAATGAATATGTCTCATGAGATATGATGGTTTTATAAAGGGAAGTTCCCTTGCACACAAACTCTTACCTACCACCATGTAAGATGTACCTTTGCTCCTCCTTCACCTTCTGCCATGATTGTGAGGCCTCCCCAGCCATGTGGAACTGTGAGTCCATTAAACCTCTTTTTCTTTATAAATTACCCAGTCTCAGGTATTTCTTGATAGCAGTATGTAAATGAACTAATACACTAAATTGGTACCAGGAGTGGGGTGCTGCTATAAAGATATGCCAAAATGTGGAAGCAACATTGGAACTGGGTAACAGGCAGAGGCTGGAACGGTTTGGAGGGCTCAGAAGAAGACAGGAAAATGTGGGAAAGTTTGGAACTTCCTAGAGACTTGCTGAATGGCTTTGACTAAAATGCTGATAGTGATATAGACAATAAAGTCTAGGTTGAGGTGGTTGCAAATGGAGATAAGGAACTGGTTGCGAACCGAAGCAAAGATGACTCTTGTTATGCTTTAGCGAAGAGAATGGTGGCATTTTACCCTGCCCTAAAGATTTGTGGAAATTTGAACGTGAGAAAGATGATTTAGAGTATCTGGAAGAAATTTCTAAGCAGCAAAGCATTCAAGAGTTTATTTGGGTGCTGTTAAAAGCATTCAGTTTTCCAATTTCATTCATGTCCCTACAAAGGACATGAACTTATCATTTTTTATGGCTGCATAGTATTCCATGGTATATATGTGCCACATTGTCTTAATCCAGTCTATCATTGTTGGACATTTGGGTTGGTTCCAAGTCTTTGCTATTGTGAATAATGCTGCAATAAACATACGTGTGCATGTGTCTTTACAGCAGCATGATTTATAGTCCTTTGGATATATACCCAGTAATGGGATGGCTGGGTCAAATGGTATTTCTAGTTCTAGATCCCTGAGGAATCGCCACACTGACTTCCACAGTGGTTGAACTAGTTTACAGTCCCACCAACAGTGTAAAAGTGTTCCTATTTCTCCACATCCTCTCCAGCACCTGTTGAATCATCATTCTCAGTAAACTGTCGCAAGAACAAAAAACCAAACACCGCATATTCTCACTCATAGGTGGGAATTGAACAATGAGAACACATGGACACAGGAAGGGGAACATCACACTCTGGGGACTGTTGTGGGGTGGGGGGAGGGGGGAGGGACAGCATTGGGAGATATACCTAATGCTAGATGACGAGTTAGTGGGTGCAGCGCACCAGCATGGCACATGTATACGTATGTAACTAACCTGCACATTGTGCACATGTACCCTAAAACCTAAAGTATAATAATAATAAATTAATTAATTAATTAATTAATTTAAAAAAGTATTCAGTTTTATGTATTCACAAAGATACGGTTTGGAGTTGGAACTTGTGTTTAAAAGACAAACAGAACATAAAAGTTCAGAAAATGTGCAGCCTGTCGAATTGATAGAAAAGAAAAACCCATTTCCTGAGGAGAAATTCAAGCCAGCTGGAGAAATTTGCATAAGTAACGAGGAGCTAAATGTTAATCCCCAAGACAGTAGGAAAAATGTCTCCAGAGCATGCCAGAGACCTTCATGGCAGTCCCTCTCATTACAGGCCTGGAGGCCTACGAGTAAAAAATGGTTTTGTGGGCTGGGCCCAGGGCCCCCCTGCTGTGTGCAGCCTAGGGACTTGGTGCCCTGCATCCTAGCCTCTCCAGCATTTGCTAAAAGGTGCCAAGGTACAGCTCAGACCATGGCTTCAGAGGGTGAAAGCCCCAAGCCTTGGCAGCTGCCATGTGGTGTTCAGCCTGTGGGTACATTTAAGTCAAGAATTGAGGTTTGGGAACTTCTGCCTAGATTTCAGAAGATGTATGGAAATGCCTGGAGGTCCAGGCAGAAGTCTGCCACAAGGACGAAGCTCTCATCGAGAACCTAGGGTAGTGTGGAAGGGAAATGTGTGGTGGGAGCTCCCACAGAGTCCCCACTGAAGCATTCTCTAGTGGAGCTGTGAGAAGAGGGCCACTGTCCTCTAAACTACAGAAGGGTAGATCCACTGACAACTTGCCCCATGTGCCTGGAACAGCTACAGACACTCAACACCAGTCCATGTAAGCTCTCAGGAGTGGGGCTGTACCCTGTAAAGCCACAGAGGTAGAGCTGCCCAAGGCCATGGAAGCCCACCTCTTGCATTAGCATGACCTGCATGTGAGACATGGACTCAAAGGAGATCATTTTGGAGCTTTAAGATTTGACTGTCACGCTGGATTTCAGACTTGCCTGGGGCCTGTAGCCCCTTCATTTTGCCAAGTTTCTCCCATTTGGAATGCGTGTTTTTATCCAATGCCTGTACCCCCATTGTATCTAGAAATTAACTAACTTGCTTTTGATTGTATAGGCTCATAGGTGGAAAGGACTTGCCTTGTCTCAGATGAGACTTTGGACTATGAACTTTTGAGTTGATGCTAAAATGAATTAAGACTTTAAGGGACTGTTGGGAAGACATGATTGGCTTTGAAATGTGAGGACATAGATTTGGGAGAGGGCAGGGGTGAAATGACATGGTTTGGTGGTGTTCCCACCCAAATCTCATCTTGAATTGTAGCTCTGATAAACTGCATGCCATGGGTGGGACACAGTGAGAGGAAATTGAATAATGGGGCAAGTTTTTCCCATGCTGTTTTTGTGATAGTGAATAAGTCTCATGAGATCTGATGGTTTTATAAAGGGCAGTTACCCTGCACATGCACCCTTGCCTGCTGCCATGTAAGACATGACTTTGCTCCTCCTTCCCCTTCTGTCATGATGTAAGACCTCCCCAGCCATGTGAAATTGTGAGTCTGTTAAACCTCTTTTCTTTATAAATTACCCAGCCTCAAGTATTTCTTTATAGCATTATGAAAATGGGCTAATGCAAGAATCAACACACTCACCGCAGTTATATTTCTGGAATCTCAGATGCTCTTTTTGCAACTTGCACAAATTTTTTTCATAGATGTGACTACAAGGATCACCATCATTACTGAATTTATCAGGAGCTGCAATAAAGTATTTTGTTCTCAGGATGTCAAAATTTGCCCAAATAATTCAGAATGTAATTGATATAGTTTATAATTCACAGTAAATTTTACTTATAAAATGATAATTTTTATTTGCATTTCAAAATTAGTGCAGGGATGTTGGTATTTTAATCCACAGACGCATGACTGAATACAGTTCCTCTGCTTCAATCTTATATAAAATATTTACTTAAGTATAATTATACCACAAAAGCTTACTCAAATACCAGGCTCCTCTAGGAGATTTTCACAGTTGTCTTAAATCTAGACATGAGGGTTAATCACAGTGTAGTTATTCTGACATTAAGCCTCATATACCTTTTTATATACCATGCTATTTATAATGCATTTTGGCAGACTAGCCTTTCAAATGCATAGGAGTCTTTTAGTAAAATGGATTCTCATTATTGTCATCAAGAGTACATAGACATCGGTAAGACACAGTTACTGGACACCACCTAAATGCACTGTGCTTTTCTAGAGACACAAAGAATTATAAAGAAGCTTGTAACTCGCTATGAGCTCATATTCATGGAGACACACATGAAGACCTGACTTACAGTATTTAATTAGAAGCAGAAACATGCTATAATCTTTAACTGCTATACATACTGAAAGTAGAGAAAAAAAATTCCCTATAACACTCATTGAAGCTTTCCAAATGAAGTGCAATTTGAACTCAACCTTGAAGAATTATTGCTGTCTGCTCTCTTTCACAATTCACACACTGACCACAGTAGCAGCACTTAACTTAACAGTGTGTTGTCTATGTCCTTTTCTCTTTCTCCCATAAATCTCTGAGTTATTCAGCAAAAGGGATTTTGCCTTATCTATCCCTGAGCATCTAGTATAACACGGCATCTGTTATTCAAGTATTATATTGTAAGACGCTAGATAACATTAGGTTCAAAAAGCCATTAGCCCCTGTTCTTGCAACCTGGTAGGTCAGAGTCTCACCAGAAAGAGATGTGTGTGCTACATTCAATGGCCAAAACAATGCAAAGGCAGTGTGCTACATGCTATGGCAAATATATCCACCCAAGATAGAAGGAACAATTTACCAAGTAAATTTATAGTATTCAACTGAATGAGTTTGACAAATGTGTTCATTCATCAAAACATCATGGCAGTCAAGGTGCAGAATAGTTCCATCATCCCCAAAAGATTCCTCATGTTCCTTAGACCTCTACCCCACACTCTGCCTTCATCTATAGGCAACCACAGTTTTGCCCTCTGTTATTATGCACTAGTCTGCATTTCATACAAATGGAATCATAGAGCATGATATACATACATGTATCTTGTATGTATGCAATTTTGTGGTTTCCTTTATTCTTCATAATAATTTTGAGTTTCACCCTTGTTGTTTTATGTATCAGTAGTTGGTTCCTTTTTATTGCTAAGTACTCAGTTGTACAGTTTATATGTCTTTTCAATTGTTGATGGACATTTATTTTTTACTATTATGAGTAAAGTAGCTATGAACATTTGAGTACACGTCCTCATACAGACATATATATTTTTTCATTTCTTTTGCGTAGATACAACAGTTCCTTTTTTTATAGCACTATTGTTTCAGACCATTCAGTTATAGCAACTGAACTGATATCCAAACAATATCGTTACATATTATTAATATAAAAGCTAGATCTGATAACTACGTATGATATTAGAATTGCATTTCCCCTTGAATCTTTTAAATATTTCTGTTGGTCATTCTTGATTATTTTTAATAGTTAATATTATTTTTGGACAAGCACAGAACTATTTATGCATGAGTAACTACTCTACATAACAGAGCAGCTCAAAAACTAAATTTAAAAAATAGTTTTAGTTTTTCAAAGACGTCTCATAATATTATATAGAAATTGCATTGAATCTGCCAATGGCTTTGTGTAGTACAAACATTTTAACAATATTTATTTTTGTATGTTGATTTTGTATCCTTAATAAAGTTGAAGAGAAAAGGAATACTTTATAAATTGATACTCAATATTAAATGCTGTTTTGAATAAAAAGCGTCTAAGTGGGCAGTTAGGGCACACAGCAGTAGAGTGGCACAGCTGTTCAAGCTGTAAGATTAGAATTGAGTTTATTTCAAATGACATTTTCTCTAGGTAAACTTCCCTATCTATTGGCAAACCAGTTGCCTCTATTTTTCTGCATGCTATTAAAACTTCTATCATGACAGTTACCTAGATAGACTGTGTAATTGTCTGTTTACTTGTCTTTGTGTCTGTTAAATAAAAACCACAAAAGTTAAGTGATCTGAAAAGATCTTTGTAAAGAAGAAAAAAGAGATTAGGAATAAGTATAGGAAAGACCACAGTAACTGAATATTCCAATCGCTCTCTTACATTTCTCCAGACTTCCTTGGAGTTGGATTTCAGTCATGCAACCCATTTGGGCAATGGTTTGTAGACGGTGATGCTGTCATTTTGGGGCTGAGGGGTTAAAAATCAAGTGTTCTTCTAGCAGTGCCTGTAGAGGACTCAGGATGACATGATGAGATGGTAAAACCCCAAAATTAAAGTAACCTAAATTCCTGTGAAAGTTGCCAAACCCATGTAGAATTTTGTGTGAGTCAGAAATACATCGCTATTGTGTTTAATCAATAAAATTTTGTGGTTTGAATGTCACAGCAGATAGCAGTAATTATTCTACTTGAAATGCATGTGTTACTGAAGAGCTTAATGCTTGTTGCTATTGTTTGACTCTCAAAAATATTTAGAGTATTGGTTAGGGCAAAAATAATAGTTTGCTAGTACTAAAACTGAATATGCTAGTGCAGTTAATATTCATTTTTTAACTACCACCTCAACTTCAATGTCATGTAGAGAATAATTATCACCAAACATATCCTGAATTCAAAGGTTAAGGCAAAAAATAAACTCAACTGAGTAGACATTTATAAGAAGATCATGCAGCTGATATTACATGAATAATTTGAGATCTTGAACTTCTAATAATCCATAATGATATGTCACATAGTTAAGTAACAAATCAGTACTTCCAAAATTCATTTATGCAGCAGTTCTTATTGATTTATTCTATGAGGGCTCAAAATATTCTTGCCGATACAAATTTAGCCATTATCTCTAATCTATCCTAGGTATTACTATATTTTTTCACAAAAGCACTTGAATAGATCTATCACATTTGAATAGAATATTTTTAATAGTTCTTGCAAATGTATACAAAGAGGAAATTATTTTTTAAACCTGAAGAGTATTATCAATGCAGCTGAATTACTTTTGAGTAAAAGACTTGCTTTTGAGACCTCGGTGATCAGTGATGTGTGAAGGAAAATTTCCTTGCCATATTTTGCTAATTACCTTTCAAAAAGAACTTGTTTCCTGGGTTTTACATTAAGAATTTTTAAAAATAATGTATAACATAATAATACACTATTGTTTCTCTATCATTATTATAGTTGATGTATCTGTAATCGCTGAATATGAGTATCCCATGTGAATTGAACTTCAATCACAAGTGAAACAAGACCACAGAATCAAAGGGATTGTGCAGAAGAACGTTGACAGAGCAGGCCTGAGGCTGCTCTCACCTAAAAAATCCTGCCAACAAGTTCGGCCCTTGGGTGATGTCTGGGAACTCGGATTTCAGAACAATTCCCATGATTCCTTGATAAGGGTGACTCATTGTCCCTAAACTGTTTATGCAAGCAATATGGCTTCTCCTCGAACTGCTTTTCTTCTGAGAGTCTAGAATTATGGCATGTAGTACACACAGGATGGCAAAGCAACCAGCCCTATAAAACCTGGGAACTGAATCCTCATGAGCATCACCTGTAGACATTTCGCATGTGCTGTCCCTCAGCATGGCCCTGAGGGATTAAGTGCATCTTGCGTGACTCCACTGAGAGAGGATTCTTGGATACCTGCCACTGGTTTCCTCCGACTTCATTCCATGCATTTTTGCCCTTTGCTGACTTTGCATTGTGTTCTTTCACGGTAATCACTTATAACCAAGAGTTGAGCGTGTGAGTTCCGAGACCTCCTAATGAATCATCCAGCATGGGGGTAGACTTGGAGACCCCTTGACACATGGAATTTTAAGTTATCTATATAAAACTTCAGGATTTCTGCAACAAAAGCTTATTTTTGGAGTTTGCGGCTATAATGTTCACCAAAGTTGCTAAAATTATTCACGTTTGTGGGTACCTTTCTCTATGCACCTATTTTACATATGTGGTAAAGCCATGGTTGTTGTTATGTACATGCTCAACTGGAAACTGGTTGAAGCCCTGAGGACAGGAAATAAAATTTATCCAGAAAAAAAAATAAAAACATAATTAAAGTGATTTCTCCAAAAATGAGTTATGTACAAAATAATCAACAGGAGGCATGGTTAGGGCCCAGCTTAGAAATCTGTCCTTAAAAAAAAATAATGCCCATAAATGTCTTCTTTTATATATCAATTTGTTGTTTTACAAGTCTGTGAGCAATTGATCTGCTAGAAAAAATATTTTTAAGTAATATGAGCACATGGACTGATTTGTGATTTGTTTTCAAGATATCTTTTAGTATGCATGCAATTTCTAGGCTTTTATTTTGCTCACTCCATTTTTTAACTTATATTGTAGGTTGATGTTCAACTTCACAACTGAACTAAAAACCCCTTTAACTCAAAAGAAGTACTATTCTGACTTCAAATAAGGACTTATTTAACTATAATCTACAAATTTAAACTTTGACTATAGGGTGATTGAGAAATGAAATACCACATTGGAAAAGAATTCACAAAAGCTTTAAGTTAGTTATAATTTGTCTCTATAACCTCATTGACAGGTAAAAGGTACCAAGTACTGAATAATATAATTTCTTTAAACCCACCTCATACTATCTTGTGCCTTATAACTGTTTTGTTGTTTTAAATTGTATGTCACATACATTTTATCTGCATTTCAGCTGGTAAGGTTCTTAAATGGAAAACTCTGACATATTTTTTCATTTACTCAGAATCAAATCAGTAAAACTCAGACGATATTTTGGAGTAGGATTTTAGTCATAACTCTTTTACCACACATTCCAAGGGACATGTGAGTCTTTGACCATAGGACAGAGGACAGGAGGGTACAAATGTGGATCAGTCCACTTTGAGAACAAGATTGCGTCTAGAGAAGTATGCCAATCTCTTAGAAGAGTAATGTGGGTGGACAAGGGGTGGGATTGGTGAGGGGAAATTCATGGTTTTAGCTTTTGGACTCATTTGTTAATTTAAATGTAATTTCCTATTATATAAAAATTATTATAAGGCCAATAATTTAAGCTTCCTCTTTTCATATTCACTGGGTCAAGTAATTGGCACCATTTAAGCAATCATTCACATGTACCAAGCAATTGTACATATAAAAGAGACCTGCCTTTTACTAAGAAAAAATAATTTATTATTAAAGCAATCACCCACAAGAAATGTGCTTAGTGAATTCATACCTTCCAAATTGTTACTTATTTTTATGTGTGCACAGTTTCAATAAAGAACATCGTTGCTCTAATTTATTTGATTTCCTAACAACAAGTTATTTTTATTTTCTCATATTTCATTACATGATAGCTAATTTGCATTGTATAATGGTCTCCAAAATGTTGCCAGACTAACATGCATTATGTGATCTGGGATATATTGTTCTGGACATGATTATCAATTCCTATTTTTCTAATGCTAATTGAAAACAATATTTAAAGTACTTGGCATTCTTTTTCATGCATCAGTACTCAGTAGTTGAGCACCAATAAATTCTCAAAGCACATTGATCAAAATTCTACTCAACACTTCTGAAATGTATTTGTCAGTCAAATGAGGATTGAATACCTTTTTATCCTGGATTATTATTCTTCCATTTTATTACTCATACTTTCTAACACAAATGTGAGTTTACTGAAAAGGAATAAGAATAGTGGTTAATTGACCTATTTTGATTGTTTTTTATAAAACAAATATTTTTAAATTTTATCTTTAATTCTAGAAGATCAACTGTCCCACTAACAACAGCTAGAGGAGCTATAAAAGCAATTTCAAAAATCTATTTATAGGCACCAGCACACCAACAAAGTGACCATGACAATAGGAGCCATCGTTATGGAGGGAAGGAAGTCCACAGAGGGGCGTCCTGACCTTGGCAACATGTTGGTCTTTGAGGCATTTGCCCATCCTAAGAAGCAGCTGGAATTGTGAGTAGAGCTTTCTGCAGTGTCAAAGAGATGCATCCATGATAGGTCTTCAGACTGTCATCTTCATTTGTTGAGGAGTCATCTACATCATTAATGCAACATTTCTCTGGTTGTTGTTAAGATTCCTTCTTTATCTTACACTTTCACAGTTGTACTATGAGGTGCTTTTGTAGTTTTCTGTTTTTATTTTGTTAGAGGTTATAGAGGTAGAAGTAGAAATGGAATTGAATTCAGGATTCTGTAAGAAAATCTGCTTCAGTAAACAAATCAGGCTTTTAGTTCAGATAAAATAATCACCACAATAGGAACAGAAACAAACCTGGATAAGCCTGTTCTCATAAAAACTGAGGCCAGGTTCAAGTAGCTCAATCTTTACTTGGAGGAAAATTACCTGCCCTTATCCTAACTGACTGCTTGAAGTATAAGTCCTCTCTGGCAGAAAACAACATCATCCAGATTCTTCAATTGCCTTTATAATTTTTCAGACACAGCTTGTCATTTAATCAGAAAAGGGTATGCATTAAAAAGACAGGCATTGACCGAATTCAAAAGATCAAAAATAAGAAGAAAAATAGAGCCACAGGACATCACAATATTGCAGTTAACCAACAAGAATTTTAAAGTAACTGTGAGTAATATGGAATATTTTGAAAGAATAAAACACAGTACAAAATAATCAAGTGGAATTCTACAAGTGAAAAATAAAAGCAGAAATATGTTAGTACATCACTTTAACATTAGTTTAGACACACCTAAAGAGAGCAATAGTACACTAAATCTAGATCAGTAGAAAATTTACACATCAAGGTATGGAGATAAAAGCAGGAAACATACAGAAACAAATGGAAGAGATAAATATACAGAAAGGTCTAACATAACTGTGATTACAGTCTGAGAAAAAGAAGGGAAACAAAAGTGGGATAGAAGCAATATTTGAAGATGTAATAGACAACATACACCTCAAAAGTATTAAAACTCTCAATGAAAATATTTGCAAAGCTGTGTAACCTCTAACAGAGTAAATACGGAAAAAAAAATACAAAAGTACGTTATAGAATGTTAAAATGTAAAACAAAGAAGGAATCTTAAAAACATCCAGAGAAAAGTTGCCTTAAATGATGTAGATGACTCCTCAACAAATGAAGATGACAGTCTTAAGACCTACCACGGATTCATCTCTGCTCAGAGTCTGTGATACTGCGGCCCCAGATGCCTGCTGAACTCTGCTAGCATCTGGAGTCACAAGCAAGTGACTTATGGAGGACAGAAGGGAATTGATACTTTTATTTTTTTCCTAATAACTGAAACTTCTGATATAAATTGTATGTGGATCTTCAGAAGACTTTTTCAGAATCAAGCTCTATTTGTCTACATGGTGAGTAGTTAGGTAATTTACTCTTGTGCTAGGTTTCCTGCCTTTTTCCCTCTTCTAAATCTCTACTCTGCTCCCTAATATTACTTTCTTGTCTCAAGTTCCACTTTCAGGGGAACCCATGTTCAGACAGGAGGCAATGAGCTAACTAGGTTTAGAAGGCCCTGTTCTCCATATTATTCATTCTACAACTTATCTTTTTGCTTTGTAGTAGCTATTATGAATCAATATTCGAGATGCTCTTTCCGGCAATTAAAAGAGTTCTAGTTTATTTTATCTGTTTATGTTAAATTCTATTGTTTATCTTAAAATATTTAAAGTTACCTCGGTATCTCAGTACATGCACCGTTATAAATATTTTGTGCTTACTAAAAAAAAGTGTTGTATGTTCCATGAGTGTATGTTATTGCATATTAAAATAGATCAATTGGGTAAAATTATTTTGGATGGTGTAATCTTCTGTATCCTTTTTAATATTTTTCTCTGCTTAATTAATCAAATCCTGAGGATATGACAAAATTTCAAGCTGTTACTATAGATTGATCAATAATCCACATATAATTCTGTTTTTATTTTTAATATACTAAAGCTATATTTTAGGTGACCACCTCTTCCCGATAGATTTTAATTTTTTTATTACTCCAGGAAATTTTTGATATTGTCATAACATTAGCCCTATTTTTTATTGTTTTGGCCTTATCTCCCTGTTTATTAATTATCTTCAAGTGCAATTTACAGTATATTCATTTGAAGTAGTATATTTGGCTTTTGTTTAATCCAATATTACAGTTTTTGGTTTCAGTTTTAATGTCTAAGACAAGTTCCAGTCCTAGATGTTGTATTTTCAAAATAGCCACTGAATTTCCTTTTTTTGGTGGGAACTGAATATCTGCTCAAGTTATAATTCTGTAATTTGTTAAGAAAAGAGTACTGAAAGATTATAAACATGTTATCTTCTTTGGGGCAGTAATCTCCCTGTAAGATAACCATAGTCATCTTTATTCTGCTAAATGCAACTATATAAAACTAATTCTACTTGTTTCTGCATGCCATTGTTGAGAACCTATTATGTGAAACAATATGCTTTCCCACTAATTCTATCTTTCAAATTTCGACTGTTGGTAGAGATATCATGATTCGTTTAGGTTTCCAGAAATGATTTGAATATTTACTTTAGTTCTCAGAGCCTTGAGAAGTTACAAATAATAGTTTTTACTTGCATAAAAACTTCCAGTAATCAGCTTTAAGTCTATGTACATATATGCAACCCATGCCAATATCTAATACATTTAGTTTTTTTGGACATTAGTGTATACTTACTAAACTTATTTTCCTTATCCTTCTCTTTAATTTTATATACACATCAATGTATCCTTTAGAATTCTCTCTTCTACAAATTTCAGTACTTACCTCGTTTAAACTTTTTTTTGACACACGAAGTTTCTGTCTTTACACTCAATTCTTTTTTTTTTTTCTAATATACTTTAAATTTTGGGATACATGTGCAGAACGTGCAGGTTTATCACATAGGTATACACGTGCCGTGGTGGTTTGCTGCACCCACCAACCCATCATCTACATTAGGTATTTCTCCTAATGCTATCCCTCCCCATGCCCGCCACCCCCCAACAGGCACCAGTGTGTGATGTTCCCCTCCGTGTGTACATGTGTTCTCATTGTTCAACTCCCACTTATGAGTGAGAACATGCAGTGTTTGATTTTCTGTTCTTGTGTCAGTTTGCTCAGAATGATGGTTTCCAGCTTCATCCATGTCCCTGTAAAGGAATTATTCTTTAAATAAAAATATTTAGTGATGCCTTTAAAATGTTTTGAGTATGTTCATATCTTAGGAAATAAAAAGGATAATAAATAAAATGAAAATAGCTATGAAAGTTCATGTAAACATAGAAAAGCCTATAGAATCTACAGAAAAAAAAACTGGAAAAATGAAAAATACACCAGAGACATGAGGCACAAGCTAGTTCACATTGAACTTGCTCTTGTGATAATACTCCTGAAATTAAAGCCTTCAAAATGTGTGACTCATTAACATTAAAATGAAATTTTGTATTATTGTGCTGAATTAGCACTTAAAGAAATCTAAACTAAAATTACTACAAAAAAGATAACGTTTCAGGTTCAGTGATTGCTAACTAAGCAATTTATAATCAATAAACTTAACATCATTGCTTATTCTATTCCATATACCCTACCCTATGTAGGAAATTACATGTGACTTTATATTTCAATGACATTGAGAAGTTTTCTACAGGATGTAGAGTCTTTACTATTTATTGTTTCCAATTAATAAAATGACTAATGTTAAAGATATTTTTAATAAAATTTAAAGTAATTATTTCTATATCTTTACATTTTAAATAATATAAACTTTTTAAGGAATTAAAAAAGTACTTGATTGGGTAGGTGTTTCCTTACACATTGTCAAAGATAATTTATTGTTATTCTGAAAAGTTTTCAATTTACAAGTCATGGATATTATGCATATAATGAATTTATATTTATTTATTTATTTTTTGACACGGTGTTTCGCTCTTGTAGCCCAAGCTGGAGTGCAATGGCATGATCTTGGCTCACTGCAACCTCCATCTCCTGGGTTCAAGCGTTTCTCCTGCCCCAGCCTCCCAAGTAGCTGGGATTACAGGCATGTGCCACCATGCTCAGCTAATTTTTGTATTTTCAACAGAGTTGAGGTTTCACCATATTGGTCAGGCTGGTCTCGAATTCCCGACCTCAAGTGATCCACTTGTCTCGGACTCCCAAAGTGCTGGGATTAAAGGCATGAGCCACCGTGCCCAGCCTACTTATAATGAATTTCTAACATTTACCAAAGACAATAGTGAAAGAGCACGGGGACACTTCTTCCCGGGTGCCTCTCCTTCCTCCCCTCACAGTCGTCTTCTGTCCTGGGCTCCTGGCAGGGACTGTAAGGTGTGAAGGTCCCTCTTCTCTGCGCAAGCCTGGACTTCCTTATGTCCAACCTGCTCGTGCTGGGACCTCTGACTCTTGATAGGTCGTTCTGTATCTTATTTACCACTCATAAACAATGGTTTTTAGAGGGCTATAGGTTTTTAATGTTCTTTGAAGTTATAATTTCAAGTATTAAATGTATTAACCATCAAAAACACTAAGTAGTGTAGAAAATAAAGATTAAAATGCTGTGAATGTTAGAGTATTACCAGATTTCTTATTTCCTGGGCGTATGCTCATAAATGAATTTTAATAAATATTCAGTAACTTCAGCTTGTAGTTGTATCACTTTACTGTCCATTATTCCTGACTTCTCATCATATAAATGAAATGTTGTTTTTCCATATCAGTTTTTTGGCTAGGTATTGAATGATACAACCATGAGAGTGAAAATGAGCAAGTTCTTGGCTTGGCCCAATAGGTGAAAAGTTGTACTGTGTAGGTCCGCTCTGACTACTGTTTAGTGGATAAACCAAACAAATACTTAATTTCTACAATGCCAGAAGAAGAGTAGAAATTTTTTTCTTTGCTTAATTTTTGTATTATAGTTTCTCACAGAATGAATGGTAACACCTTGCATAATTTTAGGGACTTTTAACCAAAAATATTTTACCTTCCTTCTTTTATCCTGGATATTTCTAGAAAACTATTGCCTCAATCCTTTGTCTAGGGATTTCACATTCTCAATAAAAATTGGTGTGTGTGTAAGTGTGTGTGTGAGAGAGAGAGATTGCATACACAGAGAATAAAATAACATTCTGCAGATATACTAAATTTAATTTGAGATTAGGTAACATACAGAGAATCAATGCTCCTATAAACTTCTGAGTGGGTACCCATAGTATACATGGGGACACTAGGCCAAATTGTCATGAAAGAAAACAGGAAATTCATTTTTATGTGCTTTGCTTCAATTATAAAATTAGTGAGAATTTTCCACTGCTTTGACACATTATCCAAAACAAAAATCCATTTCTTTTTCCCATAGATTTGAGAAGACTTCAACAGTATTTTTCAGTCTTAGCAAGTTCTGAAATCACTTGAGTATCATTAGCTCATAGAAGTTTAATTTTAGTGATTTGTGGAGTTCATTTTACATTTCTTACATTTATATATTGATGGGTTCATTTATCTATGTTGAATATAATTTAGGGGGCACTCCAAGCAAATTGGCAAATTCAACTACGTCACTTTTTAATACAAAATGTATATCCGTATTGAAGTTTACAATTCAAAATAATTCATGATCAATTACAACAGAAAACTAGCCACATCATCCTACTTTTGAGAAGTTAACATGATTATTCTTTGAAGTTGAAATATTTTAAGCTGAAACTGAAGAGGTGTGGAATTCCTTAAGTTTATACAATAATATTCAAGAAGGACTTTTGATTAAATATGCTATACACAGTCTTGAATATACGCTAAGACTTTTTATTTGTCTAACTAAAATTTACATCCAACTATCTTGAAATTCTTGTTGAAGTATTATGAGTAAGCCATCACTTTTTCTAATCAAAATATCAGTAGTGTTTTAGAACTCATAATAGTCAGAAATTTAAAAGATATTAATAATGGAAAAGAGGATCTAGCTTAAACTATTGGAGAAGTTGTATGGATAGTTCTCTGAGATGTAGATTTCGATTGGCTATAAAGGAGCTTTTATCAGGGCTAATTTTGGCTGCTACATCATAGAACCCAACTTAAAATCATTGCTCAGGCCGGGCACGGTGGCTCACGCCTGTAATCCCAGCACTTTGGGAGGCCGAGGCGGGTGGATCACGAGGTCAGGAGATTGAGACCATCCTGGCTAACACGGTGAAACCCCGTCTCTACTAAAAATACAAAAAATTAGCCGGGCCTGGTGGTGGGCGCCTGTGGTCCCAGCTACTCGGGAGGCTGAGGCAGGAGAATGACGTGAACCTGGGAGGCGGAGGTTGCAGTGAGCCGAGATAGCGCCACTGCGCTCCGGCCTGGGCAACAGAGCTAGACTCCATCTCAAAAAAAAAAAAATAATAAAAATAAAAAAATAAAAAAAAAAAAAATCATTGCTCAGCTCTCTCTGCCCTAATCCCATAGCAAAGTCCCCTTGGATCTGCCCTGATGGTGATACCACTACAGAATGATGGCTGACATTGGAAATGTTCTTCTGATTTTTTTTTTAAGTCATTTCTTACTCAGTTGGAATGTGAGAGTTCTTTCAGTCCAGGTTACCTGCCACTGGCCACAATCCTTAAGTCGACTTCTAGATAGAAGTAGAAAATAGAGTGGAAGGCTGACCCATGACTCACAAGAAACGAGATCAGCTCCCAGGAAAATGCAAAAGAGTGGGTGTCTTTGTTTCTTCCTGAAGTATCATCACGTTATAGAAACCTATGTGTCCAAAGCCACTGAATCCATCATTCTTTTTAAGAATGCCACATAATACATTAAGAGTTATATGATGATTCTTTAACTAGACGTAACACCAAAAGAGAACATGCTGCTTTCTTAATACTAATTTAATGTCAACTGTTTTTGTGGATATATCATTTAAATACATGTAAAATAATTTATATGGAGGGTCTCCTTCCTGTAGGTAGAGGGGCTGCAAATGTTCCCAAGACACAGTTCCTATGGAAAAAAGTATTTCTTAATCATGGCATCACAAAGCTGTGATTAATGCTGTGGAATGGAGAATAAAGGCTTCAGAGGATATGAGTAAGAGAATGCTTCCCAAATAAAAATTAACTTTAAGAAATAATAGTGAAGAGTAGTAATTACCCAAGCAAAGCAGACAAGACAGGGCCAGAGGCAGGTGAGGTTTTGGTAAAAGTTTCATGATAGCATTAATCATAGTAGCTAAAACTTGTGTCACACGTATGATATATACTAGGCATTCTTTTAAGTATTTTTCATGATTCATGAGATAGGCACTATTGCTATTTCTATATTGTAGATAAAGAAGCTTAAACACAGAGATATCAATTAACTTGTCCAAAATTACACAGCTAGTACTTGGTGAAGCCAGGTAATCTATCTCCTGAGTCTTGTTATGGCCATTGTCCCAAGAAGTAAACCTTGCTGGAGTGCTAGACTTTTATTTTCCAACCAAAAAAATCCTTTCCTTAAGGTACATGTATATCCCTCCCATCTTATTAAAAGATGAATTTCCAATGAAATTTTGCTCTTTATGCTTAAGTATTTACTAAGCATTTTATCTTTATACCAATAATAATAATGATGATATTTTGGTTATCCTTATGCAATAATAATGATGGTACTGTAATACCATTGGGCAGAAAAATTTCACAGCAATTTAAGATCACAAGAACATTTTAAATCATATATATATGCGTAAACATACATACATACATCCATTTGCAAAGAAACATTATAGATGGTCAGTAAAATATTTTCAAAAATAAAAGCATATTATATTATGATGTGATATTGTGGGGAAGATAAAATGCAATTAGGAATTCAAAAAGGAAAATGCAACAATGTAAACTTTCTGACTGCTGAAGAAGAGTTTTTTTTCTGTAAATTTTACAAGGACTCTGGTATTGGAAATAAAATGGTATTGAATGACATTGGCATTTATTATCTATGGCATATATGTCAATAAGAGAAAATAATTGTGGTTCATAATGTCAATATGCAACTTTGCAAAATTTGCCCTTTACAGCTATTTTAACTTGTGATGAGAATCATAAGATGCAAATTTAAATGTGAGGGGAAATATTTAGGTTACCAAAGAAATTAGCAAAATATTTGAAAACCAAAATTTGAGACAGTTGGGAAAATAAGCACTTTTCCACATCTTAGGAACCATGGCCATGGCCAGGGCTGATGCTCTAGCACTTCATGAAAAGCCTGATTTCTCTCCAAAACTTAGAGTGTTTTCTTCCTGCCTCCTTCTTGTCACACTGAAGGGAACAAGATACCCTCAGATTTAGTGCTGTCCAAGAAAAGGTTGCAACTAACCACCCAGAGGGTATTAGGAGAAATCCGTTGTTCATGAGTTACTAATATGAGTTACTAATAAAGTCCTTAAGCTACAGAGTATGAGGAATTGAGTCTTTTTTTTTTTTTTTTTTGAGATGGAATCTCACTCTGTCGCCAAGGCTGGAGTGCAGTAGCGCAATCTCCACTCACTGCAATCTCTGCCTCCCAGGTTCAAGCGATTCTCCAGCCTCAGCCTCCTGATTAGCTGGGATTACAGGCATCCACCACCATGCCCAGCTAATTTTTGTATTTTTAGTAGAGACGGGGTTTCACTCTGTTGATCAGGATGGTCTCGAACTCCTGACCTCGTGATCCACCTGCCTCGGCCTCCCAAAGTGCTGGGATTAGAGGCATGAGCCATCGCACCTGGCTGACTCTTAATGGTTAAATTACAAATGTCTTTGATGCCTACATCTTTGCAGGGTATGCCTTGTTGAATCCTTCCAGCTTCTCAGGAACAATTCATATCTGCTGATGGGACATTTCAGCAAATGGTGTTTTAGAGAAAAAGACCCAAGAGACTTGCTCTCCTTTTCATTTTCACTTAACTTCAACAGTTGTAAGTCACTTATAAAAAGTATTTGGCAATGTATCTTCTAAGATTGTTAAGTGCTTTGTAATGTCTATGCCCTGGCAGGCTGCCAGATCAGTATTCCAAATTCACCAAATCCAAACGGGTTATGTAGAAAGAGGTACCCAAGAGTGACTTGATAATGCTGATTATGTGAAGCTGCTCCTGAGAGTTCAGTACACTCTACAAGCTGCTGTTGCTCCTAGTATTTGGTGTGACAGAGCTACTTAACTCCCTTGATGCTGTAATTCTAGAAGAAGTAATTACTGCTTTCCAACAATGGAACACTTAGTCGCTTCAACTCCACCTCATGGCAGCATCCTCAAAGAATGAAAATGGTTCCCAGAGCCACTGTCTTTTTTATTATTAACTCACAATAGCAAATTAACCCTAGGTTAATAAAAACTTAAAAATTAAAAATTAAAAGTGATAATTTCAAACTCAACTTTCAAAATTTCTAAAAGCAAACTAAATTCTCTGGGTCAATGTGGGACGCATCGATGTTCTGAAAATGAGGCTCCTGGACCAGAGGCACCAGTATCACTTGAATTTTCTTAGAACAGCAAATTCTTGGGCCCCAGCCTAAGCTATGGGATCAGAATCACTGGGGTGGGACTCAGAAGTCTGTGTGTTCAACACGACCTCCAAGTCACTCTGATGCATACTTAAATTTGGGAGTCACTGATAGATTCATCTGTGCTCTTTGGAGTGACCAGGCCCTGGATCTTAATCTCAGCTCTGATACTTACTGTCTGTGATGGTAAATACTCAGTGTCAACTTGATTGGATTGAAGGATGCAAAGTATCCTTCCTGGATATATCTGTGAGAGTGTTGCCAAAGGAGATTAACATTTGAGTCAGTGGACTGGAAGAGGCAGACCCACCCTTAATCTGGGTGGGCACCATCTAATCAGCTGCCAGCACAGCCAGAATGAAAGCAGACAGAAGAACGTGGAAAGACTAGACCGGTTTAGTCTTCCCATCTACATCTTTCTCCTGTGCTGAATGCTTCCTGCCCTCGAACATCGAACTTCAAGTTCTTCAGCTTTGGGGCTCAGACTGGCTTCCTTGCCCCTCAGCTTGCAGGTGGCCTATTGCAGAACCTCCCCTTGTGATCATGCGAGTCAATACTCCTTAATAAACTCCCCTGTATGTATGCATCTATCTTATTAGTTCTGTGCCTCTAGAGAACCCTAATTAATACACTATATGTACAGCATCTGCTTACTTACTGATCTGTGTTTTAATTTTGCCATCTGCACATTGGAGACAGTGCTTACCTGGACAACATTTTTGTCGAGAGGGTGGTAGCAAAACACCTGTGAAAATGCTCCCATTGCTGCTAGATCACCGAAACTAGAAGAGCCATAGATTAGGATGATGAGAGTGGCACCTATTTGAAATCCTAGAGCAGCAGACACTCCATGAACAGAGTTAGATGTGTGGGTACATGCCGGGTTTGAGAAAGCAAGCTACCCATGGCAGCTGCTTTTCACAGATTGCCACCAACCCACCCATTCTGCAAAGGTGATGTATCCAAAGACTGACTGTGGACTTTCCTCACCTGTCAGGCACATTCCCTGAAAACAGCCTGAAATGACATATAAGGGACCCCAAGATTAAAAGTGTGCCCATCAGCATGGGGGAGATAGAACAAGCAGTTTCTATTCTTGTTCTCATCATCAGATCAGGAACATAATTCTGTTTGGATTTTAGTGTCAATCGGTTTTTGAATTCACTTGAGCGGAGCTCCCTCCGCCCAGACACTGTAATATAGGACATGTTTGGGGACAGGTGTTGAATGTGTTGTGAGTATTTCATATTCATTAATCCTCCAAACTGCTTATTGGAACAAGCACAAACTCAGCTAAATTACTAACTATTTAGGATTTGTGAGTTAGCATGGGAGCCCAACAGCTATTTGTTCTGTTTATTTTAAGAGAAAACATCCCATTTTCAGAAAGAGCAGATGATTTATTCAGAGACAAGACATTCAGAAATTGGGATATCTCTCTGATCATGAAGAAAGCTCTCCCCAAATCAGCCTGATATCCTTTAGGAGTCTGAACAAAGCGTGCTGCATCAGAAAACCTTTGCCCACAACTCTGTTTCCTATTTAACCTGCCTTTCCTTTATACCCCTTTTTCTTCTGCATGTTTCTTCATGGTACTCCCAATATCTGATCTTTTAAATGTTTATTACCAGATGCCTGTCCTTTACAAGGCAAGAACCCTGTGTGTTTGTTCACTGCTGTGTTGCTAGCACTTAGAAGAGTATATGAATATGGTAGCTGCTCAATACATATTTATTGAATGAATAAATGAATTAGTCTCCTTGCTATTTTTGCTAATATCTTGCTGTTAACCAATTCATATTTTTTCATTATATAATTTTATTCAAAACAGGCGTAATGCTACTTACATTTTCTCTATTTTAAACACCAAGGATTCAAAAAATTCTACATTATCAGAAACGTATTATTCTTATATGAGGAAAAGTTAAGGATCCCTTCTTAATTAGAATTACGCACTGTAGCTCATTTTCTTTTTATTCCAAGCACTGCAAAACAACCACCTAAGGCATATTCTTTTGATTCTGCATCACCCTCTTCTCTTAATATTCAACATTTGAAAATAGAAAATAAGAATACATGACACCAAAATACAGGGGAAGGCAGTTGTTGTACTTTTTACAGTAAATCTCTATTTGGAATAATAAAAAAGAAAGTCATCAATGCACAGATCTTATAAAAAGAAACGACTAGGAGAAACTGCAGAGACTAGAGTATGACATCAATTTGCTTTACAACCTCTCTGACAGGACAGTCAAAGAACATCAAAAAAAAAAAAAAAAAAAAAAGGAGGAATATAAGAGCAGCAAGGCCGTGCCTAAGAACTAGCGGCTCCGGAAGGAGGAGAATGTGAGAGTTGGCCCTATGGCGACACTGGGGTAAGTATAAATCACTGCCTTATTCAGAAACACACTCACAGGATGTTTCTTGGAAAAGTAGCCAAAAACCTATCACACAGTGAAGTTGTTCAAGAAAGAAGAAAAAAAAATCAAGGTTTATATTTATGGCTCTTCAGGCTGAGAAACATTTAAACTATTTTAAAGGAGAAAAAATGGAAGGAAATAAAGGCATGAGATTTCTGATTTTTGTCAAGAAAGGGACAGAAAGAGATTAACTTTCTTTCATCGTCACATGGGTAATGTAGAATTTGTCACTGAAGTAATCTTCTTCCAGATTTCTTTTATTTATTTTTTCCCAAGAATGTCAATATCTTATCCTCAAAACTATTAGAATGGGGCAGGGGAGGAGGAGAGATGTCTCTAAGACCACTGTTCACAGGTTTGTATCTTACCAACAATCCTGTCACAGACTTTGGGGGCCAGTTTGGCGGGCAAGGTGAGGTCAGGGACATGAGCTTCTTGAGCCTGAAACCATCAGTTTTATGAGCAAAACTATATATTAATTATCTAAAAGTCAATCACGAAGCCCTTCCAAATCATTTTGCTTATACAAAATCTTGTATTTGATTATCATATAGACATGATATTCCCCTGAACCATCCCCTCGCTTCGAAAACACAGCCTGGGTTTCCATAGGATAACCTCAGCCCATTACACACTATGAACTATTGCCCACTGCAGCTTCATCATGCACACTTTCTTTCGTGGATTGCATTTCCTTTACAGAAACTTTTACACACCCTTCTCTTTGATAGATCCTTCGATTAAATTTAAACAGTGCTTTAATTGGCAGATGCCTCCAATGTAGCAAGCCTGATTAACAATATTTATTCTCAGTTTCATGCAGCTTGAGAATCCTTATTTGTCTGAAAAAGAATAATTTGGATATATTACATTTTTAATTCCTAAGCAAGTAACAATCACACTCCATTGATGATGTTGAATAAAATCAATTTATACAACAATAGTTCACATAATTTCCAAAAACTTATGAAAGTTCTGGAAGCATATTACCATGTATGAGCCCTTCATCTATGGAGAATACAGGATAAATCAATACAAATCAACAAGTAAACACTCTGTCATTCATAATTTAGCAAAATATGTTTTGAATCAAAACTAGCATTAGACATAATAAAGGTAGATAACAATTCACAGTGAATTCACACTGTGAATTAATACTCAAGAAATAATAATCAGATCTTTGTTAATAAAATAAAAGTTCAAAGAATTTGATAGATATTTTATAAATATTTTGTAAAAGTGAGAAGATAAGTGAGAACACAAAACATCTTCTATAGAAACCTTTTACTATGTCCAGAGATCTAATGCAAACTTTTGTTGGTCTCTATTGATCTCCCTCAACACCATTCTAATATCTACTCCCAATAAAGTTTGAATTAATAATTTAAAAAATTATTCAGGGCAGCAGACCTAAACTATGGTTCTATACTATTTGTGCAAATAGTGTTGGGTTCTTATGTTTGTTCTACAGGGTCATATTTATTTGAATATTTTATTGTAATATTAACACTATAAAATCATCATTTAATCTATGGTGACAAGATGGATTATTCAACAAATGTTGTGATAATCTGGCACCCATTTGAATGAAAATAAGAATAAATCACAAATTCACAAACCTTTACCAAAATAAATTCCAGAGGCATCAACTATGCAAATCAAACAAAATAAATAATGAGATACGAATGGAAAATACAAATTTTGAAAAAACACTGGAGTATAGATCTTTGTAAGCATAAACAGAAATCAAGAATCATTTTTAAAAGACCAATAAAGGTCATTACCTAAAATATCACCATTTTCTTCATGGCCAAAAAATCACCACAAATATATAAAACACAAAAAAATGGGGAAAATCACTTATGACAAATATGGCACTGTAAGCTTTGATATTCCTAAAGATAAATAATAACAATAATAAAAGTTATATAAACCAATAGAAAAATAACTAAAGGAAATGCCAGAGTTCTCTGAAATCAGAAATGATTTCAATAACATAAAATGTTACTAATCTCATTCATAAGAAGAAAGAAATGAAAATGACAATAAGATACAATTTTACAGAGCAGTTAGCAAACATCAAACTATTTGACAACTGTTGTTAAAAGTGTGAGACAGTGTGAGGAAAGATGCATTTTTGTGTACCATATTGGTTACTAAGATATATTTAACAAAAGGACCACAAAACGGAGTGTATTGAAAACGACTGATGTTTACTTTTTTATTGTGTCACCTGCACCCATGTCAGGGTCATGATGCAGCTCTTCTCCGTGAAGTCACTCAGGGATCGAGGTTTAAAAGCCCATGTCATTGCTCTTCCACCCGCTAGGGAGAGGCCCTCCTCTGCACAGCAGAAGAGTCACTGCTACATTTGCATTCTCCTGGAATGGAGGAAAGAAAAACAAGTCCAGGGCTAATAATTTCCTCCTATCCCTGCTCAGCACTTTCACCACTCTGTATCAGAAACATGGGCAAACACAGGCATTAGAAAACCCCAGAATGATCACAGAATAGCTGGACCGAAAATATCTGTGTATCCACCGAGCCAAGTAAAACACTCGTTTTCCCTTAGAGTATGTGTGAACTCCCTGACCCTAAGCCAAACAGAAGACAGCCAGCAAGTGTGATGAGTTTTCTCTCCACCTGAGACTGGGGTCGAGCTGGAGCCCCGGAGGCAGAGGCTCAGTTTTTTTGCCTGGACAGTGACCTGGAAGTCTCCTGACTACCAGCTCCTCCATTACAAGCCTCAGGGCAGATACCATCTACTATAAACCTCAAGGAACAGACAAGGAAGTCCTACCATCAAAGAGTACAAACCTCACAAAATGCCCATAGTGACATAGAGTAGACAAAGGTGACATGTGACACCTACATAAACAAAACAAAATTTCAAGAATATATATGAGGATTCAAGTACAGGCTCCATGAGAGATATTCTGGAAATAATTTGTCTAAAAAAATTATTTTAAAAATAATATACTATACTATATACTATTTTGTGTAAGTGTGTGTATACACCTTGTGTGACTGTGGGTATATATCTCCTTAGAGAAAATTGATCGTGCATAACTTTATAACTAATATCTTAATGGGTTTTAAAAAGCATAGATTTTAAACCATAATTCAATAAAACTAGAAATAACTAAACATTTCCTAAATACTTTGATTATTGGAAATTAGAAATCTGTTTGTTGATAAGTGCCAAAGAAAAGAACATAATTGAAATAACAACCTAGCTAGAAAGCAGTAAGAAATTATAAGAAGTAAAACAATTGAGAGAGCAATAAGAAATTGGAAAAAAAAGAGAACAAAAACCCATTAGACATCCAGAATTACGTATATAATATTCACAAATGATTTGCCATCTGTGTATTGCATATAGCCTATATGTCTTTTTATACATTTTTGAAATGAAAAATTAATCTAAAAGCTAATTATTTAAAAAGATTTTTAAAACAGATACATACCTTGGGGAAGTTAAGAATCAAGAAAACAAAAAAGATCAACCTGATTTGGAATGAGAAAGATTAGCCAGCTACAGTTATAGAAAATATTAAAAGAATAATGAAGGACATTATGTAAAATATTATTACAACAGAAATGTAATATTGATTTAACAATGACTTCAAGTGTATTATTTAACACAAAGAATCATTAATCAAATCAGATTAACAGGAAACACAATTTTACATGTGTCTTGATTTACTAGCAGTTTCAAAGGCAAGTAATCAAGAGAGAGAGCAAAGGAGGGAGAGATCTGAGACCATCAGCTGAGCTCTCCTCTGGCCTAGATGTACAAGAGCAGTCTCTAAGCAAGTTATGCATTTCATATCACTTACATAGAAGAAAGCTATTTAGTCATGAAAACATTTTATACTCAGTTACATAAGTTCTGTGAGCTTATGTGAGATATTTTCTAAAGAACCATGCCCCATCCACCCTCAGAATACAAATTTCTTTATTGTAAATAATCCCAGACATCCAGGTGTATCCTTCTTAAAGTGTTTCATGATAAGAACTCTCTTGCTAGCAAAAACTATTAGCTTGTTGTCAGAGGGTCCAATAATGAAATGTTTCCAAGGAGACAGTTCACTTGCCTTCTTTATTCCTGGGTACACCCACTAGTACTGGGAGAATTGCTGCTTAATTCTTTCCATCCCAAAGAACCATATTTAATTGTCTCCAATTGTGTCAAAAATACCACCTACAATATTTTTTCTTATGACTCACACAGGCTATTTGATTTTCATGTCTCTTTATTTTAATCAAATGTAGAGAAATACCTTATATATTTGTTTGTCTTTTATGAAAATATTATGTTTTTAAAGTCCAACTCAGTTGTCCTGCAGACTCTCCCACATTCTGGATTCTGGATTTCTCTTCTTTGCTTTCTTCTTCATTTTTAGAAAACAGGTAAAATATTGTTGTCATGAACACTACATAAGTGATATTGTACAATATGATTTTTTTTACTTTTGTATTCCTGACCACTTAATTTATTATTAGCTATTGTTAGTAGGATGCACAACAGATGCTAGTGCATGATTAAATTGTAAATGACATGAATTAATCCTGTTGTAGTAGATTATTCATTAATACAAAAAAATCAAAGGAACATGGATTTTATACACACCTAAATGCCTCACCAAAACCATGTTTATTTAGTTATGCAGCTTTTCTTGGACAAAGAATTCTTATTATTGTGACTCTAAACAAATCCTGGATTGATAAAGTGATGGGAAAATTACCTACGTAAGGTGAGTAGTGAGTATGACAAGTGTCATTCAAAGTATGATTGACATCTCTGAGCTGTTTTAAGGAAGATAAACAAATGACTTTCTGCTTATTTCTTATCTATATAGTTCTTTTGCTTTAAAATCTATATAAAGATTTGTATAACCTTTGATAGAACACTGTATTGATTTTGTGAGCATGTATGTGCCTGGAGTGTCATGAATTGCTATTTTACCATCTTATCATTTTATTAAACTTTCAGATCATATTCTTGGGGATAATCATAGATTAACCATTCCTCTAGATTTAAAAAGCATTTCTTTTCATTTTTATTGAAATTTTATGTGCGTGTCTAAATTGAATGTGAGTCCCATTGCTTTCTATCCCTTTCTTTCAGTGAATTCTTCAGTGTAGGGTGCTGTGATGTCTTCTTATGACTATAATTCTTATTCAACCCATTGTCTTTTTCCATAATACCAGTTGGCATTAAGATTTCATGGTTTTTTTACATTGATAATAAATTTTCCAGTGAAAATCTTCCACATTTCACACCTACAGTTTTGATCTTTCACTCTCAATGTCATTAAGCCCTTCTAATTTCACTGGTGTATGGCCAACAGGGTCTTATGATACTTTATGCTTTCTCAATATGAGACCAAAATTGTGACGTGTTTGATGATACAAATGTTAAGTCATAATTTTCTGAGAGTAAAGATAAGTAAAGAATGGTATGGGATGTACTATATTGACATTGCCCATTATTATGCATATAAATGACCCAAGATGATATTTCCAGCAGTTATGTTTTTTAACCAAAAGTGAATTTGTATAATTGGAGTAAGTATTGAGTATTTTTGCTGTTGTTGTTGAAATGCAACTTTTGATAGAAATATAATTTTTTCAAGTTGTAGAAAATGAAATGCTAAAAAAAATTGTATTTTGATAGCCTTAGAGGGAATAATTCTTATCAGTTAAGGTCACTGCATTAATATATATCTTCTTAACACTTTTAAAGAAACATGAAGGTGAGAGGCTGTGAAATATTTCTAAAAATGTGACATCTTCATTATTTCCACATTAATACCCACTGGATAAGACTTGTAATGTAGGCAGCTTTCAGAATGGAAAAATCTACTGATAGGATATGGTTCTGAGGCAATGGAGAAGGGCAGCACAAGAATGTAAAGAAAACCCACATTTTGAGAATAAGCCACAGAATGAAGAATAACTTACTACTGGGGATGAAGACTGGAGCATTTTGGGACGAGAAACCAAAAGAAAAATATCCACTTGAATCTCACAGCCCAGGACATTATTACAGCTCCTTGTACAGTATAAATTGCTAATAGTCAATTTTCTCAAGATTATGTCTAGGGACATATGCCCTTTGGGGACAAGGTGAGTAAAATTATATTATTAGATTATTTTATCCTTAGCATAACTATCTTCATTCATTCCAGTCCATTTTTATTTTTCTGAAACTTATTGATCAACACAGACTTTAGCATTCAAAATTTAGGCACTAACATGAAACTTTGTTTTGAAAAAGATTCTAGAAGTCATAGTTTAGTTTGATTAACATTTGGTTTAGTCTCATAATCCCTTTTGTTTGAATGTAGTTGTCACAGGGTAAAACTTGCCATACTAGTTTAAAACTAATTTTTATATATTTTAAAATATTATCTAAATTGAGTTTGATTCAATTTCTATTTTTTGGAATCAAATATTCTATCAAAAAAGCATTTAAAAACCAAATTCCAATTCAGACTTTAAATTTTGGGATCTGTGACAAATGTTTTAATTTGTCATATGAATAACCTCTTAAATGACACAAGGTTGTAATTCATGATAAAGTGTGGTTAAGTGACACATTTCAGCATGGTATAAGTGATTACACCCCAAAACTGGTAACAGTTTAGAATATTTGAACAGGTTCAATGCGTTTTACTGAGCTTTCTTTGGGAGATTAATGGGTAAAATAGACAAATGAAGTCAATTTCTGACTTTACAGTTGAAGTACGTCAAGATTTTTTCCTATTTTATTATTGTGTGACTAAAGAAAAGCACCATATGATCCCTCCTCTTCAGAGTTAAAGTCAGGAGGAAAATTATCTTCCCTAAATAACTTATTATGATTCTCCTTCTCATAACTAAAAGTATCTCTCTTTTTTGCCCTGGTTGCCAGGAAACTTAAATCCATGATATATTTACATATATATAATTTTACCAAACTAGCCTGTATATTATATAACATTTTATAAAATGTGTCTATTTACACAGCTATGATAGGAATTGTTTGTGTTTACGTTTAATTGATGTATTTTATTTGTTGTTTCTTGCCACATTTGTTCATAAATTAGTTAAAATATATTTATTTCCTAGGATAAAAGAAACTTCATTAACAATAAACCCTATAATCTGAAGCTTCTCTATTCCTGTTCTCAAAAAAAGAAAAGTAAATAAATTACCCGTTTTAGTATTATAACCTATTCAGTCACAGGCAAGCAAACAGACTAACTCTGTAGATGGGAAAATACAATGTGTATAAAATATATTGAAATATATTTTGATCATGATTTTTAAGAGCACTAGAGAAGCTTTTTTGTAAAAAGTAAGAATATGAGATGATTGGCTAAAACCAAGGAGCCAAAAATGGGAAAACTATGGCCCCACTCTTAGTGTTAACATCCAGAGATTTTCCCAATTCTGCAGTTTAAGTACTGTTTATAGCCTTGTTTTTACCAACCTGAATTGTAATTTCTAATCTAAAGGATAATTGGCTAATGAGTAATTAATTCTGAGTTATTATTACATTTCTGGTTTTCATAAACTGCTATTGATTTCTCACTGGAAAAATAAAATAAATTTAGGCTTAAAGAATGTTAAGTGAGATGCATATGAAATAGTAAACTGGATAGGAAACACAAGCATGAATCTACTATTTTACTCTGGAAAGGGGTTAGTGCTATAGGTTCTGAGAGAAGACACTGGGTCTGAACATAGAAATATCAAAGTCATAGTAGGAACATCTAGCAGCCAGTGGAGATCTAAATATGCCACTGAGTATAATAAAGTGGTGGCTCCTTGGGTGTTCACGTCACAGAGTTCACAAGCCATGCTGACCCTTTTTTGTAGTCTGGAATCGCCCCTTTCCCAAGAATGTTTGGGAAATAAATTTGAATAGAGAACTGTCCCAGATGTGAGAAGTCATGGAAATGCTTAGTTATTTTTCATTGCTCAGCCCCAGATAAAAAGTTTGTCACTTTCTAGCTACCATCTGGAGGAATCCCTTTGTAAGCCTTTCTGTTCGGCCCATTTAATTTTCTCGGGTGTATAGTATGGCACCGCTGACATGGATGGAGTATCAGGTGTGATTGCAGCCATCAGTAGTACCAATTTTCCATTAGTGGTGGCCTTGGCCACTCCGTCTGCCAGGGCATTTCCTCTAATAACAGAGATGCCTCCCTTTTGGGTTTCCCTGCAATGACTAACTGCTGTTTCTTTTGGGATTTGGACAATATCTAAAAATGTGATGATCTCAGAGTGATGATTTGTGGGGGACTCCTTGGCTGTTAATAGTCCTGTTTCTGACTATATGGCAGCATGAGCATGGAGTACTAAGAACCCATATTTAGAATCCATAAATATATTGACTCTTAAGTCTTTTTTCAGTTGGAGGACCCTAATTAGAGCCATTAATTCCACTTTTTGAGCAGAAGTCTGGAGAGGTAAAGCTTTGGCATCAATAACATCTTGTTAGCCTTGTGTCTTTTGTCTGTAAACCACTTAACAGTAGGAATAGGCTGGGGTTCATCTTAAATGTCATTCCTTCAAGAGTAGTTCTGTTTCATAGTTTCCACACATGAGTAGATGAATTAAGGATGTTTCTTGGGTTGTGGGGTCCAGCAACAGGGTAGTGAGGTTTAAAACTTGACATACTTTAAGGTTAATGTCTGGGATGTCAAGAAGAAGGGTGTGATATTTAAGTAACTGGCCCCCTCTTAGCCACTGATGTTCTTTTGCCTCCAGAACTCAACACCCCATACTTGGCAGGGAGGTCATAACGTCTAATTGTTGTCCCAAGGTAAACTTACTGGATTCTTCTACCTATAAAGCAGTGGCAGCCAAATCTTGCAAGCATGCTGGCCATCTGGCTGCCACGTGATCTGTTTAGAGAAATAAACCCTTGGTCTAGGAATATTCCTGAGCCTTTTTGTTAAAACACCTGTAGCTGTCCCTTGTTTTTAGCCACGTAGAAGGTGAAAGGTTTTTCAAGTTTGGGAGTCCCAAAGCAGAGGTCATTCTCAGTTTTTCTTTTAGGGTTAGCAATACCTATTGGCAGATTTTATCCCAAGTCAAAGGCTTGTGATCATTCCCTCTTAGAGCTTAATAGAGTGGTTTTGCTAGGATTCCAAACCTAGGAATCCAAATTCAACAGAATTCTGCCACTCCCAAGAGGTTCTTAACTCTTTCTTAGTCTTAGGGGATCTGGAGTGCCAAGATGGTCTCTTCATTCCTGGGCCAGGATTCTTGTCCCAGAGTGAACATGTATCCCAAATATTTAAACTTTTGAACAGAAATGTAGGCCTTGTGGGTGGATACCCAATACCCTCCTTTTCCCAAAAAAAGAAGAATCTGAATTGTATTCTTATCAGTGTCTTAGGGCCAGAAATCAATAGGTCATCCACATATTGTAGGAGGGATCCATTTGTTAACAGTAGTTCCCTTAATTATTTTGCCAGTGCATTCCCTAAAACCTTGGGGGAGGACATTCCAGGTAAAGTGAGATGTAGCATGAGTATCTGGATCAGTCCATTCAAAAGCAAAGATATTCTGGGTATCCAGGTGTAAAGATATGCAAAATAAGTATTCATTAAGTCTAATATCATGACCCAATTAGCATCTTCATGGACTTGGGTCAGTATTGTCCAAGGTTTAGGAACTATTGGGTAGACTGGGGCTACTGCCTCATTAACGGCCCTCAGATCTTGAACAAATCTGTATTCCCCATTTGGTTTCTTTACACGCAGGATAGGGGTATTACATGGGGACTGACAAGTTGTAATAGTCCGTATTTTCGAAAGTTCTCTATCTGGGGCTGTATGCCTTGTTGTGCTTCAGGTCTCAAAGGATGTTGTTTTTTCCATGGGTAACCAACACTGAGTTTCAAAGTGACCTGGACTGGGGGTAAATTAGCAGCTGTACCAGGAACTTCCATGTCCCAAACAAAAGGATCTACTTGAGAAGTAATATGCAATGGAAAAGAGGTCGTCTCTTTACTGTTTCAAGTCAATCATTTAGAGCTAGAAGTAGTGTCCCTTCTGGTGAGGCTCTACAAACTGAACAGTGGCCTGTAACTAAGAAAGTAGGTCCCTTCCCAGTAAAGGAATAGGGCACTCAGGAATAAGCAAGAACCTGTGGGAAAACTTATGATCCCCAATGGTGCAGCCAATGGGGGTGGATGAACCTCCTAATTTTTGGCTGGCCATCAATCCCCATTATGGTACAAGGGTGAGGAGGCATTGGCCCTGAGAAATGGGTCAGAACTGAAAGGGTGGCTCTGTATCCAATAAAAACTCAGTATTCTTTTTTTTTTTTTTTTTTTTAAACAGAGTCTCCCTCCGTCACCCTGGCTGGAGTGCAGTGATACGATCTTGGCTCACTGCAATCTCCGCCTCCCAGGTTCAAGTGATTCTCCTGCCTCAGCCTCCCGAGTAGCTGGGACTACAAGCACCTGCCACCACAGCAGGCTAAGTTTTTGGATTTTTAGTAGAGACGGGGTTTCACCATGTTAGGCAGGATGGTCTCGATCTCCTGACCTCGTGATCTACCCACCTGGGTGAAAGTGCCAGGATTTCAGGCATGAGCCACTGCTCCTGGCAAAACTCAGCATTCTTACCTGCCACATCAAAAGTTACCTGAGGCTCCTCTGTGGAGGTGATAAGGTGTGCCATGGGAGCCATGGAGGATCTCAGGGCCCGTCAGTCCTCTGTTCTCTTGGTCATTATGGTTTTGAGTGGCTCAGGCTCCCTTTGGAGCCTGGGGCAATCCCTTTTCCAATGGCCCTCTGGCTTACAGTAGGCACACTGATTCTAACCCAGGGGCCACTGGGTCAGGGGTTCTCATCTGGGCATCCCAGACACTGATCTCTTGCCACTTTCTCAATAGTTAACCCTGAGGTAGGGGGTCTGAAGATTACAATTTCTGCCTATTTCTTTTGGTTTTCTCTGCCTTCTCTGCACTGTCCCTATTGTTGTAAACATCAAAGGTCATGTTTAAGAGCTGGGTCATGGGCAGAGTTTGAGCCAACTCAGCCTTGTGTAGCATTTCTGCCTTCTGTAGCTTCTTCCTAACATCAGTGGCACATTGAGTAATAAAAAGCATACCGAGGAGAGTTCACCCTTCCAGGGGATCTGGGTCTGCATTAGCATATTACCTGAGTGCCCCATCAAAATGGCCCTGAAGCAGAGTGGAATTTTTGCCCTTCCCCTGAGTTACTTCTCTAACCCTGTCACAATATACTGGTTTAACTACACGATATTTCATACCTTCTATTAAACAGGTTACAATGTGATTTCTGCATTTGAGATCTTAGGAACCCCTAGGTGTTTCCAGATGTGTTTTGTATACCCCAGGACTCGTCCGTAAATACTTCCCAGGTGATTCCCCACACTCTGTCTTTCCTTTTCTGTTGGAAGGATGTCAACATCAGGGTGGCCTGGGAAGCCACCTGTTGAGGATGGCAAAGTTGACATTAGCAAGATGACTTATATGAGTGTCTGGGGAAGAAACAAGCCCACTCCCTGAATGTCAATTGTACTTGACATGGGCAGGTAATAAACTTCGATGTTATTAATCTACTGAGACTTCAGTTCTCTTTTAAAGAAGTTACCATATGCTTTCATGCAATACCTCAGTGTTAGCAGTGATAGGTAGAAAGCAAACTACTCAAATCCTATTTTGTTTGCTTTTCCATGCAGGAAATTGTTCAAAATGGAAAGGGCAGGACCAACATAAAATGGAAGTGCATGAGGGTTAAAAGTACAGCCAGATAATACTAAGGCATTATGAACCTTATTAGTATCTAAATTAAGTAAAGACCCTCCCCCCAAAGAAAAGATTACAGAAAAGCAAAAATGAACAAATATTTGCTAAAAATTACCACAAAAGAGGTTAAACATAGTTCACTGTTACTTCAAGTTCTAGTAAAACTCTTGAGACAAAACCAATTAAAATGAAGAGGAACCACAAAATATTGCCTGTAAAACATATTGAAAATTAATTTTATTTACTTTTTTTTTTTTTTTAAGACAGAGTCTCACCCTGTTGCTCAGGCTAGATAGAGTGCAGTGGTATGATCTTGGCTCACTGCAATCTCTGTCTCCCTGGTTCAAGCGATTCTTCTGCCTCAGCCTCCTGAGTAGTTTGGATGACAGGGGCCCACCACCACGCCTGGCTAATTTTTGCGTTTTTAGTAGAGATGGGGTTTCACCATGTTGGTCACGCTGGTCTTGAACTCCTGACCTCAGGCAATCCACCTGCCTTGGCCTCCCAAAGTGCTGGGATTACAGGCATGAGACAACATGCCCAGCTAATTTTATTTACTTTTTAGTGACTGATGCTAAACCAGAAGACAAGTAAACGCCCTGGTCAAAGTTTACATTACACAAATTAAATGCCTGTGTATAACAATGGAAAATTCCAGCCTGTGGTTCATAATTGTCTTTTGTTTTCCCTATTCCCAGAGATTAACTCCAAGGGCAATCATTTGGTGGGACTTAGAACAACCTATCTCCTAATTCACAAGTCAGATAAAATTGTTGTCTTTCCAGTTTTCCTGAAGTCAACCTGATTACTTGGCGCCTGTGTTGTCCTTTGGTAGAGTTCTGCCTTTCATTTCTCTCAGATGGCTATTGGCTCTAAGATGATAGCATGTTGCCTGTTGTCTTAACCATTCTTTCAGTCAGGGACACTGCCTCAGCCTTGTTGTCCCCAGTTACCACTGCATACTAGTATGGTTTGAATCTGTGTCCCTACTCAAATCTCATCTCCAATTGTAATCCACTCATATCAGGAGAGGGGCCTGATGGGAGGTGATTGAATAATGGAGGTGGACTTCCCCCTTGCTCTTATCATAATAGTGAGTGAGTTCTCATAAGATCTGGTGGTCTGAAAGTGTATGGCACTTCCCCTTTCTCTCTCTCTCTGCTGCTGTCATGATAAGAAGTGCTTGCTTCTTCTTTGCCTTCCAACATGATTTTAAGTTTCCTGAGGCCTCCCAGTTATGCTTCCTGTTAAGCCTGTGTAACTATGAGCCAATAAAATATCTTTTTTTCATAAATTATCCAGTCTCAGGTAGTTCTTTATAGCAGTATGAAAATGGACTAATACAGAAAATTTGTGGCAGGAGTTGAGCACTGCTACAAAGATACCGGAAAATGTGGAAGTGACTTTGGGACTGGGTAATGGGTAGAGGTTGGAACAGTTTCAAGGACTCAAAAGAAGACAGGAAGATGTGAGAAAGTTGGGAACTTCCTAGAGACTTGTACCAAAGTGCTGATAGTGATATGGACAATGGAGTCCAGACTGAGATGATCTCAGACGGAGATGAGAAACTTATTGGGAATTGGAGTAAAGATCACTCTTGCTATGCAAAGAGACTGGCAGCATTTTCCCCCTGCCTTAGAGATCTGTGGAACTTTGATGATTTATGACATCTGGTGAAAGAAATTTCTCAGCAGCAAAGTGTTCAAGATTTGGCCTGGCTGCTCCTAAGTGCATAAAGTTATATGCATTAACAAAGTGATGGTCTGAAATTGGAAGTTATGTTTAAAAGGGAAGCAGAGCATAAAAGCTTGGAAAATTTGAAGCCTGACCATGTGGTAGAAAAGAAAACCCATTTTCCAGAGAACAATTCAAGCCTGCTGCAGAAATTTGCATAAGTAAAGAAAAGCTGAATGTTAATCCCAAAGACAACAGTGAAAATATCTCCAGGGAATGTCAGAGATTATCACAGCAGCCCCTCCCATCACAGACCCAGAGGTCTAGGAGGGAAAAATGGTCTTGTGGGCAGGGCCTAAGGCCCTGCTGCTCTGTGCAGCCTCAGGACATGGCACCCTGAATCCCAGCCATTCTAGCTCTAGCCATGGCTAAAAAGGGCCAAAGTACAGCTCAGGCTGTGGCTTCAAAGGGTGCAAACCCCGAGTCTTGGTGGCTTCCACATGGTGTTGGGCCTCCGGATTTGTGGAAGGCAAGAGTTTTTGAACCTCCACCTAGATTTCAGAAGATGTATTTGCATTTTCTGAAACCTGGATTTGTAGGCGAAAGTCGGCTACAGCGGTAGAGCCCTCATGGAGAACTTCTGCTGGGGCAGTGCAGAGGGTAAATGTGGGGTTCAAGTCCCCACACAGAGTTCTTACTGGGGCACTGCCTAGTGAAGCTATGAGAAGACAACCACCATCCTCTAGACCCCAGAATGGTAGACCTACTAACAGCTTGCACTGTGAGCCTGGAAAAGCCACAGACACTCAGTGCCAACCCATGAAAGTAGCCATGGGGCAGAGCCACAGGGCTGGAGATGCTCAAGGCCATGGGAGCCTATCCCATGCATCACCATGCCCTGGATGTGAGACATGCAGTCAAAGGAGAGTGTTTTCTAATTTTAAGATTTACTGTGTACCCTGCTGGATTCGAGACTTGCTTGGGGCCTATATGGCCCGTTTGTTTTGGTCAATTTCTCACATGTGGAATGGGAACATGTACCCAATCCCTGTACCCCCATTGTATCTTGGAAGTAACTAACTTGCTTTTGATTGTACAGGCTCATAGGTGGAAGGGACTTCCCTTGTATCAGATGAGACTTTGGACTTGGAGTTTTGGGTCAACCCTGGAGTGAGTGAAGACTTTGGGGGACTGTTTGGAAGGCGTGATTGTGATTTGAAATGTGAGAAGGACATGATATTTGGGAGGGGCCAGTGGTGGAATGATATAGTTTTGCTCTGTGTCCCCACTCAAATCTTATCTTGAATTGTAATCCGTACATATCAGGGAAGGGACCTGGTGGGAGGTGATTGAATAACGGGGGCAGACTTCCTCCATGCTATTCTCATGATAGTGAGTAAGTTCTCATGAGAACTGATGTTTGAAAGTGTGTGGCACTTCCCCCTTTGCTCACTCTCTCTCTTCTGTTGCTGCTATGGTAAGAAGTGCTTGCTTCCCTTTCACCTTTCTCCATTATTTAAGTTCCCTGAGGCCATCCAGTTGTAGGAGGGAAAAATGGTCTTGTGGGTGGGGTCTAAGGCCCTGCTGCTCTGTGCAGCCTCAGGACATGGCACCCTGAATCCCTGTTAGTCCTGTTAACCCTGCAGAAAAGTGAGTTAATTAAACCTCTTTTCTTAATAAATTACCCAGTCTCAGGTATTTCCTTATAGTAGTGTGAAAACGGACTAATTCGCATACCTTATTTTTTATTACTGGAGTTTTGCCTTGTAATATACACTTTTCTTCCTGGGTTTTTTTCTTTGATGATAATCTATGAGATCTCATAATTTCTCTATTTCCTTATCAAAGAGGACACTCCATTTTTCCTATAAAAAATCAGAAAGCATCCCTTTTCTGCATGAGGCAGAGTTGCCACAGCCTTGGGGTATTTCTCTTGTTCCTACGGATTATTTCTGTACGTCTACCTCAGACCCTATATCAATTCCTACGAATCTCACTTCCCAGTACCTTCTCAACTCTTCTGCAAAAAGCTGCTAAACTCAAATTCTTTCCATTTTTTCTGAGTCTTCTCTGCAGCAGATCTCTGAGCCTTTATATTTCTATGCCTTAATCTTGAAATATCATCAATATATGGCTGAGTAATAGCAGATAGTGGATATTTCAAGAAAAATATGCATTCCCTAAGATTGCTGTTTGATGTGCAAGAGCATCATCCAGATGGGCTCTGTCCTTGGCTCTTTATTTTAATATTTTATCATTTACTTCTAGGATGTAAAATGCCAGTTAAACAAATACTTTGATAGTAGAAAACTAGTAGGCTGTCATGTAGAATTGTAGCAAAAGTATTTGTAATGCTCTTTGAAAATGAAAATGAAAGGCCAAATAAGAAACAGAAAAAGTAATAGGAAAGAAGTGTCTAATCATATATAGATAGTGTATGTATTTAATGAAGAAATATGTGCAGGGTTTGAGAAAGTAGACTCTGAAGTAAAATAGGCCTGGGATCCAGTCAATGAAAGACCTGCTATTACCTTTGTGACCTTGTTCAACTATTTATTTTCTAAGACTCAGTTTTCTCTTTTTTAAATAGCAATGTGAGCAAGATAGGATGCAGAAAGTGTTTAGCATGATACATAACACGAGGTAAACACTCAAGAAATATTAGTTACTGTTATAATTATCATCATCATTATCATTGTGTGGAAGAGCCTGATAAAGTAGTGTATTTTTCCTTGTCTCCCACGTATTAGAGAAATAAGCAACTTACAGGTACTTGAAGATACGATTTTTTTTTCACTTTAAGTTCCTGGATACAAGTGCAGAATGTGTAGGTTTGTTACATAGATATACATGTTCCATGGTGATTTGCTGCACCTATCAACCCATCATCTAGGTTTTTAGCCCCACATGAGTTAGCTATTTGTCCTAATGCTCTCCCTCCCCTCGCCTCTGCCCCCACCCATTGGCCTGAGCATGTATCCCCTGTATTCATGTGTTCTCACTTTTCAACTCCCACTTATGAGTGAGAACACGTGGTGTTTGGTTTTCTGTTCCCATGTTAGTTTGCTGAGGAGGATGGCTTTCATCTTCATCCATGTCCCTGCAAAGGACATGATCTCATTCATTTTTATGGCTGCACAGTATTCCATGGCATATATGTACCACATTTTCTTTATCCAATCTGTCACTGATGGGCATTTGGGTTGGTTCCATGTCTTTGCTATTGTAAATAGTGCTGCAATAAACATACATGTGCATGTGTCTTTATACGAGAATGATTTCTATTCTTTGTGTATATACTCAATAATAGGATTGCTGGGTCAAATGGTATTTCTAGTTCTAGATCCTTGAGGAATCGGCACACTGTCATCCACAATGGTTGAACTAACTTACATTCCCACCAAGTGTAAAAGCATTCCTATTTCTCCACACCCTCACCAGTATCTATTGTTTCTTGACTTTTTAATAATTGCCATTCTGACTGGTGTGAGATGGTATCTCATTGTGGTTTTGATTTGCATTTCTCTAATAATCAGTGATGTTGAGCTTTTTTTCATATGTTTCTTGGCCACATAAATGTCTTCTTTTGAAAAGTGTGTGTTCATATCCTTGGCCCATTTTTTGATGAGGCTTTTTTTTTTTTTTTTTTAGATGAAGTCTTGCTCTGTCACCCAGGCTGGAGTGCAGTGGCACGATCTCAGCACACTGCAACCTTCATCTCTCTGGTTCAAGCAATTCTCCTGCCTCAGCCTCCCGAGTAGCTGGGACTACAGGTGTGTGCCACCACACCCAGCTAATTTTTGTATTTTTAGTAGAGATGGGGTTTCACCATGTTGGCCAGGCTGCTCTAGAACTCCTGACGTTGTGATCTGTCACCTTGGCCTCCCAAAGTGCTGGGATTACAGGCGTGAGCCACCATGCCTGGCTTTGTTTTATTCTTGTGAATTTGTTTAAGTTCCTTGTAGATTGTGGATATTAGACCTTTGTCAGATGGGTAGATTGCAAAAATTTTCTCCCATTCTGCAGTTTGCTGGTTCTCTCTGATGACAGTTTCTTTTGCTGTGCAGAAACTCTTTAGTTTAATTACATCCCATTTGTCAATTTCGGCTTTTGTTGCAATTGCTTTTGGCATTTTCATCAAGAAGTCTTTGCCTCTGTCTATGTCTTGAATGGTATTGCCTAGTTTTTCTTCTAGGATTCTTACAATTTTGGGTTTCACATTTAACTCTCTAATCCATCTTGAGTTAATTTTGGTATAAGGATGGGGTCCAGTTTCAGTTTTCTTCATATGGCTAGCCAGTTTTCCCAGCACCATTTATTAAGTAGGGAATCCTTTCCCCATTGCTTGTTTTTGTTAGGTTTGTCAAAGATCAGATGGTTGTGGATGTGTGGTGTTATTTCTGGGGTCTGTGTTCCCTTCCATCGGTCTATATGTCTGTTTCGGTATCAGTACCATGCTGTTTTGGTTACTGTAGCCTTTTAGTATAGTTTGAACTCAGGTAACGTGATGCCTTCAGCTTTGTTCTTTTTGCTTATGATTGTCTTGGTTATATGGGCTCTTTTTTTGGTTCTATATGAAATGTAAAGTAGTTTTTTTCTAATTCTGTGAAGAATGTCAATGGTAGTTTGATAGGAATGGCATTGAATCTATAAATTACTTTCACAAAATTTTTTCACAATATTGATTCTTTCTACCCATAAAGATGGAAAGTTTTCCATTTGTTTGTCTCCTCTCTTATTTCCTTGAGCAACGATTTGTAGTTCTCCTTAAAGAGGTCCTTCACATCATTTGTTGACTCTGTTAAGTATTTTTTTCTCTATATAGCAATTGCAAATGGGAGTTTATTCATGATTTGGCTCTCTTCTTTTCTATTGTTGCTGTATAGGAATGCTGGATAAATTCCTGGACACATACACCCTGCCAAGACTAAACCAGGAAGAAGTCAAATGCCTGAATAGACCAATAACAAGTTCTGAACTTAGGGCAGTAATTAATAGCCTACCAACCAACCAATCAAATAAACAAAAAAACCCAGGACCAGACAGATTCACAGCCAAGTTCTACCAGAGATACAAAGAGGAGCTGGTGCCATTACTTCTGAAACTATTCCAAACAATGGAAAAGGAGGGACTCCTCCGTAATTCATTTTATGAGGCAAGCATCATTCTGATAACAAAACCTGGGAGAGACACGACAACAACAGCAACAACAAATTCAACCCAATATCCTTGATGAATATCAATGTGAAAATCCTCAATAAAATACTGACAAACCAAATCCAGCAGCACATCAAAAAGCTTATCCACCAAAATCAAGTCAGCTTCATCCCTGGGATGCAAGGCTGGTTCAACATACGCAAATCAATGAATGTGATCCATCACATAAACAGAACCAATGACAAAAGCCACGTGATCATCTCAATAGATGCAGAAAAGGCCTTTGATAAAATTTAACTTCCTTTCATATTAAAAGCTCTCAATAAACTATGTATCGATGGAACATATCTCAAAATAATAAGAGCCATTTATGAGCAATCCGCAGCCAATATCATACTGAATGGGCAAAAGCTGGAATGATTGCTTTGAAAACTGGCATAAGACAAGGATGCCCTCTCTCACCACTCATATTCAACACACTGTTGGAAGTTCCAAGGGAGTCAAGCAAGAGAAAGAAAGAAAGGGTATTCAAACAGGATGAGAGGAAGCCAATTTGTCTCTGGTTGCAGATGACATGATTCCATATTTAGAAAACCCCATCATCTTAGCCCAAAAACTCCTTAAGCTGATAAGCAACTTCAACAAAGTCTCAGGATACTAATTTGTTACACTTAGGAAATGTTACGTATGAATGTACCACAAAACGTTTGCTATATGCTCAGTCGTGCTAACTTCCATTTGTTAAAGACCTAAAATTAATTTAAAAAGTTATTAAACAATCTATTATACATAAGTTATTGTGCCTAAGCCTAGAAACTTAATAATAATGCAGTTGGCAAATCACATTGAAGTAGTTGAGACAGATATATAAGTATTTACTTATAACAGATAAAACATAGCCAACTCTAACCCAATTTACAAAACAGCTACCGATAATGACATACTGAATGTTTAAAGAAAACCAGTTACTTAATATATTAAATCTTGTATTAGCAAATTAAAATAATAAAATGATCCATGAGAGTACAAGAGTTAGATACACAGCCAAATTCTCTGCCATATTTAATTCATTGTTCAGAATAATATATACCATGTTTTATATCTAAAATATTCTTAGCAACTTATATTATTACACTCTTGAATATAAATCTACAGAATATATAACTATAACCAGAAGTAGTGGTCTATAAACAAATGGCCATCTGATAACCCCTAATTCTTTCATTTAAGTGAAATAACACCAAACCTCAAGAGAGTTGGCTTATTTTGAAATTGCCTCATTTTCAATTGCTTTTTGCTCCTCCACCAGTCACTATTATATAAAATATAATTAGCACTAATAATAGTACTTTACAGACTGCTTCATCAAAGGTACAGAATGTATGTACTAACTTCAAAAAATGGTGTACACCTAGGTTTCATTTTACATATTACAAATAAATATAATTATATCATGTATAATATATAATGTGGTGTGCCTGTGTGTGTGCAGGTATGTGTGTGTGTGTGTGTGTGTGCACACTGGATTTTTTTAATGCTTCTATATTTTTATTTTCTGTATTTTTAATGCTTCTATATTACCAGAATTATTTGTATAAGGTGGCAGGGACCAATCAGAATATTTACCCAATGTTCATCTTCTCTCTTTCCGAAAACCGTGGCCAAAATAAAACCACAAAAAGCATGCTGAAAGAAAGAGTAATTGAGGAGATTGGAATTTGTAAACATCATACAGTGAGTGATACATTTAATAAAAAGATTATACTGAAAAAGCCAGTGCAAGATGGCTAAATAGAAGCTTCCAGTGATAGTCTCACTCATGGGATAACCAGATTGAATCACTATCCACACGCAAAAAAATACCTTTATAAGAACCAAAAATCAAGTGGGTGGTCATATGGTTTTAACATCATATTAAAGAAATTGGCATGAAGCAGATAGGAAAGACAGTCTTGAATCATCTACACAACCCCTTTCTCATCCCCTGGCAGTGGCCATGTGGTGCAGAGAGAGAATGTGTGCATTTATGGGAGGGACAGCACAGTCATTGTGGGACTTTGCATTGGAACTCAGTGCTGTCCCATCACAAAGGAAAGCAATACACAGCAGAACTCAGCTGGCTTTCACAGACAGAGTATTTAAACTAGCCTAGCCAAAGGAGAATCATCCATCTAAGCAGTCGAAACCTGAGTTTCAGCAAGCTTTACCACAATGGGCTAAAGCATTCTGAGGTCCTAAATAAAGTTGCAAGACATTCTAAGCCACAAGGACTGAAATTCCTGGGCAAGTCCTGAGGCTGTTCTGGGGTGGGAGCCAGTGAACTTGGGGTGCTTGCAACCTAGTGAGACACCAGCTGAGGTGACCAAGCGAGTGCTTGCATTACTTCTCCCCCAACCCCAGACAGTGCAGCATGCAACTCCGGAAAAGAATCTTATCCTCTGCTTGAGGAGAGGAGAAGAGAGAATAAAGAAAAGTTCTTTTGCAACTTGGATAGCAGTTCAACCATAGTAGAACTGGACAGCAGGCAGCATCCCAAGGCCCCCATTCCAGCTCCTAGCTCCCAGGCAACATTTCTATATACACCCTGTGCCAGAAGAGAACCTGCAGCCTTGAAGGAAAGGACCCAGTCTTGGTAGGATTGATCGCCTGCTGACTAAAGAGCCCCTGGGATCTGAATAATCAGCAGTGGGAACCAGACAATATTGGTCACAGGCTTTGGGTGAGACTCAGAAGTGTGCTGGCTTCAGGTGTGGCCCAGCACATTCCCAGATGTGGTGGCTGCAAGGACAGTCTCATGCTTGAGGAAAGGAGAGGGAAGAATAAAGGAAGGGGATTTCATCTTGCAACTCGGGTACCAGCTCAGCCACAGTGGGATAGAGCACCAAGCAGGCTCCCAGGGTCCCTGATTCCAGTCCTTGGCTCCTGGATGGCATTTCTGGACCTGCTCTGAGTCAGAACAGAGCTCACTTCACTGAAGGGAGAGACTGAAGACTGGTAGAATTCACCAAAAGCTGACTGACGTGCCCTTGGGAGTTGAATGAACATTGGCAGTATCCTGGAAGTACTTGACATGGGCCTAGGGTGGTGGTGGCCACAGGGGTGAACTCTCTGCATGAGGAAAGGAGAGGAAAGAAGGACTCTGTCTTGTAGCTCAGGTGCCAGCTCAGCCACAGTAGAATAGAGCATGAAGTAGATTCCTAAGTCTCCCCCACTTCGGGCCCTGGGTCCCAGACAGCATCTCTGGACCTGCCTGAGGCTAGGAAAAAGTCACCACACTGAAGGGTAGAACACAAACATAGCTGAATTCACCACCAGCTGATTGTAAAGCTCCTGAGCCTTGAGTGAACACAGGTGGTAGTCAGGCAATGGTCATCATGAGCCTTGGGTGACAATCAGTGTTGTACTGTTTTAAAGCCTAACCCAGGGCAGTCCCAGTGCTGGTGGCCACAGAGATGCTTCTGTCACCCCTCCTCCAACTCCAGGTAGCTCAGCACAGAGATACTTCATTTGTTTAGGGAAAAGTAAGAGAAGAAAAAAAGGATCTCTGCCTGGTAATCCCGGGAATTCTTCCAGACATTACGCAATACCAAAAAGGCAGCACCTCTAAAAGTCCACGAAAACCACAATGTTGCTGGGCTTAGGGAGCCACTAATGCAGATATGGCTGCAGTAACCAAAGACAGATCACAACACCCATGTCCCTGTGACTACCTGGAAGCCATCCCAAGAAGGACAAGTACAAAACAAGCTCAGACAGTGAAAATTACAGTAAATACCTATACTTCAATGCCTAGACACTGTTGAACATTCATGAGCATCAAGACCAACCAGGAAAACACGACCTCATCATACAAACTAAATAAGGCACTAGTGACCAGTTTTGGACAGAGATATGCAACTTTTCAGAAAAATAATTCAAAATAGTAAAATTTCAGACAACAGAAAGAAATTTAAAGCCTTACCAGATAAATTTAACAAAGAGACTAAAATAACATAATAGAATCAAGCAGAAAGTATTCTGGAGCTGAGAAATGTAATTGACACACTGAAGAATGTGTCAGAATCTTTTAGTAACAGAATTGATCAAGCAGAAGAAAGAATTAGTGATCTTTAAGACAGACTGTTTGAAAATAGAGGCAGAAAAGACAAAAGAAAAAGGAGTAAAACAGAATGAAGCATGCCTATACCAGAGAAAATCACCTTAACTAATAAGGTGAGAGATAAGTCTATCTCTCTCTCTATATATAATATATACTGGAGGCTTAGACACTCCACTTTCACCACTGGACACATCTTCCATGCAGAAAATCAACAAAGAAACATTGGACGTAATGTGCACTGTAGAAAATATGGACCTAGTATTTACAGAATGTAACATCCAATGGCTGCAGGATACGCATTCTGCTCCTTAGTATGTAGATCATTCTCAAGGATCACCAAATGTTAGGTCACAAAACAAGTCTTAAAATTCTTTTTAGAAATTGAAATTATGTAAAGTATATTTTCTGACCACAGTTGAATAAAGATATCTATAATGAGGAATTTTGGAAACCACACAAACACATGGAAAGTAAACAATATGTTCCTAAATGACTAGTGAGCCAATTAAGAAATTAAGAAGGAAATTTCAAAATTTCTTCAAACAAATGAAAATGGAAACCCAATATAATAAAACCTATGGGGTAGAGTGAAAGAAGTACTAAGTAAAGTTTATAGCAATAAATGCCTACATCATAAAAGTAGAAAACCTTCAAATAAACATCTTGATGTATCTTAAAGAACTAGAAAAGCAAGAGCAAATCAAATTCAAAAACAGTAGAGAAAAAGATAATAATTATCAGAGCAGAAATAAATAAAATTAAAACAACAACAGAAAAGATAGCAAAATGAGAAATTACTTTCTTAAAAGGATAAACAAAATTGACAAACATTTAGCCAAACTAAGAAAAAATAGAAGAAAAAATAAATAAAATCAGAGTTGATAAAGAAACATTACAACTGATGCCACAAAAATTTAAAGGATCATTAGAAGCTACTATGAGCAACTATATGCCAAGAAATTGGAGAACCTAGAAAAAAAAGGACAAATTCCCAGACACATAAAACCCATGAAGACTGAACCAGGAAGAAATCCAAAACCTAAACATCTTGACCCCTCCAGTACAGCAGGTGTTTGACCTTGAGGGGCCAGAGAACAAATTCATGAGCCTGGCCCTAGGCCCCCAGGGTTACAGCATGCAGACCACGAGTGCTGAGCTGAGCCTTGGCCCACAGAGAGCATCCAGAAGCAAAATCAATTGACTGAACCCAACTTATACTACAGTCAAACTCTCAATGGCATCAAAGAATACAAAAGTAAAGAGCCTCATTGAAAGAATGGTAACTTCAAGGATTAAAGGAATATCAGCCCACAAAGATGAGAAAGAACCAGTGCAAGAATCCTGGCAACTCTAAAAGGCAGAGTTTCTTTTTAACTATAAATGATCACACCAGCTCCCCAGCAATGGTTCTAAACCTGATTGAAATGGCTGAAACAACAAACATAGAATTCAGAATCTGGATGGCAAGGAAGTTCAAGGAGATATCGGAGAAGGTTGAAACCCAATCCAAGGAAACCAGTAAAATGATCTCAAGTGGAAATACAGCATAGCCATTTTAAGAAAAAAACAGAAGATCAAAACCGTCCTGGCCAACATGGTGAAACCCCATTTCTACTAAAAATACAAAAATTAGCTGAGTGTGGTGGCTTGTGCCTGTAGTCCCAGCTACTCGGGAGACTGAGGCAGAACAATCGCTTCAACCTGGGAGGCAGAGGTTGCAGTGAGCCAAGATCATGCCGCTGCACTCCAGCAGCCTGGCGACAGAGAGAGACTTCAAAAAAAAAAAAAAAAAAAAAAAAAAAAAAAAAAAAAAAAAAAAGAAAAGGAAAGAAAAGAAAAAACCAAGCAGAACTTCTGGAAATGAAAAGTTTGCTCCAGGAATCTTATAATGAAATTGGAAACATTAATAACAGAAAAAAACAAGCAGAGGAAAGAATCTCAGAGCTCAAAGACTGCTCCTCAGAATCAACATAGACAAACAAAAATTTAGGAAAAAAAAAGGATTTTAAGAAATGAACAAAGTCTCCAATAGCATCATTGCTAAATTTTTCCAAACATTTAAAGAAGAGCTAATATCAATCCTACTCAAACTATTCCACAAAAAAATAAATAAAATAGAGGGGAAGGGAATACTTCCAGTCTTATTCTATGAGGCCAGTATTACTCAGATACCAAACCCAACAAAGACACATCAAAAAGACAGAACTACAGGCTAATATTTCTGATGAACATTGATAAAAAAATCTTCAACAAAATACTAGCAAACTGAAATCAACAACACATTAAAAAGGTCATTCATCATGACAAAGTGGGATTTATCCCAGGGATGCAAAAAGTGTTCAATATATACAAATCTATCAGTGTGATACATCATATAAACAGAATGAAAGACAAAATAAGAATAAGACATATGGTCATATTACTTGATGCTGAGAAAGCATTTGGTAAAATTCAACATCCCTTCATGATAAGAACCGTCAAAAAATGAGATAGAAGGATCACAACTCAACACAATAAAAGCTATATATAACAGACCAACAGCTAGTATCAGTGAATGGAGAAAAACTAATAGACTTTCCACTAAAATCTGGAACAAGACAAGCATGCCTACTTTCACCACTGTTATCCAACATAGTACCAAAAATCCTACCTAAAGCAATCAGGAAAGAAAGAGAAATAAAGGTCATCTAAATAGGAAGGGAAGAAGTCAAATTATCCTCATTTTCAGATGATAGGATCTTATATGTAGAACAACCTAAAGACTCCATCCAAAAAACTATTATAACTGATAAACAAATTTAGTAAAGTTGTAGGATACAAAATTAACATACAAAAATTAGTAGTATTTCTTTATGTCAACAGTGAACAATATGAAAAAGAAATCAAGAAAGTAATCCCATTTAAAATAGTTACAAATAAAATAAAATGCCTAAGAATAAACTTAACCAATGAAGTGAAAGATCCTGACAATGAAATCTATAAAAACATTGACGCAAGAAATTGAGGAAAAAGCAAAGAAATGGAAAGATATTTAATGTTCATGGATTGGAAGGATCTATGTAGTTAAAATGCTGATACTATCTAAAGAAATCTACAGATTTAATACAATCACTATCAAAATACCAATTGCATTCTTCACAGTAATAGAAGAAAAAATTTCTAAAATTTGTATGAAACCACAAAAGACCCAGAAGAGCAAAAGCTATCCTGAACCAAATTAACAAAACTGGAGTAACCACATTACCTAACTTCAAATTATACGACAGAGCTACAGTAAACAAAAGCACAGGGTACTTGCATAAATACAGATACATAGACCAATGGAACAAAATAGAAAACCCAGAAGTAAATCTATACATCTACAGTTGACTCATTTTCTACATAGGTGCCAATAACATACATGGGAGAAATTACAGTGTCTTCAATAAATGGTACTGGGAAAACTGGACATCCTACCCATATGCAGAAGAATGAAATCAGACCCCTATTTTTCACTGTATATGAAAATCAATTCAAAATGGGTTAAAGACTTAAATCCACGGCCTCAAACTATGAAACTACTAAAAGAAAACATTGGGAGAAACTCTTCAGAACATTGGAGTGAGCACAGACATCTTGAATAATATTTTATAAGCACATGCAACCAAAGCAAAAATGGACAAATGGGATTACATCAAGTTAAAAATTTTCTGCACAGCCAGGGAAACAATCCACAAAATGAAGATACAACCTACAGAATGGGAGAAAATATTTGCAAACTACCTATCTGACAAGGGATTAATAACCAGAATACATAAGGAGCCCAAACAACTCAAAAGGAAAAAAAATCTAATAATCTGATTAAAAAAATGGGCAAAATATTTGAATAGACATTTTTCAAAAGAAGACATACAAATGGCAAACCAGTATATGAAAAGCTCCTCAACGTCATTGATCATCCCAGAAATGTAAATCAAAACTACAATGAAATATCATTTCACTCCAGTTAAAATGGCTTTTATCCAAAAGACAAGCAATAACAAATGCTGGCAAGGATATGGAGAACAGGGAACCCTTATACGCTGTTGACAGGAATGTAAATTAATACAATCACTATGGAAAACAGTTTGGAGTCTCCTCAAAACTAAAAACAGAACTAACATATGATCCAGGATCCCACTGCTAGGTATATACCCAAAAGAAACGAAACCCAGATACTGAAGAGGTATCTTCACTCTCATGGTTATTGCAGCACTATTCACAGTAGCCAAGATCTGGAAGTAACCTATGTGTCCATCAGCAGATGAATGGATAATGAAAATGTGGTACGTATATACAATAGAGGACTATTCAACAATATAAAAGAATGAAATCTGTCATTTGAAACAATATAGATGGAACTGGAGGCCATTAGGCTAACTGAAAAAACCCAGATGCAGAAAGACAAACTTCACATGTCTTCACTTAGTGATGGGAGCTAAAAACTAAAACAATTAAATTCATTGAGATAGAGAGGAAAATGATGGTTACCAGAAGCTGGGAAAAGTAATGGGTGGGAAGGTGAAGTGGGATAGTTAAAGGGTACAAAAATATAGTTAGAATGAATAAGATTTACTATTTGCTAGCACAGCCGGGTGACTACAGTCAGCAATAATCTATTGTACATTTTAATATAACTAGTATAGTATAATCGAATTGTTTGTATCACAAAGAAAGCGTAAGTGCTTCAGGAGATGGATACCCCCATATAAGGGATACCCCATAATAATCACCCTGATGTGATTATTATTATGCATTTGTATGCCTGTATCAAAATACCTCATGCAACCCATATTTGCTCACCTAGTATGTACCATAAAAACTTTAAGTCATTTAAAAAATTAGACGAGTTATATTAAAATGTAAATATCAAATAAGCTGTCAAATTAAGTAGTTCTGCTATAGTTATCTAAAAATAATTATAAAGTTCCTCTCAAAGCCTGAGATTAAGAACTGAGGATAAGCAGCATTGACTGCGAGTGAAGTCTAGGTGGTGTAATCCACACGCTAGACTGTATGCTGGCTAGTGTCACTGACTGCTATCCGGTGGTAGTACCCAAAGTGGTGAGAATTAGAAAATTAAGAACTGTAAATGTTCTTTTTGAAATGGAATCTTTCAATTCTAGATTGTATGCAGTAAAAGATGTCATTTAAGAAAGTTTAGCTATATACCAAAATATGGCCATAATAACTTCCTCCTTATCCAAGTAGGTTGATATTCTGAATTGTTTTGTTTTGATTTCTATTTTGATACAAGGTTGTGGACAGATTTGTATTCTTTTTTTGGCCTTCATCCCTCATTATTCTCAAGTCAGTTGAATCACTGCAGTTTATCTCATCTTTATTTAGTGTCATGAGGTCTAAAATGATAGTTGTGTCAAAAAAAGACTTGTGACCACACAGGAGGAACTGTGGCTGAAGAACTTTACTGTGAACCCAGATTTATTACAGAGTATATTCTAGGATTCCATGAAAAGTAGGAATGCACTCTTTAAAAATACATCAGTGCTTCTTGAATCCATATGATGGTGGGATTAATGCAGATGGCTCATGCTGCAGACTACAAATAGCTTGTTTAAAAGAAACGTGCACACTTGAACTAACAGAGCCCTCCAGTCAGCAAAAGGTGAAAACAGGAAGTTCCCTGAATATGTCCTTCCGGAGCATCTTTTGAAGTATAAAGACAACATAGGTAAGTCTTCCTTTCAAATAATGCCCATGTCAGACAAATCTGGACAGATCAGGAAAATGAGGTGGGGATGTAGAACAGCAGAAATAATGCTAACTCTTTCAACTTTTCCTTTTTTGAAAAGAACAAAAAACACAGCAGCAACTGTTTGGTTGAAATGTACTGTGTGTTATTGAAAGAAAATAAGTATAAGACCTTTAAGATTAGCATAACTTACCCTTAAATAAGCTGCTGTATGCAGAGTGAAGAAGTCACTAAACATATATTTTTAAAGTATCTATCTATACAACTGTCCTTTCTATTTATTACAGTTTGAAACTGTCACATTCTAAAATGGTATTTATTCCATTCTAAGAAATTAACATGTAGATATCGACTTGAAGCATGAAAAACAAACACATGCCTACAAATGCCAAAATGCTTGGTCACTGGTCCTGAGAAGGCTCTGAGAATGGTTTTGCACTTAGAAATAGATGTTATACTTCTGTCTCAGCATTTAAAAGTTAGCCTTTCCATCATATAAAGTTGATAAACTTTGCACTGCTATTTCAATGAGCAATTGATCCTTCCCATGTAACACAAACATAAGAAATTTCTCAGTTTTAAATTTAGATGCAACTCTGCAGTAAGAATGATGAAGACAACATTTCTCCTTGTATATAATAATAATTTAAAGCTGAATTTGTTGAACTACAGTCTTCACACCAGGTTTTTAAAAGTAGAGTTTCCATTATAATTTTCAAAAGTCTAAAGGTTTTGCTTCAAATGCAAAAATTTTGAAATTTGTAACACAAATATGTGGATTTTTAGTTGACTATCTTTGAATGTGACAGATGTGACTATTATTTTCTACAATAGGAAGTGTTATGTAGTAAAATCACTTGATTTTTAGAACAGTTATTCTTGTGAAGGTTAAACAACTGAATTATTCTCCTGCATTTCACAGATTTTTTTAAAGTCACTTCTAAGATTTTGTATCTGAATATAATTGAAAAAAATTTTTCAAAGGGAAATGTCAAACACATAATAGGGGAGATAAAAATAAAGCCTATTGAGGAAAGAAATGTTTTATATTATTAAAATTTTTCTGCAGAATCCTATTCTTTAAACTAAGGTCTTTTATTTAAATTGCTGTATAATGTGGTCTTGCTTGTAGCCAATTATATGAAGACACATTTTAATCTTCCCTATGAGAACTTATTTACCCAAATTCATCATGCTGTAAATGCAATGTATCCAATATTTAATCCTGGAAGAAAAAAATAAAAGGCCTTAATGGGAGCAATAAATCAGTGAAATGTAAGTAAAGTGTAGACTGACGTAGTAGTAGTGTGCCAATGTTGACTTCTTAGTCATGATGAAGTGTCATGGTATTGTAGGATGTTGTCATTTGAGGAGACTGAATGAGGACTGTATCGGAACTCTGTACTATCTTTACAACTTTTCAGCAAGTCTAAAATTATTCCAATATAAAATGTTTATTAAAAATCTCAATACTTCAATCATATATTTCTATACCACTGTTGTGGAAATTACAGTTATTCATGTTGCTGCACTTTCCTTGATTTTTATAATTTGCAGTAGATATAACATTAATTACAACTAAAATCAATTTGTCATGTTTCATCCAAAAAATTTGTTAAAAATACGGGTTTATATTCTTGTCCTGCTAAATTGTGCCATTTTGATGATAGAAATGTAGATGAGTTCACTAGTTATGAGGAGCCATTTTTATACTTTCATTTGTTTAGCAGATAGTATTTTCTATTTAATGTATTTTAGAATATTTTGAATCCATAATACAGCAATCCATTACAAGGTAATAAAGGGGAAAACATTCTACTGAAAACAGGCTATTCCATACCTCAGATTCTAGAATGAGGATAATCACTTTCAGTACTTCACAGCTACATAAGTTATCACAAAGATTATTTGACTCACATAATGAAAATAATTTATGGTAGTTTCTGTTTTTAGATCAAATATTGCTACCACAGAATGGTATATGTACCACTTCCACCCACCAAACAAAGATTAGCAATATTTGTCACAGATAATATGCTCTATTTACCAGATGTTAAAAGATTAAATTCATTACATGGATTCTGAATTGATTATAGCCATCATGCTTTAAACTCACTAACTGGCAGGAAATAGACAAAGAGTTAAAGGTTCAGTGAATCTGCAGCCAGAACTCTTAAGGGACACGTTAACTTTTACTGACTGTATTTCCAAATGTAAAGGATAACTGCCTGATACTTTCTTAAGATCAGGACCAGGAGACATCAGATGTGAGCTGAAAGTTTGAGGAACTAGGACATTACTATGAGTATTTAAACTGCCATGCCAAAGAATGGTGATAGCATAATGAGGTCACCAACAAAAGCAGAAAGAACTTTGGGATGGGCTGGCAAAGACAAAGTTGAGCACAGCTTGGGATCGGTCAGGGCCAGTTCAAAGCAGAGGAGATAAGAAAAACATATCTCTGTTCTCACTGTATAATAAAAACCAGGCCTATTAAAAAAATTTTATAATACAGGTCAAATATTCCTTATTTGAAGTGCTTGGACCCAGAAGTGTTTCTGATTTCAATGGCTTTTTTTTTTTTAATATTTTCACCTAAATAATGAGATACTTTGGGGGTAGAATACAAATCCAAACATTAAATTCATTTACATTTTAGATATACTTCGTATACATATTATGAAGGTAATTTTGTGTAATATGTTTAGCAATTTTGTGTGTGAAACAAAGTTTGTGTACACTGAGCCACCAGAAAGGAACGTATCACTATCTCAGCCACCTGTGTAGATGTCTGTGGTTGTTTGGCATCACCATTATTCCTGACTCTGAATTTAGATACTACCAATAAGCAATCATCTTCTCATACTTATTTACACATAAGTAGTTAACAGTAAAAAATATGTCATACCTGCCAGGTGTGGTAGCTCACGCCTGTAATCCCAGCACTTTGGGAGGCCAAGGTGGGCAGGTCACCTGAGGAGTTTGAGATCAGCCTGGCCAATGTGGTGAAACCCCATCTCTATTAAAAATACAAAAATTAGCCGGGCGTGGTGGTGGGCACCTGTAATCCCAGCTCCTCAGGAGGCTGAGGAAGGAGAATTGCTTGAACCCGGGTAGCGGAGGTTGCAGTGAGCTGAGATCATGCCATTGCACTCCAGCCTGGGTGACAGAGCGAGACCAAATCTCAAAAAAAAAAAAAAAATCATACCATTAAAACAGCGAGAATAATGAGTTCAGGGTAACTCAGCAGCAGAGTAGCATCACCGGAACACCTGGATCAGGTGCTAGACAAGAGCAACAGCAAATAATGCAGGCTTCCAGTCTCCACCTACGATCCTGTTATAATTGAAAGGCTGCTGTGCGTGGTGTTTATTATTAATTAATTAATTATTGATTGATTTAGGGGAGAAGAAACATGGGAAGCAGTCGAGGGACTGGGAAGTTGGTCCTCTAGGGATGAGGAGGTGTTCTGCTGGATGGCTTTTTGAAATGTTTCCTCCAGTCATCTGCGTCATTGACAGTGTATTTTGTCTTAGAAGTCTCTCTTCGATTTTATAATCAGACATGATTCCTTGTTCTGTTCCAAATACATTCTGCTTTAGTCCTCCAATACACCTATCACATATCACCATGTCGTCTACAGGCACTTTTTCTGCAGCATTAATGCCATCGTCATCATCACTGTTATCATAATATCCTTGATTCAGAACTATTTGTTAAAGAATTAACAACTGGAGCCTCATTATTGATGTTAACAACTTCCTCAATAGCTGCTTCTTTCAGCTTATAGATGAACTCTGAAGGTATGTTTTTCGCGTATGTAAGAAGATAAAGCATTTTTTTTCCTCACTTGACATACAGAATTCTTCAGAATCACCACCTTGTTCACCATCAGCACTGAACACAATTGCAGGCCAGAGGTTGTGCCAGGCATCCACAACTGTGTCTTTAGTCACTATGTTCCAAGCATTGACAACAGCATATATAGCATCCTTCATGCTAAACTCCATTGGGAACCTTCCACACTCAGACCTCTGCTTACTGCTGCTAGCATGCTGTTCAAGAAAGTGTTTTAATATTTATGGATCTAACGATACACTGGTCACATGGCTGAATAATGATGCCACATTTGTGGAACAGCACCTGGCATAAACATTATTTTTGATGAGCTATTCCGCTGAAGGATGAGCAGAATAGTTGTCAAGGAATAACAAAATCTGGAAATCTGGCAGTCTTCCAGTCCTGCTTCCCTGCAGTGAGCATGAGCCACTGGTATAAAATGTTTGTAAAACCAATCCTAAAATATTTCCCTGGTGAGCCACGCCTTTTTTTTTTTAGCATAACACGGTAATGGACTGGTAAGAAATTCACTTCTTACAGACAGCAAGGAGGCAAACTTTTGCCTATCACGGCAAATTTATACACTTACGTGTGCCTGTTACTTTAGCACGTTCCCACACAGTTATTCTGTTTTTGACATCCTTAATGCCTGTAGGGTTGTCTCATCAGCAGTAGCCAGTGTTTGGGGCACTAATGCCAAAACAAGAGTGTTTGATCTGCATTATAGACTTGTTCTGGTGTCAGATTTTTATCAGTGATGACCTTGGCACAGCTGTTAATAATTTTCTCCACTGCTTTGTGATGAGCAGATGCTTTATCACCACAAATCATTAAACATTTAATGCTATGTGATTTCTTAAATTTCAGCAACCATCCTGTTGAATATTCAGTTTCCTTTCATTTTCAATTCATCGTGACAGATCTTTGCTTGTTTCATGATCAGCAAAGCACTAAGTGGCCTGTGTTCACTTCAATGCTAATGGATCAACTTTTTCAATAAATTATCAAGATCTTCATTTTAACTTTTATGTAGTGTTTTTTCTGTTTTTCTTTCACTTCTGTTCATCAGTTTGAACATAGAACTTCAACAGCTCATCCTTCTGTTTCTTCAGGTCCTATATGGTGGCCGTTCCAACACCATACTCTTCTGTAAGTTGTTTCACACACCCTGTTGTCCGGTTTCTTCAACAGTTTGACTGTCCGTACTATAGATCAACATAAATGCTTCTCCCTTGTTATATCACTGTTCCGCATAGGGATATCTTCAGGCCTCTTTGACATTTTCCACAATATCATTACACTGCAGAGCAGAAAATAGGCAAAAAACCACAGGGAGTATTGTGATAGGTCTTGGCTTCACGGGCCATCATGGGGAACCTGCCATCAACCAGCCTGTCTGCACATGTGCCATTTTATTACCCTTTGTGGGTGCACTTGCCCGGGGGAACTTGGTCATGTAAGGAAAAGATACATCACAGAGGAAAGGAACTGGGAGGGTCTTTTTTCCCTTGGGGATGCTGAATACACTGTGTGTTTTGCACCTGCTTTTTGACTGTGACCTGTCACATGAGATCAGGTGTGGAATTTTCCAATCATTGCATTATGTTAGCACTCAAAAAGCTTTAGATTTTGGAACATTTCATATTTCATATTTTTGGATTGGGGTACTCAACCCGTACAATGTAGCTGAGCAGAGAATGACGATGGGTACATGGAGCTCAGTGAAGATAAGCTTGAGAGGCAAGAGCCTGTGGAAGATTCACTGTAGGTGTCGCTGTGCAGATCTTGAGCTCAAGAGCAGCACAGACTTCAGGCTCTTCATTGCCGCACGGCATCTCTAGTATCTATCGCCACATGTCTGTGTTCAGAAAGTGATCAATAAATACTTTGTGAATTAAGTTGGACTGAACATTTGTTCATTCCTATAACATATATTCTTAGAGGACTATCATGTATAAGACATTACCTTAGTGAAAAGGATATATCACTATATTAATGCATGCCCTGGAGTTGTTATTCCAGTGAAGAGAAAAATAACGAAGACATGAACAAATAAATATACAGCATGCAAAATAGTGGAAAGGACTCCTGTCAAAAAGTAAAGCAGGATGAGAGTGATAAGAAGGGTAAAGGGAACTGCTTTTATGTATTGGGTGGTTAGGTCAAGCCTTACTAATAACATTTGACTAGAGATTTGGAGAAAGCAAAGACTTCCTGGGGGAATAACTCCCAGCCAGACTGAAAAGTAAATATGACAGACCTGAAAAGGGACTTGGGCCTGTCTGATGAAGTGAATGGATAAGCAAGAAGTGGGGAAATAGGACTAGGTAAGTCAGAGAAGTTACAGTGCTTTGCTCAACAGGATCCCTTTTGAGAGCAAAGTTAGAGACCAGAATATTAGTTAAAAAGGAAAGTCAGTGGGGGAGTCTGAGCAGGGTGAAAGGATTTGACATGCCTAAGCATTGCTGGTTACAATGTGGAGATCACACCATTCAGACGTCAGATGGCGTCAGAAAAACCTTTCAGAAGGCAACTGGATCCACAAAGGCAAGGAACGAAGGTGGGACCCAGACATTGTTAAAGGTAGAAGGAGTTCTTCTCTAAGTGGAATTGAAGAAAGGCTCACAATGTGTGTTGATTGATTGGATGAGGGGTATGAGGGACATAAATTGAGGGTTACAGCCAAGTGTTCATCTGACCAGCTGCAACAGAGAATTTCCATTTGCTCTGACGGCAAAGACAGGCGGAAGGGGAGAGCAGGTTTGGAGCTGTCCAATAGGCAATTTGGAAATCAGAGGAGAGGTGTGGGCTATAATTTAAACGAGAAGAGTAATAGATAGTATGTAAAGCCATGAGTCTTAATTTGGATACTCTAGAAACAGAGAAGAGTTAAAGATTATGCACTAATACTTTTTATTTGGAAGGTGATACCCCAGGGCAGCAAAAGGAAAAAAGAAAGTGAGGAGTGAGACAGGGAAGGGTGGGGAGCATTGCAATGAGAAAGCACACAGAGAGTGTGTGCCCCATCCTGGGACTCCTGACAGAGAAGAGAGCTTGAGGAAGTACAGCCTCTTCTTTGTAAAGCTCATATGGTGGAGAAGGAACAGGCAAAGGAAACTCCACAACAGCCAGCCAGAGAAGAGCCAGGAGGAAGTGTGGTCCCTTAAGGATGAAGGATAATGTGGCTAGGTCAAGTGCAATGGAGATAAAGAGAATGGAAAATAAGAAACAAGGATAAAGAGCAGAAAGGAACAAAGAGCTTTTCAAAGAAACATTATCACTCCAAGGTGACCCACTCTTTTCCTTCTTAAACAACAACTTATTTATCAGAAGCATAAATCTTGCTAATTTGCAGTTTATTCAAAGCAGTTTTTAAAAATTGTAAGTTGTTTTCTAAATATGTGAATGCTAATTTTTCACAAACATGCAAGGAACATTCAAACAGTTAAAGCACAGTCTATATTACACTTATAGTCATGTTTACCCAGGAATCTAAGAAGAAATTGATTGTTCACAATTGGAATCATCTAACTTCCTAAACTCATAGAAATATTCAATTGTTAAAAACATACACTGACATTCCTGAATATTTCAGGAATATTTCTGAAAGACTTTACATGGTAACCATAAAACAACAGTAGACAATTAAACTTGGCTTTAAAATATCATTGATAAGATATCCAGATGTAAAAATAAGTATATAAGAAATTAAATCTTCATCTAAAATAATCTCAGTTAAAATATAACTGCATTTCTTTTTGTTTTTGAATATATTCTGCATTTGAGAATTTAAAATTGATCAGAAATGGACAGTTCTTTTAGATCTGGACCTTCAAAAATGTTTTAGACACGGACCTTCAAAAATCATAGAAAGTTGTGAATTAGTGTAGAGGTGGGAAAGATTCCTAATTAATACATTCATGTCAGCTTGTGTATCTTTTTTCTTTTTGAAATCAACTGAAAGTAGACGCTAAATATAAATACTAATTAATATGCCCCTCTATTAGTTTCTTGAAGCTGCCATAGCAAATTACTACAAACGATTTGGATTAAAACGACAGAAATTTATTATTTCACAGTTCAAGAGGCCAAAAGAGCAAAATCAAGGTATTGGCAGAGCTCATTCCTTCTGGAAGCGCTGAGGGAAAGTCTATTCCACGCCCTGCTCCTAGCTTCCGTGGCTGCTGGCGTACCTGGTGTTCCTTAGCTTGGGTCTGCCCTCTTGTGTCTGCTTCCTCTCTGTGTCTCTGTCCTCTCCTCTACTGTCTTCTCTAAGGACATTCGTCACCGGATTGAGGGTCCACTCTACTACACGATGATCTCATCTCAAACCTTTAATTACCTCTGCAAAGAACCTTGCTTTAAATGAGGTCACATTCTGTGGTTCGCAGTGGACTGGAATTTTGCAGGGGACACTATTCGACCCACTACAGTTCCCACCGATATACATTTTTTACTTTGTGGTAAATTTTGGTAGCTTCTTTTGCTCCTTTAATAATTGCCTACACTTCTTTCCTAATCCTCCTTGACTGGTGTTGTTTATACTTGGGGCTTATTAGGTAGATGGGTTTAAAACAATAATATGCCTTTGTGACTTTCTTATGACCAGGAGAACTCTTAGCAAGTGTATAGGTAGTGAATAGCAATCTATTAGTATATAAAATTGTTTTAATTAACACAGCATTTTATTATGAATTTCAGAAGCAATTATTTATTGTACTGCATCTCGATTTGATTAACATAGTATTTGGTTTGTAGTAAAAGAACAGGTAAAACAGTGTGCTGTTTATTTTGAGTAATGTATGCAGAACGCACTGAGTAAATTGAATTGTGATTAGTATGTCCAAGAGCACATTGTACACTTAAACATAAAAGCCTGAAATGGAAAAGTTGTGCACTTGAGTCTAGAATAAAAATCACTTAACATCAAAATCTAACCTCATTTTAACATTAACAGTAAAATGATGCTAAACTTCATTCTGATCAGGACTTAAAACATCATTGATTACAAGTTTGCTTCTCTGGAATTAGGAACATTCCATCTTACTAAAAGCATCTTCCACGTTGGAAAAAAATTACAGAATTTGCAGTTTCATAAGTTCACATCAGAACAAAATGAATGTTTTCTCTTCTATGTTAAGAAAAATGTCAATTCCTCTTTTTCAGATCAATGTCATAAAGGCTGTTAAATACTCATATACTTAGCACAATTCACAATAGCAAAGATATGGAATCAATCTAAGTGTTCATAAATGAATGATTGAATAAAGAAAATGTATTACATATGTACCCTGGAATAGTATTCAGCTATAAAGAAGAATGAAATCATGTCTTTTGTAAAAGCAACATGGGTGGAACTGGAGGCAATTATCTTAACTGAAACAACTCAGAAACAGAAAGTCAAACGTCACATCATCTCACTTCTAAGTGGGAGCTAAATAATGTGTACACTTGGACTAGAATGTGGAATAATCAACATTGGAGAATCAGAAGGTGGGAGGGTGGAGGAAGGTAAGGGATGATAAATGATGTAATAGATACAATGTACATTGTTATGGTGACGGTAATGGTTATGATAAAAGCCCTGACTTCACTACACAATATATCCCTGTAACAAAACTGTAATTGTATCCATTAAATTTATACAAATAAGAAAAATACTTTATGTTTCATGTTATTTACTTGGGGGAAATATAGTCTATGGTATGTAAATATTCTGAAAGTTTTCATTGATATCCCTTTAAATGTTCAATTCATTCAAAACAATGTAAACTCAAGTAATTTAATCAGAAGATTGCCCTGTAGGCTACTGAAAGTCCTCCTCTTAAGGGAAGTAGCTATAAGATATGCTTGATATATTTTTAAATATTTAAAATACATTAGTTCCATTAATTCTTAGTTTCAGTCAAAATTTGCATTATAATCTTAATAATTAATGTCAATGTCCCATGTACCATATGGTATATTACTGTAAACCCAAGGAGATTACTGAAATTAATTATCAATATTTATAAAGTAGCATTTTGACAAAAGCTCAGAGTTGTAAAGTGGCTATCATGTTTAAAGATAAATAACAAAACAGATTTGACGCATATTCTGATAAGATTTATTATTGTTTTTCTAAGCCTATACTGTTTCCATAGATACAGCATGAAGCTCACAATCACCTCTTTAGCTATAATATGCTGAAGGATAACTATAATACTTCTGACAAAGTATAACTTTTAATAAGTAAACTCTCATATAAGTACAATTTTTTTTTTAGATCGAGTCTTGCTCTGTCGCCCAGACTACAGTGCAGTGGCATGACCTCAGCTCACTGCAACCTCAGCCTCCTGGGTTCAAGCCATTCTCCTGCCTCAGCCTCCCAGGTAGCTGGGACTACAGGCATATGCCACCACACCTGGCTAATATCTTTGTATTTTTAGCAGAGATGGGGTTCCACCATGCTTGTCAGGCTGGTCTCCATAATAATGCTTCATGTTTTGGCACTAAATATGAATAATAATTCTTCGTGTTCATAGGGGTTCTTATTAAAGCAAACTAAAGGAAAGAAAAAGAAATAAAATAATTTTAGCTTAGTTGATTTTATCTTATTACAATGATGTAATTTCATTTTTATTTATGTTACTATAAGGCCACCCGTTTATTTATCCAAATCAGTGTTTGAATATTAGCTTACAATTTGTAGTCTCTTACGTCAACTGAGACCTATTGTGTCTTTAAAACAGTGAACATTTGACAGAAGTTCCTTGAATGGTGGTCCTTTCTTTCCCTCCTCTCCCACAGCTCAATTCTCTGGGTAGAGTTGAAATGTCCTCCACTCTAGCTTCATCATTTAATTCTACATTTGTCGTGATTAAGTCACTTCACTTTTCCAGTCTTAACTTTCCTCATTGAAGATGCAGGGAAGACAGAGAAAAGTGCTTGACCTCTCCCTAGCAAAGACATGAAGACCAAAAAAATAAGATGTGGTGAGAATGAATGAAAATGCATCCACAAAGAATGTTTTATGCTTTTCAAAATAATGGTCATAGCATATATCAGGTTATTTGAATTAATTCTTCAATTTGAGAGGCATGTATAAAAACAGCAAACAAAGGTAAAGAAACATCTTGGTCTAAAAACCAATGGCTAAGAATTTTTATGTTAAATTTTTCATTCCCATTTTGCAGGTGCAGTTTCAGAATAAGATGAATACATTTTCAGCAATTACAGACTTTGTTGAATAACTGAATCAGCCAACTCTTCACAAACCATCTTCTACCTATGCCTGCCAGAAATCTTCTCACTGCTTTAGAGGCTAACGACTAATATACAGCAGTCATCTGTTGTACTGCAAAGCCCTATAAACAGATTCAACGTGATTGTTCTTTAATGAAAAAGAAATATGGTCTCTATATGCTGCTTTCATCCTCTTGGGGTAAAAAGATTTTGTTCTCAATTTAAAACCAAATGCTATCATCAATATCCCCTGGAAATTCCACTTAATTAAAATGCTCTAGTCATAAAATCTGCCAAATAAAAACTTGGTTAAGTTTTTCAATTAACTTTATTTAATTAGAATTCTATAATATGGAGGAGATCTGCTTGTGTAGCTTATCCTCATCAAAGAGGTTGTAGTTTGGTCAAAATAAAGAGAACATTTAAAACATAATGGATATCAGTAGGATAAAATGTTCTTCTTCCAAACTAATTCCTCATCTGGCTGACATAACAAGATAAAAAACTCTCACACTCGTTTGCTCTGTATGTCCTGGATGTGTTCTCTTGACTCCAGCCTGCTGCGGCCGAATGCCTGCATGCCTGCAGCCACATGATTATGGCTCACATCACAGGGCAGCTTGGTTTCCGCATCCTTTTCAAACCTATTACTAGTTCATTCCTGTGGCACCTACCTGAAAAAGGAAAAGTTAAAACCGAACGAAAACAAAATATCTTCCATGTAAGTCACATAGTTTATGAATTGTATTTCCTTCAGTTCAAAGAGACAAAAAAAGACTCTACTAGCAATTCAATAACAATGTAACAAGGCACTGTCTCAATGTTTAAAAAGAAATAAAAAGCTTGTGCTATTTGGAAAATTATGTGATCAAGGTCTGTCATCGCTCTTCTCTTGGATGTCAGGGTAATCGTTTTCATGTACGTTGGCAATTCTGAGGCCGGAACATTGTCCCCAGGTGAAAACACACTACTTTCTGTGCAAATAACACGTATGAGAAAACATGGAAATGGAAAGGCCAAGACATTTCACATTTATAACCATAAACTAGTATTTATATATTTGAAAACTTTTTATGTTCTTAAAAATCTTGATTTTTCTTTAGAGTGGGAGCATTGCTATTTGTTGTTCAAACTAAAGATAATGGGAAGAATAGGATTATATAATGTAGATGTGAAGGCTTCGAGGTTGTGTTTGATCTCACCGTGGACAATCAGGTTAATTGGGGAATTTGACAGGAGAAGGAAGAAAACTCATGGCTGGACCTAGGTCAAAGGCAGGACAAGAAGCGCAAACTCCTACAGCATAAAAGTGCTCACTCCTGTGACTTAATACAGGTCGTTACTTTGACTTTTGAATATGAAAACCACTCTTTGCTCATCAGTCATCCAATAACAAGCCAGGGACCCATGGCTGTAGTCAGCTTACCCCAATTTAGATCCTTAAAATTGGTGCTAACTTCTGTCATCCCTACTGCCACAATGCAGTATAGTTTTGATCCACTATCTTGACTTAACTTAAATATTTATCTATTTGCCTGCTTTTGATTTCTTTATATTATTTCTTCAATCGAATTAAATATATTTTAATTTTTTCTATTAAAGTAATACTAACTGCTATACTATAAAATCAGAGCAGAAGTTTATGAATTATTCCAATCCAACTGGTGACCATTATAAGTTGAGTTTTTTGGAAGCAGAATCTGAGATCCAGTGTGATGTGGGAGATATTTATTAGGGATCAACAGCTACCAGTGCCAGAGAGAAGATGGTAAAGCAGATTGCTCAGAGACAAAAGGCGAAGTGCGATGCGAGTTCAACAAGCCTTGGGGCCAGGTGGAGCATAGCCAGCTAGGCAGAGTTGTCCCGTGCAGGCTTGAAATGGCCAAGCCTTTATAACCTGGCTTTGATTATTTATTGGATGTGGGCTATACCAGGAGAGGCAACTCACTGCTGCTGAGGCAAAATCCTGAATGAGGTAATAGCTGGATATTGTCTGCTGACATTATCCTCTTTTCTGATGGAACAGGAACTAATATATTTGACCAATCCATGGTAGAATGGTATGTAACTGTGCCGTGTTTATCCGCTCTAGCCGTTGGGCTTAATATTTAGCAGGGTCCACAGCAGTGCACTGTCACTCTCCAGGATCCATCATTTGTCTACAGGGACCAGATGGTCAATGAAACAGAAATATGTTGGGGTCCTGAATCATTTAAATGAGGGCGGCAGAGTCATTTTTCTGTAAAGATAAGTAAAAAAGTACATATTTTAGGCTCTGGGAACCACATAGAGTCTCTGTAATATATCCTTTGTTTGTTGGCTTTTACAATTCTTTAAGAGTGTAAAAATCATTCTTCGCTTATTAGCCACACAATAACAGACCACAGACTCACGGCCATAGTTAGTTTTCCCAGGATGTAGATGCTGAAAATCAGTGCTGATTCGGCATCCCTACAACCACAATGCAATATTATTTTATTTGCTCTCTCTACTGAGAGTGGAGGGGAGTTTCTCAGACTTCTGCTTGGACCACCCTCAATAAAAGCCATTTGTTATGTGGCTCCCATGTGCCTCCATTCTAACTGGGGCCATGATTAAGCTTGGGGTCTTCAGATTGCAATGTTGACATGGGCCTTGTATCCAGCACGCCTCACAATACTTGTTATCAGTTTTTTTCCAGTATTAGGGGTTGAATTTTGGTTCTCTGCAGAGTTAGTATGTTAGAGTCCTAACCCCAGCACCATAGATTTCGACCTTATTTAGAAACAGGGTCATTGCAGATGTAAAAAGTTTAGATGAGCTCATACTGGTGTAGGGTGGGCCCTGAAGCCAATATGACTGTGTGTTTATAAAAAGTGGAAAGTTGGACACAGTTACACACACCAAGATAACCCAATGTGAAGATGAAGGCAGAGATGAGGGTGATGCTTCTATGATACAAACCAAGGAGCCCTAAAGATTGCAATGGCCACCAGAAGCAGAAAAGAGCCCTACAACAGATTCTCCTTTGCAGTTCTCAGGAGGAACTGACCCAGACACCTTGATTTTGGGACTTCTGGCCACCAGAACTGTGAGACAATACATTTCTGTGGCTTATTTTTTTTTCTCACCCATGGATTGGGGTTACTTACATTTCTGTGGTTTAAATATTCTAGTTGGTGGTTCTTTGTTACAGCAGCCTTTGCAAACTAACATGCTGAGTAGACATTCACCCAAGGAAATGGCTATGACCCCTGGGCAAGGCCTGGGGACTCCTTACCAAGTACACTGATTGTGATGGTGTGGGTCCTTCCCTCTGGGAACATGGCCTCCCCTGCAGTCAGTGAGTTCCAGTTCAGAAAACTGACTCAGATCCAGAAATCAGGAAAAGGATGTTAACACTTTTGGGCAACTGCCTTCAGAATTTTGGTCATATCTCCTCGATTTCTCCTGACTGTACAAGCTCAGCAGCACCCTGCTGGCTTTCTACCCATGCTGTTTTCAGGGTTGCTCTGCTCTATTATCTCCACAACTTTCAGTGGATCAGATTTTTTGGCTACTGCCCTCCTAACCCATTATGGTCATTGTGACCTTCTAGTCACCTGGTCTCTATTGTTCTAGGGTCCTCCTGTTCCCACTGCTATCAACTCGCCTAATTCTGTAATGACAAATGACATTTCTTACCATCGGCCTTGGTGTGAGGAAGAGAGCTACAACCAAACATTCAGAGATGCTGGTGCTCTTGCCAGCAGTTCATTCCGTATAATATAATTATCCTGCAGGCTTTCTGGTGGATCATGACCATCTGCAGCTCTTCCATTCTTACACAGTGTCCGCCCCAGCATTTTAGCTTTTCTATCCCTTCTTCCAATATCTGACCCTTCAACTTTACTTAGTGCCACAGATGCAAGGTACAAAGAGGGGTGGAACTTCATCAGAACTGAAAAGAGGAGAATTAATTAAGTCTACACATATGACCGTATGCTGTCATTCCCCATCTTCATGCACAGAATTTTGCCTGCCTCATGTCTATCTCCTTCCCATTGCCCAGACATGAAATTTAAGATTTCATCCCTGAGGAAATTAAACTGTCTTCTACAAAAGCAATCCACAGTCTGAAATTTGGTTATTTCTCAGAATATTTACATTTATCTTGCTTCTTAATTCTAGAAAAAAATCTGATAATTGACACATCTTATAAATGTACCCAGATGTCCTACTATCTTTTTCTCACCTTATTGTTAGAAATATAAAACAAACTATGGGCAAACAAATATATGAGGAAGTTTTTAACTTCCTCATATACTGAAGCACACACTGAGATACTTTAGCTAGATGAAGAAAAACTAAAATGTAACAAAGAGCATTCTCATCAAATTTCATGTAATCTGGAATATTGAGAGCATTTTGAACACTTCTAGAAATTTAAAAAAATGCAATTACACAGAATAAAATCTAATAATATTTTGACCTTAACTCTAAAGTACCTTAACTCTAAATTCTTTCAAAATGTTGTGAGAAAATTATTTTTAATTTAAAATTTTATACCTCACCAGACTATCAATGAAATGAATATCCACTAAAGGATTTTCCAGACATGGAAGAACTCAGAAAATTTCTTGCGTTGCAAGCTTTTCCCAGGAAATTACATGATATTTGTTCCAGATAAACAGCCAATTAAACCAAAAATTATTAAATCACATGTATCAATTAGGTCACTTTTAACTCTAAATTACTGAAAACCAAATACAAACTAGCATATGCAGTTCACTATAATCATCAATATCATCATCAAAATGGCATGGAAATTCTTTATTCATTTGTGTAGTGTTTGTTTTTGTTTTTGTTTTTGTTTTTTGAGATGGAGTTTCACTCTGTTGCCCAGGCTGGAGTGAAGTGGCTTAATCTCGACTCACTGCAACCTCCACCTCCCAGGTTCAAGTGACTCTCCTGCCTCAGCCTCCCAAGTAGCTGGCATTACAGGTGTCTGCCACCACGCCCAGATAATTTTTGTATTTTTAGTAGAGGCGGGGTTTCACTATGTTGGTCAGGCTGGTCTCAAACTCTTGACCTCAAATGATCTGCCTGCCTCGGCCTCCCAAAGTGCTGAGATTATTATAGATGTGAGCCAATGCGCCTGGCCTATTTGTACAGTGTTGATGTTTAGGGGCAAGTTTGGTTTGAATTTGAAGCAATTCCACCTACAATTGATTCTTTCCATCTTTTGGCTCACTCTCTTCTCATTCACTTCTTGACTCAATTCTGTCTCTTTTAATCTTTCGACTGCAAGTGGACGCAACAGACACAACACAACATCTTCTTAGCCTCGTGTTCATGAAAGGCAAGAGCTTCTTTCCCACAAATATATATATATTTTTTTATAGACAAATATATATATTTTTATAGATAAATATATATATTTTTTATAGATAAATATATATATTTTTCATAGATAAATATATATATTTTCATAGATAATATATATATTTTTCATAGATAAATATATATATTTTTCATAGATAAATATATATATTTTCGTAGATAAACATATATATTTTTCATAGATAAATAGATATATATTTTTCATAGATAAATAGATATATATTTTCATAGATAAATAGATATATATTTTTCATAGATAAATAGATATATATTTTTCATAGATAAATAGATATATATTTTTCATAGATAAATAGATATATATTTTTCATAGATAAATAGATATATATTTTTCATAGATAAATTTTTTTATAGATAAACATATTTTTTATAGATAAATATATATTTTTCATAGATAAATATATATATTTTCATAGATAATATATATATTTTTATAGATAAATATATATATTTTTCATAGATAAATATATATATCTAAAAAACTACTGTTTTTAGACTACTGTTTTGTTTTATATATATTTATCTATGAAAAATATATATTTTTCATAGATAAATATATATAAAACAAAACAGTAGTCTAAAAACAGTAGTCTAAAGTCTGACTTTTTCTTTTCCTGGCCAAAGCTAGTAACTTAGACCAAAAAAAAAAAAAAAAGAGAGAGAAGGTGAATTAGCTAGAATAAATAATTTTAACTATCCAGATTCCCCTTCTTGTTATGAGGTTTGGGGCAGTTCCATAGAAATTACATTATGTTAAAGTGAGATAAAAGAATTTCTTGGGAAAAAAAAACAGCATGGATAGAGCTAGGGAGGAGAAGGAAGCTGGGAGAGCAGCAAATGCCAAATGTGCAGTACACACAAGAAACAGGAAACAGAAGGTCCTTTTAAAAAACAAATGGGTGAATGGGCAAAATAATGTGTGTGGGGGAACTCCCTTTATAAAATCATCAGATCTCATGAGACTTACTCACTAACACCAGAACAGCTGGGGAAAGTCCCTCTCCCATGATTCAATTACCTCCCACCGGGTGCCAACAAGGACCTGTGGGAATTATAGGAGCTACAATTCGAGATGAGATTTGGGTGGGGCCACAGCCAAACCATACCAGTCAGAAACTCTAGTGAAAAGCAAAATTTTTAAGTGAAAGAAATGTAATCATGATGTAGTATTTGACTTTTCAGTGAACACTATTTACACAATCATATTGTTTTAAATACTAAATATTCATTGCTTGTTTAATTGAATATACTCTGTATCTCACTGAAGGATGAAGCAGGGGAGGCGGTGTGTGGTGAACAGTAGCTAAATTCTTGTCCCTCATAGCAAGAAGCAAATAGATAGTGTCAAAACTTGAGAAATCAATATATAGTAATCTGTTTAACTTTAAAAATATGTAACTACCAAAAGAAAATCTAAAGGATGACAAATCTATTGATTCAAAGGGAAAGAAACATAGGGGAAAAGAAGATGGGGATATTTTAAAAGGCTTTCAAGATTAAGTTAATTTTTATTTTATTTATTTCATTTTATTTTTGAGACACAGTCTCGCTCTGTCCACTAGGCTACAGTGTAGTGAGAAACACAGTCATGGCTCACTGTGGTCCTGACCTCCTGGGCTCAGGTGATCTCCCACTTCAGTCTCCCAAGTAGTTGGGACTACAGGCACATGCCACAACACCAGGCTATTTTTTTTGTTTTGTTTTGTTTTTTGTAGAGACTGGGGTTTCACCATGTTTCCCAGGCTTGTCTCAAACTCCTGAGCTCAAGTGATCCTTCTGCCTGGGCCTCCCATAGTGCTGGGATTACAGGTGTAAGCCACCACAGCAGCTGACCTATTTTTATCTATGATCATGTATTTTATGGATAAAATTAAATATATTTTTAAAGATAAGTTCAAGGAACCTCTCTCTTTTTTTTTAATTATACTTTAAGTTTTAGGGTACATGTGCACAACGTGCAGGTTTGTTACATATGTATACGTGTGCCATGTTGGTGTGCTGCACCTATTAACCCATCATTTGCATTAGGTGTATCTCCTAATGCTATCCCTCCCCCCTCTCCCCACCCCACAATGGGCCCTGGTATGTGATGTTGTCCTTTGTAGGGACGTGGAACCTCTCTCTTAATGGAGTCCCAGATCAATTGCAGAATCACAGTCTTTCAAGTTAAGAATTATCAAATGTTATATAAAGTTATATGAAGTTTTCAATAACTGGAATAGATATTTGTTTTTACTTTGTTTTCTAGCCAAAAAAATAATTCGGAAACAGAATGCCATTTTCTTTCTTACATTTTATTCATTCCAAGTTCTCACAATGGACTAGTCTCATCAGTGGTCCAAAGTTTGTTCGGTCCAAATTTTAATATAACTAGATTTTGATATAACAGATTAATAACTGAACATAGAACATAGAATAGATAAATGCAGTTTTGAGCTGCTACATTGTTGCAGTCCGTGCATGACTTCTATAGTCTGTGAAATTAAATAAATACTCAGTTCTATCATTCATCTTATCACCAGATATGAGAAATTGTCCTTAGGCAATAGTGACAGGGAAAGAAAATAAAAGAGATCAAAATTAGCTTATCTGTTTTTTTCATTTTTACACTTCAATATATCTGAAATGAACAAACCCAGTAATTTTAAATGTGAAAATAGGAAGGCATTATGTCATAAACATGAGCATATTTCTTGAGAGTGAATATGAAAGAGAGAGGAAGGAGTTTTGCAGCTTGCTCCCATCCTACCCATGTTTCTCCTGAACACACATATGTGAAGGCCTCAGCCTGTTTTAGTCCTGACTGGCGGGTTCTACCTCCTTCTCCTCCACCTGTTGTGCTTCTCTAGACACCTGGTCCCTCTTCCAGCAAGTCTTTGCAACATGCAACCTTCAGAAGTGACTCTATTTATAACAATACTTTTACCATTGAAAATTCCTGAAATGGATGTTTTTTAAAAAGGGAAGGGAAGAAGGCCGATGTGACTTCTGGTATTACTAGCTGCAATGGATGTATTTGATGTTTTATTTCTCTAATGCATAACTCACATTTTTATTGGTTTCATGGGTTAGTTCCTTAAGGCACCTATGTGTCTGAAGTGTTTTTTTCATTACCAAAGGTTGAATTTCAATACAGATGAATCTAAACAGAACCTTTTAAACTGTACAATCAGATTTAATATTTTAGTGTGCATTGGAGAACAATTGTGCATTTTATAGAAAAATAACATTTGACTTAAGCAGCAGTAGCATATTTTATTCACTTAATAAAAATTTTAGAGAATTTCAACAGCCCAACTGTTTAATCAACAATCAGAATCTTTCAACTTTTCCATACTGCCATTCTCAGCATATTTTTATCCTTAAGTTTTTCCTCTCGTGTTCAAATTGGCCATGAAGCCATCTTTTTATACATCCCCAGGAAATATGTCTTTATATATATGGATATGAGAATACTTCTATTTGCTGTGGGTTTGCCTCTAGGCGGATATTATAATAACAAAAATATAACAGACTATCATCTTATGCCTCAAAATTGAGTGTTCCTATTTTTAAAAAGGCAATTATTCATCAATCACCAAGACTTAGAGATACTTTATCTCTTGAAATAAGCATATAATGGAATTTTCTTCTGACTTACATAAAGGATATTTTTGTCAATTCAATTTTCCAAAATTGGTTCTTATTCCCAAAATATTTCTAAATGGAAATTCTATTAATTGAATATTTGAAGAGATAAATGTCACTTCTAAGTCTTGTATTTTATTATAATCTCAGTACTCTTTTCTTTCATTTAAACATTAATTCATGCATACATTAATACAGTCATTTATTTATTTAATTAAACAAGTGATAATATTGTGGAAAGGCAATGTGATCTAATCTTTAAATACATTAATTCTGCAGCAAAATTGCTTTTGTTGGAATCTGCTTCTTGGTATATCACTCAATCTCACTGTGCCCAAGTGTTTTCATCTGGAAAATTTGAATAAAATACACATACCTCACAGGGTTATCATTTTTATACGTTAAGATACGTGAGTTGCTTAGAAGAGTTCATGGTTTCTAATAACTACCAAATGATTTCAATACAGACAAATAAATATATGCTATTCAAAAGAAAGATACTGCTTTCATAAATGCTATATGTAGTTATTCCTGTATAATTCAAAAGCACAGGAAATAAAAGAAAAATAGAAAAGCATGACTGCACAAACTGAAAACCTTCTGTGCAACAAAGGAAACAATCGACAGAGTAAAAATGCAACCTGTGGATTGGGAGAAAATATTTGCAAACCACATATCTGATAAGGGGCTAATACTAAAATATATAATTTAGGTATTAAATTTGTACAATGCAACAGTAAAAAAATACCCTACAAATAACCCAATTAAAAATGGACTAAGAATTTAAACAGACATTTCTTAAAAGAAGACATACAGATGGCCAACAGGTATATGAAAAGATGTTCAATATCATTAATCACCAGAGAAATTCAAATACAAAATAGAATAAAGCATTACTTCACACCTGTTAGGCTGGCCATTATATAAAATAACTTTTTTAAAAAAAGCAGAAAATAACATTGTTGGTGAGGATGTGACGAAATTGGAACCCTGATACACTGTTGGTGGGGATGTAAAATGGTATCTAAGCCAACCAGTGTGGAGTTTCCTCAGGAAATTAAAAATAGAACTACAGTAGGATGTGGCAATCCCAATGCTGGATATTTGTTCTAAATAATTGAGCACAGGATCTCAAAGAGATGTTTGCACTCCCATGTTCATTCCAACATTATTCACAATAGCAAACGTGGAAACAACCTAAATGTCCATGGACATACAAAAGGCTAAAAAATGATGCAGTATACATACAATGGAATATCATTAGGCCTTATAAAATAAGGAAATCTTGTCATATGCAACAACATGAGTGAAACTTGAGGACATTATGCTAATGGAAATAAGCCTGTCATGTAAGACAAATTCTGCATGATTCCACTTACTTGAGTTATCTTAAGTAATCAAACTCATAGAAGTAGAAAATAGAATGGTGGCTACCAGAGGCTGTGGAAGGAGGGGAAAATGGGAGTTGCTGGTCAGTGGGCATAGAGTTTCAGTTACAAGAGATAAAAAATCTTCTAGAGATTTGCTGCACAATGTTGTGTTTATTGCAGAAATACTGTACTGTACACTTCAAAGTTTGTTAAGAAAGTAGATTTGGTGCTTCATGTTCCTTTCTACAGTTAAAAAAAATTCAGTTCAAACATTTCAAACCCAGAAAAACTGGTGAAAAAAAGATACCACATAACCCAACAACCAATGGGTTATCTGTATTTTTCATTTTCAATTTCACCTCCTGGTAGGACAGAAACTAGAGTTTAGACTCTATACTACAACATCTTCACAACATAACTGCAACTAGATTTTATTAGACAGAAATGCTTTAAATAGTATTAAATCAGTTAGGATTTCTTTCCTATGCAAGTAAGGATAAATCTGTGCAAACTAGCTTTTTAAAAATTGGACCTATTAAAAACTGAAATCGAACCTATTTTAAAACTAAAAACCCAGGAGTAGACTTTCGGCACAATTTAATTCAGATGCTGAAATTATTTGGAATGATTTTCTTGCGTTCTGCTTTTCACTACACTGGTTTTACTCTGCCACTCCTTGCCATCCCAGGCTTGTCCCTTTCTCTGTGACAGCTTGCAACCTCAAAAGCTGCCTGCTTCTTTTCAAGCCAAACTATATTATTAATCTCTCATATGATACAGCTTTATAATCTAGTGATATAATATCTTTTCATAATGAAATAGTTCAATAGGTCCAATAACGCTCAACAGACCATTTAGACATATGGTAAAGCCCTAAGATAAACATCAGTTTGGCTGCTATTTTATGGAGATACCTGGACCAATGGCCTCGATCTGAATATTTGATAGAAATGATAGAAACAGTGTAAATAGTGTCATTATATCTCATTTGCCTGATTTGGTGGCATGTTCTGATCAGTTACTTTAACCATCAATTTAATGCATTGGTTGCATGACCACAAATCCATGTAACCATGGAATCAGGAGTGAAACCAAATTTCTACAATGCTTATGGAATAACAATGGGGAACATGATTCCTCAGAAAAACATCAGGGTGCTGTTACCAGGAAAAAGATGAAAGGATATTGAGTGGCAAAATCCACAGATGACAACTGTAATAGCAACTTACTTCACTCTTTTGCCCTCTTAGCCCTAATAAGTGAAATCTAATTCAGATAAAGCCCATTGATCTAAGTATCTGCATAAAATAGGAGTGAAATGGAGGTTCACCTTAGGGCTTTATGAATATAGCTAAATGCTGCATTGAGTATTATTGAACCCAAAGGACTATTTGCAATGATAATTGTATATTAACCTACTATCTATTTCATATGCTAGAAAACTACAGTGACAGACTATAAAACATATGCCGGTTTTCAACTATACCCCTTATTTCATTTCCTGTATAGCACTAATACCAACTGAAGTTATCTTGCTCATTTGTGTGATTATTTTTTGTTACATCTCTTTCTAGAATGATCCTTCTGTCTTTTCAACCACAGCAAACACTGCATCTAAAACTGTACCTTGTGCATGGAAGATATTCAGTAAATATTTGTTGAAGAAATAAATTCTAGTATCACTCCTTGATATGATTTGACTCTGTGTCCCAACCCAAATCTCACCTTGAACTGTAACAAGGTGTCCCAGTCTGAAGGAAGTCAGGCAGGAAGAATTTTCTCTTTCTCAGGGGAGAAACAATCTTTTGTTCTATTTAGGTCTTCAACTGATCAGATGAAACCACCTCACATTAAGGAGGGTAATCTGTTGATTCAAACATCTACTGATTCAAACATTAATCTCTTCCAGAAACACTCTCAAAGACACAAAGTATTAGGTCATCTTGCATTGCTATAAAGAAATACCTGAGATTGGATAATTTTTAAAGAAAAGAGGTGTAATTGGCTCACAATTCTGCAGGCTGGACAGTAAGCATGGTGCTAGCATCTGCTTGGCTTCAGGTAAAGCCTCAGGAGGTTTCAACCATTGCGGAAGGTGAAGTAGGAGCAGACACTTCACATGGCAAAACCAGGAGAGAGAGAACGAGTGTATGCAGGGGAGGTGCCACACACTTAAACAGCCAGAGCTCATGAGAACTCATGTACTATTGTGAAGACAGCACCACAGAGCCACGAAGGCTCTGTCCCCATAACCCAAACATCTCTCACCAGGCCCCATCTCCAGCATTGGGGATTACAGTTCAGCATGAGATTTGGGTGGGAATAAATACCCAAACTGTATCACACTCCCAGAATAGTGTTTGCCAAATATCTAGGAAGCCCATGGCCTTGTCAAGTTGATACATAAAATTAGCCATCACATCCAAGATGTCAGACTGTGGAATATAGACTGTGGCAAATGACTCTAACTATATTATAATTATAATATAACCTTCCTGCAGGGGATGGAGGGAAAAGGAACTGAGTTGCTCACTACCGTGGGGGTGGGGAAGGATTAGAGATAAAGAGCAGAAGGCTAATATGAACCCTGTGACACTGGATTAGAGTTGGAGACATCAGTATGGACTCTTGTTTAGCTCAATTTACATACAGATGATTAGATGCAGAGGTTGTAGAGCTTTGTATACAAGGGATACCATATACACACGGATTTTCGAGTCTTGTCCAGTGACAAGACATAGAAGAACGGCATCCCAATAGCAAAGAGCACATTTACTTTCAGATTTGGGGTTCTAATATCCTTCTCCAATGAAATGAACCAGCTCTCTCTTTTTTTTTTTTGAGAGGGAGTCTTGCTCCCTCGCCCAGGCTGGAGTGCAGTGGTGCATCTCAGCTCACTGCAAGCTCCGCCTCCCGGGTTCACGCCATTCTCCATCTTCAGCCTCCGAGTAGCTGGGACTACAGGCGCCCGCCACCAGGCCCGGCTAATTTTTTGTATTTTTTTAGTAGAGACGGGGTTTCACCGTGTTAGCCAGGATGGTCTCGATCTCCTGACCTCGTGATCCGCCTGCCTCGGCCTCCCAAAGTGCTGGGATTACAGGCGTGAGCCACCGCGCCCGGCCGAACCAGCTCTCTTTAAACAAACAGCTGATTATAGGACTAGGTCAGGGAGAATCCACGATGGAGCTTGAAGCATCTTCTTCCAGAAAGTGTAGAAGTATTCGAAACTAGGAAAGGAAAGTAAGGGCACGTCAAAAAGACAAAGAATTCAATCTGAGAGAGATCCCAGTAGTGAAAGGTGAAGTGACATAAGAAACACAATGAATAACACAGTATTAAGTTATAACTTGAAGTATAAATTAAATGTATGCAAAATACAAAATAAAATTTGAAAAAACAGTTAAACGTAGATAAAGAGACAAATCTCCCTTACAGAAAAATTCTAAATAGTATAAGTAGCTATTCCACTTCCAGAAGGAACTAAATATTCCCACCTCCACTCTTTGAAGGTGGGCAGAACTTACAGGCTCACAAAGAACAGAGTATGGAAAGAGGGAAAATAATAACTTTATAGTGAAGAAAACTGAAAACGCTAAGCAGTTTAATAAAATTAAATGTTATCATAACAAATTAAACATTACACATAAGACATGTTGTGTATCATGCATCCCATAATATGATGTGGTAAAAATGGTACCTCACCTCTGGAATTTCCCCAGAGCCGTAACTTCAGTGAGATCGTGGCAGAAAACATCAGACAAACCTAAATTCAGGTGCATTCTATGAAATCTCTGACAAGTGCCCACCAAAACTGTCAAGGTCCTGAATAACAGTCTGAGAAACCAGCACAGAGAATAGAGACGTGATAACTAAATGCAACCTGGTATCATGAACTGGATTGCAGAAGAGAAAAATGACATTCTTGAAGAACTATTAGGATCAAATGAAGTATAGAGATTGCTTAATATTAATGTACCAATACTGCCTTCTTAATTTGGAAATGTATCATGGTAATGTATAATGTTAAATTAAGAAAAATTGGGTGAGGACAATGCAGGAACTCTTTACATTATCTTGGCAATGTTTCTTTAAATCTGAATCCATTCCAAAAGATAAAGTGCACTTTCTGAAGAGTCTGCTTCTTTTTGTGGAAGTTTGTGTTTTTTAAAAATTTTTTCTTCACATGAAGGAAATTTTAAACTAAAAGTCAACTATTTCTTGAATATTATATAAATCTCCCCATAAAAGTAGCTGAACCTAATAAATTATTTTGGGAAGGAAGAGACAGATTGAAAGAGGATCATTTTTAACAAACTTTTCTATTTTTTCTCACTTTATTGGCCAATTCAGCTTTGTAATGTGTTTTCGAACCATATATGGTCATTTATATTTTACTATGCAGTCTAGATTTCAAATTTCCAGTCCTAAGGGTGCTTTTTTCTTTTTTTTTATCTCTAGCTTTTGTCTTTACCCATTTTATCTCATAATTTGCATATTTTATTATGTATCTTCTGGTTTAATTGTCAGAATGATCAGTTTTGACTGAATTTCTGGCTATTTTAAATTTAAAAAATCAGTTTTGCTGATCACTTTTACTATACTTTTGTCAAATTACTTTATCTGTAGTAATACTTCATGCTTTTTCCCACTTTTTGTGATTTGAATATATTTTTATTAAAGCATTAAACATAATATAGACAACAGAATGAAAATAAATATCCAGATCAATAAATTATCACAAAGCAAACCAGTATTTATTTAACCCCCGATATAAAAAAAATATTGCCAGCACCCCAAAAGCCTTCACTATATTTCTTTGATTGCTTTCATTCTGCTATTTGGAAACCATTCTCCAGCCTTGTGACTCTAAGGGAAATTTTTCTTCTTTCTGAATTTTACACAACTGGAATCCTAAAGTGAACATTCTTTGGTGTCTGGCTTTTTTGGCTGAACATTGCTAATGAGATTTGTCCATGTTTTTACTCCCAATTGATGTTTCATTTTATTGCTGTGTATTATACCATTTGAAGAATATACCTAAAACTGTTTACTCATTCCAATATTTTCTTTTTTAATTTTTAAGGTATGTTTTTTGTATTGAGAACTACCCTCTTAACAATTTTATTTTTTAAATTATTTTATTCATATGTATTGGGGAGAGATCAACTTTCTTTTTATTTTCAGCCTGTATAATTAGCACCACTTTTTGAAAGACTCTCAATTTTCTTTGTTTTTGTTGTTATGCTTGTTACAAATCAAGTATACCTTGTGTTCACGGATCTATTCCTAGACCTTATTATTTGTTTCATTGGTACATTTCTCTCTTCATGAACTAAAAACACACTGTATCAATTATACAGATTTATAATAATCTTGATACTTAAAATATATACTCTCCCACTTTCTTGTTCTTCAGGAGAAACTGGAACATTCCTGGCTTGTAACACTTCTACTTAAATTTTAAAATCAGTCTGCCATTGTCCCAAAATGGTTGAGATTTTCATAAGGATTACATTGGATCTATATATAAAGTTATCAGCTCCAATTAATGTCTTCACAAATTGTCTTCTAGTCCATGAAAATGTTAAATATTTTCACTTAAAAATATCTTCTTCATGTTCTCTCAATAATATTCTATCATTTTCTGTGTAAAAGCCTTGCATATTTTTTGTCAGGTTAATTCCTAGATATTTTACATTTGTGATGCTATTGAAATTGTATCTTTATTCTGTGTGTGTACGTGTGTGTGTATGTGCAAGCATTATGTTACTTGCAGACACACATACACATATATAATTCTAATGTTGATTTTTATAGCCAGTGACCATGTTTTACTTTTTTTTTTTTTTTAAGACTGAGTCTCACTGTGTTGCCCAGGCTGGAGTACAATGGGCTTACTGCAGCCTCTGCCTCCCAGGTGCAAGTGATTCTCCTGCCTCAGCCTCCCAATTAGCTGGGACTACAGGAGCCTGTCACCAGGCCTGGCTAATTTTTTTTGTATTTTTAGTAGAGATGGGGTTTCACTATGTTTCCCAGGCTGGTCTTGAACTCCTGACCTCTTGATCCACCTTACTTGGCCTCCCAAAGTGCTGGGATTACAGGCATCAGTCACTGCCCCCAGCCTACTGACTCTTCTTAATTGTCATACTTTATTGGTAAATTCTTTTGGAATTTCTATACACACAATCATATTGTCATCAAATATTGGTAGTTTTATTTACCTTTGTCTAAATCTTACATTTTATTCTGCTTGCCTTTAGTTAGACTTCCAGCACAATATTGAACTAGTAGAAAGAAATATTTCAATAGTTTTTCATTAGGAATGCTAACCACTACAGTTTTATCATTAATATATTTATTGCATTAAGGAAGACCCAGTTTACTCCCAATTTGCTCCCAGTTTGCTTTTACTGAGGATAGCCTTTGAAATTTTCTTAATAATTTTTTATGCTTCTATTAAAACAATAATAATTTTTTCCCTTTTTTTGTTAATCTGAGAAATTGCATTGATTTGTTTAAAGATTAAACCAACCCTGCATTGCTGTTTCTGATACAAGTTTCTGTTGCTTTGACTGATTTGAGCATTCAAAGTATAAATTAAGGCAAACCAGGTACTTGTTTCATTTAAGTAATTGAAAATATCTTTTGTTGGTCTACTTAACAGATTTTAAATGAGGTCTATATGTGTTCCCTTATGGTGGTAATATTAGCAAAATATTTTTGTATTTATACAAATGCTTTTTTGCATTCATTTTCTTCTTCAAAACTTTAAACTAGAGAAATAATTTCTGCATATATATGGCCACACATTTTCCATGTGTGCTATTTAGAAGTTATTTTATCCTCCTCTCCTTTGACAAAATTAATTTCAATAGTCCGTTTAAATAAACAGATTAGTTCTATATAAAAATAATAGATTCTCATTTGGAGTAGAGATTATAAATTGACTGTACTTTATGTTTCTCCTGATTTCTCTTATTTTGGCAACAATAAAATAATGGCCTTTAAATGCTACTATCTCCATATTTATAAATCTTTGTGTACTACTTATTTATTGACTTGATGTAAATAAAAATATCATTTTAAATACATGTTGTCTAAAAATAATGTTTTCATGTTTTAAGTGATTAATTCTGTTGATACATAAATTTAATATAGCCTCATTCTAGTGGACATATAAATACATTGACAAAAGAAACTTCTAAGCCAAAAGGCAGATTTTGAATATTGTTCAGAGTAATGGTGGAAGCCAAAACACAGAGCCAATAGAATGCGGAGAAAATAACTTTTATTTGGAGGATTACAGTTTTGAAACTTTTAGTTAAATGTAAAAGAAGATCCAGCTAATCATGACTTAAACAATAGAGACATTTTATCTTTTTTTAATAACAGGAAGTTCAGGGATCCGGCAGGCTCCAGGTCCCCCATTCCCGGGCTCTGGGTCGTCATGGATGTTCTTCTCTTGACTTTTCCCTTCTTCCTCCATATGTGGGTTGGATCTTCAGACTCAAGATTGCAAGAGAACCATAACATTATTGTTGGAACACAGTTGAAATAGCATAAGATTCATATAATAACAGTTAGGAAAGAGAAAGTAAATCTCTTTCTAGTTTCTCTAAGATCAAGGTAGACTTTTCCTAGAAAAATTACAATAATGTCCAGAGCAAACACTGGCAGCAGTTAAAGCATTATCATCATCAATTTTAGTATTGTTTATGCTGAAATTCTAAGCAAACAAAGAAATACCTTCAAAAATTGGGGTTGAATTAGCACCTACAAAGTGAGCAACTAATGACTATATAGTAACTATCAATGCCTATTTCGACTTCTCTTTAGATATTGATATGGTTTGGGTGTGTCACCACCCATATCTCATCTTGAGTTCCCACGTATTGTGGGAGGGACCCTGTGGGAGGTAATTGAATCATGAGGGCAGGTCTCTCCCATGCTGTTCTCATGATAGTGAGTAAGTCTCATGAGATCTGATGGTTTTATAAGCGGGAGTTTCCCTGTACAAGCTCTCTTCTCTTTGCCTGCTGCCATCCATGCAAGACATGATTTGCTCCTCCTTGTCTTCCACTATGATTGTGAGGCTTCCCCAGCCATGTGGAACTGTAAGTCCATTAAACCTGTTTCTTTTGTAAATTGCCCAGTCTTGGGTATGTCTTTTATCAGCAGTGTGAAAACAGAATAATAGAGATATACAACATCCATCCATACCGTTCATTCTATACATACATAAAAACACATGTTTACAATAAATGCACTCATCCCACACAAAATCCCCATGTTTTCATCCTTTTACTGCTCCAGCTTCAAGTTCGGGATCTCATGGCTGTGTATAGTTTGCTCCATCAAATTCCAAATTATTTGTTATACTTTGCTTTGCTTGAGAGAAAGAAGACAAATTATCCATTCACAACATACCCAGGATGCAATGCCAGGGAAAGCATAGGGTAACTAAGTAGAAACTAACATTCATTAAGCAGGAAATGTGCAACACACATGGTAATTACTGGACCCTCACCTACATCAGCTCCTGTCCTAAACAAAGAGCGAAAATCCCCTGGCCAGAGAGGAAATGGATCTGATTTTTCAGCCATTCATGTTGATTCTTCTCCCCTGACCAGGGACTAATTTAGGCAGGACCATGCGACTCAGCGATTGCCAAGGAAAGGTGAGGAGGAGCTCACCTCTGTGCTGAGAAGCTTATGCCAATACTTTCCCTCACTGATTCGAAACAGACGATGGGGAGAAATAGAAACTTCTGACACTTTTTTGGGGTTGGAATGCTATGCCTACAACTGCTAAAGACATACATGAACAGATACATTTCACTTTCTATCATCACAATTAATATGCTAATTGTAGAACATTTTAAAAGTACACATAGGCAAAAACAAGATTCATAACATAAACTAATCTGAGGATATATCTTCCCAAAAGTCAGGAGTTTTCAGATTGAAAGATGCTGAGGAATTGCATTCTGAATAAAATTGAGAAAGGCCTTAAAGTCACCACGGGGAAAAGAAACAGTTACTAAGCTTTAGGAATCAGCATGAAATATTAGTAATAATTGAGATCGGGACTACAATAAAAAAATCAAATTTCTACACAATTATACTGTAGAATTATATATTTAGTCCAAATATTACTTGAAAGTTGAGAGTAGATGCAGTATATAAAAAACTAAGTTATCGAAAATACATCCATCCTTTGGATGTTTAATCAGAAATCTGTTAGACACTTAATTCTGCAATTTAGAATAAAACCAACATATTAATTTATCTATAATTTAATGAAAACAAAGGATTTTTTTAAAGGGCATAGACCAGCACCTTTTGGGACAATTTATCAAGAATTGTATTCACCCACTTAGGATAGATTATTAAGCTATTCTGATCACTTAAAACATCTTCCTGTTTTACTTTATTATCTGTAACTAATTGTACCCATATGTTTAAAGTGGGGTAGGTATATCTACCAGTTATGGAATTTATAAATTTTTGAAAGTTACAGAAACATGTAATAAGATATCATGATCCTTGAAAACTGGCATCCCCATAAACTCTCTTCTAAAAGTGAGTTTATCCTAAGTGCTCTCTACCCTAAGTCTCTCTTGGGATGTATCATGATCCATTTGTTTTATGTCAAGACGAATCTAAATGAGAAAAATAATTTGATGAGTTTGACTTTTATTGATTTCATGTTTTATTCCATTGATAAATTTAGTAAGCTTCTTTGTGTGTCAATGTGTTATGTCTTAGCTTTCTTTATCAAATGGAGTTTTCTACAACAAAGAACAGCCAAATCTGATTTCATGCTACCTATTTTTCTCTGATGTACTCTTAAGACTTATTTAAAAAGATGACCTGATAGAGTTGCTAACAAATTCTTATCTCACAGAGTAATCAAGCAACTGGAAATTTTCTCTCCACCTAAGCATGGATAACAATAAATAAACTAACTGACTTCAGAAGCACAGTCAGACTTATGCTGAGTTATATTGAGGATCATAATTGTAAGAAGAATTGATAAATTTCATAATTTCAGATATCCCTAGAACGTATAGCCTAGAAAGACTTATTAAATAACTACTACAAAGGACAAGAGTTGAATGAGTTTGGGTGTTTCTATTAAAGGGATCCCCTTAGGGAACACAGTTTTGTATATAATTTGTGCTACATAAATGGGAGTTTCACTAGAATAAAACCAAAATGATGCAGAAGACATTTTCAAGATTATTAGCTTATCCAAAATAAAACAGAATTCAGTATAAATCAAAGACATTTTTTATTGTTTAAGCAAAGTACAGACTCATTATATTTTAACAATGATTTTAAAAACTATATTGCATCTTTTATTTGTTTCCTCCAAATTCTGCTTGTAGTGACTTTAATTTTGCATTTGGTATTCTAGAAGAGCAGATTTTCTGTTCATGCACTTCTATCCGTATATATGTAGTTATGAATCCTGAGTTGTATGCCTAAAATAAAAGAATATGAGTCAAAGGTATACATTAAGAATACATAATAAAAAATGCTATTGCAAAGGGTAACAAGAGCAATGCATTTTATCTTTAAAGTAATGTAAGCTGGTCATAGTGGTGCACACTTGTAATCTCAGCTATTAGGAAGGCAGAAGCGGTGAGCTATAATCACACCACTGCACTCCAGCGTAGGAGAAAGAGTAAGAACATGTTTCTTTTCTTTTTTTTTAAGTAATACATAAGTTTCCTAAGTAAAGGTAAAACCTTTATTTCAAAAACATGGATAGGATGGTACTTAGTAAATGCTAGACAAATAAGGTATTAAATTCCAACATAAGATTATTTATTAGCTCTTTATCTATCCACATCTATCATCTATCTATCAATTATCTATCTTTACACCTATATTTTCATTTAATCCTTTTCCCTATTTTGCAGACCTAAATTATCAGAAAACAACACTTTTAAAAAAGTAATCTGTACTATGAGTATTCCTATTTAAGTAGGCCTTGGTTGTGCAAAACATATTCTGTGGCTGTATAAGAAGTGGATTTTTGTACAGCACACTGACTCTACATGAATTAACCCAACTGTATAAGTCCATTTTCACACTGCTATAAAGAATACCAGAGACTGGTTAATTTATAAAGAAAAGAGGTTTAATTGACTCACAGTTCTGTGTGGCTGCGGAGGCCTCAGGAAATGTACAATGGCGGAAGGTGAAGGGGAAGCAAGGCACGCCTTACATACCAGCAGGAAGGAGACCTCAGGGGAAACTGCCACGTTTAAACCATCAGATCTTGTGAGAAATCCCTCACTGTCACGAGAACAGCATCGGGAACAGCATCAGGGAAATGGATTCCATGAGCCAATCACCTCCCACCAGGATCCTCCCTCGACATGTGCATGGGGTTTAAAATTTGAGTTGAGATTTGAGTGAGGACACATAGCCAAACCATATCACCAACATTCTCTCATTTCCTTGCAAATTTACTCTCTGTTTATTCAATACAGAATATTATTGAAAAGAAAAGACAAAACTAAAAAAAAAATTCCTTTATATACGAGCTTTGTTCTTCCCTGGATGACTTTGTCACTTGAAAAATAATTCAGGAGAAACTGAAATAACAACAAAAGATAAATATCTACTCACTAAGGTGAGTGTTAGGACCACAGATTTCCACAAATAATGTACTGGGCATTAATTTGACCATCACCCAGAATTCTTGAGAATCTTCTCTAACATGTGCCATAAACTTCTATAGCTGTAATATGTTACAAATATTTTCCCATTTTTAAAGTTGAGACAATTTTTCAGATTGTATATAAGGTTTCATGAGGAATTGCCATGCTAGCTATCTAAATTTTATGAGGAATGCCTCATTGAACTTTGAACATAACATTGTTTTGTGGGGCAAAAGGAGAAAACTGTGTGTGAATATAATAAACTATGTGTTCAGTGTGAGAAAGTATGACTAGTTCTATTTTCCTATTTCTGAACTCAACTTGATAGTAACAGAATTACTATTAATAGCAAAACCTAGATATAAAGGCCATTACCAGGCTGGGATACGGGGGTGGTGGAGACAAAATATAGGTATCGGTAAGATATTTTTGATGTTGGGGAACTTGCTTGTGACTCAGGATTGAATTTAGCAAGGACACCTGAAGTACATAAGCACTAATAACAAACTACTATTAAACTACTGGGAGGTTTCTTTGAAACTTCAAGAAAATAATGGCTCTCAGTGTATCTGCTGGAGATCTTGAAGGCATATAGCACCCACAAGATCCATTCTCAGGTTCTGCTAATAATCTATTTTTTCCCCAGACAGAAACAGAATTTCCCCAGTGAGGACATGCTGAAACTTGAACCTCATAATTGGTTTAGAATCAATGAAGGGAGGTGAGGTCAGATCTTGAGGACAGCAAGTATATATTATCCTGTATGGCTTTTGCCTTAGGATGGGGAATTAATGGGTTTGAGAGGAGGGGAGGCTGCTATTCTCTAGCAGGTGTAGATGAGATGCTTGTGCTGATCCAGAGGACTTAGGGGAGTCTGAGCGTTCAACATTCTCAAGCACTGCCACCCTGGAGTCTCCACCCCAAGTCTTAACGTCCTATTTCTTCCCTATCAGAGTCTGACTTTAATATAGAAACACTAGAGATAAGACATAAACCAGGGCACACTGTTCTATTTTCTATCCCAGTTTTCCACAGGCAAAAGCCTTAGCAATTGTGATGGGATAACATGCCAGGGGCACTGCTGTTCCAATAATCCCATCAATGGAATGCCTGCTGTATACAGGCAGGGAGTGGTGCACATCCAGAACCCAGCCAGGGTATCTCCATCCTGGGAACACTTTGGGTACCAATTGCCTTTCCCAAGAAAAACAATGACAAAAACCCTGGGATAAGAATTAAGTATAGTTATTTCGGAGGTTCTTCCAGAATATACCAGCAGAGAATATTCTGAGACCAGGACAGGAAGACAGCCATGTAACTGTTTGTTATCAAGCACAACACTACTGTGCAAAACTAGTCAGTCACCCTGCTGGGAACTCTGGAGGTCTGCACTATGTGAGGGGTGAGGGAGACAAAACCCCAGCAGCCATTGTTTGAAGGTTGTTGGCACTTGTCCCTGCTGTGAGGCTGAGCAAAGTGGGCTCCAGCAGCCAGAAGAAGCCCTTAGAAAATGTCTGCAGTTGCAGGCCATTGGAGATCAGGTCAATGGACCTTGACATAGGCCCAGAGGATAATGCTGGACACAACACCAGAGTTCAGTGCATCTCATTTTGATGCCAAGGCTATACCAGCTTCTTGAAATTAGTGTTATGGTTTTTCCTCTTTTTGCAAAATTTTCTGGAACACCTTGTAGGCAAAGTGGATTATCACATCCTTAGAGGTACGTGTCATAAACTTTAGATGTGATATATTTTTGTCCAGGGACTCATTCATTTGTGTATTCGTCCATTCAATCAGCCTGCAATCACTCATTTAGGTATTTATTTTGGTGGAGTGAGAGGTACTGAGCAGAATCAGCAATTCCATTTATTTATGGTTATGGATATATCAATAAATTATTTTTTTCTTCAGAAATGTTTGCACTTTATAGTTTTTTTTAAAAAATAACTTTATCCATTTCATCCTGGTTTTCACATTTGTTTACATGCAATTGCTCATACTCTCTACTGTTTTTATCTCTATTTTCTCTGCATTTCATTCTTTATGTTGTTGGTAGGACTTCTATTTTTTTATTGCTCCTGATCACCTTGCTACAAGTTTATCTGGCTAATTTTTTTTTCAAATAACTAGAATTTACTTTTAATAAATATTCTTTTTCTATTGGTCTGCTTAATTGATTTCTAGTAATTTCTTTATGTATTTTTACTTTTTCTTGAGTTTACTATGTGTTCTATACCAAGTATTTAGTGCTGTTGTACTAAAAATTGAAAGTTTTCTTCTAAACCTTACTTTATAACAGGCCACAGATTCAGACATCTGTTGATGAAAGATTTAGATGTTATTATATACTTGTCATTAAACTATACATAGTAAACTTTCATAATTTCATATTTGATCTAAGAACCCCATATTAAATAACTGTATTATTGTTGTAAGCATTGTTTAATTTTCAGACCTGTGACATTAAGCTTTACTTTGGATATCAGTTTCTAATATTGTTATATCTCATAGGATATAATCTGTATGTTAACTCTGTGAACTTACACTTTTTTTGCCAAAAATATATTTATTTTAAATAAATGTATTATAGGAGTTTAAAATGTGTTTATTTTTGTTGAATTTAAATTCCTACTTATCTAAAATAAACTGACTTTTACTCGTATATTCTTAATATTTGCTAATTTTAAAATCTGTTTTAATCAGTCAGTTTCTGAGAGGACTGTGTTAAAAATTTCCAACTACAATTATTATTTAACATAATGTTTGTTATTTTTCACTCTAAAAAACAATTCGAGGCTAAACTTTAGCTGCATATGTATTTGGGACAATTATATCAACTTGACTTTTTTCCTGACAGTATATGAGGAAATTTTTTTCTTATAATTGTCTTGCTTTGATGCCATTTGCCTAGTATATAATTGTCATCCCAGTATACTTATTTGACTTGGATGTCTTTTCCCAGTCATATATTCTCAATATGTCTATACGTTGTGTTAAATACATACTTTACACACGTTCATGAATTTTATTTTAGTTGATAGCTAATCAGAAATATTTTCTCTTCTCACTGAAACATTTAACCCATATAGGTTTATGATTATTTCTATCATTTTTTCATGTTTTCTGCCAGCATACTTTTATTTTTTTAAATTTTATTTTGCTTTTGTGCTTCATTTATTATTATTATTATTATTTTTACTGGCATATTCCATTGGGCAGGTTAAGTTTTCCTTAGCCAACATGAACATGTAATATTCTGTTTTATTCTTATAGCAGTCACCTAACTTACTTACACATAGCTATGCTAACACTCTTTTCCAATATCTAGTGATATTGTATATCGACCTTTTTTATCCAAGCAAGACAAGAAATTTACAACACATCTCTCCCTTTTCTTCCCATCTTACCCCTCACAATACATATCAATTATTTAGACAATGAATTTTCATAAGACTTTACTCTTTACTTCCATATTGCAATATCCTCCTGAAGTCATCATTCTTCTTGCTATAATACATCATCTAAGTATTTTTTAAAAAATTGAGTATGTTAAAGTATCTTTCTTTTAAAATTTAAGCAATACTTTACAGGCATATAAATAAATATTAGGTTCAAAAAGTTTTTCTTTAACATCCTGACAGTACAGTTCCATTGATTCTTTTGTGCCCAATGTCAGTTTTCTGAAGATGGTTGTCAATCTAATTCTTGCTCTTTTCTGAAATAATCTGTTTGTTGTTATTACCGTCTTCTTTTCTTTCCATAATCTTTAAGAATTTTTCTCTGTCTTCAATTTTATTAAATGCTATTATCATGATTCTAGTTGTGTATTTTTTGTTCAAAATATTCTATTTAGTCCTCTATGCCTGTTTTTGTTTTGAGGTCTTATGATATTGTATAATTATATTATGACATATCATTAAGTTGAAATATTCCTTTTCCTTTTTCATTATTACTTTGCCCTTATCACTCTGAGACGGCATTATTACAGAACTATCTTGCAGAAAGTCCCCACTTACAGCCCTTAGCCTTCTCCAGTTTCCTCCACCAAGGACACGAATCTTCTGTTTCCTACAGAGATTTTCACATTTTTCGTATTGGTTATTGAGCTTGTCTTTGATGCATATGAACCTGTCTTGACTTAGGTTTCTATCAACATTGTTATATTAAACTATAAAAGACATATGCTTGATGATGCAGATAGAGACATAAATACAAATATAGGTGTAGACATAGATATTGAAGTAGGTATAGGTACCTGCACAGTTCTAGGTACACTTATAGATATGGATATTAGCCATCTCTAGGCTTGCATGGAACAGCTTCCATATGCTGCTGTTCACAATAATGGGCAGTACTGACCGTGTTAACAAAACATAAATATTTATTTATATATGTTACCACTGTGCTCAGTGTTTTGATGTCTTCTCATTTAATCTCTTAAACAGTTCTATGTGTTATTAGGACTGTCTTACAGAGGAGAGCACATAGGCTAAGAAAGTTTAAGTAATTATTATATACCTAGTAATTGATAGACCTGGTATTCAAACAAAATGTTCTTGACTTCAATGCTCTTAACTTCCACACATCATGTTTTAACATTGTAAAAATCGTATTAAGGAACTGTCGCTTTTCTAGGAGGTCAAGTTATTATTATTCAGCTAGGATATTATATTCCCTTTTTACTCACCTGCTCTCTCCTTATACTGCATGTGTGTCTATAAATGTGTGTGATTCCAGTAAGACTTTGCAATAACTTGATAATCTCTGCTCTCTCTCATTTTTACCTTCTGCATGCCATGGGATTTCTGATCCCTGTGCAGTTCCCTACAATGAATTTGCTTTATTTTTCCCCGATAATTGCCCTTTTTAAATGTATTTTTTTCTTTTCTTTTTGGGATCAACTGTTATAAAGCTTATTACATTTGGCAGTGGCCTCGAGGCACTCACACTCTGGCTAGAAGTGAGTGACTAGCAACATGCAGAAAGAATGAGGTCTTTCCCTTGAACTCAGGTGAAACAATCTACGTAGATTCCTGCCCCCCCCCCCCACCCACCCCCACCAGTATGGTAGAAGGTCTTGGATTCTATCAGTTATGGAGTTACCAAAAAAAGTGGCATTACAGAAATCGCTGCATTTCTTTTGGCCTCATTTTCTTCATTTGAAAAATGATAAGATACGATAAGATCAAGGATTGCCAACCGAAATACATACATAGGCAGGGCAAGTAAGACCTAACAAATCACAACTATATCCTGTGTGCTAATTAGTAAAAACTGGTGTCTTAAGAGTTTTGATAGAGATGCAAAACTTCATATTAGTGCAAATGAAATGGAAAGTAGTGTGGATATTCCCCCCCTTTTTTTTCTGAGGCGAAGTCTCGCTCTGTTGCCCATGCTGGAGTGCAGTGGCGTGATCTCGGCTCACTGAAACCTCTACCTCCCAGGTTTAAGCAATTGGCCTGCCACAGCCTTCCAAGTAGCTGTGACTACAGGCATGCACCACCACACTCAGCTAATTTTTGTATTTTTAGTAGAGACAGGGTTTTACCATGTTAGCCAGGCTGGTCTCGAACTCCTGACTTCAGGTGATCCACCCACCTTGGCTTCCTAAAGTGCTGGGATTACAGACATGAGCCACTGCGCCTGGCCAGATATTTCCTACATAGTGTCAGGGAGTTATTGAGGGTGTTGGAAATTGTGGTGAATTATCCATTGCTTGTGGCTCACGCCTGCAATCCCAGCACTTTGGGAGGCCGAGGCAGGTGGATCACCTGAGAACAGGAGTTCAAGACCAGCCTGGCCAACATGGTGAAACCCTGTGTCTAATAAAAATACAAAAAGTAGCCAGGTGTGGTGGTGCGTGCCAGCTACTTGGGAGGCTGAGGCAGGAGAATCACTGGAACCCGGGAGGTGGAGGTTGCAGTAAGCCGAGATCGCACCACTGTACTCCAGTCTGGGTGACAGAGCAAGACTCAGTCTCAAAAAAAAAAAAGAAAAGAAAAGAAAAAAATATAATATATACCAAAAATTAACTGCATCTATCAATTATAAAACTATATTAGAGAATATTTAAATAATAATTTACTAAAAAGTAAAATATATTTTGCCTTAATTTTTGAAAATTATTGTAACTATAACTATTTGGCAAAAATTCTGCTGCTATATACGTTGCTACTTTCTGAAAATATATTATTTGTAAATTTATCTAACCTAAAACTGAAAACAAAGTTATTTTATGGTTCATTTCTTGTCTTGCAAATGTAAATGGAAGCATGGTAGGACATTGCCTTACACCATATTAATTGTAACAGAGAATGGACACTCAAAGAAAGAATAGGTAAATCAGGTAGTTAGTATTTAAAAAAGGAAGATTTTCATTTAACACTTCCCTTCATTAACAAAAGCTTGGTACTCTCCTCAAAATGTATTTAAGTCAGATAAGTACTGGATGTTAAGTCCTACCTTAACATCCAGGGTTACTTTCACCAAGTAAATCATGGCTTTTGTTAGTTTCCAAATCCACATAATAATATATCATAATAAGATTAAAGTATGTGCTAAATAGCCAAAGTTATTAAGTTTATGTGATGCTATTAACTTATATAATGATGAAAAAAGGCTGGGCACTATGGCTCACACCTGTAATCCCAGCACTTTGGGAGGCCAAGGCGGGCTGATCACCTGATGGTAGGAGTTTGAGACCAGCATGGCCAACATGGCAAAACCCTGTTTCTACTAAAAATATTTTAAAAAAAATTGTGCGGGCGTGGTGGCACACACCTGTAATCCCAGCTACTCTGGAGGTTGTGGCAGGCTTGAACGCAGGGAGCAGAGGTTGTAGTGAGCTGAGATCGCGCCACCTCATTCCAGCCTGAGCAACAGGGCGAGACTTCAACACACACACACACACGCACACACACATGCACACACACGCACACACACACGCGCGCACACACACACACACAAAGTATGTCTAACCCATGAGAAACTTTCACCTGCCTGATTTAGCACACTGAAGTAACATTTTGTTTGTATTTATTAATGGTTATTTTGACATGGAATATGTAGATTTACCCTTTAGTTTAGCTTATATTTTCTAAATACGCCATCTTCTAGGAGTGGAAACTTGGTTTTTCCCCGAAATAGCAGTGAGTGGACTTTGTGGTACAATACTTATACTACAAAGGTGGCTTCTGTACAGAGCCTTTACACTTTTAATCTTGGAGTACATCTTCATAAATGTTCCTGAAGTTTATGTTGATTTATAGAGGATGAGCTGATAATCAGTCAAGTGATTATAAAAATAATTGGCATTATTTTTAGAAGCCACTGCGAAGTAAATATCAATCAAAATGAAAATTTTTTTTCTGAAATTTTGGTATGGATTGAAGGATCATATATCTGAAAGTGCTATTAAATAACTGGCTAAGGAAGTGCTATGAAAGTTCTTTCCCACAAGAGGCAAACATTCTTGTGCTGTCTAAGAATACAATATATTTGTACTTCTAACAAAACCATATTTTATTTTTCCCTAGTGGTGATCATAAAATATCCTGTTTGGTTTAAATGTAAAATTTCAGAGATTTTGACATGTCTTCTATTTCATGGAGACTTTCTACTGCGTTGGGATACTCCTACAGATTTTTGAAGAGAGCTTCTTCAATATTGCTTAAAACCAGCTTCATGTTAGAGTATTTCAGATAATTTTCAAGAAACATTCCTATATTTACCAGCAAATTACTTGTGTTTGAGAAACTAGTATTATGACATATATTGTTAAATGCAAAAACCTTTACACTTCATAACCATGTAAATAAATTACGTAAAAATCAAAAAATATTATTGTAATATGGATGTGTCAGTAGCACTATTATATTTGAGTTATTTTTTGTAGCACCACCTCTTTTACTGATAGACAACTTTTAAGATGATGCCAGTACTGGAGATTAATTAACAAAGGAGCCCTGGTAGAACTGTAGTTTTATTTTTTCCTATAGAGAAGTACATGTATGTAGACAAATACTATGTGCATTTGAATTGGAAGGGCATGTAACCTACACCAATTCTTTTTAGGATTTTGGAAGTCCTTCTGATCTTTCATTGTTAGGAAGGTGTAAACTGAAAAATAAAACCAACTTACTAATGACACCTTCATTGGTTCAAGTGGCTTTAATTCTGCACCATCTTCTATGGTAGTCACTATTTCAATGCTAACCTTGGGGAACTGCGACAAAGCACCATCTTCCAGGATGGCACACTCAACTCACAAAAGCTATCAGTTTATATGCTCTTCCTTTCAAAATAATGACATCTTGTAATTTGACCATATGTGTTCGCAACCTTTTCTTGGAGAAACTGAACTTTTCCCATATGTTGGTTTTTCTCAGAAAGAAAAATCTTATGGGTCCCTATTAGGGAGGTAGCATTACTCAGCAAGTGTGGATTCTGGAACTCAAAAATGAGAAGGCAGCTTGCCAAGTAAACAGGATGTAGTGGATGGTGAAAAGCGTGTATGGGTGTGTATGAAGAAAAATGAATGGAATCGTCAATAACAATGCTGCACCTGCAGCCTGGGAAGAGTAGGAGAGTGCAGCCAGGGCCTCAGCATCTGTGTTGGCCCAGTCTCTTGGTTGATTATCAGAGCACCTGAGCCGGCCAGGCCTCTGTCCTGTCCTAGGTCCAGAATGTGCACACTCACTCCCTGAGCACTGAGGTTTCAGCAAAATTTAATGCCTCAGCCCCACGCATTGCCCAAGAAAGCACCGAGCATTAAAGATCAGCGGGAGGCCAGAGGATCCCTTTTGGCCAGGAGTCTGAGAACAGCCTGGGTAACATGGCCAGACCCCCTCTCTAAAAAATATAAAAAATAAAACAATTAGCCAGGCATGATGGCCTGTGCCTGTAGTCCCAGTTACTCCAGAGGCTGAGGTGGGAAGCTCAGTTGAGCCCAGGAAGTTGGGGCTGCAGCAAGCTGTGATCCAGTCACTGCGCTCCAGCCTTTAATTCATTTAAAAAAAAAAAAAAAAAAGAAAAAAAATAGAGGCCACTGTTTACGCAAGATATTTGATTTCAAATACAGGCATGGACAAAAGGTTAGGACCCTTTCACCTTCCCTATGAGTTCCTTCCTAATTTCCTGTCTCCGGATAAAAGGACTACCTGTTTAGCAAGGTAGCCACTTCCTCGGCAGGTTACAAAATCCCAGTGCCCTGGGAAACTGTTCTGGGCAAAGAGGACAGAAGAAGGCAGGTGAGTGAGAGCATTTATCATAAAACCAAGTTTTCTTTTCTCTGCCTTCAAACTGTGATTGAGAAATGCGGTAACTTTCCATAAATAATTTTAAATGTTGCCAATTTCTTTGTAGAACTGCGTCGTTTTCACGAATAATGCATATTTTGGATATAAAGAAAGTGCCATCCAACCATAGGAAAGATTCCAATATTCAACTGGTAACTCTTGTGACTGGTCCTTTTGCAAGACCCCCACCCTCTCCTCTATAGATGACCCGGATCCCCAAAAGCGTTTTCCAGGCATTCTGCCATCTGCATATCCCTCTGTTAAGCAGCCTCACAGATCTTTGAACTCTTTTGCTTCCTTAAGGCTGGAGAATTTCTTCCTCAACTCCACGACCAACATTGCCCACCACCTCCCACCCCGCGCTGGCACGAGCACTTCACGTGGGTCACAGGACTCCCGCGGGACCTTCTGCGTGTTTCCCCTTGATCTTTTTACAAGCAGGTGCGTGGGCGGATACTCACTAATCTCCCTTCATCCACTCACCTCTCTCCCTTTGCTCAAGCTTGCAGCTCCTCTCACAAGCCTCCAGCTCTGCTGGACTTGGCGTATTCAGAGGCGCGCAGCCTCTCTGTCCTCTTCCCTCTCTCCCCCATTTCTTCTGTCCCCCCCCTTCTCGTCTCCCTACTCTCTTCTGTCCCCTCATTCTCTCTCCTGTCTCTCTTTTCTCTCCCCGCTCCTCTTTTCCCTTTCTTCTCTCTCTCCTTTCTCTCTCTCTTACCCTGTCCATGTCTTCCCCCTTCTCTCACCTTTCTCTCTTTAGGTCTCCATCTCGCTCTACTCCCGGGTTGACCCATGACCCACCTTTCATTAAACGGATGCACAACACGCGCGCGCGTAGATGCGCGCGCGCACACACAAACACACCATTCTCTCTGCTCGGTCACTTTACCCCACCCTGGAAATCGAGGAACCAGCAGTTTGGTGTGGTGGTAGGAGGCTTGGGGGCGCGTGTGAGACTCTGAATCCCTTCCAGACTTGGGGGTCACCTCATCGTCCCTCATCCCAACTTACTGGCAGGAGACCTCCACCCGCTCACAGCCGCTGCGCTAGGCGTGGGCAGGACCGCGACGAGCACCCCACGCCCGGGGCAGCCCCGCGCGCACGTGGGCGCCCCAGCAGCAGGTGCCGGGAAGCGGAGGCCGGGCCAGAGCCGGGAGGCAGCCCCCCAGCCTCGAGCGCTCGCCAGACTCTTCTCATGGCCCTTTCTCCTTTCCTCGGCCTTTCAGGGCCACCCTAGTCTTCACAGCTCAGCGTCTGCTGCTGACCCCCCGCCCCCCGGCGACCCCGCCATTGCCATTAGCTCTTCCTACCCCAGCTTCTTCGCCGCCACAGTCCCCAACCCAAGCCCCAGCCGCGGCGCGGGGTGTGGGTGGCCGGACGGGATGGCCTCCGTAGTCCCGGGGTCCGGCGGGCTCGGCTGTGGTCTGCGTGGGTCGCGTCCGCAGAGGCCGAGGGAGGGCGGGACGGAGCCGGGAAAGGGAGGAGGTGCCGTTGCGGCGCCCAGGGAGGGACTCCCTGCACCCCCGCGCGCTCCAGCCCTTCCTGGCGCTGCCTCGCGGTTGCCCTTATTTCGTATTCATTGATTCGCATTTTACAAGCCCGGGCTCTTCCGGTGCTGTTTCCCCGCAACTCGTGTCTCCCAGACTTTAACGTGCCGCGCGCACCTGCAGGAGGAAGTGGCGCGGGGGAACGGGGGTCCGTGTGTGCCTTGGGGTGGTTTTAAATACCTCGAGGTGGGGGGCTCAATTGCAAGAAGCCCGCGTCTTTGCAGGAGTAATTTGGTGGGGGGACTGGGCATCAGGCCCAGTGCTCAACTGCTAAACTTTTACCGCCGCCTTTCCCTGGGGCGCGCCCCTGCCGTGTCTCCCAAGCTGAGCGCGGAGTCCGCGGCGAAACCTGCGCCCCAGGGAGGGAGGGAGAGGGGGCGCCCAGTTCCTTTACGCGGATGGAAAGCAAGGGGTGGGAGGCAGACAGCCCGCAAGGTCTAACCTTTAAAAAGTGAAACGCCAAACCCTACAAGGGATTTTCACACGAAGGCCCCTCCCGCTTCCACGCCTTCCGTCCGGCACGAGGATCCAGCTCGGGATTTGCGGCTGCATTCTCTCTCTGCGCCCTGGCGGGCCGAGCCGCGGATCCCAGCCGGGTCCTCACCCCCTCCCCGCCCCTCCCCCAGATCCGCGCGGCTGGGATGTCCTTGCTGCCGCCGCCGCGGCCCCATTCTGCCGCGCACCAGCCCCGGGGCGCCGGCCGCGCGCAGCCTCGCTATCCCACCCAGGCTCCGGGCTTCCAGGAGGGTCGCGGAGCCCCAAGCCATGACTAAGGAGCCCATTTGGTAACTCTGCCCTCTTCCGGCTCCTTCCTCCTCCCTCCCTTCCCCGCCCCCCGCCCCCCCCCCCCCCGGCCACCCCGCTCCCCTGCACCGCCCTCCAGCCCGCCTCCCAGACGCCCACCCGCCCGCTCCTCTTTCCGCAAGATAGCAGAGGTGGCGCGCAGCCCGGCGAGCCGATGACGGACCCCTTCTTCCTGCCTTCAATGCCTCAGCGGAAGATCCCCAAGGGCTGGAGCCAGGAGCGCTGCCGCTGGACATCCTCCCGGGGAGGCTGCTCCGACCTGCTGCGCGGCGCGTCTGAGACTGGGGACTGAGCCACCCCGCCGCCGCCGCCGCTGCTGCCCGCTCCGTCGCTGCCGTCGGTCTGGACTGGCCCCCACCTCGCTGCGCCCTCTCCCCGGCCCCGGCCCCGGCTCGGGGCGTCCCGGGGCTCGCCCTGCGACCGCCGCCTCCCGCGCGCCGCGTCCTCCCGACCCCGCGGCGGCGACGATGCCCGGGAGGAGGGTCCTGACGGCGGCGGCGCGGATGGTAGCGGCCGGCGCCCGGGTGTGATGCGAGCGTCACGGTGGGGATGCTGCTGGCTGCGCGGCGCTGAGGGCCAGCGAGAGCGAGAGCCCGCCCGGGGCGGAGGACGGACTCATCCGGATCTGGCTGCAGCGTGGGCTCGGAGCTCCCCCTTCCTCTCGGTCTCCCTCTCGGCCCCCCTTTATTTCGTTCTTGCTTTGCGTCTTTAACACCTCTCGACCCTGTCCTCCCCCCGCCACTGGAAGTCTTCCCGTCTCTAAATGGAATTAGTGGAGCCCGGAGCCTCTGGTGTAACGCACAGACATGATCCATGGGCGCAGCGTGCTTCACAGTGAGTACCCTCCCCCGCCGCGCCCGTGCGCTCCCGGAGCCAGCCCTCCCGCCCCTTTCCCCGGGCCGACCGCGCAGGAAAAGCCTCTGCGCCGCGCTCCGGCGGACCCTGCAGTCCCGCGCGGGTCGGGGCCGACGTAAACTTTCTGTATTGCAGCATCGTGGAACCGGGCGTGGGGGCGGCGCGCGGTCAGCCGTCGCCCGATCCCAAAACCTGCCGGAGAACGGTCTTTCAGTGCGCAGGAACCCCCCGTGGGTGGAGAATAGCGTGCAGTTCAGGGATGGACACGTGCGGCAGAGATTGGCCCAAGCGAGGGCGCAGGTGGAAAGCGGGAGAGCGCGGATGATACCTAGTGGGGCGAGAGGAGTCTTCCTCTTCTAGTGGCTCCCGGAGCTCGGCGGGCCCCTGTTCGCATTCTGGGAGGTAGCAGAAGGCACACCTGAAGCCAGCGCTGGAGGGAAGGGCGAGGGTCAGCCTCCACCCCTTTCCGCCCTGGAGACCGCTGATGTCGCTTTATGGGTGTGTGGCAACGCGGGCAGTGTAGAGGTGGGAAGGAATGAGAGGAAAATAGTATCACGAGTCATCGAGTAAAAGGCAGTATAAGAAAATGTGTGGTGGAAATTTATCATTACTAAGCAAAGATGAGAGTGTTGATCGCGGGCCACGCAGTTGAGAGGGCTTTGCTGATGAGTTAAACACAGTACATGGTCTATAATGTGATTTCATCAAAACAGGAAGAGCGGAGTAAACAAATACACATCCTGATGCTGAAGGATGTGTACCTGTGTGTTCTGGGTGTGAGCAGAATCATGACAAGTTAAATTGATTTTTTTTCCTGTGGAAACACACAGTAACAACAGCAGCCAGTGCCTTAATTTAAAATGCAAATGAACTGGCTAGAGCATAAAGTAACACACAGTTGATAATATTTTAAATATTAATATCAAGACCTAGATACGTTTCTTAGAATAATGTTTAAGTATAAATGTATAAGCCTGTGGTGAGCTTTAATTCAGGAAATATTTGTGAATTGTGCTCTCCCCCGAATTCATTTTAAGTGAAAATATGAAAACATAGACCTTTTATGTCATTGGATAACAAAATGAATAAAAAAATTAAATAGAAGAAAAATCAAATTATGAAGACTAGATTACTTACTATTTTGCTAGTGTTTTGTCTTGTAAAAATGTTGATTAGATCAAGAATATGGAAGTAAAACAAGTTTAGATTATAATGGCATTGCAGATTTACTGTTAAGTTACAGATCAGAGTCTCTTTGACACTGGAAACCTGACTCAATATAATGCTTTCGGAAATCACGTTTCTCAAATTAATAATCAATTTCTATATATTGATTTGGTACTAAATCAAGTTAAGGTTAGAAGAGATTAATTTCACAGCTTAGAAAGTGCTGAGGTTCGGGGTTACTTGGAGGTTCAGAACATTTTTGTAGGCAACATTGTAATAATGCTGCTTAATGCCCACAATCCACATTAATCTGTTTCTTGCTTATTCTCCTCCCCCACAGCCTGTAGGATTTGTCTAAGTATTTATTTTCTAAAATACAGCCACACTGCAGTGTGTCAGGAACAGTCATGGAGCTGTTCTCATCGTTTGCCTCTCCTTTTCCTCCTTTTTACCTTCTGGCCCCTCTCTTCCTTCAGAGATGCTAGCAGAGCCATTCCCTAAGGGTAGTTTAGATGCAGTGTGACTCCTGAAGTCCCACTGTACTGTGTGTGACATGAGGAAATTGTCATGTTGCCTTTAGAGTGAACGATGTATTTGCCTTAGGAGTTTGGGTCTCATCCATTCTTAACTTGCATTAGTTCCTTAAGGGAGTCCCAAGGTTTCCTCATTTGTACATTTCAAATTGGTTTTTGCAAGTTCTGAATCAACTTTTAACAGTTAACGAGGATAAAATTAATCTGCTTTGATATTATTTTACCTTGAAATTATGTTATGTTTTTATGGGATTTGATCATTTCAGTGTATTTTATCTCTAATTTTTCTTTTCTATTTCAGTTGTAGCAAGTTTAATCATCCTCCATTTGTCTGGGGCAACCAAGAAAGGAACAGGTGTGTTTACTTAGAAAAATGCTAGTGGAAGACCTCGAATTATTTTGTATTTTCCTATTTTCCTCCTACTGTTAATATTCCAGAATATCTGAACCTGTTATAATATGTATAATTGATTGGTTTGGCTAAGACAACATTTAAAAATTAATTTACTAATGGATATTATAAGAATGTTCTCTCTATTTTTAGTACAATAGAAAATTGGATGATGGCTCTTTTTAAAACATTTTTTTTTTTTTAACAGAAAAGCAAACCACCTCAGAAACACAGAAGTCAGTGCAGTGTGGAACTTGGACAAAACATGCAGAGGGAGGTATCTTTACCTCTCCCAACTATCCCAGCAAGTATCCCCCTGACCGGGAATGCATCTACATCATAGAAGGTAAGGGGAGACAGTGCCAGAGTTAAGAGAGCACTAAGCCAAAACCTGGCCATCTCTGTGCTTTGGATGAAGAATATGCGTATAGGCATTACAAAATTGATTTGGAGATCATGCGCAAAAATATCTCTTGAGTGAATCAGTAACTGTAAAATCTGGAATCAGGTTAATTATTGAAATTATTAGTAATGAGTTATGAACAAGCAAATTCTGTACAATAAAAACAAATGAACAACTTAGGAGTTTATTTTGCAGTTGGCTTAATTGATTTAGAGTTCTAATGCAGTAGAATGGATGCATAGTTGGCACAATATTAACTAATGTGTAAGTTTGAGAAACTAGTTTTTTTAGCTCAACAATTAGAATAACCTGCATGTTACATTTTCTTTAATATTATAAATTACAAAAATCATATTAATGTCAAAGATGAATCTATAATCACATTTTCTAAACACCAGTCTGAAAGATAGTTACGTTATTTGTGTTAACAAGTGACATCTCATTTTAAAGTCAAGCTCAGGATTGTAAGTTAGGACCCTTTATTTCATGACTTTTTTCCAACATGAAAGATAAATGGTGTTGGAAAGAGACTTCTCTTTGAACATTGCCCATTTACACTAACCTTGTAAACACTTTTTTTTTTGAGACAAAGCGAGAGTCTCCTGAGTTACAGTGATTCTCCTGCCTCAGCCTCCCAAGTAGCTGGGATCACAGGCATACGCCACCATGCCTGGCTAATTTTTCTATTTTTGGTAGAGACGGCACTTCACGATGTTGGCCAGTTGGTCTCAAACTCATGACCTCAAGTGATCCACCCACTTTGGCCTCCCAGAGTGCTGGGATTACAGGCGTGAACCATGGCTCCCGGCCAACACCTCTCTCTTAAGTACAACTTTTAAAATGTAGAAGCATTTCATCTGGTGATGGAAGTTTTCAGTATTCCAACTGTTAGTACCTAATAGCCTAAAACCTGGAAGTACCCACCTTCCCCGCCCCCAACATACACGGCAAAACTGTCTTAATGATAAAGATATATGCACTTTCTACTACTTATAAATGGGGACACATTTATTTGATAGATTTTTCAAAGAAGCAGGCTTTCTGTTTACCTAATTTTAAGAATCTCTATTGAGAAATGATTTTTTTTTAGTAATTATTGGGCCAAAGATCTTCCCCCACCCTTAGTACTTGAAGTTGAACTTTCAGCAAAGATAAACCACACTGTAAGAAGGCAAAACAATTAGCTATGCTATTAGAAGGATAACACTGAAAACCTAAGGTCTGGCAGTGCAAATTCCTTTTACGACTGATAGAAAAGGTACTTGCTACTTGCCTCTTAGGACTTAACAATATTCTCTGGGGACTATGTCCCTTTCCGTAAACAATCTAAAGGGGCTCTAGGATTAGCACAAAGTAGTTGCAACGGGGAAGCCAAAGAGAAGAATACAGAGAAGAAAAGATGCTAACCTTCATTTCTGAAGAACGTCCAGGGAAGGCATTATTCTCTACATAGAGCAGCATGTGCGGAAGTTCAGAGCTGTGATATGGTTGGGGACCTTCGTGGCATATCCTAGGGCTTCTGCAGAATCTGAGGAAAATACAGCGGGAGGCTGAAGAGGGAAGCAGTCTCAGACAAAGAGGTACCTGGTATTCCTTCTGTGCCCGCTGGATAAAATCTTGAACATTATGTTGGAGACAATGAGGTGCCATTGAAGTAATTTAACTTGAGGAATAATGTGAGATTTTGATGATGAAGTAACTGAAGGAAAAGAACATAAACTAAGAAACGATTGCAAAAGTCCAAGTAAATAATAATAAATACTTATACTAAAGAAGTGGCATCAGTGATGGAGTACATGAAAGAACTGAGAGGTATTTAAGAAACTGGATCGCCAGACGCGGTGGCTCATGCCTGTAATCCCAGCACTTTAGGAGGCCGACGCGGGCGATCACGAGGTCAGGAGATCGAGACCATCCTGGCCAATATGGTGAAACCCCGTTTCTACTAAAAATACAAAAAATTAGCCAGGCATGGTGGCGGGCACCTGTAGTCCCAGCTACTCAGGAGGCTGAGGCAGGAGAATGGCGTGAACCCGGGAGGCGGAGCTTGCAGTGAGCCGAGATCGCACCATTGCACTCCAGCCTGGGTGACAGAGCGCGAGACTCCGTCTACAAAAAAAAGAAAAAAAAAAAAAGAATCATGAGTGGCTGGATCAGGGGATCAGAGAATAGGGTATCCTGGGATTGTTCTAATGTTTGTTGCTCGATGACTTGTTAGATACACGGAATTGCCATCCCAGAAAAGAAATATAGACAGAAAAAATTGGTTTAAAGGAAAAATAATGTGTTTAGTTTGTGTTTATGGAGATGTTCCACAAAAAAATTGGATACATGTAGGTCTAGCTTAGTGGAGAGAGAGATGTGTGCTGAAAATGTATATGTGTATGTCATAAATATAGAGATTGTTGTTGAGATTATTAGTATGAATAAAATTATCCAAGAGAATATTTGGAGCACTATTTTTCAACTGCTTTTAAAAATGCAGCTGCCTGGGCCTTTCCCCAGGAATTCTGATTTAATTGGCCTTAGATAGAGCCCCAGGCATCATTATATTATAGTAACATTCCATTGGAATGCCCGTGGCAACCTGGTGTCTTCATCTAAAATGAGAGAAAAGAAGATGTGGAATAAATTTTTCGGAAAACAAGTAAGAGAGGGACAGAGTATGGGAAAAAAAGTAACGGAATGAGAGGGACAGAGTATGGGAAAAAAAGTAACGGAATGAGTAGGAGAAGCCAGAGGGCTAGGCAGGAGGGTCAGGTGCACACGATGCCACAGCAGCCAGCGCGGACGGGGTCTTGAGAAGCAGGGAGTAGTCAAAGTGCCAGTTGTTACAGCAAAGAAAAATAAGTGAAAAACAGAAATGCATCTGTTACATGAAGCAATTCGGAGTTTGTTAATAACAAGGATGAGCACTCCCATTGGCATAGTAGAGATGGGTGGTTTTTTCTCTTTTAAAGGGGCAGATTGCACATATTTAATTCTAAAGTGAATATTCTGTAGAGAAAGGTAAATTTAAAACAGAAGAGAAAGAGGGATACATAATTGGTCAGATTTCTAGAGGTATGACCCATTGTGATGAAGAATACAAGTGAGGTCTCAGTCACAAAAAAGCGGATCCCTTTTTGAAAGTCAGGTGGCCTAAACATTCCCTCAAAATGGAGGAAATATTCTGTATATATGTGCACTATCCAGGTGAAAGTGCTCATAGTTTTTAGTGCGTCTGAAGATTCTCAAAGTGGTTGAGACCTCTCATGAGCTAACCTCAGTGTTAGATCAAATATAACTTACAGAAATGTTCAAAGGAAAGGCAGCTGTGAAGAAAATTCTTGAAGGTGAAGCAAATTGAAGTTGAGAGAGTTGGATAGCTTCAAATAGTTTCTATGTGCCGTAATCACTCATTTTTAATCTACCACAATAAGTATGTGGCAAACTTAGTTTTAAGAAGTTATTTCACTACCTTCTAAAATTCAGCTATGTAGGTTTCATTTCCGGGTGTGTGTCATTAACTTCAACATGCTGGACCAAAAGAAAATAAATTGTCCACATATAATGTTGCCTACCGAAAGCCATAATGGCAGAATGTTTCCTGGAGAACATCGAGAGGTTGACTCAGCCACAGAACTTATGAAATAATAAGAGTGAAGGTATGGAGAAGTGAATTCATGTTAGATGGCCATTATTTCTTAGTAGGGGAAATTGGTGAGTGCGTGTTGACAGATGACAGAGTTCTAAGTAAATTAGCTAGGGACTGTCTTCATTGCTGTATCTTTCCCTAGCCATACATTATTTAAATTAACCTACAATCCAAAATAATTTGTTTCGTCATAAAACTTGTTATACTGATTCATTGTGGAATAAACTGGTAGATACATGCTACAGGATGATAATGTATGCAAGTGCTATACTTAGTACTGATATGTAAATGGGTCTAACTCCTTCAGTATTTGCTTTTTTGTTTTAAGGCTAACACTTTAAGCATAAAACATGGTTAGTCATTTCTTTGGGTACTTTCAAATTTCCAAAAAAGAAAAAAAAACGACGTCATTGAAATTCCCTCAAATCTGTCATTATTGTGGTTACTCATTTGTTCACCTTTTTGATACAATTTAGTGATGGATAAAATATTTTTCTTGCGTGAGTTATAAATGTCTCTTTTCAATGTATGAGTCTGAAACTTTTTTGGAAATTAAAGATTATTCATGAAATAATTCATTTTAAAAATGAATTGCCCTTAAACTGTTGATCTTTAATTTTATACCTGGGGAGCATCAGAGTTACATTTTATTCTGTAGGTCTCCAATTTCCAAGTTATACCATGTGTCTCAATCTTACATACATTTTTGAAAACCATGCATACCAGAGTTTACATTTTAGGTCATCATGGATGATGTTCAGTGTATATTTAAGAAGCAATGGGGTGTGGACAGCCACTATTCTGCATAGTTGCTGACCGTAGAGGGAGCAGGCCTGACTGTGCTAAGTCTTAACTTTCAAGTGTCTAGAGGGGCTTAGTCCCTGAAAAGGGCCAAGTAGCAGGGAAGCACTCAGAGGGCTTCAGGCAACAGCTGTTTGCTAACCGGGATACATGTATGTTGACATTTCCGCAAACTTTATGGCCATTCGGGAGTATCCTGGCTGAATGTAAGTCTGAGATGCCAGAATTTTGGACTGTTTTGGACATATCAGGGGAAGAATGAAAGAACATTAGCAAAAGCATTCATGTGGTGCTGTATAGAGTTGCCAGCCCTATAAAGCTTTCCCTGATTCTTTAGAGAGCTGTAAAAACGTTTATGAATATACACTCATTATAATTCACTCAAAGACTTTTTTTTTTTTTTTTGGAAATTTTCGATGACAAGTACTATGCTAAGCGCTGAGAAAGAAGGTGAGTGAGATATGGTTCTTGTCTTTCAAGATCAGATTTAGAGAGGAGGCTTCTTTAAAGCAAGTCTTTCCCGTGTAAAGAGGAGATAATGTTGGGTATGTAGATATTCAAAAATGTAAGAAAATCCATGAAAGTGTGAAGGAGCTTACTTTCTTAGAAGACAAGACATGTCTGAAGTGGTCTGAGCTCAGGCTCTCTGTGAAGGGATAGGGTCCTGGGCGCAGGATGTTCTTAACAGATAATGTGTGTCGAATGCATTGATCATGGTCCAGCTGCTGAGGTTTAAACCTGAGAGGGATGTGATCAGGTTTGTGTTGTAGAAAAATTACTCTTAATGTCCTTGTATATGCATTTGGATCTGATCTAGACACATGGCTTGGATGATTTGAAAGATTATATTTAATATAACTCTATGCCAAACAATTCTCAAGTGATTTGTGACCTTAAACCTGAGTATTTCTGGAAATATGAGAAAAGAGACAGAAAAATATTCCTTGACCTTCTAACTCCAAGTTAACAGCCTTTCATAAAAATACTGTGCTTTGTTAGTCCTGCGCAAAACATCAAAATGGTCATCTTGTATCAGAATAATATTTCATGCAACATCATCAGTTTTAAGGTTCACTCCTTAGACATTTTTATGAAAATTGTATCCCGTAGAATAGTATCATATGCTTTCTTTATATTTCCATGCATATCATCCATAAAGTTTGAGAGAAGATGTACAAATAACATCTGAAATAGAATCAGAAAATATCAACCTGAAGATGTAAGAACTGGCTTCCTAGACACAATCTTTCTTCTTTACAGCCGCTCCAAGACAGTGCATCGAACTTTACTTTGATGAAAAGTACTCTATTGAACCGTCTTGGGAGTGCAAATTTGATCATATTGAAGTTCGAGATGGACCTTTTGGCTTTTCTCCAATAATTGGACGTTTCTGTGGACAACAAAATCCACCTGTCATAAAATCCAGTGGAAGATTTCTGTGGATTAAATTTTTTGCTGATGGAGAGCTGGAATCTATGGGATTTTCAGCTCGATACAATTTCACACCTGGTAAGTAAGTACTTAAAAAAAAAACTTTCTTTTTCTTCCTCATTTTTCTGTCTTCATAGTACAAAATCTTTTGTAAGACAACATTATACTTTCTCAGAGAATGTTCCAGTTCTATTTAAAACCAAATCTACAGTGCTTTTTCTTTTCCCTACACAAATTCTGAAAGGAAAAGATGTTTTCCTTAAAACAGCCTATACTAGACTAAAGAGTAGTGACTCAAGGCTCTAAATGGGCATCAGCCACACCATCAAGTGGACTTTTGTTATGATGGAATGTGTAATTGGAGAGACAGTCTGTGATAAGGAAACTATACATAGGAGCTCAATAAACTTGAAAAGACAATTGTAGTATTATAACATATATCCACCAAAATGATCTTTGGGGAACTTGAATCAAAAGTTCATTTGTTCTAAAAATTACCATGTTTCAATCAAATAGATCCTACTTTACCAAGTAGTCTACTCTTTTTTCAGGAAAGCAAATTCTTAAGAGTTTTGATGAAAGGAAAACTGAGACCTGTAGAAGCCAAATACTCATTTACAAGGTCTTGCAGAAATTGTGTGCAATTATCAAATTATGCAATCTATATCAATTTTCCTTTTAACTTGCTGGAATTAAAAAGATTCTGTGTTGTTGACTGGCCCACTTGATTAAGAGTTATCATTCATTACAATAAAAATAGGTTATCACATTTTTTCACTGCAAGAATACTACATGCATTAATTTAAATGGAAAAATGATTCAAATTATGTAAAGCCCATTTTTTGTATAGCATTTTTCAGTTTGTAGGTATTGTTTTATTTCAGTTAGGCAGTAGCATAATTTGAAATATATGTAAAGTTTGTTGAAGTTTGTATTCCATGTTAAAGAAGTAACATCTAAATAGGGCTTTGATACTCAGTTAAAAAAACTAAAATTTTAAAAATTATTAATATAAGTTTAATGATGACTTTCATTATGACATTATGGTGTATGTTAAATCAAGTATTAACTGTGGCATATATATTAGCTTTAAGCATTAGGAATGTTTTTAATAATAACACTAAAGGATTGTGGTTTTAATTACGCTTTGCTGATAATGGATTACTCACAGAAATCATGGGTATTTCATGTGCTACAATCGAACTAATTTGAAGTATTCCCAAAAGGTACAAATGTTAGCTTAATTTGTTTGTTCAGATTATTAGTGCTAGAGTTGTAAATGGAAAGGTAGGTATTTTTTTCTTAACTGATAATTTTGAATATAACCTGTACCTAGAGACAGTGACATACGGCACGGTCTAGGTTTCATAAGTTGTATTTTCATTCTGGGTTTGGTGATCATGAAAATAATGTCTTTGGGATTTAAAATTGTGGTTTCACAAAGAATGTAGTGTCAGCTGTCATGCTTTATCAACATAAGCAATGCTATCCATGTTTCTGGCTCTATTTGAGATGACATAAATGGTGGCACTCAATCTGTTCTTCCAGGTTTTAAAAAGCCTTTTTGTTCCCTGGGTTTTGTTCTTTGCTTTTTGTTTCTTTAGAGCCACCGTACTGCATTTGTAGAGTGAGATTTCACTGCTGCGAGCGACTGAATCAGAACGGAACTCTTGGAGATTTTCCCATGAAGTAGGACAGGTTAAGGATGGGCTGAGGCTTCTGTTTTTACTCAGATCAACTAGAACAAGACTTCTGGGGAAACCTACATTTGGCATATGAGGGAAAGCTAGGACCATAAAAAGGAGACTTGGAAAACTTACACGACAGCAAAAGTTGACGTTGTGTGGCCCAAGGCCATTCCCTGAGTGACATAACGATTACACCTCTTCTAGAAAGAGACAGTATTAAGGAAGCCAATTACTTATTGAAATAGGAAGTGGGAAGGGATTAGTAATAATTTAGATAGCATTTAGGGAATCTGAAGCCAGTCAGGCTATAGTTGTCATTTTGGCTTAATTTTTGTTTAGTAGTGTCATTCAACTGGTGACCTGGGGAAATTGAAGGAGGAAGAATTTCTCAAGTCAGCTTAATGATTTGTGTTATAAAGCGTTGCGAGGATTGCCAGGGCTCTGCAATGGACTCACATTGGAGATGAAATTCTGCCTACCAATTCATCTTAGAGAGATGATGGTCTCCAGGACAGCTGCGAGGAGCACTGAATTTGAAACCAGATCTGACTTCCAGTTCTGGCTTTTCTTTTCTTTGCGTCATGTAAATTTTGAACATAGTCCTTTATATTCTATCTCTCAATATTTTTAATTATAAAATAAAAATAATATTGAGCAACTCACAGAAGTGTTTGAAAGACAATTAACAAATGCATATTTATGAATTTCTTGAGTGCCTGTAAGATCTCAACTATCGATAGCTGTTGTTTTTATTAGTTTGATCATGTGCTTTTTAAAAACAAAGCATACTTGGTACAGGTTATTGGGAAAACAAGTGTCTCAGACTTAAAAACAATTCCTGAAATTTTTAGGTGAGTGCACAAAATTTCTACCTATACTATGTCACTTTTTTTAGTCTATGAAATTTAGTTACTTTAGATGAGCCCAGACTTCCAAGTAGGAGTTGTAGTTATTTCTAATGTCAGTCATAGAAAATGTCAAGGCAGTAATAGCAGCAGAAAGGCCTGGTGGTCTCTATTATTTTAATGAATTTATCACAATCTGGAATCTAGATGTAATCTTGCAGTCCCAGAAACTTTATGTAAACACATTGAGAGTGTACCCATCTCTTAGAAATGAATCACATTTACCAAGCTAACAGGAATGAATATACATATATACACAATATTTATACATACTCATACGTACTAAATACACATATACATTTTCATTAAGAATTCTGAGTATTACAAAGTCCATTTCTTCCTGCAAGCAAACATACCTGGGTGGACAGATTATAATCAAAACACTGCATAGTAGTATGGAATCCAGGTATTGAAGTTTAGATGTATAGCATGCATATTTCATAAATATGGAACCAAAGGTTTGATAATTCATCTTCCTAACACAGATTGTTTCTTCCAATGGTGGTTTAGCCCCCACACAGCCATGGGTCCCAGTGTCCAGTCTCCTGGTTCCATCTTGCCTGAGTGGCAAACTAATTTGTGTAGGCTTTTATCGCCAAATTTTTTTTTCTATTTCCTTGTATCTGAGTCTATGACTTTCTTTCCTACTGAACTTAAAATAATAGCTTTTCAGTCCCAAGCTCTTGCTGTTCATAGTAGCTGTGCTTCTGAATTCCCATATGTACATGGGAACAGCCCAACTGGAGGTCCTGCATGGATGTGGAGGTTAGGGAGGCAGAGCAAGAGAGAATAGAAATGGGCTTAAAGGAGGCCCTTCTTTTTCCCCTGGCACATTTTGATGAATCCTCACTTTTTGGTTTGCTGATGGTTATTTTTACAGACTGTGTCATTAACCAGGTCCACAGTGCAGCGATGAATCACCTAGGATTATAGTCTAGCATGCATAAGAAGGATTGTGAGATTGAGCAGTAATCAAGGAGAATCAGCTGGTTCAAATCCTGGGGTCTGCAAAGGAGAAGAGTGAGGCTTATAGAAGGGCCAGGGGGCACAGAGCCTTGTGAGCACCTCGTGGATGATGCCCTGAAGAGCTCTCTTCTTTCTGTGTACTGAGCCTCTCCTCTGCAATATGCTATCCCAGTTCAGAAAAGGAAATAAGTGCAGAATCACCGAGAATGTTAAAAGTTACACCACAGAATATTTGATAACTCAAACAATTTAATAAAAAATAGAAGACATATCAAAAGTGTTTATTGTAATAAAATTATATTGTTTTCTCATTTAAAAAGAGTCTTTAAACAAGTTTTAAATCAAGTTTGGTATATAAAATCAAATGACTAGAAAATACGTTGTGATAAAAGCAATTTAAAACAATAACGGTTACCTCAGATAAGGGATAGCAGGAAGAGGGGAATGAGGAGGATTTTAGAGGCCAAGATGGAGTAAAAATTGACTCAACTTTATTGATAATGCTTTAATTTTTGAAAAGAATAAGATATTTTGGTATTACTTGTACAAATTATTTAACATCAAAAAAGAAAAAATAGAAAAGACTATACTTGATAATTTTTAATGAATTTTTAGAAGAGGGAATACCACTTTCCATTTTTCACAGACTTTTTACTCAAACTAAGAAAGCCTTTTGAGCAGAATGTAACACTTCCCTGCAGCCAACTGCCTTGCCTAAATTTTCTTTGCACTTGAAAATATAAGGAAGAAAATGTAACAGTATCTACTGTACTCCTCATTCCACTGGCATGACCCAGGCCATTCAGATGCTCTGCTCCTGGAGAAGGTGGCCCTTCCAGTCTCTTTAATGACAGGTATCTTTTGTTGGTCTTATAATTCACTTCCTCGTGGGAAGATTTTCTGTCATTTACGGACATAGAATGGGATGTTTATGGACTTTTCCTTTTTCGATGATCGTTTTCCTGTACTAGTTTTAAGGAACAAAGTTACACACATCCCACTGGAGAAATTGAAATTAAGGAATAGGCCTCAAAGTACCAAATAGGTGAGGATTGAGTTAGGCGTTGACATTGAAGTGAGTGGAGTTATTAAATATATTGAAATTATTACGATACTTTGTACTTAAATAGCACCTTTCATCTGGGGAGCTCAAAGTGTTTTAGAGACTTTCTGCCCAACTCCTAGCCACCTCTCAAGCTGCATGCTTAATGGACTTCAAAGGCAAAGGGAGAAATACACTGCACCACAGTGATTTAAATGGAGTGTTTTAAACGGATTTCTATGCGTATTAAATGAAATATATTATTAAAATAAAATATTGTCATGGATTTAATGTTATTTCAAATATTCGGTGCAATGTTTTTTTCCTCTTTGGATCAGAAACGTGAATATATGTGTATTAACCATTTTGAAAGTTTCTAAATTTTTTTAGCTAGATAATCAGAGTTCTGATAGGTGCTCTGGTAAGAAAGAAAAAAATCTTCGTATTATTTATTCAACAACTAAAGTTTCATTTAAATTTTGCACAAAAATGTGGAAAAATAGAAAGTTTTAAAGGCTAAGATTAAAAGAAGACTTTTTTCTTTTTTTTTTTTGACATCTCACTCTGTTGCTCAGGCTGGTGTGCAGTGGTGCGATCTTGGCTCACTGCAACCTCTGCCTCCGGGTTTCAGTGATTCTCGTGCCTCAGTCTCCCGAGTAGGTGGGATTCCAGGCATGCACCTCCACGCATGGCTGATTTTTATATTTTTGGTAGCGATGGGATTTCACCATGTTGGCCAGACCAGTCTTGAACTCCTGGCCTCAAGCGATCCGCCCACCTCAGCCCCCCAAATGCTAGGATCACAGGCGTGAGCCACTACATCCAGCTAAAAGAAGGACTTTGATTTTTTTTTTTCCACATAAAAATAAAAGATTGAAAAAATTTAGGTCAGTATGTGTTGTCTGTTTAACTATGACTTGGTGCAAAAGTACTTGCGGATTTGCCATTACCTTTACCTTTAATGGCAAAACTGCAATTACCTTTGCACCAACCTAAATGTTATATTTCTACTACTGACTCAAAATATTCTCATTTCAGCCCTAGCAGAGGCTCTTAAATGGAAAAGGTAAGGAGCACAATCACATTTATTCTTGAGACGTATTTTTCAAGAAATGAATTTAAAAACTTGAGAATCACAGAGAATCACAGCACTGAGAAAATTACCAATGTGTGACAAGGTGCGGTGGCTCATGCTTGTAATCCCAGCACTTTGGGAGGCTGAGGCGGGTGGATCACTTAAGTCAGGAGTTCGAGACCAACCTGGTCAACATGGTGAAACTCTGTCTCTACTAAAAATACAAAAAAATTAGTCGGGCATGGTGGCAGGTGCCTGTAATCCCAGCTACTCGGGAGACTGAGGCGAGAGAATTGCTTGAATCCGGGAGGTAGAGGTTGCAGTGAGCTGAGATCATGCCACTGCACTCCAGCCTGGCCAATAGAGCAAGACCCTGTCTCCAAAAAAAAAAAGAAAAAAAAAATTATCAATGTATTGATATTTTTGAAAAATCAAGATATTCATGTGAAGGTGATTTCCTCCATCTCTCACTTTTCCAGCCAGTCCGTGACTTGGCTAATCTTATCTGTATAATAGTGGGCTCAGGAGGAGGGATGAGGAATGAAGAGAGAGAGACAGAAATCTTGTTTGGTCTAGGTGGGTGTTCAGGAGAAAAGCTGAGAGTGGGAGAGAAAATTTCCAGGATTAGCTCCCATCTGTGCAGAGAATATTGAAAGCAGTGGCAAAGGAAAAGGAAGATTTTTAAGAAGTTTCCCATAAAGAAAGAGTATCTTCCGGCCAGGCACGGTGGCTCACGCCTGTAATCCTGGCATTTTGGGAAGTTGAAGCCGGTGGATCATGAGGTCAGGAGATGGAGACCATCATGGCTAACACGGTGAAACCCTGTCTCTACTAAAAATACAAAAAAATTAGCCGGTCTTGGTGGCAATGTGCCTGTAGTCCCAGCTACTCTGGAGGCTGAGGCAGGAGAATCACTTGAACCCGGGAGGCAGAGGTTGCAGTGAGCCGAGATCATGCCATTACACTCCAGCCTGGGCCATAGAGCGAGACTCCATCTCAGAAAGAAAGAAACAAACAAACAAACATAAAAAGGAAGAAAGGTGTCTTCCTCATCTTGTTTCCTGGAGAGGTGGAGAAAAGAAGAGTACTTAAGTGTGTTTATACTTATTTATCGGCTAATCGCAGAGCTATATTTTAAATAGAGTACATCTGAGATTGGAACACATGGGGTCCTAGATATATTTCCATTATTGATATATGTTTTCCTTAGATTAGAAAAGACCTTGGAATTTATTTCCTTCAAGCTTTCTACTTAAAAATCAAGAAAGCAGAGTGCTAGAGAAAATGTGTGGCCTGGGTTCATGTACTCTGTAAATATTGAATTACTGCTTGTGTATCAGTTATATAAGCATGGTGCTGATACACCTTCTACAAAGTGTTGAGATTATAACTTTAATTACATCACATATTGCAAGTAATTTTAGTACAGTTATATTAAGAAATTTAATTAAGGGATAATACTATATCACCCGCATTTCACCATTAGTTGATACATGAATTTAAAATTCATCTTCTCCATGTTGTTTGAAATGTTTTTCCACTCGCAATGTCCAAAGAAATGGTGGTTTTTCATCTCTCCTTCTACCTCTATTGTAAAATTGTGCCTTCTCAACCCATCTGAGCCTGAAGTGCGTGATTCATTTCCTGTTCTTCTCAAATACCTATTATTACTGACATAGTCTTCTGTGTGTACCATGCTGTCATTAGTTGAAACTTGTGGCTCACATGTTAAATACTCAAGGGGAAAACTTTAGTTTATTTCTCCTAGATCTCCCACGAATTTTCTTTTCTTTCTTTCTTTCTTTCTTTTTTTTTTTTGAGGGAGTTTTGCTCTTGTTGCCCAGGCTGGAGTGCAGTGGTGCAATCTCAGCTCACCACAACCTCCTTCCAGGTTCAAGTAATTCTCCTGCCTCAGCCTCCCTAGTAGCTGGGATTACAAGCATGTGGCACCACACCCGGCTAATTTTGTATTTTTAGTAGAGACAGGGTTTCTCCATGTTGATAAGGCTGGTCTCGAACTCCCGACCTCAGGTGATCTGCCTGCCTGGGCTTCCCAAAGTGGTGGGATTACAGGCGTGAGCCACCACGCCCGGCCGGTCTCCCATGAATTTTCCTGCTCCGTGACACACAGGTTTCTTTGGGTTTTTCCTGTGATGCCGGTTCCTTTCGCTCACCTCCCACTCCATCCCTCTATTCAGGGCTACTGATCCCAGCAGTACACAGGAAAGACACTTAGTTGCGGCAGAGAAATGAGCTCGTTCCATGCACATTCAGATTCCCCAGAGCAGGGCTCCATCCAGAAGTGGGACTGTTGACTAATCTACAAAATGTTGTTTTATGGACTGGTAGAGGCCTTGCTTGGGTCAGTCCTAAGATTACCTCTATATCAAATCCCATCATCAAATGACCAGCACCCACACCCCTCACTAAATTTCCCTAAAGATAAATTGTATCACTTGACAAGATAAAAACTCAAGAAACCTAACAAAAACAAAACAAATAAATAATTCATATACTCCGTCTCCATTTTGAACTTTCATGTGTCTCAATGTCTTTAGTTACTGGGCTTCTTGGTAAAATCTCCTGAAATCTCTGACTAAGATTTAATTCATTATTATGTATTCAAGAAACATGCTTTTCAAATTACTAAAGCCCTGTGTATTTTTCCTAAGAAAATATTGACAAGTCTATTCTCCTAAACATTTCCTTTCATAACAATTTGCAGACAATTTGAGGCTTATTTTTATTTAATTATTTGAAAACTAAATCAAGGAATTATAAACAACCCATAGTGTTCTTTGTCTAGACCAAAACATTTTTCCTATTAATTTTATAATTTGCATGCCATTACAACTACTTGAGTATAACTCATGTTAATATTCTTAAAGTGAATGCACAGAAGACCTTGATTTCTACTAGGTGATATTAGCCACTTACACTTATTTAACAACTGTTTGTTGATCCACTATTCTAACACTGTAGAAATATAGTATCAGCAAGACCCTAGCTTTCATACATTGAGTTCATAGTCTGTTAAAATCTAGAAGTCATGTATAGTAGCCAGAAAATACACCCTCCCCACAAGATATCTATGTCCTAATTTCTGGAATCTATGAATATGTCAAGTTCTATGGCAAAGAGACGTGAAGGTGGAAAGTTGTATTAATAATGCTAATAAGCTGACTTTAATAAAGGGAGATTATCTTGGATTATCCGGGAGGACCCAGTGTAATTACAAGGATTTCTCAGTGTGGAATGAAGGAGGCAGTAGGGTCAGGATCGGGTGATGGGATGTGAGAAAGACTCCAGCTGCTATTGTGGGCTTTGAAGATGGGTGAAGTGGCAGCAAGCCAAAGAATGTGGACAGCTTCTAGAAGGGAAAAGACCAGGCATGACTTCTCCCCTGCAGCCTCCAAGAAAAGGAACACAGCCCTGCAAATGCCTTGATTTCCAGGCCAGTGAGACCCATTCAGATTTCTGACATCAGAACCGGAGATAAATTCCTGTTGTTTATTAAGGTTCTAAGTTGTGGTAATTGTTAAAGCAACAAATAAGAAACAAATACTTGATTTTATTTCCTAAAAGTGAAGTGCTACAGTAAAATAAATAAATAAAAACCCTAAAATTTGGAAATAGTTTTGGAATTAGGCAGTTGGCAAAAGCTGGAAGAATTTTGAGAAGCATGTTAGGAAAATGTCTATATTGCCTTAAACTTAGTGTTAGTAGAAATGTGGATCTTACTGACTCTGGTACAAGGACACAGAAGGAAGTGAGAAGCATGGTAGAGAAAACATGCAAGTCTTAAAGAATACCTAAATCTTCATCAACAGACTATTTGTGGAAGTATGAAGTTTATAGGTGCTGATGACGACAGCTCAACAGAAAATGAAATATGTGTTTGGAAACCGACGGAAAGGGTGTATATCTGTTACGTTGAATCAGAAAGCTTAGTAGAATTATATCCTGGAGTTATATGGGTAAATAAAAAAGCAGAACATTATGCAATTATCTTGGATATTTAACTTTAAGGAATTTATTGTCAATTAAAATGTAAGCCCTTCTTGGATGAGACTGGAAAAGCATGCCCTAGAGAATAAACTGAGCTGGACAACTTTTTGCTGATCCCCTAGAAAGATCAAAAGATCAGAAAATTCAGTCTCACAAAAGGCTCTTTGAAATGATTAGGAGTGTGACTCATAAAGCTCTTCAGTCAGTCATCTCAGCAGAATCCAAAAATAGGATGAGATTATCTAGAAAAATTCTATGAAGAAAATCTTTGGCTAATGGAGTGAATCTGAGGACATACACAGGAGACACACATGGTTCTTAAGAATGTTACATCAGCATAAACGTTGCCATCTTGAGCTAAAGGAGACAGATATGAAGATTGAAATGGAAAAAGGGCATCAGAACTTTCAAATGTCTACAAGCAAGTAACATGCTGATGTAACTATTCAGCTGCTGATGTGCTACTGTGTCAGTAGGCTGACTCAGAAGGCAGGAACCTCAAGTCAAGAGGGTGGGGAGTTAAGTCCAGAAGGTAGAGCTCAAATGACAGAGTACAATCTCAGCCCTTGAAACCAACTGGAATTTGTCAACTGTATTTCAAAACTGCTTAGAACTGGTGAATTTCTTTCTTTCTTTTTTAAATTCTTCTACTTTTTCTTATTTTGAGCAGGAATATCCGTAGATGTTATTGTTTGCCTGCCCTCCCATTGTGTTTTTGGAGCAGGTAACATATTTCTTGAATTTTATGGTTCAATGATGGAGAGAAATTGTGTCTCAAGAGTGGATCATGCCCAGAGCCTCACTCATACCTGATTTTAATGATGTAGATAGTGTGATGTGGGACTTTTGAGCTGATGAAATTTGGACTTTTGAGTTGATGCTGTTGAGACTTTTGGGCAACATAGGATGGGTGAATTTATTTCATCTGTGGGGTTGGTATGACTCTTGGTAGCCAGATTTAGGATTGGTAGGAAGAAAAATGACGCATAATGGTGTCTGCATTTTAAGTCTGGAGCCTGTGAATATGTTATGTTACATGGCAAAAGGAAATTAATGTTGCCGTCAAGTTGACTTGATGATAGGGACATTATCCTGGCTTTTCTGGGAGGGCTTATTGTAATATAGGCAGCCTTCAATATGGAACAGGAAAGTAGAAGTGTCAGTGCCAGAAGGCACAATGTGAAAAAGACTCAAATGATCTCCATTGGCTTTCAATATGGAAAGGCTCATTAGCCGTGGAATGTGGGAAGTCTCTTGATCCTGAAAAAGGCAATGGAAACATTCTCCCCTAGGGCCTGTAGTAAGGAACACAGCTCTGCTAAAACTGCGATTTTACCTCAGTGAGATACATTTCAGCCTTCATATCACTTTGAGGAGTGATACAGAATGTAAATAAACAATGTAAGGTTTTACTGATGGGATGGATGGAGAACATAATAATTTGGGTCTACCAGTCCAAACTTTGAAAATACCTTCTTTCCAAATGCACCAAATGCAGGATACACAGTTCTCCATTCTGGACTTTCCTACACTTAAATTAAAAATCTATATTTAGATAACTGTATGTGTATGTCTTTTTATATCATTTGATTTTATATGAATGCCATTTTTATGCATAAATATGGCTAAAACCCCAACAGAATAATAACTTGCAATCCTTCCCAAAGATGTGCATGGGACAGTGGCATTTTTGTTTGTGGCAATAATAGCTATTTGTAGAACCTGGCACTTTTTAAGGCTCTGCCTCTTCATGGCATATTTGCCTGATGCCTTTGCTTCAAAAGAGCTATGCTGTCTGTTCTCACTTGCTCAGCTGGCTTGCTTCCCACCATTCCACAGCTCTGCTGACTTGCTTGAAATTCAGCTTCAATGTGTCCTCATGGCATTTTCCCTTTCCAGCTACCTTCAGACACCTCACTTCCGCTATACTACCCCAAGAATCACAGAGTGATTACACTAAAGTATGACTGTTCACAATCAGCAGGGCATGTGCCCACGAAAGAACTGTAGTTGACTTTTTAAAGCAGGAGGATATATTAGTCATAAATATGTCACTTCTCTTCTGTTTTCTATTCATCATACCCCAAATCAGAAGACTGTTCTATTCCCTGGGAACTTTTCTTCAGAAATTTGCACTTCAAAGCCCCAAGAGTTTTCTGTAAGTAATTCAGAGAGAAATGCAGTTTTACAGGTGTGATACAAAAATCAGTGCAACCTTAAACCTTCTCCAACCTCCGTTTTGCTTGCCCATGCAGTCTGAAAGGAATGCGTACTTCCTTTGGCAAATTTGGCGCACAAACAAAGTAGAATTTGTGGAATGGTCAGTGGCTGTCCTGATGAAATAGGAAGGCACAGATGAGGGTTGCCATGGCAATGATAAGTAAGATCTAAAACAGAGAGGATTTCCATGGGCATAAAATGAACTGGCCTTTCAGAGATCTGCTGTTGTAAATAATAGGTTAACTGGTGGGAAAATTATTTCTAGCTTTTTTGCATGTGCACATGACTTTCTTCTAATAATTATCCTCAAGTAATATTTGCATCTCAATTTTAAATAAAAAAATTATAAAAAATACAAATATGCTTATTTTCTGTTTATCAGTGTTTTACCTTTGACATTATTTCAATTTTGTCCATTTTATTCTTTCTTTCACTTACATAAGCAGGGGCTATGCATCTTTCTTTTTTTTTTTTTTTTTGAGATGAAGTCTCACTCCATTGCCCAGGCTGGAGTGCAGTAGCACGATCTCGGCTCACTGCAACCTCCGCCTCCCAGGTTCAAGCGATTCTCCTGCCTCAGCCTCCCCAGTAGCTGGGACTACAAGAGCACACCACCATGCCCAGCTAATTTTTTAATTTTTTTAGTAGAGACGAGGTTTCACCATATTGGCTAGGCTGGTCTTGAACTCCTGACCTCATGATCCACCCACCTTGGCTTCCCAAGGTGCTGGGATTACAGGTGTGAGCCACTGTGCCCGGCTGCATCTCTTTTATTGACAACTCCTAGGCTGTGCCTCTTCCGTGGTCTCCTGCTTGCTCCTTCTCTTGGCTCTGAATCAACATTGTATCTTTTGACCCAGTCAGCTCCAATCTTTATTTTTTTGGTTTGCTCTCACATTTTCTGGAAAAAAATCCAGATACAGTTTCTATCTGAACTGTTTATGAGCCTTCAGCGTTGGAGATATGTAGTGATTATACGAATAGACAGGGTATTTAGTTTCCTGTTAAACATGCTGGCGCTGACATTTATGTTCATTGTGCTAGACTTTTCAGTCTCTAGCTTGCATTGGAAATAGCTTTCTATTCTAACAACAATGTATATATTCTCTTCTAGACTGCAAAGTAATATGCCATACGGGCCAACTCTTAATTTAAGATAATATGGTTATAAACATGTGATTTGCTCTGTTGTTTGCAGTATCTCACATTTAGTGTATGGTTTGGATGAAATATTCTTTTATACCGTGTTCTAGAAAAGTTTCTCAATGGTTTGAAGTTATTTTCACTGTAACTTGTACTTCCCCAGAAGGGAAAAATATTACTAATCATTTGGGGCCCTACTTCACTATACACATTCCACTAAAAATAATTTTTTTTGAGTTTTGCCATTAAAATATGTTACCTGATGCTCAGTTGTTTTGAGACATACTGACCAGATGCCAAATCATTGTTGTGGTCTATTTGTGTAGGTCTTCAGTTTTTCATATTTGTATAAACTTAGATTTTTAGTTTCATATAATATTAAATATTACTATCATATATCATTTATTTTTCTATACTGTATATGTTATATATACAACAGTTGCATGAAACATAGTTAAACGTGGACTACAGTGATAGGTTGTCTGAGGTGGAATTCTGGCTCAGCCACGTTCTGGCTATGACTTTGAGAAGCAGCAATCGACTTAATCTCTCAGAGCTCCAGATTTCTCGTGGGATCAGCACTTGACAGATAGCATTATGGATGTTGAGATGTTAGAATGGTTGAGATGCAGCATCTGCTCTTGAGCTTACAGTGTGTTTATACCCAGTTTGGTGAGCGCCATGGCATGTGCATAATGTGGGGTGCACCTGGAGGAGAAGTGGGTAACACTTGATGTCACGTAAGACCTGCGCTTCAGTGCTGCTTCCCACAGAGCCCTCACTGTGTCCTCAGGATGGATGAGGTGTGTGGCGTGCTCACATAGCCACAGCTCCATCACACCCTTGTGAAGTGCACTGCAATCAAACATTCTTTCTCTATATGGACACCAAACTTCCTGAAAACAGAAAAACAAACAAACAAAACCCAACAACCTTGGTTTACATCTTTAAATTTCCAGCGCCTCATCAGTGTTTAGCCACAACTGATGCTTAATGAAATTTACCTGAATGACTATCTAAATGAGTCAATGAATGAATAAATGAGTAAAATGAAATAAAGCATGTAGAATGAGTGAGACGCCAGATACGAAAAAATCTGTTCATGCGTTATCTGGTAGTCAAGAGCGTTTGAAAAGTAGGTGTGTAACTTTCAAAGGAGAGGAGGTTAGATAAGACTGAAGTCTGATTCAGATTATGAACAACTCTGGAAATCATGCCAGTGATTCACACATAATTTTAGAAAATGTGGGAAGTATATTAATGTTTTAAATTGAATAGTGATGTTTGAGACCTCTATTGTAAGAGTGCGATTTATCAGAATATGGATGATTAATTGAGTAGAGAGAGAATAAAGGAACAGAAAAATAAGACGATTAAAATACAATTAAAAATGATGCAAGTAAGAAATTGTTAGAAGCAATCTCACAGTAGTGTCTGTGACAATGTAGTGAAAGAAGAAACTTGGTATCAATAAAATTTAGTGAGATGAAGTCTGTGTGTTGAGAAAGGGAAGTAGAAATGACTGTGGCTGCTGTTCTTAGTAATTTGGTGGTTGGTTAATGTCATATATTTTGCTGGAAAAATAACAGAATGTTCTGTTTACTTTTAAAGATGTTTCAAGAGACGTAACAATGAGATACCTTTGTGAGCATGTCAGATATTCAGAACTGAAACAGAGAATAGTGACCAGAAAAGGTGGAGAGAGGAGCTTGTTGGAGAACTAAGTACAAAACTTCAACTACTAAGACATCCACATATTAAAATAGAACATTATATGAGTTCGAGCTAATACTCTTATCTAAGCAAATTACAACACAATGTTGTGTATTTTGGAATTTTACATTTTATTCAGTCCTAGCCTCTTACATTACAAACAATCTTAGCAAGTTACCAATTGGCATCAGTTTTTTTGCGGGGAGAGGTAGACTGACCCTAAAAATACACTTTATATTTTAAGGTAAGGGAAGAGTTTTTCTTGTGTCCCATGCTTGCAGCCTTCTCCTACAGAGGGACATTTTTTTTCTGAATTATGGTGGTAACTACTTTCCTGAGGCTGGTTACCAAAAAAAGGAGCTTTCTTGGTCTATTCCTGAAAGGCACAAGGGTACACATGAGCTACACTGCATATGAAATGACCAGATCATATACTAATATTTGGTTTAGTAGTTCATTTTTTTTTCCCATATAACTTTGTCATGCTTCCTTTTAGGAATGGCCTCATTTATTTCTACCTACTTTTGAAAATATCATAGTATCTCTATTATCAGGATGATTTCAGATATCCTACAAGATTTGAGGAAATATATTTGGTTCAGCTTTTAAAAAGGAGGATAGTAGAGAAAAGAATAACTTTTTCTCTATTCATTATTTCTTTGTCATTTAGACAATATTTGCTTTACTCCTTTGTCTGTTGTTTGATTCTCTCTGTTAGGATTTACACTAATTGCAATTGCAAGCCATAGCACAGTAAAGTTAACAATATTAATGACCATTGACTACAATTTAAGTGATTGGCATAAGAACGGGTAAAATATTTTGGAAAGTATTTTTGATACATATATCCTACATGTTTACAAAAAAACTTCTTTCTTATCAAACATGTTTGGTTTTCTTGATTAGATTAAAACACCCCCTCTCAAATTTCCCCATAAAATTGTCCAGCAGAATAATATGTGATAAATTAGGCGCTCAAAATTAATTCAAATGAAATAATGGTATAATGAGGCAATGGTTTCTGCTTTCTAAAAATGCCATTATAAGAAATTCATCTTAATAAAAATAATGAATTATTGAGCTCTTATTATATGCCAAGTATTGTTCAAAGCACTTTGTATGCATTGTTTCATTTTAGTTTATAGCATACCTATGAGGTATGCTGTACCTATGAGGTATTATTGCCATCCTTATTTGGGAGTAAAAGACTTAAAATGTTTAAATGATGGACCCAGATTCATCTCTCTGGCAAAGCTGAGATTTTTACACGTTGAGCTATCCCATTGTCAACAAGTAAATGCCTATTGGCTTCAGGCTTAACTTCTCAAAGACACCAATTTTTTCAATCTTTGTGATTCTACTGAGGGGATTTCAGTTGTTCTCAGTGATTCTAGAATTTATCTTTGCTTTATGCTCTTTACATCTTTGATACAACATTAATAATTGTCCCTATATCATGATTTAAGCAAAAATTTCCCCTGGATTTAAAAAACCTTAATTATGGTATTATTGACTTCATCGTTGGTGGCATCATCATCATCATCACCATTACCATCACCATATTAGCATCAAAAATAATAATCAGTGTTAGCAATAACAGTGCTTATAAATTATATCCCATGAGTTTATTTGAAACTCGTAACAATATTTTTTGTTGTCATATATATGTATACATATAATATATAATATTTACAATAGGAAAATAATTCCCTCAATCGATGTGTTGTCAGCTAGTGGAAAAAAATGAATAACAGTTTCAAATACTGAGGTAATAATTGACTTCAGCCTTCTTTATTTTGAACATTTCCCCCCACAGGCACTACTCTGCATTTTTGCGTACCTTAAAACAATTAATTTTTAAATAATATTAAACTTACAGAAAAGTTGCAAATACAGTGCAGATGTCTTCCCTCCCTCTCAGGAAACTTCTGTATACATTTTATTTATTTGTTTTACTAAGTGGAAAAATAGCATCATTCAGCTTTACCTTTTCATAAAATTTCAGAAAGAGCTAAATGTCTTTTTTCTGAGTCACATTTCCTTGGCCGTGAATTTCAAAGTGGCACAAGCCCTTGGTGTAGTTGTTGCTGGCAGGTGGCAGAGCATGTGACACAGTAAAACAAACACAGCAGATAAAGGAAAGCAGATTTGGAAAGCAGGATGGACCTGTGATTGGGCCATTTTGGGCATGCTCCATCAGTGAGAATAAAGTGACTTTTTTTTTTTTTTTTTTTTTTGAGGTAGAGTCTCACTCTGTCTCCCAGGCTGGAGAGCAGTGGCACAATCTCAGCTAACTGCAACCTCCGCCTTCAGGGCTCAAGCAATTCTCTTGCCTCAGCCTCCTGAGTAGCTGGGACTACAGGCGCACACTACCATGCCCAGCTGATTATTGCATTTTCAGTAGAGGTGGGGGTTTTACCATATTGGCCAGACTGGTCTCAAACTCCTGACCTCAGGTGATCCACCCGCCTCAGCCTCCCAAAGTGCTGGGGTTGCAGATGTGAGCCACCGCGCCCAGCCAAAATGGCCTTTCTGAGCTTGATTTCTCATCTGCCAATTGCTCATCATACTGCTTGATCCAGTTTCTCAAGGATTAAATAAGATCCTGTAAGTGTAACCTGTTCGAAAGGATCCCATGCAGCTTCTTCTCTCACCGTGGACCTGTTTATAGACTGGTCTCAAGAAGCCATTTCATCCTGCCATCTCAGAAAACACAAATATATTAGCAAAGTCATTGATCCACAATGCAAATTTTGTTCAAGCTTCTCAAGAACCTGAGTTAGGTAATTACTTCAAATACCAAAAAACACATTTCCTAAATATATTTTTTAAACACAGTCTGGCCATCAGACTGGCTTCAGCTTCCTCCTGTCCATTCCCCTGAAGACGAAAACAGCAGCTAGAAGAAGAGTTGTCACCAAAACAGAAACCTGGCAGTTAAATAAACAGCTGTTGTTCTTGAGGCTTGTGCTGCTAATAGGGGCAAGGAAAGAACTCCCTCTTTTGAAAATTACGTAGAAGAGTGCTTAAGACTACATGGGTTAGTGGGACTCTGCAAACGGTAGTTAACAGCCTTACATTTAACTATTTGATAGTTGACGTTCACCTGTTCTGCTTAGTGTGTACTAAGATTTTCTTTGCTGTACTATTGTGATCATTTCTAATGTCAGTCACTCTACCTGAATCCCTAAAATGAACACTGACTGGTCTCACTAAGAAATTTAGCCTACTTCACCTTACTTTAAACTTCAGCCAGCCACAATCTTTTATCTGAATGGTTGGTTAAGTCTAAGAATATAATTTCCAAGAAGTTCTTTCTTTTTTAAAAAAATCTCTGAATTTCCTGTTGGAGCAAATTCAAATTTCCTGTTGGGTTATATAATGCATGATTTGTGGAAAATTTCTCTAGGCTACTAACAGGCTTTTTAAGATCTTTATAAATCATCCTCAGTAATTGCCCTCCTATTGCTCATATCGTTGGAAGGATGATCCTTGAAATGTGAGATACTTGACTGGCACTCAGTGATTTGTTTGTTGTAGTGTTTGTTTGTCTTTAATTAGTGCTCTGATAATGTGGATGATGGCTTCTGGGCTAGGTCGCCTAACTGCCCGCATGTAGCAAATGGAGAGGAGGAACTGTGGTGAGCCCGTGGGTAGCTTCCATTTCTGCACTTCCTCACTTGTCTGCCAGGCTTTCCTTATCCTCAGTTCTCACCTCAGAATCTTATCTGGTGTCTCAATCAGGCAGATATTATTCTGAGCTAGTGTCCCCACTGGAGAATGTCCCTGTCAACCAATCCTTACTGATGAGGAATTTTACATCATGAGGACTTTTATTCACTCCAGCTAGGGCAATCTGCATTTTAAATGAGGATTCACAAAGACTGAAAACCATACTGTTTTCAAAGGAATTAAATGTGGAGGATATACTTTTAGACTATAAGACAAGCTACAGAGAGGCAGAAACAACTGATCAACAGCGTTGCCGTGTTCTTTAGCTCCTATAGTTCGTGCATTTATTAACTGGATGTTCATTGAGTACCTACTGTATATTAGGCACTGGAAGCAATGGATAAAAAGTCTGTCCCTGTTCTCCAGGAGTAGCAGACAAACAGAAAATATAATTATGGTAAATACAAAGGGCTGTGGTTAAATTTAGTACAAAAAACTTATAACATGTCTTAAACATGCTTGAAAATTTGGATCACAGGAAAAGTTTGCCTCTTCCCATTTTTCCGTCCCTTTCATGTAGATATTACTCTATTTACACTCTATCTATACCGTAGGGAGGGTGTCTGCACCTTTCATGTGACAAGAGTTAAAAGAAATAGGCATTTTAGAGGCAAATGAGGAGTTTTATTGAAATAAGAGAAAGCTGTCTCACCTTCAAAGCCCATGTTCTGATAGGCCCTGGATCAAGAACTTGTCCATGTGACCTTAGGAGTCCTTTAGCCACTTAGACCTCCATTTCTCAAAGAGATGCATAGAACTTTCTGTCATCCAAGAGTGTTGCAGCTTCAGTATTTTAAAATTGTAGAATTGTTCACTGTTCCATTAAAACTGCTTTTAGGAACATTCATCCCTTGGTTTTTCAAAACAAAATTATATCGTTTTTCCTGTGTTCCTGTTGTATAGATGAATCATTCAAATTTTGGAGTAGTTAAGTGGCTTATGCACATTGATACAACTAATAACTGGAGAGCTAATATCCAAACCCACTCTTTATAACTTTAAGTTCTGCATTGTTTCTTTTTACTCATACTGGGATTCAGATTCCTCATTTCATACTCAGTAGAGTTTCTCCTTGATACCCAGTTCTTAACAACAGCCTTGGGATAAAAAAATTGATCATTTATTTTATTAACTTTCTTTTGACATTAAGCAACAGTTTAAATTTGTTAAAGGTCAAGTGGTTGTGAATGCTTAGTGGTACAGTAGGAAAATAATAATAACAACGGGCAAAATCTTTTTAGACCATTTATGCTTTATCTCTTTTAGCTTCTAAAACAATCCTGAAGGATAAATAATTATTATGAGTATAGCAGAATTTAATTTTCCCTGTTGCTTCAAAATTTTAATGAAAACTTTACAGTTGAGAGAAATAGGAAAATAAGAAAAACTTCCTAAAATTCTAAAGACAACTGTTGAATAAAATTTAAGTGAATGAGTTGGTGCTTCATATTTAACTTTTAACTTTCCAATAGGTTTTATTAAATAGGTTTTATTAAATGGAATAGGTTTTATTAAATGGAAAAGCTGAAATTTCCGATAGGTTTTATTAAATGGAAAAGCTGAAATTTACGAAGTCTTAGAGTAGAAGCATTTTTATCCTGGCTAAGGATTCTCTAAGAGAACCAGTAGCACCAAGATGCACTGGAACAGTGCAACAAGAGAGTTCATGCCTTAGAGTTTAGAAGCATACAAGCAAAGGGAATGGTGCCCACTTCTCACTAGAAAAATTTCACAGCTGGAGTCTGGGCGGAGGAGCCTGGGATGACAATAGAAGTGTGCGGGAAGCACGAAGTCAAGCCTGTACTACCACCTCTTGGATTAACAATAATGTATAAGTTACCTACAAGCCAAGTGGTCACTGCTGAAACCATCTTGAAAGAAACTGCCTATCCAGGTGGCATATCAGGGAGATGAAACCTAGAGATGTCACAAGACTCATCTTAAGATATCAGTCAAAGAGAATTGGTCAGGAAGGAGTCCAAAGTGCTCACATAACTATATCCTCTGAGTGAGAACCGTTATGGAAATACCTGCCACTCACAATGTATTCGTCTAAAGCCTAGAGTTAACCACAAATGTCACCAGCTAAAGGTACAAACTTTTTCTCCTTTGTCTTTAACCTCTTTCTTAGCCAGAGAGTTGCAGAAGATGACAGCGGTCAGGGCACCAGGAAGAAGAAGGACAGGCTTGTCTCATTTTTCTTTCTGTAGGTCTCTCATAGAGATATCTGTCATAGGGGATGGTGATGGGGAGGGAGAATGTTTTGTGTGGCTATTGGCTGTTACGCAGCTTTACTATCAGAAAGTGAGTCGTAACAGGTTTTTGTTGGTGGTGGTGTTTGTTTGTTTTTTAAGAACTGAAAATCTATAGGATCCCCCCAAGCTCTCATTCAAGGACAAGGAAAAGGAAATTCTCCATTAGCCAGAGCATATAATTGGAAATAAAGTAATATTATTATTCTTTGAATACCGTAAAGGTTAAGTTCAGTAAATCAGTTACATATATAACTATATTCCTATATTCTAAATAAGAAAATAGAAGCTTGGGAAAGCTAAGAAACTTTGACCGAAAATCAGCCACTTTAAAAATTGCAGCCTAAAAATTTCAATCTCGTGCAGTCTGACTCTAAACCGTTGCTGTTAACTTCTGTGCAGTTCTTCCTATGAAAATTAAAATGATTAATTAGGTTTAGTCACAGATATTGTTACCGTAAGGAAGAATAATACTTTGACTCAGTTTTTATTTTACTGACCAATGCAATGATTATTTATTCTTATATCTAGACCACTTGGCATTCCGCTTATTTATCTTACTGCATTTTCTATGGAAATTCAATTCAGAATTCAGAGCTATGTACCAGGAATTCCATAGATGTATCCTGCACATATTTATGATGTCCAAACTTGAACTCATTGACCCCAGATCCCCAGATGAACGCCACATTCTGAAAAGTACCCCAAGCACAAGTTTTTTCCTGTTTATTGAACAATAGCACAATATTCTCTTGAGAACAATAGAATATTATTATTCTGTTGAACAATAATACATCTTGATTTATTGAAGATTAGCACAATATTTACACAGAAATTCAAGTCCACATCATACGAGACATATTTGACTTATCCTTTTCCTTCTAACTTCAGTCAGTCACGGATTCCTGGGGGATCTGCATTCTAAAACTTCTCATGTGCTTTTCCTTTTCTGCATTCCTACAGGCATTACATTTGTTTTCGTACCCAGTATCTCACCTGGTCAAATTTAATAGCTGTCTCCTTTCTTTCAAACATCTTTTCTATTGATGTAGCAGAGTTAGATCAGAGATATACGAAACAAAAATCTGATTGTATCCATCCCCGGATTAAAATCTCTCAGCAGCTTAGTATACCGTTTCTTACCATGACAATCAAGGGCGTTAACACTCTGATCCCTGTCTGTACAGCCAGCCTTCCTTCAGTATCCTCCCTCTGAAACAAGTCCTCCATTCATGCAAAACGATTTGCAATATAAATATTCTGTGCTTTGGTTTATGTTTATCCTGCCTGTAATGTCTTTCTTAACTCATTCATTTATTTATGCACTTATTAATCAGATGAATATTATGTACTTGTTCTATGTAAGGTTCTACTGTACTGGGTACTGGGAACACGGTGAATATCCAGACCAGTGTGGACCTCAGTCTAAAGGACCTTAGTTAGAAATATTAAGTCACATATTTAAATCATTAATTAAAGTTACAATAAGTGGGGTAAAGGAGAAGAAGAAAATGTATAAGGAGAGTATGACAAGTGTACCTGAACTAACTTATGAGATAAGGATAAGACTTCCCTGAAAAAGAGACTTCAAGTTGAGGTTGATAGGTTGATGGAAGTCAACCATGCAGAAGAATGGTGGATCACGGGCTGGCAGAGAAAGGGGGAGCACCCTGGGCAGTGGAAACTGCCTGTGCAAAATTTTTGCTCAGAGGTGAGAAGCAGCAGGGCACATCTGGGCTCTAAAAGAAGGCGGTGTGTCGACAGCATGGGCTGTGCTCAAATCCAAGTACTGGAAGATGGCCTACTTGAGAAATTCTTTCTTTTATGAATTTTCCCTTAATACTACTCCTTGAGTCATTCCGTTCCTTTTACCCCTTCCCTCTTCCTACGTCAAGGTCCAGAAGCTGCCCCATCTCAGTGTTCTCACTGTAAGAGATATGTATGTTTCTTGTTGCCCTCTCACATTGTGTTGTAATTATCTCTTTACGTATTTATTTGTTTTCCTCTCACGACCCTGTGGGATTTCTAAGGAAGTAACCATAAGTCATATGTGTTTTCCAAACATTAGTAATAGTGTCGACACGTGGAAGAATATACATGAAGTGTTATTTTCTTCTCACCCATTTATTTCTCAAGTTTACTGCAGTTTTTACGTGAATGTCCCATTTCTTCCTCAAATTTATGAATAGCAATATTTTTGCAAGAAAGTTACGCTTTTCTTCTGCATTTATATTTGGAGTAATGGTTCTGCCAACTTCGGGTCCACCAAACAATAAACTGTAGAAATACCCATCATTCTTCCTTCTCATTTCACCTCTATATCCTTCAGAAAGGCTTTCTAATTATTCCTTGAATCTATGTCTTAGCTTTCTACCTCAGCACTAATTCAGGCTTTCCTAATTTCATACCTGAGTTACTAGAATAGAATGAACAGGAGTTTTAACTTGTACTCCTACTTTGGATTTGCTTCTCCTGGATTACCCAAACAGCTGTTAAAGTGGACTTCCTACAGTTCATGCCTGATCATATACTGGTCTAATTAAACTTCTTTAATTACCTCTTTGCCTCCAGAATAAAAGGCAAACTCCTTAGCAGGATCTACAGAGTGTTTCGTGATTTCTCCTTCTCCATCATCTCATCTCTGGATGCTGTGGTGCCCAGAACGCTGATCTAACACCATCTTGAAGCACACATGCTGATCTCCAGGTGCACCATGATTTGTGTCCTTGAAAATGCTGTTTGCTCAATCTTTCTGGAGAAAGTTTGCCACATATTCGGACTTAGTAAATTCGAACTCCTACCTTGAGACTCAGATGAAGGTTCAGTCTTCCCCAGGATTCCTTTCCTCACCATTCTCCCATGTGAGGGACTTCTTGTATTATAATCTTTTAATATAATACATTTTATGTAATATTATGTCAAATTATAGTATTTTATATAATATATTATTTTATATAAGTTATATTATTTTATATATTATATTAAAAGATTATAATTATATAATCTTTTTATATAATTTATTCTTGTATTATAATCTTTTTATTATAATAGTGTCCACCCTCCCCAAAATATTGTGATTTCTTCAGCTGAGAAGTTTTGCTTTAGTTTCTTATCGCCACTGACTGGGAATTAACATATATTTAACACATTTTGCTCAAACAATCAAACAGTAAAAGCTGAAGATAGCGTATTATTATTCGCCCGTTTCAAAAGAAAGTTGAAGATGATTGAAGAACTAAAAATACATAAATGAATTAACTTATTATAAACATAAATTTCCTGTAGCTCCAACATGACTATGATCTGAGTAATAGTGTGGTCAAATAGATTACTACATGATTTTCATTGCTTTTATATTATATATAGTGATTAATATTCTGAATAGTTGATTAACTTTCTTAAGTGTCACATAATTTAAAAATGAAATTGGTGTTTGGCCCCAGATATATTTTTCTGTGTTCTTTTTAAATTTCAGTGAGATTTTCTTATACTCCCTTCATTAAATCTATTATCTAGTTTCTAAAGCTTTTCCTATTTAATGTCTCTTTTCCTTTCTTTCTAAAAAGTAACTGGTTAAACTACAGTTTTGTCATTTATGAAATTTTGTCTGTTAATAATATTATTATTATTGTAGGGATAGTCAATATTATCATTTTAAGGATAGTTAAAACTTATTTTGCAATTAATACATATTTTACAGCACACTAATATGTATATATGTTGTATTTTATTAAAATATTAAAATGTTTTTTAAACAAAAATATTGTTAGAAACTCTAAATACCAGAGTATTGATTTTAAAGTCTGCCAATAACACAACTAAGCCTTTCTTTAAATAATAAAACAAGTATCTAAATGAAAATATATCTGTCTCTTGAAGGTTGGGTGTTAAAATGTTGTATTCACTTTGGACTTGCTAATTTTACCATAGGAATGTTAAAGAGGTAGAAGTCGTAAGTGTGAAAATACATATTTTTAAAAAAGAAATTGAGTTATTTAATGAGATATATAATAATGTTTTGTGTGGGGATGCTGCAACAGCTATTTAGTGCAGGGACATTTAGAGTCTTCAGTTGTACACAGTTGTTTTAAAATGAAGACTATTTTAGTAGGCCCCCAAAGAAGGCATTAATTTTTCAATTTTTGAAAGTCAGCAGATATATGCACAGCAAAAATTCCATGCCATCCGTGAGTCATCTCCTCTTCTGGTTCTCACCCCACTACTGAGAACCGCAGACGATAGGAGAGTATGTGCAATGTGGCAGGCCTGTGGTTGGGTTCGGGGATGTCGTGAGAGTCAGAAAGGCATCGAGCATCAGGGAGTTAGTGAGAGACAGTAATGGAGCCAGAACTCATTTATTAAACCAAGTTTCCTTCAGAATTATTATGGTGCAAGCATGGTTCAAAACAGGGCAGATTAGAATGAAGAAGATAGAGCTTGTAGTTCAGTGGCAAATGCGACCTTAAGGTAGAATAAAGCATTTGGGGTCATAGTGGAGAAAACAGGATGATATCAGAGAATACAGCAAAAGAACTTAACAGTCTAGAGGTCAGAGAAAGTCTTCTTGAAATATTAACATTCAAGTACAGATCTAAAGTAGGAGGATTTAACCAGGTGAAGTGCTTAAATGTCAGAAATATCTATGACTCAAACAGCTTGGCAGTGAAAAACGGTAAATTCATATTTTGGGAAAGCTGTTTCGTATGGATGTATCAATATACAGATGCGTCAAAGTTTCCTCCAGTTCTACCGATGATTACAGAGAATTTAAATAACATATATATGGAGTCTTTAAGTTGAATTCACAAAAGTAATAGGTTAGAGCTGTATGGAGACTATGGAGACTACAGTTCATCTCTTAAATTGATGACCAATTTTTCAACTGAGTGTTGAGAATATGAAGAGCATTAGAGGAAACATTTACATAGCCTTCTAAAAATGTCATCAATTTTGAAAATAGAAGCCTGAATTCTAGACTATATAAATTATGAGACAATTTTGTATAAGGTGTATCTCTCTGTTCAGAAAACATGATTATGATTAATTTGTGTATAAATCTGTATGTTTATTACACTACTCTACTATACATGTGAAAATATGCATATAAACCTCAACACTATAAAGTTGGGTACACTATACACTATAGTTTGGTACAATACACTATAAAGTGAATTGTAATCAACCATACTTCAGCCTATCCATTAATAGCAGCCTGTACAAATGACAGCAGCAGGCAGAATAAATTAGGTTAGTCTAGTCAAACATCAATCCCTTGGATGACACTAAGAAGCCAGAAAATGTTGTGTAACAGGACTTAGACACATCAACTACCAGATGTTACCTAGAAGCTCAAGAGACAGAGTCGTAAGATCTTCTTATTGCAATGTATGGGTTAATAAAATCTAAAGAGGACTACTTGGCTATTTTTAAATTCTTTTGCAGTATTATTTAGAAGTGGTTCTTCCTGAGAGATAAATGTAGGTAAATAAAATCTGAAGGGTTATATCACCGACTGGGAAAAAGAAAAAAACTTGATCTTTATGAGTGTAATGCACATTTCTCTAATTTCAGACCTGAGACTTATTAACGGTTACAAACAGTAATGTTTTTCCCCAAATATTTTGAGTCATATTAAATTTTTTAGAGTGCTGTTGTGGAATTTTTAAACAAATTTTAGGGTGATTTTTGTTCTACTTTTTAAGAATTACAAAGTATCTTATATGGCCTCAAATTTAAAGAATTAGGAAATTGGAAAATTAGCAGGAATTTGAATATATCATCCAATTCATCTATCAATTATTCATTTACTAATGTGCTAAGCACTAGAGGTAACAAATAATTGAAAATCAGACACTATTTATATCCTACTTAGGGAGATAGGGAGTACCATGTGATTTTGTCATAATGAAGATAAGTACATCACTTTAAGGAAGTAAGGGCCTTTAACTCAAACTGTGCTACAAAGTAGAATAACACTTTCAACAGACAACACCAACACTTATGTTGAAGCACCTAGAAGAGTTATCTAGGAAGAAGGCATGAAAGGGAAGTTCTAAACTATATGACTACAATACCTAAAGACAAGTACTGGTATTGCTTTTCCACCAGAAAAATTGCAGGTGATTTAGTTTGCATGAAATAAAAGCTTCGCACAGAAACATAATGAGGAATATGTTTGGAAAAGTTATACAAGATGTATGTGAGTGTTTTTTATGCTAATCTAATTGAGTTTAGTCTTGAAACAATGAAACTGCCAAAATATTTTACATATGAAAATTATCACATTTGAGACATAGAATCACCATTGGATCACAAGATAGAAAGTATATTGAGAGAGGGTGGAATTGTTAATGAGTTGGGAAGCTGTAAACGATGTCCAGGTGAATTAAAGTACTAGTGGTAGCATTGAATATGCACGGGGAGATACAGCTTCAGAATTATAGAGATGTTAAAATTTATAACATATGCTGTTTGATTGTCTGAAGGAAGAGACAGTGAGTTATATTGCTACGTCTTTCATTTGAGGTACCTTTTAGATATGGAAGTGGAGTTAACCTAGTGTCTTTTATCTGACACACCAGACTGTAATTCTCTGAAGAAATAGATCATTTTCATTCATTGTTGTGGCTTCAGTTGTTAAATAGGATTTTACATTGTGAGAAGATGTGGTCTGTGGAATCAGATGTGTTAGTCACTGGCATGGATGTGGATGGTATTGCTCAGCTAAGAAATATTGAGAAAGATGAAGACAGAACATCTGAGTAGGTTTGCTGGCAAGTGAATAGATGGGCTGTTGTTTGAGGAGCCAGAAATAAATACTGAAATGGCTGGCCAGCAGGGCACAGTGAAATATGAGGTAGTGGGGTCAGGGGGTCTTGAAAACCAAGAGGAAGAGACATATTTAAATCAAAGCCGTTTGTGATGTGTAAAATAGAATACCTCATCAAGCAGATTTTACAGTCAGAAGGCATAATTGATAACCCTATCAAGTACAGTTTTTCCTGTAGTGGTAAATGAAAACTCAATGTTCAGAGAAGAAAACAGGGGATAAAAACTGAACAACTGGAACCCATAAGTGTAGCATAATCTTTCGGAAACCTTTTCTGTGAAAGCAATCTTGTGATGGAAGGATTAAGAAAGAGGAGATGGTGAATTTGAGGGAAAATGCAGTCAAAGTGGGGGTGGTTAAAATTCATCTTTTGTTGCTTTATGCAAGACTCAGTTCAACTAGGAATCAGGATTAAGACAGATTTTCATATGCTTTGCCTGTACCTGGAGAAATCCATCCCCTCCCCACCACATCCTACTTCCACACCAAAAGCTGCTCCTAAAAAATTCTGGCAGTCTTCTGTAATACATCTGTTCATTGAGGAATTGTAAGCCAACCCTCAGACCTTATGATCATTGTTATTTTTGTCATTTGTATTTGTTTTTTGGATTCCTTGTTTAGATGCCCTGGTCCCTTTCACCGCCCAGCAAAGGTGATCTCACAAAATTTTTCTGAAAACACATGTGGCGCTACTGATGTCTTTGAAGTTCTGGCCTCCCTGCCAACCCGTTTCTGGGGTTTGGACGCTGTCCAGGGTTCTGAGTGTGTGGCTGCAGCCTCAACAGACTTTGCCAATTTTGTGAGCACCATGCCCACTCTCGCAAGCCGGCACCAAGATAGCGCTGCTGTTCCTGTCTCTTGGGAGGGCTGCTTCCTTCCATGTGCCACCGCTTCCTCTATGCTTTGGACGGCTTATATGCATGATCCTATACGATGATAAAGCCATAGGTTTTATAGTACTCCCTTCATATTTCAGCCACATAGGTAGATGTGGGCCTGAATTGAGGCAATCTCACAGACACACACTATGATCCACCCCACATCCCTTTGTCTTGAACCTTTGTTTGGACAACCAAGAGTCTGTGTCTCTTTTTGTGAGTGAAGTTTATTATTTTCCCCTGTGGATACACTGCAAATATATTCAGAAATGTGCCAACCTACTGAGTCAATCCTAGGGTAATGCAGTTTTGTCTGAAGCCAGAACTTCATACTTATATGTGGTGTGTTGCCTTTAGAGATGCACTGATACGACAGAACAGGAAAGCAAGAGCAGCTCTGTCTCGCACACCCAGCTTAGAGCACCAGTGTGAACACTGTACTCCCTTTATTTAAGAGGTGCCCCCAAAATATTATTTTGTTACTTAGAGTTTTTATTCTGTTCTTATTATTCCATATTCTTTCAGTTTATCTTTTGGCAAAGGAGCAAATAATTAGCTTGTATTCTAAAAATTAAACATATATTTGGGGTAAACCAAGCATAGAACTATTTTAACAGCTACTGTAGAACCTAATGTGATATACATTTAAATATACATTTAAATTTCATAGTGTTCAGAAAATGCTAGGTGTGTCCAGGTAAAGTTGTTAAGATTGTAAAACTGCTATCATAGCAGTAATGATAATAATGATACATAATATCATAAAAAGATTGAATAACTGATTGTAGTATATTAGATATTTTTGTCTCTTTATTCATCCTCAAAACAGTTGATAATTAACTTTTTAAGTTTCTTTAAGGAAAATCAAGATTGAGATTTTGGTTGGTCTATAGATCAGCTTGAGGAAAGTTTCCATTTTTAGTATTTTGAGACTTAAATTTCATGAACAAGGTAGATGGTATGATTATTCGCTTATTTATATCTTATCTAATGCCTTGCACTACCATTTAATCCTAAGTCTTTTAAAATGTCTTCTTCAATCCATTCTTTCTTTATAATGATTGTATTTTTCAATTTCTAAGTGAAATTATTTTTGTTTATAATTTCTAATATAAGTTGTGTTGTAATAAGATAATTGGAGTGTTCCTTTTTCCCATTTCATTTGGTCTCTCAAATGAATGGTCTTTCTTGCATTTGAGACTGTTAAGGGGTAATTTTCTTTCTTATGATTTTTTTTAGAACAGTTCTCTTGGAGATTAAATTCTCCAGTGTTTGCTTATTCTCTGAATATCTTCCCATTTCCCCTTCAACTGTAAGAAATAATTTTGCCAACTGACAATTCTAGGTTGACAGGTGTTTTCTCCTAGATCTTAGTAGACATTATTTGAGTGTCTGTTGGCTTTCGTTTTCGCTGTTGAAATATCTGCAGTCATCCTGTCATTTCCTTTAATTGACATGGCTTTTCTTTCTGTGGCTTCAAGATTTTACCTTCATCTTCTGTGTTTAGCAATTCTATTGCCATGTGTCTAGGTATGGATTTCCTTTTGTTTATTTCTTTTGTAGAATATGTTATACCTTCTAGAACAGTGACTTCAAATTTTTAATCACTTATCAAAAAATATAGCTACTATTTCTTTAAATATTGCCAATTTTCAATTATAGTTTGAAAAATTTTATTGAAAATTTCACTTTGAATCTCTTTGTTTTTGTAGTTTCTTACTGTATTACATTTTTGCAAATGTTTCCTTTTAAAACAGTGCACATATATCTACAGAAAGTATTCTGTGTTTGATAATTGCAAACTCCAAGACTTATTGTATGTTGCTTCTGCTAGCTCTCATGTATGATGATGTTGCTTCTGTTCTGGGAGCCCTTGATTTGCATTTTTTTTCTTGAGATGCAGTCTTGTTCTATTGCCCAGGATGGAGTGCAGTGGTGCAATCTTGGCTCACTGAAACCTCCGCCTCCTGGGTTCAAGCGATTATCTCCCGTCAGCCTCCCGAGTAGCTAAGATTACAGGCATATGCCACCACACCTGGCTAATTTTTGTATTTAGTAGAGACGGGGTTTCGCCATATTGGCCTGGCAGGTCTCAAACTCCTGAGCTCAGGTGATCCGCTCACCTTGGCCTCACAAAGTGTTGGGATTACAGGCGTGAGCCACCACGCCTGGCTGCATTTTTAATTTATTGCTCTTACGTGGACTAATTTTGGAAAATTTCCTCCAAATATGGCTTGTTCTGTTTCTGAAAGTAGCAAAAGATAACATCTGACCAAAACAACTTCAACATAGCTCACAAGTTTTGATGCAGAAAAGACCTCCAAGCCCAGATTCCCTTTGGGGTTCTTTTCCAAAGTTCAAAATTCTCACAGAAGTATTGCTATAGGAGTCGTAAGTCAGAGCAACTGTCCCTTTCAACATGCCCAAACAACAAGGACAATTTCCTGTAATCTTTTTTTCCCCTTTCTTTCTTTCTTTTTTTTTTTTTTTTTGAGACAGGGTCTCACTTTGGTTGCCCAGGCTGGAGTGCAGTGGCATGATCCCAGCTCACTGCAGTCTCGACCTCTGAGTCTCAGCTGATTCTCCCCACTCAGCCTCCCAAGTAGCTGGGACTACAGGCAGACATCACCATGCCCAGCTCATTTTTTGTATTTTTAGTAGAGAGGAGGTTTTGCCATGTTGCCCTGGACAGTTTCTTGCAATCTTGTTTCTAAAATTTTCTCCTGCTTTGGGCCTGGCCACTTGCTGTGAGTTCCAGATACTGTACTGCAGGTCCCTCCAACCCAGGCTACAACCCTATGGAGGGGCTCCACTTATGGCCGTATGGTTGTTTGGGGCTGAAGGGTCATTCTGCAGCTGCTGAGTGCATAGAGGCCTGGACTGTAAAGAGACTACGGAAGGGGCAGCATGTGTGTTTTGCTTCTCAGATTCATCGTCACTCATGTTGCATAAAGTCCTCAGTTGTTTTTAAGTAATTGTTTTACTATGGATATATTAAACATACAGAATAAATAAAGGGAATAAACATATAATTTGGCAAACCCACTACTGAGCCTTTAAAAATATTGGAAGGTTGGTACTAAACCAGGTAACTTACAGATTTGAAAAAAAAAAAAAAAGAAAGCATTGAATATGGCTGGGCAGTTCTCTGGGGATCCTTGGGCAGACCCAGTTTGCCCCTATTTCTCACTGTAGTTTTCAAGAATAACTGTAGGAGGCGGTGGGAGTGCAGCATCCTGAGATAAGGGAGACGAGCCAGAACAGCCCGGGCACTGTTCCAGCCCCCCCTAGAAATGGGTTGATCTTCAGTGCTTTAGCTCAGTGTGTCATGCTTCACCCACGATGTAAAAGCCTAGGATCAGAGGCTTCCCCAGGGTTCGTCAGCTCTGGCACAACAGGGCCCATTGCAAATAAGATTCTATTTCTGTCAGGCAGTTTCCTGAGTCGTGGGGGAACACTCACCCTAGGCTTCTGTTGTCCCTTCATGCCTGTGTGTTCCTAATCAACTTTTTTCGTGTAACTTGTTGTTTTTGAAAGTGTCACCAGCACACAGTGAACCTGTCTCACGGAAACAGAAATACAGTCCATAGTTTCCAAACCATCAGAGAATTAAAAGGAAATACAGAAATCGTTATCAATCAAATAGAAAGCAAGAAAGAGAAAAAAGGAATTGTGAAAAAAAGTGGTATAAGAAAAACACAAAATATGAGGGTCAAAATAACTAACAAATATAAACAGAATAAATCTACCAATTTAAAAAAACACGAGAAAAGAATTACATTGAGGAAAAAATCCCAGCAAGATAGTGCTAATAAGAAACATTTGAAATTAAAACATACAGACACACATGTAGGAAGGTTGAAACTTTTAAATATGAAAAGATAAGTGTTAAGTAAAAGAAAGCTACTAAAAAGCTAATATCAGACCAATTATAATTTAGGATAAAAATCATTAATAATAATGAAGGGAGTAACTGCGTAATGGTGATAAGAAAATGTTCAAATAAAATAACAAGCTGTAAGATATCAAAAATGTATTTTAATTAAGATATATTAATTAAAAACATATTTAAAACAGGAAACTAGCAAACCACAATAATTGTGGAACACTTGTCATTTCTCTAAATGTACTTATTGTTTTACACTAATACAAGTAAGTTATATGAAAGACTTCAAAAAGATAATGAATATATTTGATCTAATAAATGTGTTTACAACTCTGCACTCAATAAAGGAAGTATATATGATTTTTAAGAATACACAAATTATATGCAAAATTTCACCATATATGTCACAAAGAAAATCTCAACACTTACTAAAAAAATCTAGTGTTTTTAATCACATTTTATTTTATTAAACAGAATAAATGAAAAGATTTTTAAAAATTCTAAGTGATTGAAAACTCAAAATTTCACTTTTAAAGATCACATGGTTACCAGGAGAAAGCAAGATAAACATGACAAAATAGAGTTTTGTGCTAATTCAAGTATTAACAAAGATTTGTGTAACACATCTTTTGGCCTGCACTCAAAGTAGCTGTTAGAACCTAAACATAATTCTCAAAAAATAAGGAAAGTATTGAAGATTTAGGCATTATCTCCAAAAGTGGGAAAAATAATAGTAGAATAAATGTTTTTAGAAGTAGAGTTATAAAGAATATAAAGATAAAAGCAGAAATTAATGAAATAAAACAAAGAAACTAAAAAAATGTAAAATATGGTATTTTGAAAAGAATTAATAAAAATTGATCCAAAAATAAAGGTAAAAATAAATAATATTAATGAAATTACAATATATGAGTACAGTTAGATTAGAAAAGGTAAAGGGTTATCAACACTTTTTGCCAATATATTTGAAAAGTTAAAATAGGCCAATGTTTAGGAAAACAGAATTATCAAAATCACTTCAGAAGAAATAGAAAACCAGCATCAGCTATTATTTGATGAAGCAGAAATCAGTAATACTTCAGGTGATGTGGAAAGCCCCAGGTTAGGGCTCTGAGATGTACATTCCAGTCTTTGAGTTTTTGCAAATTGTTTTTCTTTACGAAGCCACCTCCTTGTCTTCCTCAGGACTAACTCTTGCTAGTCCTATATTATAAGATCATACCCTAAATTGTGACAGTTTATTTTATATCCTCTGTTTAGGATTTGTCTTCCTTGTCTATTGTGGTTGATTTATGAGTCCATGGCTGTAGATTTCTTGTTTTATTTTACCTTCTACAAGAATAGTTTATAACTTTTCTTCTTCTGTTACTCTAAAATCAAGAGGAACTTTTATATTTAATCCCAAATCTCTTTATTTTTAAATTTTTATTATTTTTTGTTTGTTTGAGACCGAGTCTCACTCTGTCGCGCAGGCTGGAGTGCAGTGCAGTGATCTTGGCTCACTGCAGCCTCCATCTTCCAGGTTCAAGAGATTCTGGTGCCTTAGCCTCCTGAGTAGCTGGGACTACAGGCATGCACCACCATGACTGGCTAATTTTTTTTTTTTTTTTTTTTGTATTTTAAGTAGAGACAGGGTTTCACCATGTTGGCCAGGCTGTTTTTGAACTCCTGACCTTAGGTGATCTGCCTGCCTCGGCCTCCCAAAGTGTTGGAATTACAGGCGTGAACCACCACGCCCGGCACCAAATCTCTTTTATGGCAATTCAACTTGCTCTTCTAGTCTCAAGAAATGAAATAAATGTTTGGGGACTATTCTCATGTGATGATAGTCTCAACAATTAATGAGTATTTCCCAGAACACTTTCTGTTGTTCAAAAGGGACTTTTAATTCTACTGTACTATGTATACAGAGCCAGATAATTATACATTCAATTTGGGATCATAATTCTAAGATAGAGGCTCACAAATGTATTACAAGAAGAGACACACAATCATAGAATGCCATGGAAAGGAGACTAGAAATGAAGTTACCTGCAGCCAAATTCCAGCAAAAGATTTGAATGTAGTAGTTCTTTAGTAATTATTCGATAAGTACCCACTAAATTTAGGAATTCTGGGAGCTCTATTTACTGAGATCAAAACAAACAAAAACCCTGCTTATTCTCAAAGTGTGTAACTAATCTATTAGAAGTTGTGGATGAGTAAACGTTACTACTTTAGAACAAAATGCTACAACACAGACATGCAGCTGTAGAAGAAGTCAAGCTCTTGTTCCCAACACTGTTTTCTACATAGCAGCCAGAGTGATGTTTGAAAATGCAAGTCAGGCCGAGTCACTTCTTTCCAAGCCCCTCCAGTGGTTTTCCATTTTGTTCTGTTTGTCTAGGACATTGTGCATCAGGAGCCGGCAAGCTTCTCCTCTGTTTAGGGGCAGAGAGTAGATATTTGAGCCTTTGTGGCCACATGTCTCTGTGGCAACTACTGGGCTCCGTCTTTGTGGCAGGAAAGCAGAAATGAGTGCCCATGGATATGTTCCAGCGAAGCTCGATGGACACAAGCATGTGAATTTTATATTCTTTTCTCATGTCACCAAATATCCTTCTTTGACTATTTTTAAAAGTCTATTGAAAAATATAAAGAACAAGTTTAGCTCATTAGGTGATAGAGAATCAGGGAGTCGGGGGAATTTTCTGACCCTTGCTCTGTACCACCTGTCCTGCCCCACACCTCCATCCTTTTAACTCCCATCTTCTCATACAGCGGCAGTCACTCAAGGCTCACTGATGTCCCTTTGTTGAACAAGCCTTGAGGTCTTGAAATATCCTTTTCCCTCTACCTGGCAAACTCTTCCCCTTGTTCTCAGGCTGGTTCTCCCTCTTCCCTTAGGTCCCTCACATGATCTCAGAGGCCTTCTCTGCCCTCTGTGCCTTCCTCTGCTCCGCTCATATAAGAGTTACCTCTTTCACACCTCACCTCCCTACTACCTACCTACCACCCAGTGACTCCTTAATCCTAGCTAGTTTTCCCAAAGCACTCATTGCTTATCACTGCACGACACTTTATATTGTCTCTTACTACCAGACTATTAATGCCATGAGGTTAGGATTTTTTTTTTTAAATATTGCATCCTCAGTATCTAGCATGATGTCTGGAATACGGAAGACAGATGATAAATATTTACTAAGTAATAAAAGGATGGGAAGGACATGAAAGAAGTCAGAAGACTGTGAGATACGTGGGAGGCTTTTTGGGTATCTGTACCTTGTAAAGTAATGTAAGCTCTTAAGGAGTCAAAACATACAGAGATGCTTGAAGGAAAATATTAAATCTCCCAAACTCCTTGTACTCCCACTCATTTGAGACATTGTAACAATTTGGTAGGTAAAATATTCACACTGTTCTTTGTGCTCAATAGATATGAGTACAATATAAATATACACACACATGAATATGCCTCTCCCCATACTCTCTCTTTTTTTATTTTAGAGAATTTATTGCTATTGCTCCTGCTGTTCTTGTGGGGGAAATATGATTATATGTAAAAACTTAACAATTTATAAACAAGATTACAGAACAGTGTCTACCGCAAGTGAAGTCTTCAGCTTTTATTCCTATGACAATCCACTTGTTTTGAAAACAACAGCACAATTGATGTATGTTTTACAATTACAAGATGTGCAAAACCCCAGAATAGAAAAACGTCATTCTCTTTTATATCTGAGCTCACGATTTTGCTTGGCAGTAGGAAAGTTAAACTTATCTAGTGAATTCTCTCTTTTGTCAAAATCAGATTTAAGCTTTGGTGAGTTAGATTCTTTGAAAGTGCCCCTGCAAATGGCTCCTGCTCCCTGCTCCGCCTCCCCACGTCCTGCAGGGGGATGGGACGGTTGCAGTGCTCCTGACCTGTCCTCCTTGTTATCTGTTCTTGTCTGACCTGTGGCATGGTGTCCCCCAGTGCCCGCTCTCCCAGGCAGCACGTTGGACAGTCTGCAGTTTTCTGGCTTTGGGAGCCTGTATGGAGTCAGGCTTCTCACCCAGTCCACCTGCCCACCTTGTTGGCAGCTGTCCCTCTGAGCCCATCCTTTCCCAGCCCCTCCAGCCTCTGAGACTTGAGCCCTAGTTAAGCTCTCAGATAGTTTCTGCCATCCTTTCTGTATCCGTGGGTCACACACAAATTCCCCTACAGCTGTGAGGAAAAGTCAGGGCTGATCCAAGACCCTTGTTCCTCACTCTTCAAAGAAGCCTCCATGGTTATCTCGAGTCCCAGGCAACTGTGGCAACAGAGCTGTCTAGGAAAAATGTCCCTAGAGCATCACACCTCAGAGAGGGAATAACATGTCAGCTTCTCTGCTCCTCAGTGGCCCCACTCCCACCTCCATAGGGCAGGGCAGTTTTTGAAAATTAACAAATGGCAAGTATGTAACCCAGTTGAGTGGTGAGGAAGACATCCCATGAATGCCCCGAGGTTTACCCATTATGATTATTTTATGTTAAATTTTAGAAAGACATTTTAATAGGTCAGATTATGGCCCTTAGGATAAGATTACCTGTATTCATACTCTAACTTTGCCACCTGCTTGCTGTGTGACCTTTACCAATTTTATCAGTCACCTCAATGTCTCACATTCTTCATCTCTAAAAATTGAGATGATAGCCACCCTATGCAATGAGTATTGTTTTGAGATTAATGAGATCATCAGTGTTACATTTCTGACAGCGGGCATGGTGTACTTGCTAAGTAGTACATGATTCTTCTGGAGAGGATTCCATTTTTTTTTTTTTTGAGTTTCACCCTTATTGCCCAGGATGGACTGCAATGGTGCAATCTCGGCTCACCGCAACCTCCACCTCCTGGGTTCAAGTGATTCTCCTGCCTCAGCCTCATGAGTAGTTGGATTACAGGCATGTGCCACCATGCCCAGCTATTTTTTTTCTTTTTTCTTTTTTTTTTTTATTTATTTATTTTTTTTTTTATTTTTTTTTAGCAGAGATGGGGTTTCTCCATGTTGGTCAGGCTGGTCTCAAACTCCCGACCTCAGGTGATCCACCCACCTCGTCCTCCCAATATGCTGAGATTACAGGCATGAGCCACTGTGCCCGGCCCCATTTTTTTTTTTTTTTTTTTTTTTTAGTTAATATGAAGAAGAGAATGCTTAGAAGAAAAAACTGCTTCAGGAGACAGAAAACAGGGCTAAGGAGAGGACAGGATGTAATTTGTCAGCCAGGGGAGGCTGTTCCAAGATTAGCAAGCTGAAAGAGCTGTTTCCCAGGCAAGAGATGGGTAGAAGAGATACGCAGGAGTAGATCATGAAGGCCTTTGTGCCTTTTGTGTATTCAGGGTTCTAATTAGGAGGTTTTCTATCTGTCTATTTGTCTATCTATCTGTCTATCACCTATCAGTCTATCTATCTATCTACCTAGAGATTTATTATGAGGAATTGGTTCACACAATTACAGAAATTGAGAAGACCCAGGAGTTGCAATTGACAGGCTGGAGGCCCAAAAGTGTAGTTCCACTCTGAAAATCACCCGACTCAAGACCCAAGAAGAGTCGGTTTTTCAGTTTGAGTCCGAAGGCATGACAAGACCCATATCCTTTCTCAAGCAAGGAGGGAGGAGGAGTTCTCTCTTAGTCATTTTGTTCTATCCAAGTCTTCAGTTGAATGGATGCCGCTCATCCCCATTAGAGAGGGCCACTTGCTTCACTGAACCCACTAATTCAGATGTTAATCTCATCCAGACGCATCCAGAGTAATGTTTGGGTACAGGTCCAGAGACCACCCCCTGGCCAAGTGGCCCAGTCAAGGTGATACCTTTTACCATCCTGTAAGTTTTCAAAGCTATAGTAAAGTAGTCTGATGGCTGTTGAACAAACAGCTCCAATAGCAGGAGATTGAATGGGGTGGAGTGGAGAAGGGAAGAGTTAGTTTTATAGTATAGTTATGTAAAAATAACAAAGGAGAATGCGCACTTATATCATCACTGATTTTACTTTCCAATCTGAATGGTTTCCAACATGTGAATTTCTTTGTTTAATTGCTCTACATCTGTGTACATTGTAATCATTTTAAACTTTAGAAACATGTGCTTATAAATTTTATCTGCATACATTTATTGTTGGTCTTTCCTAAAACAAGCAAAGTAAAAATTATTTATCCTCCTCTCATTGTCTATATATAAATTAAATGAACATTAAGGGACTATCCATGTGTCAAAAGACCATTTTAAAATTTTTTAGAGTACCTTATGAATTTGAAATTTCTAGTCGTATAGCTTTCATACAAAACATATTCTTCATTTCTTTCTGGTACAAAAGCAAAATAGAAACCATTTTATCTTTCTGGTGCCAGACGAGTGCCATCTACATGTTTGATTTTTCATTGCATGCATCTCTCACCAACAAAATAAATTTTGCAACAAATTGCAAATTATTTAATAACATAAGCTAACAGAAATCAGGTCTTAATATAATGTCTGAATGTAATATCCTGAAATTAGAGGTTCTTTTCCATTCCAAATATAAATTAACATTATTTTATGCATTTAAAAAGTATATATTTTTTCACTTTTGTTAAGTTTTACTTAGAACTTTCTCTACATTTAGTGTTTCTTTTTGTGTTTAATATTATTTTTTGGTATTTTTCTCTCACTAGGAGGAAATTTTAGAAAATTTCCAATAAGAAATTTCAGGAGAAGAATTTTAAGCATGCAAATTCAAAGATGAAATTGCATTATATTAAAAGTTTTTATGCTATTAAATATTCCAAATCAAAGTTTTTTAAATCCAGATTTCTTTACATATTTTAGTGTTGGCATTAATAGAATTAATTAAATGCTTGAGGACTACGGCAAAGCTTAGGAGTGTTATGAAGCTCTCATTTTGAAATAAATCCAGTTTTCATTTTGAAGTTCTCATTTTGAAATAAATCCAGTATCAATGTCAAATATTTTTGAAATCATAGAATTATCTAATTATAAAATACTAATCAGTTCTCAGAATTTCAGCAATTATAGAGCTCTTTAGAAGCCCATCCTTTTTTGTAACACAAGGAAAGGCAAATATATGTAAAGGTTTGTTATCAATATATATACACCATTCCAGTGAAATGTGGTACAGTTTTCCTGAATAATTACTTAGGTGGCAGCACTCCCTTATCCTGAACATGATACCACAAGACAGTCAGAGGCTGTGAGCTTCCACCTAAACTAAGGTGGAAAGAAGTTTGAGAGAGGGAGAGAGAAAGAGAAAAACAGTAAGACAGTAAGACAGACAGAAGGTGGGAAGGGAGGAGGGATAAAAGGGAAGAAGACATGGACTTAGATTCACTCATGGCTTTATAAGTTAATGTTAGATTAAAAAAAAAAGAAAGGACAGCTCTGTAGAGTTTCTCATGCAAAAACATTTTCATCTGACATTTGTGGAAAAATATAATTCATTATAAACGTGTGTGTTTTAGGTGTAGAATACACATATACACCTATGTTTCCATTTTGATATATTTAGCTAATTTTTAATTTTTTGTGTTGTTAAAATTGGAATATTATACATATAATTGCAGTGACTATTGTGAGAGTTTTAAAAGAACATGTTGCTTGTTTCTATAATTGACTAATAGATAAACGAAAAAATGTTTAGATAAAGTTATAATAAGCGTGATATTTTACGATATATATTTTTCCCCAAGAAAGATTATATTTCAAATACTTTTATTATGAAGCCAATCATAACATCTCAATAAGCAGTGGATTTTCTGGGATGAAAATGTCTCATGCTTGACTTTAAAATCTGGAAAAATAAGGTTGCATAAAATCTTATTTTCTAAAGAATAGTCATGAAAATGGCGAAGTGAATATTTTTTTCTAAAAATGAAATCACGTATGTTAATTTTGAGGAAGAAGCATATGACAGGCTTCTACACCTTTTCCACTAGTGTGACACAAGGTTAGAATACTCCACAGTGAAATGTCCTCAGCTGCTCATTGTGCCTTTGTAGCGTTTCTTAAATATAGGAAAGCCTGTTGCCATAGGCAGAATCTGTTGTATGTGATACTGTCAATATTTTTCTTAATATCTTGAAATTGCAAGAGTAAAGCACACAAGAGAATTTGGAATATTTCCACTTGCAAATGTTATTGCTTTAGGATTCTTCTAACAGTGAATAGATAGCATGGTCAGATTGATTTTATTTAGTACACTTGCAAATTTATAATTATCGCTATATGTGTAAGTATCTTAGTTTTGTTTTTACTAATTGTATGCATTTTTGATTAATAGTAACTAACTACTGAAAGTCAAGCAGTGCAAAGGTAACAAAAGCTAATCTTACTTAACACCAAAAGAAAAAAAAGATGGATGATTTCATGTGCAAGATTTTTATCAGCCCGAGTTGCAGTCATCTCAAGCATCACCTGGATGAGGATCCACTTTCCAGCTCGTTCACACAGCTATAGCAGGCTTCAGTGCTCACTGGCCATTGGTCAGAAACAATATTTCCATTCTATATGGGTGTCTTCACTGGGTAGTTTACAGTATATGAACTGACGTCTTTTAGAGCATGAGCGTGTTGGGGTGGGAAGGAAAAAGACAGGTCTGAGAGACAGAGACGGACAGAGAAAGAACAAGACGGAAGTCACAATTTTTCCAACCGAATCTTGAAAGTGACATCTAATCACTTTTTTTACTTTCACTGGAAGTGAAGCACTATTTGTTAGAAATGAGTCACTAGGCCTAGCTCATGCTAAGAGGTGATTAGGCATTAAGTATTAATACTTAGCGCTACCTTACAGGCTCCTTCCTATCGGGCGGTTTCTGTCTCCATAGGTAGGTTTTTGAATATCAGCAATCTTTTGGTATTTGTACCGAATCTTTACTTTGTTGGTTTAAAAAAAATCTCTAACATTTAGTGGCTTACACAGTGACAATGCATTATTTATCACATCTTTGTTGGTTGACTAGTTGGTTCTTCTCCATTTGATGACAGCCTGAGCACTGGAATGGCTGTGGGGCCGATGCACTCACTCCCATGGTGGGCTGGTGTTCTTGGCCATAGCTGGGAATTAAGCTGAGGCTGTGGGCTGGGAGACTTGATTCATTTCCATATGGCTTCTGCATGTGGTTGATGAAATTTCTTCACAGTATGTTTGCTGGGCTACAAGAGGGAGCATATCAACAGTGAATGTTTCAGAAGGTAGCAGCAGGAACCGCCATGTCTAGTGTCAGAGGCTCAGCATGTTGCTCCATTCTATTGGTGAAAGAAGTCACAGGGTAAACTCAGGTTCCAAGAGAAGGGAAATAAACTCTACCTCTTGGTGGGAAACTGTCATCCCTATAAAGGGAGAGGAGGAATTGCTGGAGAGCATCTTTGAATATAGACCTACTGGAGGGTGTGCCCCCTGGCTGTAATAACCCATATGCCTCCCACAAGCTGCATTCACTCACCCCCTTCGAAGACTCTTACAAGTGTCTCCTCATCACGACATCAGCTTAGAGCCTTGTAGCCATCATCCTTACTGGGTCCAAGTGTAGATGGACTCCTTGGCAGCAGCCAATTGGTGCAGCTCTTCAACTGTGGTTTTCTGAATGCAGACTTTAGAACTAAAAAGGCAAGCTACCCACCCCCACCCAACCCACAATGGGAAGATGGTGGGATAATCATAGTAGCCATTCTTACCAGGAAGAGTTAAAATAGGCCCATAGTGGGGTGGGGACTCACGGTGATGATTCTAAAATCCATCCAGGCACGGTTGCCTTTTCCTTTGACGCTGGCAGCAGGAAATTCTCCTTGCTGCTGCCCGGAGAGGTTGTCCATTGCCATTGGCGCTATGCCCTGAATACTTGGCTCTGCTGCCTGATTTACCCTTCCTCCCTTTCCCCGCTCCCAGATGGCCCATGTTGCAGGTCAGGAGCTTTCCCAGCCTTCTTCCTGACTGTAGGAAGTGGAATGCTAGGGACTTCTTTTCATTTTGAATGGTCTCTGTCCCTTTGAATAAAAGCTGGTATAACAGCCTTTGAAATTTTGTGGTTTTACCAAACAACACAAGTAGTCCAGTTCATCAGGCATTTTCCAGCGTGCTTTGGGATATCTTTAAGATTTTTCAAACCTAGTTGAGAAGTTGCATGAGTGCTTCTTTTTTACACCTTTTTGTAGCTGTAACAAAGTATTTTACAGCTTTACCTTTGAATTGTTTGATTTGATCTTCCTCTTAAGGCCACACTCAGCTCACTCTCAGCACTCTGAAATTCATCTTTGTCCCTAATTCCAGGCTGAAGAGATAGAGAATTGCAGGGGGAGGGGTGGGGGAGGGGGGCGAGAAGGGGACAGAGGGAGGAGGGGGAGAGAGAGAGAGAGAGAGAGGTCGCTTAATTCTGATTAACAATTCTTCTTAGGTTGATCTCTATATGTACCTTACCTCTATCTGTACCTGTCTGCACCTGAGAGAAGACATTTGACATTTTCGACACTCTGTTGAGTACTCTCATTAGTAAAATGTACAAGTCTATTGTGGATATTTCCTATCTTCTACCCAGGCAATAGTGTTGCCAGACTTTCTGCCACTAAATAACACAGCTGTCTGTGTTATATCCAGTAGGATTTTCTTACGTGTTCTCCCAGCCACAATTGATAGTTTTGTCAGGAGTCTTTCAAACCCTACTCAGTCCCAAATCTATGCCAAAATTCGTTCTACATGTGGTTGCAGTAATGTCCACTACTGTCAGCAGCGGACGGGAGTTTTCATTGTTCCACATAACACATGAAACCCGATGTCGTCAGTCTTATATCCTTTTCTGTTTTGTTGGCTGCTTAATGGGATCACACGTTGTTATTTTTCTTTTTTTTTGGTGTTCAAATTTTATTTTCAATTTTACTCTCATAAATTTAAATTCTCCTGTGTGCTTTTTTTTTTCTTTTTTAAAAATTTTATTATTATTATACTTTAAGTTTTAGGGTACATGTGCACAATGTGCAGGTTTGTTACATATGTATACGTGTGCCATGTTGGTGTGCTGCACCCATTAACTCATCATTTAGCATTCAGTATACCTCCTAATGCTATCCCTCCCCCCTCCCCCCACCCCACAACAGTCCCCAGAGTGTGATGTTTCCCTTCCTGTGTCCATGTGTTCTCATTGTTCATTTCCCACCTATGAGTGAGAACATGCGGTGTTTGGTTTTTTGTCCTTGCGATAGTTTGCTGAGAATGATGGTTTCCAGTTTCATCCATGTCCCTACAAAGGACATGAACTCATCATTTTTTATGGTTGCATAGTATTCCATGGTGTATATATGCCACATTTTTTAATTGCATTTTGTTTATTATTAATAAGATTAAATGACTTGCATTAAATGTTTTAGAGGCTCAAATTTCCTCTTGTATGAAATACCTGACCAGGACTTTTGCCTGTCTTATGTTGTGTTGCCTTTCTTTTGTATGCTGATTTATAGTAGGTCTGTATATATTCTAGATATTGGTGATTTGAAGGCTATAAGTGTTGATAAGGTCTTGCAGTGTGTGGCTTACCTTTTTATTCTCACTCTGATGTCATGTGGAGGTTGAAAATTCCTAGTTTAAATTTGTTTATTACTTTTATTTTTCATATTGTGACTTAATAAATCTTCCCTTATAGAAATCATAAAGCGATTCTTTTTTGTTGTCTTCTAAATACTATATTTGTTTACTTTTCAGATTTTGATTTTTACTGTGTGGTGTAAAGCAGAGATTGAGTTCCATTCTTTAAACATATGAATACTGGGTTATACCAACATGAGTAATTAAAAATAGATCACCAAGATAGATGCTGCCCAAAATAGTTGAGCATTTTTGCCTTTTAGCACAGGGATTTGAAACTGTAAATATCCCTGTAAGTTCTGCTTTAGCAACACCAAACAAGTTGTTTTTGTAGTATTTTTATAATAATTGTTTTACTAAATAATAATAATTTTAAAGTTTTTTTTTCTTTGATAAGCTCTGTCCCTATGGTGGTAGATTTTTATATCTCTTTGAATTCTGGAAATATTTCATTGATGCAATGCTAACATTGTATCTATGTCATTAGGTATATATACATTTAAAATTCTTGTATCTCTCAGAGCGTTGAATCTTTTGGAGTTTAAAAATAACTCAATTTATATGTAGTAATGCTTTTTTCCTTGAAGTTTTTCTTTATTCCTATAATTGCTATATCAGATCTTTTTGGATTTGAATTTGCATAATTCTTTTCCTAACACTTTAGACAGTTATGTTTCCCTAAATTAGAGATGTTTCTTAGGAGCAACACATTAGATTTGTGTTCTAATCCAGTTTTCTGGTCTTTGTTATTTAATATTGTGTTTAGTTCATATATCTGGGTTTAGATCAGTCCTACATTTCATGCTTTCTATTTGTTCCTCCTTTATTTCTTTTTTAGTTTCTGCTTTTCTTCTTCTTATTATGACTTCCTCATGCAATTTGTCCGCCTTTATTTATTTTTGGAATTAAATTACTTTTTTCCCTGTCCTATTAGTGGTTACTCAAGAAACTACAACATATACATTCTCTTCTCAAAATCCGCTGTCATTATTCCCTTGGAAAACACAGAACCTTAAGATCTTATCTTACATTACTATCTCATGATTTATCTGTTATTTTTGCCTTACTCTTATTATTGGATTCAGTGAGTGCCCGTCTGTTTACCCACACATTTCTTATTCTTTATTCCTTTTTGCATCTAAAATTGGGGACCTAATATCACTTACCTTCTGCTTGAATTGGAGACTTCAGACATTCCCTTAGTGAAAATAGATTTTTGGCAGATAATTCCAGTTTTCACTTCAGTTTCATTCTTGGATGTTGAAGTCTGGATGAGCATTTTTTTTTTTTCAGCATGCTGAATACATCATTCCAGTCTCCCGGATGCCACTGAAATCAGGTATCAACCCCATTACCGCTCCTTTCATGAGTGTGTTATTCTTTTTCTCTGGATAGTGTACAGATTTTTTTCTTCTTCAACAGTTTTGAAAACTCTCAATAATTATCTCTTTAAATATTTCATGCCCTTCATTTTCTCCTCCCTTTCTAGAAACCTGATAAGATTAGTGTCTTACTGTGTCTTGCCTTTTAACTTCTCCTTTATTTTCTCACTCTTCATCTCTCTGTGCAATGCACTGGAGATTTCTTTGGGTATCCTTGAGTGCATCCTTTATAGTCTGTTATTAAATCTGTCTATTGAGTTTTTTTATTGCAATTATTGTGATTTTCATTTCTACATTTATTTAGTTATTTTTCAAAAATACTGGGGTATTTTTTGATAGTTTCCTGTTCCCTGCAGATATTTTCAGTCTGGCTTTTAATGTCTTAAAACATGATAAACATTGTTCTTTTATGGTCTGTGCATGGTAGTTCTATTATTTGGAATCTTTCAAGATTCATTCCCTCTCTTTGTTTTCACTGTTTTTCCCTCAGGTCTTATGCTCCTGTGATTAACTTTTTGCTGTAAACAACTCATTTTTTTTTGGAAAATTATTTGGGGGAATTGTTTCAGGCCTAGAATGAAGTTATATTCCTGCAGAAAGTAGTTGTATTTATTGCAGCCCATGCATAATCCGTGTAACTCTTGTCACTTAAATGTATGGTTTAAGATATTTGGATAATCCAGGTCTTATGTATTTGAGCTGCAGTTCTCCTGTAATGACAAGTATTGATTGAAACTTCTCATGCACATTGTCATGCCTCACTCTGCTCAACAGCAAAGCATCGTCCCTCTTATTATTTTCCATAGCCCCTTCAGTAGAGAAGGAGCTGGACAGTCTCTCATTCAGCTCACGTAAGTGGTGGTAGATCTCCCTGTTTCAGCTTCATGGAGAGTGACTCTCCTGTCAGAGTCCCAGCCTTGGTTAGACATCTGAGGTCCTAAAAACAATTATTATAAAAGTACTATCTAATCAGTATCTTTTATTTTATTACTTTAAAGTAAATCCTTAAAAATTGAATTGGTAGTTATACACATTTTATGTGTCATAGGGAATATGTTATGGTGATGGGAGGTAGTTTCTTCTGACAGGGCTGTTGACTCCAAGAGAAAACTTAGGAGATGGATCTTGAATTAATGTTAGGAAATGTATCTAGAACTTCAAGCTTTATGAGTTATTTATAGGAGAAACTGAATATTTCGGAAGAAGTTGGCAGCATCCGAGGTACATTCTAGAGAGACCGAATTGAAAAATGTTAAGACTGAAATTAGGAGGACTAGGTGGAACAAATGATTTGCTCTAAGCATTACTAAAAAAAAATATATACCGGGAATTGAGAATTAAAAAAGTAATAAAGGTCAAAACTTCCTAAGAAAGGAATTGACGTGAACTTGGTCATTTTGAAGTAGATGCAAGGAACTGTTAAGAGTGAGGAAGAAACCAAAAAGTTACTAGAGTCTAAAGCCTGAATCACTTAAAATTCAATGATGACGTTGGCAAAAATCACAGGGAAAAAGTGGAAGATAACAGTGTAAATTTTGGACTTGTTGGTCCTGAAGTGGTAAATAAATGTTCAGGCACAAATGTCAAGACTAACTAGCAGTGAAGCTGCTGCCTATTTTGGAGGTTTAGTGAGTCCAGGGTCACAGCTGTGAACAATTGTGCAATCAGACAGATGATGTTCAAGTACTGACTCTCCACTGACTAAATAGTGCCTTTGAGTCACTTTATAATCTTCCATGAACTTCCGTTTTCTCCGGCCTTCAATGAGAATAATTGTACTTATTTCATACAGTGTAGTGATTTCATCACTTAAACACCATACAGTGAATGTAGGGAAGTTTTACCCACAGTTGTTCCTCAGTGAGGATGTTAGCATCACACTTACAATTGCGGTTTTAAGGCTGCAGTCACTGTGTGAACACCAGATCTCTTAATGATATTTGTGTGCTCAGAGCTGCTTGCTTCATTCCCACACACTGTTGAACTAGGAGTCCTCTCTCTGGTACTGAAAGCATGAGTGTAAATGAGACACAGAGCCAAGAGAAAGGTCTCCAAGAACCAAAAGGTTTCAGAATCCCAAATCCATGGATTCATTAATGAGCTACTTTTTTTTTTTCTTTCTTTCAGACAGGGTCTCACTCTGTCACCCAGGCTGGATTAAGGTGGTATGATCACAGCTCTCTGCAGCCTCGAACAGTTGGCTTCAAACCATCCTCCTGCCTCAGCTTTCCAAGTAGCTGGGACTATGGGAGTATGCCATCACACCTGGCTCATTTTACTTTATTTTGCAGAGATGTGGGTCTCACTGTGTTGCTTAGGCTGGTCTCAAACTCCTGGCCTCAAAAGATCCTCCTTTTCTGGTCTCCCAGAGAGGTGGGATGACAAGCATAAGCCACTCCACCTGGCCCTACTTTTTGAAATAGTCTGTAAAAATTTTTAATCATTTAATTTGTAGCAATGTCACTCATTGAAATTATTGAGATCAATGAAAGGTAGTTTGTATTCCAAAACATCCAGAAGAAAGCCTCTCAGGAAAGGAAGACAACAGTTAGATTAGTCCAGCTAGCAGCACAGCTGATGGGAGTTTCATCTGGAATATGGAAGCTGGAGAGTTTCTGAATTGAGGGGAGGCTGTCTGTGTAAAATGGAACCGTAAAGACAATGGAGAGAATCATTGGTAGAATGAGTGCAGAGATGAGTCACGGGTTTTGCATTACAGAACAGGTGGTGCCGTTAGGGTGAGTGGGCCCAGAGTGAGATACTCAGATCTGGATGTCAGAAAAGTGAATGCCAAAGACTATAGGATGGAGGGGAAAAGGCTTGGAGACAGTGAGTACTGTGAAGCCCGAGGGTGAGGAAGGCCGTGACAAAGAACACCATGGCAGATACGGAAAGGGAGGGAGGTAGTAGAGATTTTACAAAGAATAATTGCAAGCTCTTGGTATCTTTCTGATGAAGGGAAAGTGTGAGGAAGTAGTCAAATTTATTTTGTTTTTGCAGTTTCCAGCTTAGGTTAATGATAGAACAAAATGAAAAGTCTAAAAGCAGTAAAGTAGAAGGCATCCCATAAATCTTCCTCTCTAACTAAATAAGAGAAACCCATTCTTTCCTTCTAATATCACAGAACCTAAAAAATATGATATTGATTTATGTTGCTGTAGACCATTACTCTGGGAAAGCCTCGGATTATTTTTCTCACCTCTTAATGAAATCACCTTCCATGCTCTTGTTCTTGAATGACAGAAAAACGAGCGAGGAACTGCAGATTTAGCAGGTGTCTCATAAACAGCTGTGTCTTAAGGTGAATTGTAGGAGCAAGTGAACCATTTCAAAGTGCTTTTATAATGCAGTGCCATTTTCAAAATTACAGATTTTCTAAATGCCAGTGGAAAGAAGTTTTATAACACTGTTAAAAATTCTAAGACTTCCATTTTAGCACTATTTCCAGTTGTATTAGATATAGGCTGTAAGTGGTCTCCATTCTTACAGTCCTTAAGAGATGATAGGTTTGCATGCCAAATGCACCCTGGCAGTTAGGTCTGGAGGTCCAGGAATAATCATTCTTCACATCCCCCAAGATGGAGACTATACTTTCTAGAAATAATTCCTTCAGAGGCAGAATGTGGTCCCAAACTAGCCACCTGACATGATTACTTCCATTTTCAAGTACAGTGCCCAGTAAAATTATTGGTTTCAGATGCCCGTTCACACCTAAATTACTGCAATAACTGGGAAAACAAGTACAAAGGAGACAAATACAAGAAATAGAGATGGGAAGATTGTGAATTTTTTTGGTAATCATGTACTTACTCTGTATTTAAAATGGACCAAGATTACTTGATATTGTAGAATGCAAATAAATCCTTTAAGCTCTCAGATAGTTGTGCACTTCCAGGAGATGACCCCTTAAATTGCAAATAGTGACATTAAACACAATTTTTTTAAAAAAAAAAGTTTCATATGTATTTAGATTAGCTTGGTTTTACCATTATTTACACTGAAAATGTTATTTTCAAGCTAAATAGACATAAAAGGGACTTGCACACCTAGCATATGATACTATATATTAAGGGAAAAGTGGCTATCTTGGCATGTAGCAAGTATCTATCATCACTTTGATATTTGCAATATGCAGAAAAAACTATGTTAGGAAATTTTCTGAGGGTATTTTCCTACTGATCTCAGGCATTTGAAGACATACAGTTAACTTCTCTTTCGTCTCAACATTAAATGCTATCTAATAAAAATAAGTGCAGTGTGCAGAATAGCCAATGAGGCTACAACAACAATATTTGATTTGTAAATAAATTCTACAGAGCAGTAATCATATTTGATATATTCTTTGAATTAAGATAATTTTTATTCATGTATCACAAAGAAGTTCAAAATCTGAATTGTACAGGCATGGGATAGTTTATATTTACGTAACATTTTATACTTTAACAAATCCATATCCCCTCCATTAACTAGTTGATACGTGCAGCTACTACTGCTTTGTACCAAGCCTGGTTGATATATTTTACCCCAGTCTTTTAGAAGCAAGGCAATTGATGCCTTAGAAGGTAGACTTCTGTCAATAAGTGTTAGTTACATACAGGTTCAGCATATTAAATTTTTCTCATCAATGGCTTTTCAAGAAATTAAGTATTTGACATACTTTTTGCTTATTTTCATTTAGGTTTTGAGTCTGTTTTGTTTAACATAGTATCATTACAAAAGCTTTTTGTCATTTATTTATTGCTTGTCTGGCATGTATTTTTTTGCCTTTTTAATTTCTACCTATCTACGTCAGTATATGCCTTATGTGTGGCTTTTATAAAAAGTGGGTGGCTGAGTTTTCTAGATGTGACAAGCAGAGTGATGGCTAGAACTTACAAATTCTGACCTTGGTAAAGGAATGAGAATCATAACTTAAAAGGACACATTTACTTTTACAGAATATGATAACTTTACCTCTTTTCCAGACTGACAGAAATTCATGCAGTTCAAACAGCTCCAGGATTGACCAAGAGGTGCCTCATGCATGCACCCATGCCAGGCTCCTGGCAAGGCACCACTTGGCATCTTGCATTTGCTCTCTTGGTCCCATGATGGATCCTCCACTTGCCATGTGTCCCACTGCTGCCTGGCATAAAAACTCCAGTGTCCTTGCCAAGGGCACCAACAGAGGACACTGCTAAAGTTTCCAGTAAGAGGCTGCTCCAACTCTATTTAGAAAGGTCTAATGTTCATGAAATTCACTGGGAGCACAAAAGGTCTTGTCTTGAAGCTCCATTAGCATGGCTTGTACAGCTTTATTGTGTCCTTAACATATTTATGTGGCTGTAACACACAAGGCTTCGTCATGATGCTTAAACGTACATCTTTAAATAATTTTGAGAAAGCATAACTTTTCTTGTAAAATATTTTGCTTCTTGATTTTCATTGACACCATTTATTTAGTTTACAGTGGCGTAATTGGGATGGAAGAGGACAATGTGAGATTAATGCCATCTCCTCACCACACACACTCAAACACACACACGCACACACACACACAAATCTGCAGTGCCACCACTGCTTCCAACCTGTATGTATCAGAGACAGCATTTTCCTCCTCTGCAACCTATGTCATGCTTGTAAGCCTGGGTCCCAAAGACTGCAGTTCGTTATTCCTAGACACTCATGTAGCTCTTAGGAGAAGTTATGTCTTCTTCTCACTTTTCTGGGCATGAAAGCTCAGCCCCAGTCCAGTATCACCTGCCTTGGCATCAGCTCCAGAACCTTCTGTAGCCTGCCGTTTCTCCCTCCTCCTGATTAATCGCCAGTGGTTTCTGTGCTTATCAATAAGCTGGAATTGATAGTGGGAAAACAGTGAATGTGGCATAATTGAGAAAAGAGGATAATAATGGAGGCGTTTTATTCACTAACAGCACTGGCACCACATTTCTGCCAGCAAGAAATGCCGTATTAAACCAGTTCTAGTGAAAAAGATGGCTCAGGAGATGGGTTCATGTATTCTTTGTGTGACTTAGGATGAGCAAATAAGGGCATTCTGAGATAATTAAGGGGCAGGGATATTGCTAATAACCAATCAAGAGCATCCCTGGTTGCCCTTGGACAGAAACAACAACAGCAACAGCAACAATAACAACAACAAGAGCAACAAAACTTATTCTATGACAGCTAATTCAAATGTGCAAACTCCAGTATTTGGACAATATAGGGGGGGGTGTGTGTGTGTTTGTTTTTGTCTTCATTGCTCTGTTTCTGCCCATTTTTGATCGTCTGATGATTTCTTCTTCTTTCTATCCCCCACATCTTTCTATGATTATGTTTAGTAAATGCGTATTTTCTCTGTAGAACAGTAGTATTGCCTTGTTACTATCTATCAAAAGTAAACATTGTAAAAGCCTACTTAATGTGAACAAAAACTAAATCCAACTTCTGTGTACTCATAAGAGTTATGTTTTCTCATTTTGCTTAAATATGTGAATACAAGCACCGTGAGGAAACTTCAAATTACAGCTAAATAAATAAAATAAGGGAACAAAAAAGCTTTACAAGCCCAGCACATAGCAATAATATTTTAAAGGGCTTGAAAATTTTCTTCCTGTAAATCTTGTAAGTTTTGGTTTCTTAAATTTATGTATGAATAAAATTTATGTTAAACTAGAAAAGAAAGTCGGGTTATATATACTCTGTGCCCACATGAAACCCATTAGGTAGACAGACTCAAAAAGAGAAGCTATAATTGTCAAGCCCATACTTAGAGAAAAGAGTATACCTTTAAAAGAAGTTTAAAACATGGTGATATGAATTCTATACTAGAGCAATGCTGCTTCTAGACAAGAGTGAATTAAATCAGAGTATTAAAACAATATGATTATGCAAGCTATTTTATACTCTGCTGTTAAGATTTTTTTGCCATTGATATTTAAAATGGCACTTTAAGTTTGTTCAAATGATTTCAAAAACTACAAACACTCTGGTTTTCAACCTTGAGTAAAAAGCAAGGGGTCCAACACCTGTTGCAGACAAGTCTGGAAGGATGGAAATAAGAATGTCACCATTGAAGGGTGTAGTTAGTTTCAAATTAAACATTGTTTCAATAAAGATGTGTACACAAACATGATGGGACTTTCAAAAGTGAATAGGAGACGTGGGTGTGAAGATTGATTATGGATCTCAGGTCTAAGAAATGGAAGTCAGTCATCTGGGAATTGAATGAGAACAAGGAAGAGTGAGTGGACAGTGGGAAGCAAGGTGAAGGAGGAGTTTGCATTGTGTTATTAGCTAAGAAGGGACTTGAGCAGATTTATTGTCTGAAAGGATGTAGATAATAGAAGGTAGGTTAAAAATTTTAGAAAGATAATTGATGTGCTAACTACTATGAGTAGGAGTGATTAGAAAATCCAGAAGATAGGTGGAAAATTAGATTTAGAGAGATAAATTTTTCAGAATTGGAGGAATATAATTGATGTGCCAACTACTGTGCATACGAGTGATTAGAAAATCCATACGGCAGGTGGAGAATTAGATTTAGAGAGAGAAATTGTTGGTAGATAGGCAGTAATGACAGTGGATCTAGATGAGTTTATAGGTTGAGAGTGGGAAGTCGAATAACTTCCTAGCTCATGGAGTCTTTGTTGATGGAAATGAGAAAACTAAACATTGTCCCTGATTGTTTTCTCCTTCACTTCCCACACCCAATCCATCAGTAAACCTAAAATAAAGTGATTGGTCATTGAATGTTAACTCTAGGGTCTGTAAATTTGACCAACTTGCTTGAACCCAAATATAATCATATGCTTAGAAGAACTAATCACAGAATTACTGGGCTTCAGGGTGAAAAGGACATCGTAAGTAATGTCGTCTACCACCCCACCCCCCATGAAACATACACAGATACTTGTTTCCTATGGCGGCATTTAGCACATCTCATCATTAGCTTTCAACACACAGCTCTAATTTATTCCTCTGTAGGACAAATGAAAAAGATTTACTTACCTGGATCTTGATCTCTGAAATTTATTTTTGAAACATTTTGGACATATTTGTGTTTTTAACCATAGCTCCAACATCATACTCAAACGTATTTTTCCCATGCCAAAAAAATTGTATTTTATCTGTTTTATATATAAAATTGCTTTAGGTTACGTCACTCCCAATTCAAGAGAGAAGGAAGTACAGCCACATGGAGAATCCAGACAGGCCCAGTAGACCAGATGACGTTCTTAGCATTTACAAGTCTATAATGAATTCAAATAGAATGTGACAATATGGAAATCTGGAGGTCGACTGCCTAATTCTGATTTCAAGTCCTGCCATTTACAACTGTATTCTTAGGCTAGTTACTTAATCTCTCTGTGCTGCCTGTTTTCCTCAGCTATAAAACAAGCATAGCACTGTTATCTACCTCATACAATGTTAAGGAATAAAGGATTTACTACATTTAAAGTAATTAAAATAATATCTGGTACATATTAATTATTGCAATTATATTAGCTATTTTCATGGATCTAACTAAATGAAAATAAAAATTAAAATGAGAAAACAAAAAAAAACCTTTTAGTCATGTAGATATATTTCAAACTTGTATTCTTTTCATTTGTGTAGAATATTTGAGAACTCTGTCTCATAAAAATTTGATTGATTCGTATTTTAGTTTGTATTATAGGAAAATTCTTGAAGATTACAGTGGAGTGCTTAAAAATATAAATTGATTCTAAAGTCTGCATTCTCTTTTGTAGCATAAATACTAATTTCTATCAAAATACTGGATTCATTTTTCTGTGGCCAATTAATAAATTGTTTGCAGTTAAATATTGGTGCTGCATGTTAGCTCATTCGATTTTTGAGGTTTATGAACAACACTGTAACATGGCTTTAGTTTTTCCAGATTTTACTTATCATTTATTTGATAAAAATGTAACAGTCAAGACAATTTAAAAATTCCGGCCAGTTATTCAAAGCCAATGCACATAATAGAGATTGTTAGGTAACTTAGGAAATTAGTAAAGATTTTATTTGATGCCACTTTCAGTGTCTACTTGTCAATAAGAAGGAGAATAATAAGGATGAATGACATAATTCAGGATGTCTGAGATTGTGGAAATTTGGGGAAAACTTGTTTTCTAAGACTATCCTGTTAGGTAGTCGAGCTGTGCGTTGAAAATATCACAGTATTAAAGCTGATTTTTATAATCAGAAGGTTTGTAAACATAGTTGTGTCACCTGGTCAGGAAGTGACATGTGCTCATGACCTCTTCTGTGATGTAATGGCATACATGAGTTGTAAAAACCTAAACCAACAACATTCTTATTTCAGTTAAGGAAAATAAGACTCAGAAATATGGAATGGTTGGTTCAGTGTTCTGGAGACAGCACTGAAGCTGTCTAGGTCTTAGATCAAAACAAGTTGCATTTTTCTAAAGTTGTCAATTCCCTATTTCTTTCATTTATAAAATGAGGAGGCCTCTGATATGATTCAGTTATAATCTAATCAGTTAACAGTAGTTTCCAGAAAGTTCATCTGCAATGTGGATAGCAGTGTGAAATTTCATTGGATTATGAAATAAATACATCGTGCAAGCCTGAGCTATTAAATTGTAATTTAGAGTTCTGTTAGAAGAAGGTACCCATGATACAAAGATAAGGTTGGTCGGGGCAGACGTTCTGCAGCTTTTTAGTCTCAAAACTCCTTTCCTCTCCTAAGAATTATTGAAGAACTCAAAATGTTTGGCCTATTGGCTGTATAATTCAATATTTATTATATTAGCCATTTAAACTGAGTATATTTTAAATAGCTATTTATTAAGTAATATTCAAATTATACCAATAAACCAATAATGTGTTAAGATAAATAGCATACTATATTAAAGTATAAATTAATATTAAGATATTAATGAATATTAAAATATTAATTAGAAGAATGGCATTATTTACATTTTTGCAAATCTAGTGTCAGGTTTATTATGCTGGATTATCACCCCTGCTTATGCATTAAATCTGTTATGCTGTGTTGTTATGGTGGAAGTAGATGAAGAGAACCCAGTCTAACAGAGATAAATATGTAGTTGGAACAGCAGGAAAGAGTATGTTTTTTTTTTTTTGGTACGGAGTTCCGCTCTTGTTGCCCAGGCTGGAGTGCAATGGTGTGATCTCGGCTGACTGCAACCTCAACCTCCTGGGTTCAAGCAGTTATCCTGCCGCAGCCTCCCGAGTAGCTGGGATTACAGGCAAGTGCCACCACACCTGACTAATTTTGTATTTTTAGTAAAGATGAGGTTTCTCCATGTTCGTCAGGCTGGTCTTGAACTCCCAACCTCAGGTGATCTGCCTGCCTGGGCCTCCCAGAGTGCGGGATTAAAGGCATGAGCCACTGCTCCTGGCCAGGAGAGTATTTTAAGAGCCTTTTCAGGGAGTGGTGATTATTCTTTTATACTACACCAAAGCTCAACAAGTGATAGCTTCTTAAAGGTTAGTTGCAACAGGGAATATCAAACTGTATTGATGAATTTCTTTGTATTCTGTTACATTAACATCCATTAGTGTATTTTCCTCTTCAAAGGGCTCTGTTCCACATGCATGCTTGTTTAACTTCATGCATTATTTATTTGGCAGTTATTGGATTACTATTATGCAGAACTGCTAAATGTTGACACAAATCAAAAATCACATTTGTTCACATCAACAACAATCTCATTTAAAAATTCTCTCAGTGTTGGGAAGCTGTCAAGTGCACTCTAGCAAATACATCTCCTTCCCTTGAAACTTGAATTTTATCATTGGCAACAAATATTGTCAGTTGTTTTTCTTAAAAATCAACAGATTCATTTTGTTCATTTTCAAGAAAATGTCTGCCAAATATCCAAATCTAAACAACTGTAATATGCTTTTCAAGCAGAAATGATGCTTCATGAAAAAAGTGAGTAACTCACAAAATTCGAACAACTGCAAGGTGCTTGTTCTTAAGAAAAACAGGAAACAATTCAGTCTGCAGCAAAAGTGCCTTATCTGTACTTAACATTTCCTCTTACAGAATATTAAAAGTTACTCTAGACTTCAGAATCTAAATAATTGTTTTTAATGCTTCATCATGATGATTTTAAGTAAAATTCTTTTTTGTTTTCCTGCTGCGCAATTGCATGGCAGTGAGTTATGCAGTGAATACTAGCTGCTAAGATTTGGTGCCACAGTCCTGATTCATTGCTAAGACATCAGCAGTTCTATCCACCATTGTTTTTGCACCATCAATGCAAATGTCAACCCAGATGTCCCAGTATAAACCGTAGGATTTGAAAGTTAACCAAAAATTTGAATATTTCAACACTGCTTCCATTTGTTGTCAAGCATTCACATAAAAGATAATCCTTGATCATTGGCCCACGCTGACATTCAGCGAATTCAAGCAAACGAAGGAAGCCCAGCCAAGTTTATACATCCGTTCATTTTTTAGACAAAAGTAAAATTCTCCAGACAAGGCATTAACTCTGTCTTCTTGTCTAAGCTGAAACTTGAATCAGCAAGTTACTGTGTGATGGGAAAGTGGCAGTGTCCTGGTTTCTTTTACCGACTTTTCATCCAGTAGGCATTCAGCAATGGCAGGTGTAAATGGTTTTATTAGCCTCCTGTGAGCTTCTCGACCAAGGTCTCACAACAACTGTGAGACATTTCAATGAGTTCACTATTTTGAGTTTGAAAAGTGACATTTGGCTTTTAGAGAGCTAATGATGTCTACGTTTAAAATATACTGTTTTTGTCGTTTTTTTTTTTTTTAGAATTCTCATTTTCTCAACTCTTCAATCAAACTTTCAGAATAAAATCATTCAAAAATGCCTGTTTTTCTAAGTCCTATTAAATTATTAACATCTATAAAGTGGAGGAAAAGATACATTTTCTCATATTTTCATTTTTATTTACAGGTTTGTTTGATTTTATTTGGAATAGATTCTTCCATAAGAAACCTGTTTGAAATGTCAGTTTCATCTTTTTTCATAATTTAGAAATAGATGGTGTGACTGTGGTGGAGACAGTGAGTCTTTTAATCTCCCCTTTCTAAGACAGATGTCCATCCTTCAACATAAGAAAAATACGATATAACTATATTTTATTTAAGAGGAAATATTATTAAGCCGTATAATTATTATATATCTAAATAAAAGTTAAATATAAAAGATTTCAAATTAGATAGATAAGTAAATAGATTTACAAAATAAAGCAGCAAACATACTTAATTCTTGCTGTGCTTCTGTGTAACCTCAGTAAACATTTTGAAGTTTAAGAATAACATTGTATTGGACAAAAATCGGGTTACTGGGATTGTATTAAGAACTGAAAATAGCCAGTAAGTGTCCAGTAAAATCACTGAGAACAAACTAAGCTAATTTCTGAAAATGTATCTTATTTACACTCTAAACTTAGAATATTTGAAAATACATCCACATACTTTATTAGCCATAGTAGTGTTAACGCCGTGTCACGTAATATCTGGAAAACTCTTCCATATATTTTTGAGAAAATGAGAGTGCAAAAAGACAAATAGATTTTTAGTATTATTATGAAAATAGTGACCTTTGGATAAAGGAATGCTCCTGGGCTCATAGAATAATAGTTGCAATAACATTTTAAAAACTTTAGTAATTTCACATAATTGGAGTATATTATTTACTGAGGAAGAGTCTAATCAGAGTCAAGGAAAATGCTGTCTGCACTGCACATACTCATCTATAAAATTAAGCTGATGGAGTTTTCGCATTTCCAATGCCTGGCTTTTGAGGTAGACCATGGAAGAAAGACAGAGTCTGTAGGAATTTTTTAAAGAAGATGGTAAGCACCCAGCCTGCGAGTAAAATTAACTTTTGTCTGCATTTATTTGCCAGAGTTCACTTCCATGGCCACATAAAATTGCAAGGGAGGCTGGGAAACATAGTCTAGATGTGAGCCTAGAAAGAAAAAGGGAGAGAGGTTTGTTAAACATGAGGCTGCTCTCTAATAGAGTGCCTAATGTGATCCATTTACTGTGAGAACTTGTGGATTGGACAAGTGTTAAGTACAAGCCTTGCAATTATATCAACATATAATAAAATCAATTTGGGGTAAAGTAACTGTATTATTTATAGGAAGAGACGTGTTAAATTCAGTACTGAGTATGATCACCTATTATGCCCAAGCACTGTTCGAAGTCCTGGATAGAGAGGGTCAAGAGACACAAAGACCCTTATAGCACATTTTTAGCACCAGGGACCGGTTTTGTGGAAGACAATTTTTCCATGTGCTGGGGTGGGGGATGGTTTCCAGATGATTCAAGTGCGTTACATTTATTGTGAACTTTATTTCTATTATTATTACATAGTAATATATAATGAAATAATTATACAACTCACCATAATGTAGAATCACTGGGAGCCCTTAGCCTGTTTTCAGCAACTAGACGGTCTCATCTGGGGGTTATGGGAGATAGTGGCATCCGAAGTGTGTTGCTTATGTCCAATCTACTCTGTGATCTCGTTTTGGTTACTGTCACTGCAGAAAACCCTGCTTCACAAAGATAGGATGTAGGAAATGGAAGCAGGCTTTTCAGTTCATTCTGTGGCAATCTCAGGAGATTCTGCCTTAACTTTAATCCAGCATATATGGAGATTTGAAGTTGTCTCAAACACGTTTAAAGTCACCATCGTTTGCAGTATCAGGCATTTGATCCTCTTCTATCGTGGCTAACGTCCATTCACCTGGCTTATTTGCAAATGGGTCACGGATCCATTCATTCCCAGTTCCGGGGTCTTTTTTGGTTCGGAAGTAACCTCAAGCTCTTCTGAAAGCTGAGATGGGTGCTTATGCACCAACTGTGAGAAAGAAGGCCCTGGCTCCATCTCTCTCAAAATCTCTGCTAATGTTTGAAAGATGTCAGAAATTCCGTTGTTCACTCCCATAATTCCAGTTTGGCTTTGAATGCAGTCACTTTACTTGCTGACTTGAACACAGTTGTTGTTCTCCCCTGAAGTGACAGATTGAGTTTGTTGAGCAGGTTGAATATGTCACACAAGTAAGCAAGTTTTGCAACTGAATCTGTGTTACTGAAATGTGTTGCCAGGGAGACTATTTGTCTACAAGAAAACTCTGGAGTGGCTCTCTTAACTAAAAAACTCTGGCCAGTGATCTACATTGGGAAAGCCATCTCACTTCTGTGTGTAAGAGAAGACATGTGTGTTCAGTGTCCAACTCCTCAGAGCTGCGCAAGCAGATGTGAGTTAAGGGCACGTACTTTAATGTGGTTGATAGTTTTAATCACATCCTGAAAAATGTTAAGTACACATGACATTTTTTGGCTAGCCAGCACAGCATTTCCGTGTGGCTGACACAGTGCATAGACTCACATTCCCTACCTTTGACCGAGGTAGGGAAACCAGAAAGCCGTCCAGTCATGGCAGACACTCCGTTCATGCATATACGGACACAAAATGACTAATTCAGTTTTCCTGATATGTAATCATTCAAAGACTTGAACAGTTCTCTAGCTGGATGTTGGTTGGCAATAAAAGTGCACATAACATATCATCATGCACATCCTCCTGAAAAATACACCATACAGAAACAGATATTGTTGCCTCGTTGTCAGTACTGGTAGACTTGTCATCCCAGATTGTGTACCATGGTGACTCATTAATCCTAACAATTGTGCATCATCATCTTCTGCCATTTCATCAGTTCATCTAGTTATGGTGCTAGCTGAAAGCAGCTGTCTTTTGAACTGCAGCCTCTCCTAAAAGTTCATGACAGATGTCCTTAGCAGCAGGCAGGATCAACTCTTCACCAATAATAAAAGGCTTCTTAGCTTTAGCAATGAAGTTAGCCACTCAGAATGATGCTCTCAGTGCAGACACATTTGATGAAGTGATGGTTTTCAACAATTGCTTCTGTTCATTATGTTTTTGTTTTCTTTTAAAAACTCTGAAGTTGTGTCTTTTAATGAAGGGTGCTTGGTCACTATGTGGCAAAGTAGTTTTGAAGGTTTTGTGGCTTCCTTGGATAACTGGTCACCACACATTGTACAGAGTGGTCTTGGAGAATGTGAATCATCTGTTGCAATGAACTTGTCATTTAAGTAGGACTCTTGGTATTCTCTTTACTTTTTGTTGGCAATCTTAGGGTCTTCTGCTGTCTCATCATTGGGTCTTTAACCCTTTTCAAAGAAGCTCTCTGATGACATTTGATTTTTACTCACTTTGGCTAGGCTTAGCTTGTGGGCTTACCAAAACTGTGACTGAGACAAATGTGCAGTGTGGGAAAGATGCATTGATGGAAGTAAATAAAATAATGGGTGTGCCACATGCAGACTAAAATAAGTGGCGGATTTTGACTTAAAGCCCGCCAACAGGTGCAGCTGTACAACTGAAGTACATCAACTCACTTGCCACTACAAAGCCTGCCACCAGATGCTGCTTGTCACTTGCCACTCACTGATAGGGTTTTGATATGTCTCAGGAAGTGATTGCTTTATTATGGTCTCTGTTCAGTCAGACTTCTTTGCTAATGTTCATCTGTATTTCCAGCTGCTCCCCAGTGCTAGCATCACTACCCCAGATCATCAGGCATTAGATTCTCATAAGGAGCGCGCACCCTAGATCCCTCGCATGCACATTTCACATTAGGGTTGAAGCTCCTGTGAGAATTTAATGCCACTGCTGACCTTACAGGAGGAGGAGCTCAGGTGGTGATGTGAGCCATGGGAAGCTGCTGTAAATACAGTTGATGCTTCCTTTGCTATCCTGCCTCTGCTCATCTCCTGCTGTGTGGCCCACAGCTGGTTGGGGAACCCATCCTTAGAGAAGTTCTTGATTATGGAGCAGTGAAAGTAGACGGTTAGTAAAAAAATATACAGACAAATAGTTAAATAATTATAAATTGTAATAACATGAGGGAAGTGAAATTAGGGACGTTGCTATTTTAGAGAGGATTGTCAAGGAAGGTGTTTCTGAGAATATAATATTAGAGCCAAAAACCAAAGAATGAGAAAGACCCAGCTCTCCAAAGCCAGGAGAAAGGTATTGCAGAGAGACAAAAGGACAAGTTCCTGGTACAGAGGATAGGAACAGCCTGGGGTGTATGAGAAATAGGTGAATGTGATCAGAGAGAAGAGAGTGGAACCAGCAGCATGGAGCCAGGGACCAAGATCAAGAACTCACAGGGTGTTAAGATGCATTATAAAGACTGATGGTCTTACTCTAAGGGCAGTGGAAAACCAGGAGAATTCCATGATTTGATTTACATGTGTAATAGTTTATTTAGGGTGCTAAGTAGAGAACAGGCTGAGGGATAGATCCAGAGTGGAAGACTAGTTACCAAGTCCAACGTTATTGTGCGTCTACCTAATAATTCATGTCCTCGCCCACAAACAACCTTGGCCAATCAATCTTTATAATCTTAAGTTCAATTTAGGCTGTTTTTAAAAAAGAATATTGTTTATTGGTTTGTTTTTGCAGGTCATATGGCCCATCCGTTATTGTGATATTAATATGAATGGAATTGCAAAAACATTTTTTCATGAAGTTTTGTTTTTTAAACTATCAGTGCTATCACTGTTAATACAAAGAGAAAAATAAATTTTCATTTCCCAGAACTGGCATTTCTCTCTACATTGCCTGGCATTTCTCTCTACATTGCCTGGCATGAGTTATAAAAATGACAAATGTTAGCCTTCAAACCAGAAAACAGAGTATCAACTACATTCCACAAAAATTGTAGAAACAGGCACATAAGGCTGAAACATTCTAATCAAGAAGGAGATAATGAGTATTAATTATGACTATAATTAAGCATTATTCTTAATAGTAAGAAGGATACAATGAATAACAAAAAGTCTAGATAACAGGTCATCAAGATTGATGGAAAAATAAGGAAGATACGGGGAATCTTGTCAATACCAATGAAACTGCTTGATGAGAACAACCAATTTTAGCAGTGCTATGCAAAACATAGCTTTTATTACACAGTAGGTGTTAAATACGTATTTATTGAAATAATAACTATATAACTATTGATTTAGGTGAAGAAACAAATTTCTACTAGGAAGTATCTTGTTCCAAATGATCTATGATGTCCCTGTTTTTTAAATGGAGATTGCTTACAGTTTTTTTTTTTTCCTTTTTTTCTAAAAAAGATTTTTTAAATCTGTTTTCGGCGGGGCGCGGTGGCTCACGCCTATAATCCCAGCACTTTGGGAGGCCAAGGGGGGTGGATTACGAGGTCAGGAGATCGAGACCATGGTGAAACCCTGTCTCTACTAAAAATACAAAAAATTAGCTGGGTGCAGTGGCGGGCGCCTGTAGTCCCAGCTACTCGGGAGGCTGAGGCAGGAGAATGGCGTGAACCCGGGAGGCGGAGCTTGCAGTGAGCCGAGATCACTGCGCTCCAGCCTGGGTGACAGAGCCAGACTCCGTCTCAAAAAAAAAAAAAAAAAAAAAAAAAAAAAAATCTATTTTGAAAACAGCTTTGCAAAGGAATCTGTAACTTGTTTCAAAATGTGTTAACACTTTCTAATAGTGTCTGTAGTAAAATAAGTCTAAATAGCTCATATGATCACATTGATTGTAGCATGGCCAATCCAAGCCTCTCAGTTTCAACAGATCAGTTCACATAACTGTTTGACAAAGCAAGAAACAAACAACAACAACAACAAAACCTTTAATGAAGATAACTAAACTAACAATCAGCCTATAGTTACAGGTTTTGCATATCCAGGCACACAGCCATACAAAGAAACGCACTTAGATACCCACGTACATATTAGCACACATAGTCGTAATATGCAGAACTAATCTCTTCCAGAAAGGATGCTACTTTTTATATGGCAGTCCTGAATTGTTGTTGAGCCATGTCTCATAAAATATTTCTAACTCTAAAAGGTTGTAACTTATAGCTGATGCCGTGGTAGTAAGAACAAATGCGTTTCCCAATCATCTTTTAAATTGTATGCCAAGTTCCTTTAACATATAGTCATTGATGCCTTCACCCACTCATAAGTCAAAGAAACCTCAACTCAAAGTGGCAAGGGCTGCAAGGACGTGTATTATTCAAAAAGCAAAAAGCCCAATTTCAGGTAGGCAGGAAGAATAATAAGTTCAAGAGATCACCATGGTAGCTGTAGTTAATAACGATATATCCTATAATATACTTGAAAATTGCCAGAATGTAGATTTTAAGTGTTCTCACTATGCAAGAAAATGATAGATACATGTGGTAAGACATGTGAATCATCTTGATTTAGCCATTCGACAATGTACACATATATCAAAACATCACGTATCAAAACATCACATTGTACACGATGAACATAAACAATTTTTACTTGTCAAATGGAAAAAAAACAGTATAAATCTTGGAGAAATGCAACTCCAGAATAAGTTACTCCATAAATATATACAATGACTATATACTTGTAATAATTAAAAATTAAAAATTTTTTAAAAATAGGAATATATGTGCATCAAATAAGATAATACAGTGTCTCAGTGACATCATTAATGACTCATAGTCATTATGCTCTTCATCACAGTTAGCCTTTTATTATATTAACACCTTCAACATTGAAAGGTGGCTAATGCATGATTCCACGATGTCCGATACAAGCATGACTGCAATGAGAGCCAGAAAAGTGGTACACACCTTGTCTCTATTACGAGGAAAACTTTCTCAGAAGCTCTCTAAAAGGCTCATCTTTATATTTCATTGGCTGCATACCTACCTCAAAATCAATTCCAGGAACAAGAATGAGACCCCCAGTTTGCCTTTTCACCATTAGAAAACATCTTAGACTCATGACACAGCAGGCTTCCCCTGAAATACATAAATTAGCAGAGGACAGGTGGCTGAGCCTGGGCTTGACTCCGAGGAAGACAGGGAGAGTGGGTGTTGAGTTGACAAACTAGAATACTGAGGAATGCTTTGAAAGTTAGCATAGTATGAAATGTTGCAGAGAAAGATTTGATGAAAACAGGATTGTTCAGTCAGCCAAAGGAGAGGAGTTCTAGATTTTACATCTTAATTTGTGCTTCAAATATTCTAGTTAAAAACTGTGTTACTACACTTTACAGAATATTTTGAATCAGAAAAGAGGATAGTATGTAGAACGAAGGGAAATTGCCTCAAACCTTGAATTACCTATTGATACTTTTTACAAAAATGTCTATTCTCCTGTTATAGAGGATAGATAATATGACTAATTTAATTATTCTACCTATGGAGTTATAGGTAATGAGTAAGATTTTTATTTGATAATTAGAGGCAGGAATGGCATTAGAAAAAAAATTTAAATAGTGATTTTGTATTGAGAAAAACCTTGTAGTAATACTAAATTAACATTTCAGTCCCAACATCATTATGCACTTTTTATTTAATCATTTACTTTTCCCTAATGTGTTTTTTAAGGCAGATTTCTGGAAAATTTAATGATATATAACTTAAACTCACTGTAAGTAATAAATGTAGAATGGGACTAATTGTCTTTTCTCAATTTTTAAGATCCTGACTTTAAGGACCTTGGAGCTTTGAAACCATTACCAGGTTGGTAAAATAGATATTTAATACCGTTCAGAAGACTTTGTTTTCTGCTATGAAATACACTTTTGGTTTATTATTCAAGCTCCGTTTTTGTGTGTTTGTTTGGCATTTTGTTATTTAGCGTGTGAGTTTGAGATGGGCGGTTCCGAAGGAATTGTGGAGTCTATACAAATTACGAAGGAAGGCAAAGCTACTGCTAGCGAGGCTGTTGATTGCAAGTGGTACATCCGAGCACCTCCACGGTCCAAGGTCAGTCTTAAGATGAAACCCACACTTGACAGCTGACGTGAGAAGTGTCTATAACAAGCATTGCTTTGAAGCAACTGGACGTGTCTAATACATTTCAGAGTGCAGCCATCATAGGTTATGATTTCATTTTGGTTTCTGAGATGTAACTTGTCTTCTCTTGTCCAATCTAAATTTGATGTCGTAAATAGCAATCTAGAGAATGAGTTGAAGAAATCATTTGATAATCTAGACAAGAGACTTTAAGGTAAGTCGACCTCTCTGAAACATGGATTGAAATGGTATGCAAGAGCCATGGCTCTTAGTATAACTACACTTATGCTTTTATTGTCAATATCTGCAGTTGGTTTATTTTGTAAACTAAAATTCTATCTGTAGAGGTTTTTCTGGGGCCTACAAAATCATGAATATCTGGCATGTAAAATACAAGTGTGGTAAGGGCTGGCAGCAATGGTAACAGGGCCTGGGAGATCCTGTGTCCATTTGAAGGAGACAGGCATGAGTTAGCTGCCCATGAAGCTCTTTGTGATGCTGTTATGAGAAAATGTGGGTCCAGCATTATCAAACCCTCCATTATTTCTCATAACTTGCCAAAAATCTAGATTTTATGTTGATCACCCTGATTTTTGAGGGTTGGCAACACATTATAAAAATTAAAAGTATTATTACATGTATTAAACTAAATTTATTGTGGGCTAGATTTTGACTCAGGACCCCATTTTGGAAACACTTCCATAGAACAACTATGTTGATTCTGATTATGGAAATATTTTCCAAAATGCAGAGGATGAGTCATTTTGTGCCAGCAGGTATCATAGGGCTAAGGTGTTATTTGTTCATTCTCCTGTTTTTGTTTTTATTCCTCAGTTACAAAGTTATAAGAAAAAATATTGACTTACTAGATTTGTAGTCATTTATTTATTGAGGCTGAAACTGTGTGTTATTTAATTAATTGATTTTGTGACTCTGTAAAGTCACAAGCACTCTGCCAGCTACACGAAAAAGCAGGCCAGGCCCTGTTCTCAGGTGCTTCCGTTTAGTTCTTAGACCAATATGTAACAATAATTTAAGCAGTAAGGTTAAATCCTTGGGGTATTTGTAAGATATAACAGAGAGAGAGAAAAGACCCCTTACACCAGATAGGGTAAGTCAATGGTAGAATCGTACAGCTGCCAGGATCTTGGTGAATCTTAATGAGAAGCATTGTGTCAAGTAGACAAGTTGACAAGGCTCTCCAGACAGAGGGAATAGCATCTATCAGGTCATGGAATCATAGGAGAGAAGAGAGTACGCTTTTCCAGGAATAATGTAATTGCACGTGACCAAATGAAGGCGTGGGTTGAGAGGTGGTGTTGATTCCTTAAGCTAAAGTGTTCCTCAGGCCTCTCTAAAGAACTCAGCCTTCATCCGGAGTGCTTCAGCGACATACAGAAAAACAAAGCAGAAAAGTGATACGACCAGGTTTGTATATTTGGAAAATTGTTTTTTCCTGCAAAGAAAGGACAGAGGAGTCAACACTGCAAGCAGGAGACCAAGTGGGAAGCTGTGGCGGTAATCCCAGTGTTGGAAATTAGGCCATGGTGGTCCAATATGAGGGAAATATTAGAGAGAGAGAAGATAGAATTTGGTGACTGGATATTTAGGCTGAGGGGAAAAGAAGAGCCCCCCCACCTTTTATGTTGTTTTTTAATTTTTTGTTTTTGAGACGGAGTCTCATTCTGCCTCCCAGGCTGGAGTGCAGTGGTGCGATCTCGGCTCACTGCAACCTCCACCTCCCACCTCAAGCGATTTTCTTGCTTCGGGAATTACAGATGTGTGCCACCACACCTGGCTAACTTTTTTTGTATTTTTATTAGAGACGGGGTTTCGCCATGTTGGCCAGGCTGGTCTCGAACTCTTGATCTCAGTTGATCTGCCCACCTCGGCCTCCCAAAGTGCTAGGATTATAGGCATGAATCACCACGCCCAGTGAAGAACCTTTTTTGAGGGCACTGATTTTTCTTCACTTGACTTTTTTCTTGAATATGTCTCTAGGGTTTGCATATAAAGTGGAAATGTGGCACCTTTCCCCCAACTTTCAGTTACAGAGATTCAGAGATCATTCTCCAGCTTCCAGCTTTGATGCTAGCATTTCTCTTTGCCTCTGAATAAATCTTGAAGTTAATTGCATTATGAAGAAAGACAGTTATTTTTCTTCTATTTTTTTTAAGTCAAAAGCTGTTGCTCACATGAAACCACAAAAACCCACTACCTGTATTACAAGAGAGCTAGGTTGCAGTTTATTATGCTGTTTTCATAAGATGTGGATTCACATGCAAGGGCTATTTATTTTTCTTAGACTCTATGAATGAAAGATTTTTAAAGACTTTTTGAAAAACAGGATTATATGTGCCCCACCTTACTGTCATAACCAGTACCTTTGTCACTGCAGTCTTAAGGAGAAAGTTTTCATGACAGTGTAAATGCACACCCTCTTCTTCCAGCTGGTAAATAGACTGTCTTTTGTACAATCCCAAAGCGACAATAACCGATGTACCTGTCTGTTACAGAATTTGGCATTCCGTGACCCAAAGGGGAAGCTGCCTGCAGAGCTGGACAAAGATGGCTCTATTGTAACAGGCTTTCTCTGTTCAATTAAAGGTTAGAGGATGGGAAGTGGCTTTGAATACTGTGGAGAAAAGCACGGACTGGAGATTACTGGCTCTGTGGACTTTCTATTTTTGTAGAGCTCCTAGCAGCTTATGAGGATAGACTATCAAAGCTCAAGTTAAACTTGAAATGGCTCGTGGTGAATATTTGAATGACACCTGGTGACTGAACCATATTGCACAAGGAAAGTGCTGAATAGCTTACTTGGCTCTATTAAAATGTATACACATTATTTACTGCTTTTCCAGCTTTTGACAAACAGAAAATATAATACCTGATGTCTCCTTTACTAAAGAATATTAATCTAGATGGTCCCCTTTAATTAGAATGTGATTAATCTAGATTTCATAGAATTTGGAAAACCAGAGGCAGAAAGAACCTTGCTGCTGACTAGATCATTTAAAAGATGAAAAGACTGAGTCAGGATAATGCAATTCAATAGGAGTTAACAAAGGAGTGTAGACATGTGCCTCTCTGAGCAAATACTCTGGGGTCTAATTCAGAATCTGGTCTGGAAAACAGCCACCAGAATGAAATGATGGGAGACCAAATCATGGTAACTATTAATTTCATGAAGGCTGGACCATATTTATCTCCAGATACCCAGTGCCAAGCACAATGTCTGTGACTCAATTAAAACTCACGGAATAAATAAACGGATTATTTCTTAAAATAAAAAAGGACATGGTAGCAATCTTTAAACATCTGAAGGACTGTCACATGAAACAGGAATAAGACTAATCTTCAGGAGTAAGACTTTTAAGTACTGTGATTTATTTGAAAGTTTGAAACTAGAGAAAAAGCTATTAATGTAACCCAGAGAAGCCTTTCATTTTAATAACAGAGATTGAATGAGATTTCACCAGAGGAATCCAAGCAGAGTCTGGCAGAGATTTTGTATAATAGTTAAAAGTCAAGTAATATTTTGGCACAGATAACATGAAAGTCATCTGAAACCAAATTCAATGAATCTATGATAAGTGACTTGCCCAAATATTTGGCTAGTTAGCAACAGAGCTGGAGCAAGGTTAACAACTCCCAATTCCTGTCCTAGTTTGCTCTTACAAAACCACATTCTTTGAGGAAATGATCAAGGTTTTTAAAAATTAATTTTAAAATATTTTTAAAATTTGTTTTTAATTGACAAATAATACTTGTTTATATTTATGGGGTACGGTGTGATGTTTCCATCATGGAATGATTAAATCAAGCTAATTAACAAATCTATCACTTCCCATTCTTATCATTTGCTAGGACGGGATAAGAGACAGAGTCAAAATATGTATAAAATACATAAATGAAGGTAATTTAATGTTTAATGTTTTTGGATAATAAAACTCTAGCTTACACAGTTTACTCATTTCATATTTAAAGTTGACTCAATTTGTTGTTAACTAATTCAAAAATATTTTCAGTCAAAATAAAAATATAAACACTTGACAAATATAGTAAGTCTCTTACACTAAAGTTGTGATAAAGGTATTAAAGTTACTTATCTAATGAACACAAATTTCCAGCCCTAATTGCTGGGATTGTGAATATGATAAATTTGCCTATGTGATTAAAGTTACCAGTCAGGTGACTTTGGGATAATCAAAAGGTAGATTATCCAGGTGAATGTAATCTAATCACTCGAGCCCTTTAAAAGTAGAGCAGATTCTTTAGATGTGAATGAAAAGGGAAGTAAGAGAATCAGTGGATTAAGAAATGTGTTCTAGGAGTGAGGGTGACCCCAGGAAGCAGTCCTCAAGAAAGTAGAGACCTTGGTCCCAGAACTGTGAGAAACTGGATTTTCACCCTCATCTGCCCTCGCCAAAGAATCCAGTACTTCTTACCTACAAAACTATTAATATTAGATAGTACATGGGTGTTATTTAAAGCTGCTAAAATTGTGGTGATTTGTTACGGAGCAATAGAATATTAATGCAATAAACCAAGTGTAGTAACTGTAATTGATTACAAAGATAAGCATCAAGGGTTCTGAAGATTGAGCCTGCTTTTATCTCCAAAAAGTGAGAATAAAATTTGATAAACAAAGTAAAAATTTAAATAGATAGGTAAATACTAAAAAATTTGTACAGTTCAGGTTTTAAAATGGCATTTTTATACTCTCATATTTTCGACAGATACTCAGGTGGACTCTAAATATTTTGGTACTTGTTTATATATGCCAGAAAATTATTTTTTATTGTTATATCAGGAATTGTTGTGCCGTGCACATGCGTGTGTGTGTGTGTGTGTGTGTGTGTGTATGTGCTTGTGTGTTAATATTTTATAAAGCATTAAGATGTTCTGGTTCCTTCTCCAAAAATAAAGGGAACATTGATACCGTCCGAATGGAATATTCTACGTAAGTTTATAAACCTGACATGTCTGGTCAATAATAAAATAGAAAATTCAGAAATCCTGGGCTACATACTTTGTAGAATTTGATTTTATTTATAAAGGTATCTAGTAGTATTGAAACCATGTACAGCGTTTCTCAGACTGCGACAGATTTAATTTTTACTTATTAAGGAGAAAACTGTTCTGGCAAGTCATAAATAATTGTGTCAAATAATGTCTATTTTCTGTATATCATTTTGATATGAGGGGAGGGACCTGGTTGAGCAGTTGGTATTAAATTTTGTTTGTGAATATCATTACTTAGTAAATTGTTAGCTAGATTTATTTGCTTTACATATAAAAAGGGGTTCTGCTTTCTATGTGATTTGAAAAATAGATATTACTAGAAATTATTTATATGTTGTGAAGTTTTCCATGTCTTGGTCAATAAATTATCTTGTCAGCTCCAACTCTTTATGATTGATTAAAAAGAATGCATCAAAATGATTCACTGAGAAGAGATGATAATCTATTTTACTACTGTTATATATTACTCTGTTTATCATTTTCTCTTTTTTTTTCAGTAAGTGACTAAAGAGCTTTCTGTAGTTTGCTACATTAAATAATTCTTTCTGTTAGTATTATTGTGGTACAAGATTTAAGCTAATGAGATAGTCATTCAAATCATAATATATAGAGAGATTTTACATGACATACTCTAGAGTTAGTATGGGAAAGCGTGATCCCTTTTTCTGGATAATTGAATTTGGCTTTTGTATTGACAGCTCTGGACCCAGTAAAGTATATTCTCTTTTTCTATATAATAAAAAATCATTGCCGTCACTAGGTCATAGGTAAACACTACTGAATGCTTCAGACGTGATTACCTGGGATCTAGTGACGGCAATGATTCACTTACTCTCTAATTAGTGTTCTATTTAATAAGAAGGTCCTTTAATAAGAAGATGCTTAGGTAGCAGTGATTGCACTTCATGTACAAATGCAAGACAGTCACCTCATACAGAAAATATAGAACTGTCAAATGAAAAAAATATAGGGCCAATATGCAAATTGACTTTCTAACTATAGCAATATTCTTATATAAAATATTTCTATTTTTAAAGAATTTAAAACTGCCATTTATTTTTGAGGGACACATTTATTTTCTATAAATTTTATTTATAACTTGATAGTCAACATCTTTTCTAGCTCATTAGAAAAAGTGGATAATTTTGCTTTGCTTTCTTATTTATTTGATTACTCCTTTTGTTTTAGATTGTTTTCTTTAAGAATATAACTTTCTTTCTGGGCTGTAAGTTTGAGCATTTAAAAACATTACATAAGGCTGCATAGTGTGATGAGTATCCAAGTGTTAGGCAGATCTGACTTCAGTACCAGTCCGTTACTTAAGTGACATTACTGTGTCACTCTGAGAAAGTTACTTAATTTTTATAAACTTCAGTTCTCTTCATCTTAAATGATTATAACAAGTATCTATTGTTGTTGGGAGATATGAAATAATGCATTAGCAGTGTCTTAAGCTGTCGTCAATATAACACGCAAACTTTCTTTTCTTAACAATAAATTAGTATTTTAAGGTGTGTTTCTACATGCAGTGTTAGAAATTTTAAATAATTGTTGAAACACCTTGAGCCACTGAAACATTTCAACTTGAAAACATCAGGTGGTCTAGTAGTTTTTTTGTATTAGCCAAACAATTGTTTAAATATTTTTCCTCCCGTGGGCTTAGTACTTGGTTTTTATAACTTTGTAAGACTATTGGGAGAGATGCGTCATTTTGTATCACACTTCAAAGGAGTGGAACGCACTCTTTACTTACCCTAATCTGTGTTCTCCTGCTTGTGACAATGTTTACTTCCAATTATAATTGCATCTTTTTTGAGAGCTGGTAAACTTGTTGAGTTTATTGCATAGTATTTTTAGAGTATAAGTACATGTTTGAATTTTTGTTCCACTTAACACGTTTGTATAATACCTAGATTTTAGCTTTTATTTTTACAGTGTTTTCAGTTTGTTTACTTTTAGTCAAAAAAGTAAACAAAAGTAAACAAACTGAAAACACTGTTGTGACCTGATGAAAAGAACCTTAAATCCGGAGTGGGAAATTTTAATGCTTTTTAAGGTTTCCACATTAATTCACTTATGATCCTGGAGCAAGTTATTATTTTTTTCTTCTTTGCTCCAGCTTTTTTTTTTTTTTTTTTTTGAGACGGAGTCTCACTCTGTCGCCCAGGCTGGAGTGCGGTGCAGTGGCACAACTTCCAGCTTTCTAATAAAGGTCGTCTGAAAAAAAAAATCTTTTTTTTTTTCTCATGTTAACATTTAAAAAACAAACGAGTTAATATAAACTTGGAAGTTTAACATTTTTAGATGCATATATACCTTCTTAAACTGGATATTTCTGAAATTCCCTGAATAATTTTATTTATTTATTGTTTGTTTGTTTTGTTTTTTTCTTTCTTTTTATTATTATTATTATTATACTTTAAGTTTTAGGGTACATGAATAATTTTAGAAGTAAAATATTGTGTTGGGAGGAGAAATCACAGATGGACTGCATGAGTAATATCTGAGTTTTAGATAAAATAAAACAAAGCAATAACCTGGGCATACAGAAAATGAAGGCCTCATTGGGGCATATGTCTCTCATAAGGCTGTAGCAATGGCAGGTAATTTAAATAAGCATCAAAGTATTTGGAAATTTTAGAATGGCTTCCAACTTCAATGCTACAAATTGCTCATATATGAAAATCGTCCTACCTTGCAAAGCATACTACAACTCGGTGCTTTCCACTGTTGTTCAGTTTGATTCATTTGTCCACATTTCTCTGATTTTGTTCTTTCTCATCAAATTGTGTCTGGATTTCCTCATTTAAAACTTCACATTCTATTTTCAGCATCTTACAAGTCTGCAACATTTTGTCTTGTCCTTTTATGTCATAATTTAGATCTATATTATACCTTGTTTTGAGAATTACTGCATATAATTTCCACCGTATATAATAAGACTATTCTATGTAATTATCATTATTTATAATACTTAAATGTCTGTCATATAGGTGCATGATAAATATGAACGCTGAACAAAGGAATTCAATAAAGAAAATGAAACTTCCAGTTAATTAATCATTCACAAACATTTCTGGAGTGTTTACTATGTGTAAAATATGTATTAATGCTTAGAATACAAAAATATGAACCACTGATTCAGCTTTTTGAGAACACAAGTTTATTAGAAGGGACATAAAACCTATAACTATGGCTTTAAATATGTTCAAAATCACATGGAGGCTATAGAGATTAAGTCTGCTGCGATCGGGGAGTGGGAGCAGTGAAAACCTTTCATTGACGTGCAACCGTTGAACTATCTTGACAAATCAGGAAGAGGTTCCTAGACAGAAGATGGAGAATGACTACTTCATGTGAAGCTAATGTCATGTTCATAAAGGGTGGCTTTTTTGAAAATATTTATAATGTTGGGAGATAAGAAGGATGTAAATTTGCTAGTTGATGTCTTTAGACTTTTTAAAAATTATACACCAGTTACAAATTTTAGCTATACCTAATGTTAAATGACGAGTTAATGGGTGCAGCACACCAACATGGCACATGTATACATATGTAACAAACCTGCACATCATGCACATGTACCCTAAAACTTAAAGTATAATTAAAAAAAGACTGTGATTATTAGATTTGTTTCTTAGAAACATAACTTTGGCTAGAGTAAACTAGTTTTTATTAGAGTAAACTTTGGGGCTGTAAGGAGAATCTGTACCTTGCAACCATCCATGCTGGTCAGGAGAGTGTTGAAATATTATAGAAATGTGAATGGACATGGAAAACAACTAGTTTGAAGGTGAAATTGACAGGAACTGGTGCCCTGTTGAGTAAGAACATGGAGGACAAGAGATACATTTTCACTAATTTAAATAGTGAAATTATAATATTTAGGACAGACATACTGGATCTGGAAGAAATTATATCAGTTTCAGATTTTATGAAATAAGAAAAAATACATACAGAATGATGAAAGAGATGAATGTTTGCTTGAATGCCTTGTCTTTAGTTTATATCCATGTTAAATTAAGAGAAATGCATTTAAGAGGAAATAGCATATAGGCATTCATATTAAAATAAAATGTAAAATATTCAGGAGATATCTGTATGAAAGATGTGTCTTTATTAGGAAACCATTCTAGGTATCCCTCTCACAGTGCATGGGTCTTTTGGCTTTATATAATTTCCACTCTTTGACATTCTATCTTATTGTCATGGTTTAATTGACATACATTTTCAGCACTGGCCCTCATTCTTTTGTTCACCGTGATATCCACAATGCCTTGAACAGTGTCTGCAACAATCACAGGCCAAGCTGTGGATGCCACTGAATCGATGGATGCATGAACAGATTATTTCTTCATAGACTTGTATTTGGTTGAATGAATTCCTTGTGATTTCAAATGCACATTAGCCAAGAGTCAAATAATGTCTGTTGATGGAAAAGCGGTACACCTAAGGCAGCATAATGTCTGTTGATGGAAAAGCGGCACACCTAAGGCAGCATAATGTTGTGAAAGAATTACGGACTAGGAAGTGAGGATGCTCACATCCAATTTTCAGTTTATACCATCTGAGTCTGAGCTTCTTCATCTGAATATGACAATAAAATGGGCCACTTTATAGAGCTGTCAGAAGTGTTACAAAATAACATATAAAGCAAGTTGCACGGTACATTTTACTCATAATTTTTATTTATGTAGCTTAGCTAAATGGCTTGTCTATATATGGCATGAATGGTCAGACACTAGCTTGGCCTTTTTATAAAAAATTATACTTTGACTCAAAAATGAAGCAGTGTATTTATGTTAAATAATTTAAACAAATCAGAGACTGTCTTTCAGTATCATTTTTGTTTTTCTTTGGTATTAATAAAAATCACATATTTTTGTACATTTTTGGAAGTAAAAGGAAGCCATGGAACTGAAACAAGAATGTATCAGGAATACTTAAAATACATTTTGCTAATCGAAGTAAAACAGTGTGTAGGTATGCAAAACTAGTAACTGATTTCCAGTAAGTTATGAGAAGACACAAAGCGAATTTGGGTAAAAATACTCAGCTCTAGAAAATGGTGCATTTAAGTAAAGAAAGGATAATAGCATTTGAAAAAAAATATTAAACACAGTTTGTTCTTATCGTACATCTTCTTTCTATCCATAAGGGAAAATAATAAGATTGATTGCAATCAAGATTGTCTTGTGAGACTGAAAAAGAGAAAAGGAGTTCTGGTACTTACTGATGTACATTCATATTTTGATTTGTGGAAATTATTTCATTTTTGTTTTATAGATTTACTTACGATTCTTGGACTATGAGATGCAGAATTCAAATGAATGCAAGAGGAATTTTGTGGCTGTGTATGATGGAAGCAGTTCCGTGGAGGATTTGAAAGCTAAGTTCTGTAGCACTGTGGCTAATGATGTGATGCTACGCACGGGTCTTGGGGTGATCCGCATGTGGGCAGATGAGGGCAGTCGAAACAGCCGATTTCAGATGCTCTTCACATCCTTTCAAGAACGTAAGATTCTCTGCACTTGACTTGTTTTTCCTTCATATATGCCATATGATGCCAGTTTCATAAGCTGTTAATGGTGTTTTCTTCACACAGTGAGCACAGCAGGCTATTCTCTAATACATTGTGTAAACCACCAAGGTCCTCTTTTTTTCATTTTGATCCATGACAGGAAAGAGTTACATATTATATTTTGCTTTCTTATTTCAACATACGCACCATAGCCTCTCTTAAGACAGTTCACACTATTCAACTGGGAAATGATGAATTTCATTTGTCTTTGGTTTAGCTCTTAGGAAGCCTATGGAACTGATGCAGCAGCTTCTGATGAAGTTTGGGTTTAAATCTTTAAAAACCTGCGTAAAAATGTTTGGTAGGTTCTTTTTAGTAAGCTTCTTTTGCAGTCCCATTTATTTCAAATAGGTTTGTGACCTCAGAGTTCCAATTAAAGTAGGTAAGGAGAGAGAATTGCTTGGGTAGATAGTAAATGGGAAAAGTTTCAGAAAATATTTAAAACAGCACAATGGGTGATATCCAGAGTCAAGGGCAAATCACAGAAACTTTAGAAAGTTATGTTCTAATAAATAATGAGTCATACTAATAGATATATTCTGAATATTTGTTAGAAACCCTGAATATTTCATGTGTTACAAATTTATGCAAGTGAAAAAGGATTCTGAGAAATTTAACTTTAAGAAATAAGTACCTTGTGACATGAACAGATGCTTTGAAAAGAAGAACAGACACTTCATGTGGCCAGCAAGCATATATAGATGTTCAGCATCACTAATTATTAGAGAAATCCAAGTCAAAACCACAGTGAGATACCATCTCACACCAGTCAGAACAGCTGTTATTTCATTTATTTATTTGTTATTATTATTTTTTGAGACGGAGTTTTGCTCTTGTTGCCCAGGCTGGAGTGCGATGGTGCGATCTCGGCTTACAGCAACCTTCGCCTCCCGGGTTCAAGCGATTCTCCTGCCTCAGCCTCCTGAGTAGCTGGGATTACAGGCATGCACCACCATGCACAGCTAATTTTGTATTATTAGTAGAGATGGGGTTTCTCCATGTTGGTCAAGCTGGTCTCAAACTCCTGACCTCAGGTGATCCGCCAGCCTCGGCCTCCCAAAGTGCTGGGATTAGAGGCGTGAGCCACTGTGCCTGGCCTCAGAATAGCTGTTATTAAAAGTCAAACAATAACAGATGCTGGTGATGTGGTGGAAAAAAAGAGAACACTTACGCACTGCTGGTGGGAATGTAAACTAGTTCAGCCACTGTGGAAAGCAGTTTGGCAATTTCTCAAAGAACTTAAAACAGGTCCACCATTTGACCCAACAATCCCAATACTGAGTATAAATCATTCTGTCATAAAGACACATGCATGTGTGTGTTCATCACAGCACTGTCCCCAATGTGTTCCCATAGCAAAGGCATGGAATCAAATGAGATGCCTTTCCATGCTAGACTGCATAAAGAAAATCTGGTACCTATATATTGTGGAATACAATGTAGCCATAAAAAAGAATGATACCATGTACTTTGCAGTAACATGGATGGAGCTGGAGGCCATTATCCTTAGAAGTCTAATACAGTAACAGAAAATCAAATACCGCATGTTCTCACCTGTAAGTGAGAGCTAAACACTGAGTCCATATGGACAGAAAGAAGGGAACAACAGACTCCAGAACCTACTTTAGGGTGGAGGTTGGGAAAAGGGTGAGGATCATAGTACCCCTATTGAGTGCCATGCTTATTGTATGGGTGATGAAATAATTTGTACACCAAACTCCCGTGACACACATTTTACCTACATAGTAAACCTGCACATGTACACCTGACTCTGAAACAAAAGTTAAAAACAACTTTAAATGAAAAGAAATAAGCACCTTGTATTTCAAAACTATGTATTTTTATATTCTTAGAAAAGACAATACAATATTTTTGAAATTTCAATGATTTCTCTTATTGTCAGCAGCAGAGCAACCAATACTGTTTTAAATTCATAAATGTTAAGTGTGTTAGACAGTTATTTTGTATAATGAATAAATCGTTTGGGCTTTAAATTCCCTTTTAATTACCCAGCTGGGGAATTTTATGACACCAGAAATACTGAATGTCACTCAGTCTTTCTAAGTCTTGACACCATCATCTAGTGTGTCAAACATCTCTCCCAGCTTTATGTCGGATTAAAACAGTATGCTGTTATGTATTTGTTTCAGTAGTTGATTAAAATGTTAGAGGTAGTGCATTTTTATCTCAGCAAAATACTTGAGGAAAATTTTTTCATTTTATTGACAAGCATATGAGATTCAGGCTACAAGACAACACCCTTGGTGGCTCACTGCTGATTGATCTACCAAATTCAATGAATCATTCCTTCAGTGAGGGAATTTCAGGGTTCTATATTTATTCAGTATTCTTATATGTCTTCGGGAATAACATACCGAGAACTCGTATTTAATTTAAATGATAAAAATTTGGAAGGGCAAGCTAATATATTAAATGATACAGTCCAGATTTTAATAAATAACAAAAATCTGTAATTTTTAATCGAAAGTATACCATAAAATATAATAGAGATATATGATAAAAGCATTATATTTCAAAAATCAATAACATAGAGGAACCCTGATGCCTAGGACGGTCATGTGGTCTTATTTCATTCAAACTCAATGTGAGTCAATACTTTGATTATGACTGATAAAAATAATCTTAAACAATATTAGCATATATTAAAGTTAGTGGAGTAACAATGCAAAAAAAGATTTTAGTCTTGTAGGAAGCTGCACCAATCAAAATGCAAAAGGCACAGTCTGTTCTTTCCTGACTCTTATTAGTGAGGAGAGTAATCACCTAGAAGAGGCTGACAAAGATGTAATGCCAAATAAGAAGAAATGTTTACTTTAGAATTTATTGTTGTTGTTCAAAATGTGATAACTACCTCACACCTATGTCTCATGGGTCTCAAAGGTAAGATTTATGTTTGAAAGTTATAGGGAAACTTTTGAGCACAATTTAGGGGGAAAAATGTTTATCTTGTGAGTTGTGATATTCAAAATTTGAAAGAATGCCTATGAAGGATATGAAATATGGATAGATGGGTGATTGGATCTGAAAATGGATTATTATCTGGCATGAACGGTATAGAGGAATCATCTGTGTAGGTGAGGTGAAAAGACTGGCTAACATCAAAGATCCCTTTCAACTCTGAAAATAGATTAAGTTCTATGAGTCTTTAAAAATCTGCATAGATAAGAAATGGTGAACTGTATATATGTTGCATATATTATTATAAATATGTCTATTTGAGACTATAAAAAATAGAGTTTCAAGGCATGTGATTAAATTATCTCTGGAAGTCATTGAAGTGGGTTGACTTTTCAATGAGTAATCCAAAAGACACAGGGTGTTCTTCCTACAGAGGCACCCATCCCAATATGTTCTTTCACAGTGGACAAATAATCACTCTCTTCAAATGATGAGTTTTAACAACAGCATTCTCTGTGATCATCTCATAAATTTACAGTAAGTTTCCACTGAAACAGGTTTATCCTTTATGTCATGATACCATCTATGTTGGTCTGAATGGTTCTGGGGCACCCCTTCAAAAATTCCTATGTTCCAAATCCAGTTGCCAAGGTGAGGGGATAAGGAGGTGAGGCATTTGAGAGGTGATTAGCTCATAAGTACAGCTCTCATCATAGGGGTTAGTCCTCTAATGATAAAGAGGGCCCAGAGAGCAGCCTTGCCCTTTCCACCAGGTGAGAACACAGCTAGAAAGTTTCATCCATGAACCAGCAGATGGGAACAGACACCAAATCTGCCAGCACCTTGATCTTAGACTTCCTAACATCCAGAACCGTTAGAAACAAAATCCTGTTTTTTATAAGCCACCTAATTTATTGTAGTTTGCTGTAGTAACCCAAACAGACTCAGACATTGCCTGTGTATATTTGTCATGTTTTACTTTTTATTGCGTTGGCTAAAATGGTGCAGGATTCTACCATTATTTATACCTAAGATCAAAGTCATCCTATGATGACATACATGGGTCTCGACTGTCTTTATTCATTGAAGTGAAAGTATTACACATAAGAGATGAAAACTTCAAAACAATAGAAAGTGGGCTTCAATCAGTGCTACTACTTGGAAATGGGTGGGTAGGGATCATTCTAAGGGTACTTAAGAGGAAGCAAAGATACTTTGTTTAGGGAGTTTCAAGTTCCTCGATGGTATTGCTTTATTCAATATTAGTGGCTGAGAGAGAATTTTGGCTTACATTTTTGTTGTGGCTGATGATTTTGGTTCTTCTAGAGGGTGATAGTTATACAACCTATTCATATATTTTTTATATATGGCTAATATATACAATTACATTAATATATATTAGTGTATATATAATCTAATATATAATTATACATTTAATATGTAACTATATGTCTAATATATAATTATATACATCCAATATATGCCTTATATATGTATATATAGTTATATGTATTGTCTAACATTTACTCCATTCATACACCCATGAAGTAAAAGTTGGAGATACAAAATCAGTGATCAACTTTCGTCTTATTCAAGTAATAAGAAAGTACCTGAATATTTTTCCTGGTGCCTACACATTTATGAAATAGTATTCCCAGTTCAGTGGTGAAGTGCTTACAGTGTACTGGTGCTTGAATGTTATGTCCTTTCAAAACTAAGAAGTTGGAATTTTTAATGCTGTTTACAAGCCGTCTAGTCTATGGTATTTTGTTCTAGCAGCCCAAGTGGACATACATAGAAAATTTCTGCTGATATGTGGGGATGTTGCTATAACAAATACCTCAAAATAGGTGGCAATGGCTTTGGAATTGGGTAATGAGTAGAGGCTGGAGGAGTTTTGAGGTGCTAGAAAACATTTACGTTGCCATAAACAGACCATTAAGGCTGATCCTGGTCTGGGCTCAGTAGGGGAGGAGGAGAATCTTGTTAGATAATTCCTAAGTTATTCTGAACAGAATGCTTATAGAAATATAAATAGTAAGGTCGTTTTGATGAACTTTCAAATGGAAATGAGGAATATGTTTTTAGACAATGGAGGAAAGGTCATCCTTGTTATAAATTGGCAAAGAATATGGCAGAATTGTGTTTATGCTCTCGTGTTTTGTGGAAGGTATTGCTTGTGAAGGATGAAATTGGATATTTTGCTGAGAAAATGTCTAGGCAAAGTGTTGAAAGAACGTTTGGCTCCTGACTGCCTGTCATAAAATCCAAGAAGAAAGAAAAGATTTAGATATGGAATTATTAATCAAAATGGAAGCAGAAATTAAATATTTGGAAAATTCTCAGCCTATTCATATTGTAAAGAATGAGAAAACATGCTTACAAGAAAACACCAAAGGTGTGGCCAAGCAGGCGTCTGATAAGTGTGGATTGGCCAACTCGGTGGAAATCAGGACCTATTGCTGAAGTCAGTGGAAGGATGACACTGAAGGTATGTCAGAGATTACTGCGCCTGCCTCTCGTCTCAGCCCCAGAGGGCCAGTGTCTAGGGGGACAGAATGAGTTGAAGGAGAAAAACCACTGTCCACTACTACCTCGTATCTCAAACTGTTATCCCGGCACTTTCTGGCAGCAGTCTTCCTCACTGCACCAAGTGGAGCGTGCACATTTTGATCAGCAAAGTTGTGGGGGCATGGCTGCCTTCACCTAGATTTCAAAGGGTACTTGGAACCCAGATAGAGAATCTTTGCAACAGAGCACACTGCAGAGAGCCCCCACTAACAATGGCAATCAGAATCAAGGGGTGGGGCCACCCCAGGTCAAGACCTTTAGAGACAAGGATATGTGACTTCAACCTATGAAGGCTGTGGCTGTTCCCAGAAAAGCAGTTGGGTAGACCTCTACCCCAGTGTGTTTAAAGGATAGAACACTAAGATAAAATTCTTTTTTTTTTTTATTTACTTTTTTTGAGATGGAGTCTTGCTCTGTTGCCCAGGCTGGAGTGCAGTGGCGCAATCTCAGCTCACTGCAAGCTCTGCCTCCTGGGTTCAAGCCATTCTCCTGCCTCAGCCTCTGAAGTAGGTGGGACTACAGGCGCCCACCACCAAGCCCGGCTAATTTTTTTGTATTTTTTTTTTTATTTTTTAGTGGAGACGGGGTTTCAACGTATTAGCCAGGATGGTCTCGGTCTCCTGACCTTGTGATCCATCCCCGTTGGCCTCCCAAAGTGCTGAGATTACAGGCATGAGCCACCGTGTCCGGCCGTGTTTTTCTTTTTTTTTTTTTTTTTTAGATGGAGTTTCGCTCTTCTTGCCCAGGCTAGAGTGCAATGGTGCAATCTCAGCTCCCTGCAACCTCCCCCTGCGGGGTTCAAGCAATTCTCCTGCCTTAGCCTCCCAAGTAGCTGAGATTTCAGGCATGCACCACTACACCAGGCTAATTTTTTTGTATTTAGTAGAGACTGGGTTTCACCATGTTGGTCAGGCTGGTTGCGAACTCCGGACCTCAGGTGATCCACATGCCTCAGCCTCCCAATGTGCTGGGATTACAGGCAGGAGCCACTGTGCCCGGCCAAGAAAATGATTCTTGAGCCTCAAGGTTTTGGGTTTGCTGGGGACCTGCTGCTTCTTTCTTATGTCTCCCTGTTGGACTTGGCATTACTGTCCTATGCCTGTCCCATCCTTTATTTTGTAAGGTTCATAACATTTTCATTCATAGATTTACAGCTTAAGAATGATTTGCCTCAGAATGCGTATGGCGCCTCACTCGTATCTGTTTTAGATGAGATTTTGGACTTAGAGTTTTAAATTGATACTGAAACAAGGTAAGACTTTTAGGGCTATTGGGATAAAATGAATATATTTTGCATGTGAGAAGGTCAAGGATTTGGGGGAAGAAGTTAGGGTTAGGGTTAGTCTGAAAGGTTATGTCACCTCAAAATATATATGGTGAGATCTGCACCTACCCAAGGTGATGATATCAGGAGTTTAGACCTTTGTGAAGTGATTGCATTATGGAGCAGAGCCCTCATAAGTGAGGTTAGTGCCCTTATGAAAGAGGCCCGAGAGAAACCCTTCACCTCTTCACCTCTTCTGCCATGTGAGAGTCCAAGATAGTTGTCCATGAAGAAGCAAACCCTCACCAGACTTCACATCTGATGGTGCCTTAATCATGAACTTCCCAGTCTCCAAAACAGTGAGAAGTAAGTTTCTGTTGGTCATAAGCTGCTCCCTTTATGGCATTTTTAGAGCAGCGCAAATGGACTAAGAGCATGCTATGGTTTGGTTTCTTTGTCTCCACCAAAACTGCTTTTGAAATTAGATCCCCAGTGTGGTGGTATTGAGAGGGGTAGCCTTGTGGGATGTATTTAGGTGATGGGGACAAATACCTAACAGCTTGATGTTGTTCTGGTAACGAGTGAGTTCTCACTCTCAAAAGACTGAATTTATCTGCTCAGGAATGGATTAGTTTCTACGATATGGGTTATGATAGAGCCAGGACGTCCCTCAGGTTTTTTAGCTCCTGTTTGCACATGGCCACTTCCCCTTGGAAACTCTCCACTGTGTTGCAACAAAGCATGAAATCCCTCACCCAAAGCCAGGGCCATGCCCTTGAACTTCTCAGCCTGTAGAACTCTGAGCTAAATACGTCTTTTTTTTATTTTTCATTTTTTTGGAAAATAAACTACCCCAGTATGCCTTTATAGCAACAGAAATTGAAACAAGACAGAGCATATTTGATAATAATATCCTAATATCTCTAAAAATTGCTTGCGATAGGACCATAGGATATTTTTAGGGGTTAGAAGACAATTTAGAGAGCATTTATTTCAATTTTTCACATTTTCTGAATTCAAACAGAAAAAAAGGGTTCATTGAAGTTAATTGACTTTCCCCATACATACTTAACCCCATGCTTAATGATTTGTTAACAGAACTGAGGCAAGAATTAAAGACCTGACTCCTAATCCATGATTTCTCTTGTATCTTTGCTACTTTTGAGACACTTCTGAGACAGAACTCGAATGTTCTAAAGAGGATGATGATGATAATGATTATGAAAATAGATAACAGTTATTCTCATATGTCAGCATTGTTTTAAGTGATTACAGACTGAATTTTGATTCTTCCGTCCTAACCACTGCATTTTATGCCTGCATACTGTGCTTTCACACCATAATCACACAGCATGCCACGTTCACATGGCTCTCAAGTGTTAGACAAAAGTACACTATAACGAGAGGTTTCTATTCTGAAACATGCTAATTTGGGGACTATATGAATGCATTTTTAGCCATCATATTTTTACATTTGTATCTGAATAAATTATAGGAAAAGGAAATAATGAGTGTATGAAGGAGGTATGAAGTTCTTACTAAAAAATTCAGCAGATGTTTAACTCGCAAGTGCACATTAGAAGCATTTTATAAAGCTTGTGTTAAATGCCAATATTTCTAACAAAATTTATCTAATACCAGTAAAGGGGAGAGCATAAGGGGCACTGAAAAGGGTAAGTATTTACTTGCAACTAGGCTTGAGAAGCACCACCTTTGCAGCTTGCTCCCATAGGTATAATACTGCTGCATCGACCGACTTTGCTAACTCTTCACCTCTGCCTCTTTCAGTTTTGTCAAAGATTGCTGCCCTGATTTATGGCATCACAAGGCTGTTGGCTGCCCAGCTAAACTTTATTTTTTTGCTTCAGAAAAATCATATACAGACTTCATCCTATGAAGCAATTTTGAAACCCAGGGACAAGACAAAAAAAAAAATCAATATTATCACCTAAAGAGAACTCTCTTCTTGACTAGATGGTAGCCTTAGTAATAAGCTAAATGGCACTTTGCACTTTGCACTTGAATCACACAAAACGTTTAGTCTACAATTTACCCAGTGGAGAAGAGCACATGTATGAGTAATCCAAAAAAGAAGACAAAACATTTAAGTATTATCTTTAGCATATATTCTTTAAGAAAGAGTATTTGTTTAACATTTAAATGTATTTTGAGGCTAACGGTAAAAACAATTAATTAATCAGTAATTAATTTAGTTTCATAGATGAAGAAGTCACAAATACCAAGAAACATATTTGCAGACAAAGAATTCATCCAATTTGAGATATGCCATACATTGGATAATTCTTACATCGATTATTAAAAGTGTGCTGTATTTTACTTTATGGAATCAATTTAAGATTTCTTATATTATTACAGCTTTACACTTTGGCATCTTTTTTGAAAATTCATTGACCCTAAAGAATTACTAATTTTAAAGGAATGATTATATTTAGAATAATTTTAATTTTGAATACACTTATAGATAATTCATAACCAATTATGATAGGACTGTGTATTTGAATAACTGCCCAATATGAAAAAATAGAAACCTTAGTGGAATATGCCCATTCAGATAAATCACCTGCTAAGTTTTCTGAGCCAATCTTATTCTGTGTTTAGAATATGAACTGGCAGTAACTGGAATGGATGAATGAGTAATAACTAGTTTTGACTTCTGAAGTTCTGCATTTAGCTGCTCTTCTGCTCTTTTTTACAACTTTTGCACCATAAAATATGAATCACTTAATATTTGATTGATGAATAGCTTATTTCTGTTAAAAACAGACATATAAAATAGAAGAGAGGGAAAAACAAATTGTCCACATTATGGTTGTATGGAAGTTATTTACAATAATTTGCTAAAATGAGATAATGCATTTAGTTTTATGTTAACTCGTGACAAAAGACTATCAAGTCTAACCTATAGATTTATTTATAATAAAGAGATATACATACAGTAACATTTAAGTTCCAAGAACTGAGTTGAAATATTCTGTGGAAGGCAGATTGAGATGAACCAAGACATTCTCACCTGTATTAGTTTGTTCTCACACTGCTATGAAGAAATACCCAAGACTGGGTAATTTATAAAGAAAAGAGCTACACATAGCTGGAGAGGCCTCAGAAAACTTAACAATCATGGCAGAAGGCACCTCTTCACAGGGCGGCAGGAGAGAGAATGCATGCCAGTAGAGTAAATATGAGATGCCTATAAAACCATCAGATCTCCTGAGAACTCACTATCATGAGAACAGTATGGGGGAAACTGACCCCATGATTCATTCACCTCCAGCTGTTCCTGCCCTTGACACCTGGGGATTATTACAATTCAAAGTGGGATTTGGGTAGGGACACAGAGTCATACAATATCACAACTCTTGGTGTATAACACTTATATAATCCCCTCCTCTTGAGACAGTCAGAACGTGTGAATAGCCTGGGATATCATTTGGTTATTAACTTACATTCTTTCTCTGTGAAGAGTTATTTTGCAGATGTATATAAAGGCTATTAAAGCTTGATTGACTTTGATTTAATCAAAAGAAGGGAGATTATCTTAGGTGGCCCTGACCTAATCAGGTGAGCTCTCTAAAATTGAAGAACTTGAGAGAAAAATGCCCAAGCTTCCTTGGACAGGGGCTTGGTAGAAATCTGGATTTGGAGAACTACAGACGATGACTCAGATGCTAGTGAGGAGGAATATGTTATTAGGAACTGGGAGAGGGGGAATCCCTGTTTTGTAGTAGCAGAAAGTCTAGCACAATTGTGTTCTGCAGGTATGTGGCAAAGAGAATTAGTAACTTACTAATATAGGCTAAATATAGGCTATGTAGCTAAGTACATTACTGAGCTAAATGTTATAGGTGTAGGCTAATTTCCTCAGCAGAAATACTGTGAACTTGGACAGGAAGAGAGAGCGAGAGTACCAGAAATACAGGAATGCCAGAATTCTAACAGCATGATCAATCTGATGAAGCTGATATATATATATATATATATATATATATATATATATATGTGTGTGTGTGTGTGTATATATATATATGTGTGTATATATATGTGTGTATATATATGTGTATATATGTGTATATATATGTGTATATATATGTATATATATGTGTATATATATGTATATATATATAGAGAGAGAGAGAGAGAAAGAGAGAGAGAGATCTATATAGAGAGAGATCTATATATCTGTATATATAGGGAGAGAGAGAGAGAGAGATGTGTGTGTGTATATGATACACACACGTGTATATCACATATATATGCCACCTTCCATGAGAAAGAAAGGCTGTCTCAGAGAACAGAACCAAGGGCGACAGAGTAATCAAGAAAAATTTGACTTTACCCTGATGGACTTCAGAATTATTATGAATTCATTACTCCTATTTATTCTCCATTCTTCCTTTGTTGTACTAGAATCCTATGCCTCTCCCATCACTGTGTTGGGAATGTTGGAGCCAGACAGCTTGTCTCTAATTTCAAGAACCCATACACGGAGAGAAACTGTACCCCCAGGATCTGCACCAGATTTAGATGATTCAAACAAGGAGACTCTGGACTTTAAACCGATGAGATTTAGATGAGATTTGAACTTTATGTCATAGGGTCATGGGGGTATACTCTTGGGATCTTTATAATCACAGTCCCTAATCAGTTCATTTTGAGTTAACTGAAAAGGAAACTATCCTAGTGAGTCTGACCTAGCTAAATAAAGATCTAATAGTTAGAGATGAAAGAAATCTGAGTTTTTAACTGTAGTGAACACTCCACCTGGCCGTAAAGAAGTAGCCTGCCATATTATACAGAGAACTACGTGGCGGGAAATTTTGAGCAATCTTTGGAAGCTGAGAATGTCCTCAGGTTGCCAGTCAGCAAGAAAGTGGGGACCTTAGTTCTACTATTCCAGCATACTGAAACATTCCAACACCTGAACAAACTTGGAAGAGGCCTCCACATTTTTCATGAGAACCCAATCCAGACAGACTTCTTGATTTTAGCCTTCAGAGACCCTAAGGAAAGAACCCAATTGAGCCCTGCCTGGACTTCTGACATACAGAACTGTGACATCACAAAAAGGCATTGTTTTAAGCTGGTGGGTAAATTTGTGATAATTTGTGACTCATCAATAGAAGATAATACATAGTATTCCTATTGCAATGATGTGGGTTTTTTTAATGTAATGGATGATCCAAATATCAGTTTTAACCTATTACTTAAAAACATTTTTAATATATTGCTATTTATTAATATAGTACTAGTCCTATTTTTGGTAGTTCAAGAGATGGAGCAAGATATACTGTAATTGCAGGAAACAATCACTCCAGCATCAGATTGACACTAAAAGTTGAGATTCCACTAACCTAATCATTAATAACTTTTCATTTTGTTACATATTTATATTCCTCCTTTCATTCTTTTATTCCTTCATTAAACTTTCCGGCATGGATGGCTCAAAGATGAATATGATGGTTGCTTCTCTGAAGGCACCGCACTTCCACACTAACTCAGATTCAACTCAAGTGTGTGACTCACTTCAGATGTTCATTTATAACTGGTATTCTGTGCCACACTCCCACCACATACTCCCTCATTTATTTTAGTAAATTACCCACAGAAGGTTGTACTCTAAGAAGCCTAATTCTCTTTGTGTGTAGTTTTTCTCTGTAGCGTTTGTTTATGTTAGCTGGATATTTGCTCTACTGACACAGTGATTGATTTTATTTCACTCTTCAGTTTTATTATCTTTTCCTGTCTAGAACAAGTTATAGCCTGCCATCTGCCTTTTGTTCACACAATTTTCATTCTGTCTTGGATAATGCAAATTCTTAATTTTGTAATAACTAAGTAAAATTGTCATATAATCTCAGTAACTAAATTTAATGGATCCTAAGGGAAAAAGTTATAGATTATAACTCAGTAACACTCTGAGATTAAACAAAATATCTTCAAAATAATCAACTTACTTTAATCCTTTTTAACTTCTTTCAGATTTAAATGGGATGACTTTAAATAACTTTGTTAGTTATGGAAAAATAAATTAACACATTTTCCAATTTAGAGTTATTTTAAAGAATCAAAGAGAAGAGGGAGTCAAAAATGTAAATCCTCTCTCTTAATATTTCACAACACTGTTTAGTTTTTCCTCTAGAATAAGCAAGGCCAAACACAATTTACAAGTTTGGTGTAAATACTAAGCTCAAAAGACATTTTATTCACTATATATTTCACCACGAAAAGAAAATGTTATGTACTGGAGAAAGCAGTGTTACCAACCATAACTTAGGCCAAAGTGTAAATTGAAGTCTTACTATAAATCTTAATGCCACCACCTTGTGAATTGACGTGATTGATGTGTCTTAAAAGGATTAAGACCACTTTACTAATATAGGAAATATTTATTTATGTGTGTCATATAGTAGCATAAATACCAGGTGGTACAGATTTAAATATAAACAATACACAATGTATGCTGAGAAAATTGCTGAATGTGTGTCATATATTGTCAGGTCTTCCTAAAATATACATAAAGCACACTATTGATAAGAAAAAAATCACCATATTCAAATATACATACATTTCAAATAGTTATTAATACAGAAACATCATAGTCAACATAAATATGGAAAAGTTGACCTGGAGAATAATTGGTAAGATAACAGCAGGCAATAAGTACATATTTGTATCTTATAAAAAATAATGATTATATTCAAAACTAAGAAAAAGATAAGCATTCTAATAGAAAATGTGGCCAAAATGTGTATAATTAATTCATAAGAGAAGCATAAATGTCCTGTAAGCATAAGAAGCAAACATGTAAACATATTAGTAAACAAATACATAAATTTATAATTTAATGAGACATCATTTTCATCTTTCAAAAATGTTAAAAATATGAAATAATGTTGGAGATGGAATCTTGAAATAAAAGCATATGCACTGCTTATAGGAAACAAAATGTTTCCTGAAGGACAATTTAGCAGTATATATCAAGATTCCAAAATAAGGAACAAAGATAGAATATCACCTTTAAATCAGAAATACTAACCTCTAGGAATATATACTGCTGATGAGTCCATATTTATAAGCATGGAAAAATGCTTAAGTAGATTGGTTAAATGGTTCTGGGAATGTGCATATGCTCTTTATTAAGATGATGTGGTAGATTGATACTGATATTGTACTATGTTAAGAAACAAGATGTTAGAAGCAAGTAGCGAACACGTGTACATTACATTTATACTCTTGTAACTACATGGGATAAACATTTAATACATGTCATCTATTATATATGTAATACATATATGTAAAAGACAATGGGATTAAGATATTAATGGTTATATTTGGGTGATGATATTTTTTGCCTGTAGTTTCTAATTTTTCTAAAATAAATATATACTGGTTTGGCAAACACTTTTTTACAAAGCAATAAATAGGAATTTCTGAAAAGATGTATTAAGTCTAGGAAAGCAAGAGTATATACATTATTTTCTATGTTGGGTTAATTGACTCATCTATAATATCAGAAAAGAACCTATCAGTAGAGTTTTAATATGCCAATTTTTGAGGATACCACATTGCCATATACTGACATGTTGTTTTCAGACTAAATAATAACTCTGCTCTGTAATAGAATTTCTCCACCATTTATCTTCCGAGAGACATTCAACTGATGACTGACTTACTGCATGACAGATCCTGATGGTAAGCCCACCAGATACAGTATTGGCCTTTCTCTCCCCTTGATATGAGTGTGTACACCCTTGAATTCACTTTGGTAACTTAAAGACAGATGATAATTAGAAAAAAAAATGTAGACTTGGATTCATTCCAGGACTAATTATGACACGAGTTGTCAGGGTATCCTGGCTGGAAACTGCCACTCTGCATCAGCGGTCTCATCTTTACTTTTCTCATCACTGCCCTCTCCTGTCCTTGCTTGCTGGGCTGTACAATGACGGCCACTTTGGCAGAAGGCTGATTAGTCAAAGTCAGATTGCCTGAGAAATCTGCTACTTGGCATTTAGTTTCCCATTGCTGCTGTAGCAAACTAGCATATGTTTAGAAGCATCAGATAACACAACTTTAGTATCTTAACACTTCTGGAGTTCGGATTCCTAAAACAGGTTTTACTGGGCTGACACCAGGGTGTCAGCAAGGCTGCTGCCCCATAAGAGGCTCCAGTGTAGAGTACATTTCCTTCCTTTTCCCGTTTCTAGAGCAGTATTTCTTGGCTAATAGCCCTTCTCCTTTGTCAGAGCCACCAGTGTAGCATCTTCGTGTGCCTTTATGATTTGCTGTTACATCACCTCTGTTCCTTCAGTCTCCATCTCTCTTTACTTATTATTGCATTGGGCTTAACTGGATAATCCCGAATAATTCTTCATTTTGAAATTTTTAATCACACCTGCGAAATCCCTTTCTCCATATAAAGTAACATGCACAGGATGTGGGACTAAGATGTGGACAACTTGGAGAGCCATTATTTATTTGACCACAATAGAATTTATATTTCTGTGTTGTTTTCGCTTGTTTGTATTAAGCTGATGGGGTCTTTGACTGAAATTCTGAAAGCAGTAATTAAGTTGACTTTAAGGCCAAAGGTATACAATGTCAACTGATAAAGATGTATCTTAACACAAGTCTGTCTTCACACCTTGCTATTGAATAAGTGTTCTTTTATATAAAGAATTTATTTTTAATTTAAATATTTTATTACTATAGAAAAAAATTAAAAAGTTAATCTGTCCTAAAGATTTAAATATAACTTTGGGCAAGTATAGATGTGTTTGAAATTTTAAAATAAAAGATAAATGTTTTTAGAAACAGAATCACAAAGTAGCCATTTCAGAAAATTGTTTTGCTTTTGAAAAAGATCTGAAATGGAATTACAATGTGTAAGAGCACATGTTCAGTGTCAGTCAATTCTTTCACTTTCTTATGTGTGATGCCTGGACTTTAATCCTCAATTTCCTTTCTGTAAAACAGAGAAAACATCACAGGGCAACTGAAAGTTTTAAATATATGTCTGGAACACAGCAAATGGTCAGCAGAAGATGACTAGTATTGTATCTGTTAGTGAGATAACAACATACTGAAACTTGGGTAGTTAACACTTTCAAATACGGTGAGGCTATTGAGCAAAGGAAAATGAAATAAAATTGTATAATCTACCAGAAGCCAACCAACCCTCCTTTCCTCCCTCATTTCCTTCCTTCCTCCCTCCCTCCCTCCCTCCCTCCCTTCCTTCCTTCCTTCCTCTTACCTCCCTTCCTTCCTGTTTTTTTAAAGCTTTTGATTGAGTTTGATGGCACCGTAAAGAAAACAACTGTCAAAAGTATTCTAATATTTGAAATGAATTATCGATGGACTTTTATTACTGATACGGTTACTTAAACCATTGAAAAAGTATTATGTGTACAGACATGTAGTTTGATGAAATACCTAAAATTTAAAGTTAATTTTCTGAAGTAATTTGACTAAAACAAGTATCTTAAATAATTTTCTTCTTTGCCTATTCATTGAGTTACTAAGAGAATATTACAGAACTTTCCATTGAACCATTTAGAATAATTTTTTTAAATAAAGTATGTGGGTCTGCAAGGAATCACTTGGACAAGAATAAAGGCAGGAAATTTCCTGTAATTTTTAGTAGAATCATTGGGAATAATGTATATTAATGTCTCTGATTCTAGCTTTACAACCATTGTAGTTTATGTCTGCCTCTGAAAATACACAGCATATGTGTGTTATATGGAAACAGAAAATTATTATTTTTAGTTAATAGCCTCTGAACTAGCAGATTTTTAAGCTTGAGGTCATGGTGATGTGTTTAGGCTTGGCTCTAATCTTCATTTACTGCAGGCCCCCTTTGTGGGACTTGGCATGTTCAATGAGAGCAAGTATTGCACCTTTAGAAAAGAATAATGTGTCTAAACTAGCCATCTGCTACTAACATGTACATATTATGAAAACCAACTCTGGCCCACATGTCCAGGGCCTAATAGTAATCAGCATGCAGATGCCAAAGATATTTAATACCCTCCTTATTGTAATTGTAATGTCTAACTACACACATTGAAGAGATCATTGTGGGGCTGAATCAAGGCAGACATAATGGAAGTATAAAAGTATGTAGTAATTTCTAGGGATGATAAAATAATGGATACATTATGATAATAATGGATAAATTCACCCCACATAAAAGGAAAGATTTTTTATATATGGAATGTAAGTTTCCAATGAAGATGTGTTTCTTAATGTAATATCTTTCAGAACAGTAAGAATATGTAATTTTTGCACAAAGATTGGGGAGGAATCTCATAAATATGTGTGAGATCAAATTGAAATTTGTGAACAGAATTTCTTGTATAAAAACAGATTAATATATATACATCTTGATAATACTGGATATTTTCAAAGTAAAACTTAGTCATATTGGAACAGAGTTTTGAAAACATTGATTTTTCAAAACAACTATGAAGATGATAAAGGACATGAAAAAAAGATACACAAATCTATTTCTGGCCTCAAGTCTGGTCACCATTGTTCAAATAAAATATCATTTCCTCTCATTGCGTAGCCTATGGGCCATTTTAAGTTTCAATGTGGTGACAAGGGAAATTTTTCCATTTGTTTTGGAAAAAAATTGTTTTGTGGGAAGTTCTGATGGCCAAATATATTTTATATATTTTTTATAATTTTGTTTGTGTAGAGTACCACAATTTAAAATGATAGTAGCAAGCTACACACACACATACACACACACATATATATATATATATATTTTTTTTTTCTGAGACTGAGTCTCACTCTGTCACCCAGGCTGAAGGGCAGTGGCACAATCTCGACTCACTGCAACCTCCACCTCCTGGGTTCAAGCGATTCTCCCCCCTTCAGCCTCCTGAGTACAGGGATTACAGACATGCACCACCACGCCAGGCTACTTTTTGTATTTTTAGTAGAGATGGGTTCTCACCATGTTGACCAAGCTGGTCTTGAACTCCTGACCTCAAATGACCCACCCACCTCAGCCCCCCGAATTGCTGGTATTACAGATGTTAGCCACTGCCCCCAGCCAAGCTGCATATTTTTAATGATATTTTTGAAGTTTTTAAAAATTTGCATCTTCAGTTGATTACTCATAATTGATATCTCTAATGTTTTACTTTCTTTCAAGTTTTTTTTTAAGTTTTGCTGTTATTTAAAAATTTAAGATCATTGTCAGACATTAATGAGAAGATGGCATTTAATATTCATTGTGTTGCTTAAATAATTTTTATTCTGGCCGGGCGCTGTGGCTCACGCCTGTAATCTCAGCACTTTGGGAGGCCAAGGTGGGTACATCATGAGGCCAGAAGTTCAAGACCAGCTTGGCCAAGATGATGAAACCCCATCTCTACTGAAAATACAAAAATTAGCCAGGCACAGTGACAGGTGCCTGTAATCCCAGCTACTCGGGAGGCTGAGACAGGAGAATTGCTTGAACCTGGGCAGCAGAGGTTGCAGTGAGCTGAGATTGTGCCACTTCACTCCAGCCTGGGTAACAGAGTGAGACTTCATCTCCAATTAAAAAAAAAGAATTTTTATTGTGATATATAGTCTGTCACCAAGTATTTATGAAGCATCTACAAAGTGGTACATCTGGTTGTCAGACTTTTAAGAGGAAGCAACAAGGCACAGGTAAGTTAACTCAAAGGGATCAGCCCAAGCCCTAGTACGTATTGTGGGAAAACCAACATGGGTGATGTGGTGGGAAAGATGAGGGCAGGGTGACCTGGTGGTTATGGTGGGTGACATCTGAGGTTAGGAAGAATTTTATAAATGTTTAGGGTGAGCAGAGGCTGTGAGAATATAAATCACTTGCTGTGTACTGAGGGGTACAAGGAGCTTGGAAATTAATCTAACATTATTGGAAAGTATTTTGGGGTGTCTTCAACAAAGTGAAATGTGGCCTGATTTACACTTTCGAATGGCCAAGGTCCCCATGGCTTCTGTGTCCCTGAACTCCATGTAAGATTGCTGTCAGTGAATGGTGGCCTGGCTCATTCACAGCAGTGGAGATCTGAACAAGAGCTTTGCATTGAGATGGAGCCACCTAAGAGACGACAACTGGCTCAGTGGTATTCAGGGAAGAAAGGACCCAAGGATGGTCTTGAGCCTTTAGCCTGAACACCTGAGGGGATGGTTTTGCCCTTTGTCAATGCCAGGAAGGTGTGGGAGGTGAGAATTAAAGGGGAAAATGTGGATAAGAGGAGTAGGGTGATAATCATTAAGCCCATCAGCCATATCCTGTTTGGGATGGTAATTACAGTTCCAAATGGAAATGTTAAGCAGGAATTTCAATGTTCAGAGTAAGTCTGGATCTCACATAGTAGTCAGAGCTGGGGGTATAAGCCCCCTCGTTAGTGTGGGCTCTGTGTCTGATGAAAATTGCCGAGAGAGAGGACAGAGGAAGTAAGGGACCTGTGACAGCCTCAGGGGGCTCAGCTACAGGGGTCTCCAAGACACTAGCATAGAGGCCTGAGAAGGCAGGGGGAAAATCACCTTAGTTACCTGAACTGATAAACATTAGTAATGAATAAAAGTAAGTATGCTAGATTTTGCTCTTCAGTGTGAGTTCTTGACCTAACTATAGAATGTTGGTATGTGTCATATTTACATGTTCATGTAAGTGTTAAGCTTTGCTTCCATCCCTCACCAGAGTAATAGATTCTAGACCATCCCAAGAATCAGAAGTTTTAATTTAAAAAAGTAAGTTTTAGTAAATATTCAAGGTTGATAAAAGTTGAACCCAAGAAATAAAGCAAGAAGATGTAATGTACTTTGATATGGTTTGCCTCTGTGTCCCCACCCAAATCTCACCTTGAATTTTAATAATCCCCACGTGTCAAGGGCTGGACCAGGTGGAGATAATTGAATCATGGGGACAGTTTCCTCTCATGCTGTTCTCATGATAGTGAGTTCTCACGAGATCTGATGGTTTTATAAGGGGTTTCCCCCTTCGCTGATTGTCACTTCTCTCTCCTGCCACCATGTAAGAAGTGCCTGTTTTGCCTTCCAACATGAAGACATTGTAAGTTTCCTGAGGTCTGCCTAGTCATGTGGAACTGTGAGTCAATTAAACCTCTTTTCTTTATAAATTACCTAGTCTTGGGTATTTCTTCACAGCAGCCTGACGGTGGACTAATACATGCTCCAAGCTGTTTCCTCCCCCAGCTGCTTCTCCACAAATGTCTGTGAGCATTTCCATTCAAATTGAAGATCAGGGAATGGTGAAGAATTAATAAAGAGCCGAAGTAGAAGACCTAGAGGTGTGACTGTGGTTGTGTGGTGTGTGTATGAGTGTGTTTGAATATGTGTGTGTGAGTGGTATGTGTGTGTCTGTGTGTGAGTGTGTGTGGTATATGAGTTTGTGTGACTCTGTGTGTGAGACAGGCCTGTGCCCACACAGGCCAGCACAGAGCTGGGTGTTTTAGACAAAGCTCAAAATTAAAGAAGTTAAAATAATTTGAGGAAAGCAAGAAGCAAGAATGTCTGAAGAGAACAAGATGAGTGGACTGGGGAGGGGAGGTGAAGAGAGCCAGACCCTAAGTCCAGGGAACATGTGTTCCAGTGGTGTAATGAGTCTTTAGGAGAATATGATCAAGGATCACTTCATTTTCCAATTTTTCGTGATATAATATGATGACTTATTTGACGTTGAACAAATCATCAATGATAGTTTTATTAGCCATAAATCATGGAGAGTTGAAACATCAGTGTCTCAAAAAAATCTGCCTGTTTTTATTTCAATATGTTTTAATATTTCTTGAATATTACTTAGTGGATTTCTGGATTTCAAAAAAAAAAAAAAACGAAATAATTCTAATAGAATAAGCCTAGTGGATTCTGCATTAAAGTAGCTATTATAAATTAAAAACCTTTAAGTTACAGAATTGAAACAGTGTTTATCCACATATGATAAACACTAAAATCGGAGGTACATCTTTGACTAGATCTTTCACATTAAAAAATAATGTGTTCTATGATTATTAAATTCATTATGTAAAACTTCCTTTATTTTGAGTGTTGTGGCTTTATTTTATCTTCTCCTACATGACTCAAATATGTAAGAGATTTGTTGTCCCCTGCTACATAATTTGTTTATTTAAAGAATTAGTAATGTATAGGTTTAGGTGTTACTGCAGGTGCTTTCATGGTTTATTTCAATCATCCCCATGAGGGATTGAAACGCTCCTTCACTGAAGTCTGATGTAAGTTCGCCACCTTGTGGTAACAATGGGAATGGATGAGGGTTTAAAAACAATTCGAGAGTAAGGAAGCAATAGAGCAAAGTAAAGGTGTTATGTAAAAACTGTTTTCCTGATTTAAAAATCTGAAAGAGAAAATTAACTTTTTTGATTAACATTTCATATTTTTTCATGCAAACTTATGAGTTATCCTTTAATTATAAAATTTTTTTTGTGTGTTTTTAATGTATATATACATATACTTATACATAAAAGTATATATGGAAAATTTCTCCAAAAAAGGTCAATATAATTTCAGTAAATCCTAGAAATCATCACTGCCAACATTTTGGCTCTTGCATTTCTGAAATAATTTACATAAGTGCGTTGATATGTGAGTTTTCATAAATTAAAAACTGTATTATCAGTTTAGCCGGGCGTGGTGGTGCATGCCTGTAATCCCAGCTACTCTGGAGGCTGAGGCAGGAGTATCACTTGAACCCAGGAGGCAGAGGTCGCGGTGAGTGGAGATCGTGCCATTGCACTCCAGCCTGGGCAACTAGAGCGAAAATCAGCCTCAAAAAAAAAAAAAAAAGTGTATTCTAATTTTTTATCCAACTTTACATGTTAATAGTCTCCCACCTATTCTATGTTCTTTTAAGAATTAAGAATTCCATCACCATAATGATTTCTGGACACAATAGAACACTTTGCAAAGTTTTAGTTTTTAAAATTTTAAGTGGTAAACAAGTAAGTTGGAAATATTTGGATTAAACAAAGTTAAACAGTCATATTTTGCCTCATGACTTCTTTAAATCTTTCAGTGGGTGCAAGGCCCTGAGAATCACCAAAAGTAGCATACCGTATTTCTTAGTCTTAAAGGTCCTCTCCTCAGCAAAATATTGTACTCAATTTTGTTTCCAAAGAATTTATTATAAAGTATTTGAATAAATGTTAACTGAAGATCATTTATATTGGAATTTTTAAATTAGAGTTAAGGTACCCATAAATAACATCAAAATTAGGATGTATCTACTATATTACTGTGAAAATTTTGTTACTAAAATTATAAGATGATACTGTCACTTTTATCCAAGCCTCAATTCTATAGGATCATTAACATGTCTGCAAAAACATTTCTTTTAGATTGGAGCCAAAGGTTGAGAGCTATTCTGTTCTACATAAGGCCTGGCTTGGTTTTCCAAGATGGGATCTGAATGTCTCTCTTTACAATTGGATGTTAGAAAATACCTGTTATCTTGATGGTCTCATTAAACTGTTAAGAGTATCACAACTAAATATCTTACACAGCTAAACCTTCCTCCTATTAAGTAGTACAGACACATTCCAATATGTATTTGTATTTTATTTAATATGCATAATTTCTGTTTTTTGCTTTTCTTTTAGAATTGAAACATAATATTTCATATTAGACATGGTTGTAGCAAAGGCATATGTTCTCCAAGGTACAAAGATAACTAAGAGGTCTTAGCTTCAGAGAAGTCCTCGACGCGACTTTCAAATATGCATTCTCATGTAGTCTTAACAAGGGATCTGTGAATGATTTTCTTCACTTTACAAATTAGAAAACTTAATGTCAGTTAAGTCACATTTATATCATGTATCTTAACATTTTAAATTTTTTGTTTCGTTTCATTTGCTTTTGTTTTGGTAACTGCAGTAGTAGCTCAAGAACAGGTAACATTCTTGTATCTTACACCATATGACAGTATCTGTTATGGTTTTTAAAGATCTATCACATTTAATTCTTAAATTTTATGTAATAGTTATAGTTATCCTCATTATATAGATGTAAACAGAAGCTGAAAAAGTTGGTGAATTTGCTCAAGATCACATAACTCACATTGGAAAATCAGACATATTGACTCCACAGCCTCTGCACAGTACTCTCCTAAAACGGTTTACAATTTTGTCTTGTAATGTTTGCATCCATACTGCTGACACTATGCAGCATTGTGTGCATTATTAAATCACTTGGGTAAGTATTATCTTTATCCCCATTTTACAGATGTGGTAACTGAGCAACTTACAGGTTAATCAGCTCAAGGGCAAAGAGTGTGAAAGAGGCAACCCTGGGAGTCAGAGACCAGGTGGCCAGGCTGCAGGGGACTTAATCACTGCGCACCACACTCTCTTATAAACCTGCTTTTGCTCATGAGGAAGCAATCTGTCCTTAAGGATTATCGCTCCTGACAGCCCAAATCACAGCTGGGCTCTCTGTCCTGTTGGCAGGACTCTTCAATCGCAGGCTGATGTGTCTGTCTGGAGAAGTACTCTCTAAGCTGTGTTTAATCTACAGTCTATTGCATAGCCACAAATGAGTGCTTTGCACAAAGGTATATGTATTGGTGTATGTGGGAGGAGGAAACAGTGAAGAAAGATTCATTTTGAAGTGTTGTAGTGTCTACTTTCTTTGTGAGTGCTTTAAATCAGGAGCAATGATATGCTTATACATATGACATTATTTTGGCTGACTAGAATATTTTACTTCATTAACAGAAATCAGTTTCCATCTTTGGGTCGTTAGATCTGGATGATAAAATGGTGATGTCAATAAACCCAATAAAGTGAAATCAAGTTAGTTGGAGGGTCTCATGTCTAAATACACTTTCAAATAGTTCAGTGACAAAAAGCAATAGCAAATTGTTCCATCTATGTTTAGTGTTTTAACGTCAATAGGAAGCTCTATTTGCTATTCTGATAGAAACAAGTATAAAGTTGTGTGTCCCCTCTTGTGACCTGGAAACAGTGTGAGGTACTTGGCATTTGGATTGTTACTTCTTTGGCTGCCACTTTATTATAAATAAATTTTGAGTTTCCTTGAAATCACTAGGAAATAAAGCAGCTGGTTTATAAGAGACAATAGCTTGAATGATGAATATTGAATCTCGTAAGTAGAATAAGTCTTATGTAAATTGGTCGAGGAATATGTGCTTTGTCAGAAATAGTAAAAGAAGCAAAGACAGGATGCTGAGTTTAGTTTCTGAGAATACATGCTGCCCATAGTCACTACATGCTGCATTGGAGACCGTGGCCTTGACTGGAAGAAGGTGACCTTGAAGGTTAGTTCTCAACCAATAAACACATTTGTTAGTCTTCTGCTCTCTGGAATACTAAGGTATGCAACCCGGTCAGAGTTAACCTTTTGCTAAGTAATATTAATCAGTTAAAATATCTATTGAATATTTACTACAAGCCTAGTAAGCTTAAGCCATTATGAGAGATTAAACATAAACATTAATTTTAAAAAAAAGCATAGTCACAAGCCTCAAAAATATACGAAAAAAGATGATAAAATATACTCTTAAAACTTTAAAAAATTATATGTGAAATAGGACTTAAGGAACAGCTAAGTTTTCTGATAGATTGGAATGATATTTTAAGACTGTTTAAGACAGGTTTATAAATTATAGGGTTCTGATGTGATTTGGATGGCAGAGTGGAGAAGGGGTATCTGGGGCAGGTAGAAGGAGGGAGTGGTGTGTGGACACGGTGCCGGATATGTCAGGAGTGTGCTAGGAGCAATGGGTTACACGCATTGGTGCACCGAGTGCACGCAAGTCGTTGAAAGAGCAATGAGAATGTAGGCTTGATGTGGTCTATTGGTGCTATTGTAGTTCTTAACCAGGAGAGAAATTAGAGTCTTTAATGCATCATTGCATATATGCATTTCTGAGACAAGTATCCAGACAATAACGAGGAAATTTGGAACCCAATATAATATTATATTTTGGGTGTCTATAAAACAAAATGAATTTTTGTCCAAGGTATGTACAATTTTATATATTCCTACTTTTTTGTTTGTTTTTGTTTGTTTTGTTTTGAGATAGGGTCTTGCTCTGTCACCCAGACCCAGGCTGGAGTACAGTGGCGCAATCTCGGCTCACTGCAACCTCCACCTCCCAGGTTCAGGTGATTCTCCTGCCTCAGCCTCCTGAGTAGCTGGAATTACAGGCATGTGCCACCATGCTCAGCTGATTTTTATATTTTTAGTAGAGACAGGGCTTCACCATGTTGGTCAGGTTGGTCTCAAGCTCCTGGCCTCAGGTGATTCACCCGCTTCAGGGTCACTAAATGCTGGGATTACAGGTGTGAGTCACCACGCCCGGCCTCTACATTGCGTCTTAACCATATCAGGATTTGCTTACTTGTTTTTATTTTTCATTTGCACAGCAATTCTTTATTAGCAAAAGTAAGGAAGAAAATACATGAAGAAATACCTAGGATAATACAACCTCCCCACCCCCCTCCTCCACACACACACACACACACAAAAAAAAAGAAAAAAAAAACACCACAAACAAAAGGAAGGCTAACTCCTAATTAACTGGCATATTTGCATAATTATTTAATGCAAAAAAGCATGTTAAAATGTGATTTATTGACATTCCTGGATTAATTATTGCATTCTCAGTAAAACCACTAATATTTAGTAACTTGATCCTGGAACATTGATAGTTTCACAACTACCAAGCAGCAGAAACAGACACAATCCCATTTGGATTATTTGGAATTCTAATTGCAGTGCTCTTACCAATATACTAATGCAGTTCACTCGATTACCAGAATGCAATGTTGTTTTTATTTATATGTTTAAATTTTTAAACTACCCTTCCTATTTAATAATTATAATAATTTTTCCAACTCACAGAAGGTCGATAAATATATAATTTTTAAAGGTATTTCTTACTTGATGAGTAGTTACACTTTCAAAACATATACTACAATTTGTTAGGTAATAAGTGTTTTAAGCATTTTTACAAAAGCATTTTACAACCATTCTAATATAAAATTTGCCAAAATCTCCTTTATACGCTGCGTACAAATTTTGACAACATTCACTATCTAATTAACAGACCTTATCAATTCTGCAAAAGCCATTATAGTCAGCTACAGAAATTCAAATTTAGTTGCTTACTAAAGAGCAGGTCTTTACAATAATATACTGGATTGTTAAATTTTACATTATGAAATGTTTATACAGAACAGTACTTAACAAATCGTTAGCAAAATAAAGTGTTAAGCGTGATACTTTTTTTTCACAATGACTACTACATATTTTCTACTCTAATTTTCATTTTCCAAAATTACTATTATATGCTTTTTACTCTTTAACCAGGAACATAAAGTCAAAATGAACAGAGAGGGAACTGTTTTGGGTTGGGGGAGGAGGTAGGGGATGAAGAACCAGGAAGAATAACGTTGCTTGAATTAGTTATTTCTTTGCCTTACTTTTGGTTTTCAGAATTTGAGTCTTCTTTTTTTTTTAAGGATTTCTCTGGGAGTATTAAAATATAGTAAGTTGCCTTAAGTATATTAAATTGCAAAGTATTGTTTTGACCGTTGTGATTAGTGTAGCAAATACAGTAAAGAAGATAACTCTAAAACTTATGTAATATACAGTTTTGAAAGTGAAAAATAAACTAATTACAACATGACTGCAGTGTCTAAATAGTACTGATCATTAATATATCTTCATTTGTTAATCATTGGAAATTAATGTGTTTAGTGTGCAATAGATTTTGCTAGAATGCCTGTCCTTAGATGGATTGTAGAGCCTTTATTGAAAAAAAGAAACACTAAAATTGCATTTTATCTGATACGTGGAGTGAATACAAAGGTAAAAACAAAAGTTAGCTTTAAAAGCACTTTCTGTAAGCAACCATCCACAATGCAATATTACTATAAAGACTGGTCACTTAAAATATTCTGTCACTCCAATAATGAAAGAAATGTATTTTTCCTTATATTGAAATCATATCTAACATTTTACATTGCTATATTAAACTCATGTTTTCTCATCATTATTTAGCCATATTTTATACCTTCTTGAAATTCATATTTTACCTCTCAGTTGCCTCAATGTGCATTGTAATCTGGAGATAATGATCATTGTACATCAAATCACTAGAATGTATGAAATACATGCATAGTAAGCTAATTTTATCACCATATATATTAAATGTAATAAGCATAATATATTTTTTATGCTGTTCAGGATTAATTTTTTCATGATTCTGAATTTCCATGGCATTTTGTTTTTTCATATTCTTAAGTAATGTTACAGGGTTTGCTTTAGTATATTTTATTCATTAGTACTTGGTAAGTATATATTTTTTAAAATTATTTTAAAATTTCTATTAAGTTTTTTTGCACAGTAAAACTAAATTTATACATTTTTAATTTCTGTATAAAGTATAATTTATGCACATGGTAGATGCTTCAGGTTTGCTAAATAAATAAGCCTACTTAAAAAAATGTGGATAATGTACTTCATTTTAATGATGGAAAATACCCTATGGCATTTTTATAAGCTTAGCCTCTCTAGAGGAATGCCAGCACTGTTAGTAACACAAGAAATAATTACCACTACGGCACCGTTTCTGAAAATCGCACGGCAGATCATTTATCTCAGTTTGTGGCAAATTATTCTAATCTTTTCATTTTTAGATTTGTAATGTGAGTGATTTACTACTGAGTATCAGTTATAACTTTCTTCCTTTGTCTTGTTCTTCTTGTTTTTAGCTCCCTGTGAAGGCAACACATTCTTCTGCCATAGTAACATGTGTATTAATAATACTTTGGTCTGCAATGGACTCCAGAACTGTGTGTATCCTTGGGATGAAAATCACTGTAAAGGTAATGATTAGTCCCTGAAATTTGAAAAAATTTCCTCCCTATGGAGTGGGGTAGAAGTTTATATGTATCAGTCAGACAGACTTTAAAATAAGAGTGCATAGTGCCTTTATGAGCACTGCATATGTCTTATAATCGATTTGTAAGCATTTTTCTTAGCCTTTACTCATGCTGTGTCCAGATGTTTCGTTATTCATTAGTGCACAGTGGACTATCCTTAGCACTTGAATTCTCGTTAAAGACATCACCCTATTAGAGCCTGCAGAGCTATGAAAACGGGAGCTTTCAGGGGAGCACACTACTTTCCTATCATGTGTGATACCGTCTGCTTGTGGTTACACCTCTCTTTCATTCCAGTTTGTCTTGATTGGACTTTGTGTACATACTCTAGAGATAAAATATATTGAACTAGCATTTGTACTTTCAATTACTTCCAGCTACTTCACTCCACTTCAGCTTTGCTATGAAAATGCTTTTCTTCCTTTCCCATGAACAGCTCCCAAAGCCCTTGCCTCCTTCCCTTGTCTATACACAAAGGCTTGTTTATGTAAACAGGGATCCTTGGCTGGATTATGGATGTTGCATGTTTTAGTTAAGATGAAACTGCCATATGAAGTATTTTACTGAGATCCAATATTAAACAATTGACAAAAGAAGATAGGCAAATGACTCTCTCATGCTTGAAGTCCAATATTATCTACTAAATGCCTTCTGCGCATAGAAGTAAAGAAGTAATACCACAGTATTCATTGTTTCATACAGTCAGTAGGAAAGGCAGTTACACTATCAACTATTTTGTTGTTGATTACTTTCGTAATCCATTCCTTTTGAATGGATTAGAAATTTACTAAGTGATCTTATTGCAGACCTGTTAATAATTCGTAGTTACCACTGGCTTTGTTTTGCCCTACATAAATGTGGTCCCATGTGTGTAAGAAATATTTGACATGCAACAAATGTGAATGGATGTGCATTATGAAAGTCCATATTTTTTTTTTCAGAAAGAAAAATGATTCCTTTAACCTTTAATTCATTCTCTTGTGATAGGAGAAAAAATTTTTATTACTGCAGTCATTTGTAATTTATGGAGGTTATGTCTATGGCAAGCATGTAGTGTAGCCTAAAATTAGTCCCATGCGCCCTTGAAAAGAATACGTATTTGCTGTTGTTGAGTGAAGTGTTGTATAGGTGCCTGTTATGTCTGGTAGGCTTATAGCATTGTTCAAGTCTTCTGTTTGCCTTTGATTTTCTGCTATGTTTTATCCATTATTGAAAGTGGGTGTTAAATTTTTCAGCTATCATGGTTGAATTGTCTACTTCTCTCTTCACTTCTGTAAAGTTTTCTGCTATGTTTTATCCATTATTGAAAGTGGGTGTTAAATTTTTCAGCTCTCATGGTTGAATTGTCTACTTCTCTCTTCACTTCTGTAAAATTTTTCTTTCATGTAATTTTAAGCTTGGTTGCTAAATTCATATATGTGTGTAATTGTTATATCTTCCTCATGACCCTTTTATCACTACAAAACAATCTTCTGGAGTTTAGTGCAGTTTTTTGTCTTGAGTTATATTTTTTCTGACATTAGTATAGCCACTACATCTTTCTTATGGTTTGGTTTCCATTCTTCTTTTCCACATTTTTACTTTCAGTCTATCTGCATGTTTGAATATAAAGTGTTTCTTTTGTAGACAGTCTATATTTGTATCTTATTTTTTATCCAGTCTGAAAATCTTTGCCTTTACATTGGGTTCTTTAATCCATTCACATTTAGTACTGTCATTGATATAGTTGGACTTATATATTCCATTATACTTTTTGTTTCTAAATGTCTCATGTATTTTTTCTCTTTTCCTTCTTTATTGCTTTCTTCTGCATTGTTAGTATATTCTAGTCCAACATTTTAATTATTTTAGAGTTTTTAATGCATTTTTTTTACTTAGTTGCTTTAGGACTTAAAACATATAGCTTAGCTTCTCAGAATGTATTAGATTTATACTAACTTAATTATAGTGAGACATAGAAACATTCTTCCTATATAGCTCTATTCTCTTTTCCCTTTTCCAATTATATTTGTACCTATTACATTTTTAAACATTACAAACCCAACAATACATTGCAATAATTATTACTTTATATAACTGTATGTCTTTTAAAGTGGTTGGGAGAAGAAAGAACAGCAAGTATATTAGTGTAACTTTTTATATAATCCTTTTGATTTACTATTTCTGGTTCTCTTCATTTGTTTTTCTAGATTTGCATTACCCTGTTGTCATTTCCTTACCCAATAACATTTTAGCTCCCACCCTGTTTATGCTATATTGTCACCAAATATATTGCATTTTTGTAAGTTATAGTCCAACATTATGATTATATACATAGAACATTGCTTTTAAAAAAAATTAAGTGAAGACTGCAGAAGAAAGATGCCACTCTATTGTCCTTTGCAATTATTTACATATTCACTGTTACGGACCTTACTTGCTTCCCTGTTTATTATCTGTTCAATTTTTTCACGTGGATTTGAGTTACTGTCTGAACTCACTTGTTTTCAACATGAACTCTCTTCCATATTTATTTTAAGGAAGCTCTTTTATCATTGAATTATCTTCATTTTTGCCTGTCTCACAAGGTCTTTCATTTGTGAAGGCAGGTTTGCTGGATAATGGGTTTTTGGTTGACAGGTATCTGCTGGGGTTTTGTTGTTGTTGTTGTTTGGTTTTATTTTGTGTTGTTTTTGCTTGCATTGCATGTGTCATCATGTTGCCTTCAGGCCTCCACTGATGATAACTCAGCTGTTAATTTGATTGAGGCTCCCCTCTCTGATGAGTTTTTTTTTCCTCTGTTGCTTTCAAGGTGTTTTATTTTATTTTTTTTTAATGTTTTCAGTGTCATATGTCTTTGTGTGGATCTCTTTGCATTTATCCTACTTGGAGTTTGTTGAACTTGGATGTGAGTTTTCTAATTAAGTTTGGGAAGTTTTAGCTCCTCTAGTTTTTTGTTGTTGTTGTTGTTTTTCCTGTTACTTTCCATCTCTCCTTTGTTTCTTATACTCCCATTACAGTATGTTAGTGTGCTTGTTGATTCGCCACATTTTTTTTTTCTGAGGCTCTGTTACTGTTCTGCCTTCCTGTTTTGAAACTCATTTTCATATTGCACTGTTCTCATGCCTCTATCTTTATAAAGTTAGCTGATACTTCCTTCTTCCAGCTGAAATGTACTGTTGAGGCTCCAGGAACTTATCATGTTAGTAATTGTACTGTTCAATTCCAGACTTTCCATTTTTGTATGATTTATATTTCTTTATTTATATTCTCTATTTGATGACCATTGTCCTCATTTTCTTTAGCTTCTTCAATCATAGTTTGCTTTAGTTCCTTAGACATACTGATTATAGGTGCTTTGAAATCTTTGTCTGCCAACTCCGATATCTGGCTCCCCAAAGGGTCTTTTCATTGCCTTTTTTTTTTCCTATATATACACTTCGCTTTACTGTTTCTTTACATGCCTTATAATGTTTTGTTGAAAATCACATGTTAGATTAGTAGCATCTCTGAATACTAACTCCTTCCTCCCAGGACTTGTAGTTTTCTTGTTTGTTTCTAAATGTAGACTTGGCTGGGCCATTTTAGTGAAGCCTCTGATGTTGCACCACAGAGGCCACCGCCTTGGGCTTCACACCATCAGCCTTGGGCAACACGGTTTTAGCAGGGCTCTCTGTGCCTCTCTCATTTCCTGTTCTCTCTATTTAGCCATCACCTCTGTTGGTATTGCAGCCAGTTGTTAGTCTCCACCGATTGCCGGCTGATTGCTCTACTGCTTTCGACAATGCCCAAGATCATACATTTTTCTACAGTCTAGTCAATTAAATTTAATTAATTGCAAGGGTAGTCCTTGAGCCTGGCCTTTGTGAGTTGTTATAACCCAGGAGGACTCTCGTTAGCTGTTACTCTCCTAGCTTGTTCTGTTAAACTTCTAGATGTTCTAAGGTTCGTCTTATTGCTCTTAAGACACTAACTGTCTCTTAATTGCATACTTAATTGCATACTGCCTCTTAAGTGCATACAGCACTCGGTATTCCCAGGTGGTCTCCCATCCAAGTGCCAGCCAGGCCCTCTTAAAACACTAAGAGGCAGTTAGTGTATTTAGAGCAATAAGACGAACTTTTGAATGTCTAGAAGCCTGTGCATACCACAAAATCTCCATAGTTTTTGAAATTATCATTAGGCTTGAGTTTCTCCACACACCATTTCAAATAAACTAACTTTATTTCGGGGAAGCTATAATGCTTTCTGTACTTGCAGCCTGACTCTCTTTCTGGGCACAGCTTCTTCTGGGTGGGGGCAGGAACAGTGGTGCAGGTCTGTTTATGCACAGAGCACTTGGGTGAGGTTGCTAACATGTGGTGTTGTCAACTTGCCACTCCAGGCAGCTCTCCTGTGTCAGCAAACTTGGGTAAGCATGATCCAGGCCTGGCATTCTCCACTGGAGACACCTGGTGTTGAGCTCCTGCCCTCCAAGTGGAGGCTGAGAGGAGGAACCTCGGGAGCCCATCTCAGCCACTCAGGCCAGAAAAGAAGCATGTCCAACATGGACCTGGTTGGGCATTGAGAAATGCTGGTAGCTTTCCCCTTCTAGGGAGATTCCATAACTCACTTAACTGGGAGCTGCAGGGAGAGGGTGCCCTGCGTTCTTGTCCACACCTCCCTGAGTAGGGCTCCCATCATGGTGAATCAAGAGTGGAGGAAGCAAGTCGTGGCTCAAATGCCACAGACTCTCACTGTTCCTAAGGACATTTAGTAGATTGGTTTATATAAATATATCTCCACTTGATATACACCATTAGGACAATTTCCTGAGTTTCATTAAACCAGGCTTTAATTGGTTGAGTTTTTAAAGTAATTTTCTACCAGTTGTGATTATTTCATTTGGGAAAGAGTCCATGCCATCATTCCAAAAGTGTGTGTCTTCAGATTGAATTGAATTATCCTTTGGCATCAGAATATTGTTGTTACTTTATAGATAGATTGTGTGTGTGTGTGTGTGTGTGTATGTATGTGTGTGTGTATTTTAAGATGAGATGCTGGACAGTGGGGAGGGGGGCTATTTTTAAGACTGGTCAGTGTATTTTTTGTGAAAAACGAGACCTTGCATTTATTTTTAAATATTTTCTTAAGCTATTATAAGCCTGTAAAAATTCTGTGCTCAGCCTGCTTTACTTTAAGTTTTTAATACACATTTTGAGTATAATATTAATGTTTGCCGCATTGCTTCTTGTTTTGTCCGTTTGTTGTTTTCACTCTCTCCAACCTATAGAGAAGAGGAAAACCAGCCTGCTGGACCAGCTGACCAACACCAGTGGGACTGTCATTGGCGTAACTTCCTGCATCGTGATCATCCTCATTATCATCTCTGTCATCGTACAGATCAAACAGCCTCGTAAAAAGTATGTCCAAAGGAAATCAGATTTTGACCAGACAGTTTTCCAGGAGGTATTTGAACCTCCTCATTATGAGTTATGCACTCTCAGAGGGACAGGAGCTACAGCTGACTTTGCAGATGTGGCAGATGACTTTGAAAATTACCATAAACTGCGGAGGTCATCTTCCAAATGCATTCACGACCATCACTGTGGATCACAGCTGTCCAGCACTAAAGGCAGCCGCAGTAACCTCAGCACAAGAGATGCTTCTATCTTGACAGAGATGCCCACACAGCCAGGAAAACCCCTCATCCCACCCATGAACAGAAGAAATATCCTTGTCATGAAACACAACTACTCGCAAGATGCTGCAGATGCCTGTGACATAGATGAAATTGAAGAGGTGCCGACCACCAGTCACAGGCTGTCCAGACACGATAAAGCCGTCCAGCGGTCAGTATCAATAGATTTTTTGATGACAACTATAACCTGAGGACTGAAATACTTCCAGAGTATTGTCTTCTATTTTGTCTTCATATTTCAGTTTCCCTTTAATGATTTAAACCCTAGTTTTCCAATAGTTTCCCTCTTCTTTTTCCTTTTCACTGCTATCCATATTCTTCCTAAACCCCATACATGTGCATGATATGTATGTGTGTGAACACACATGCACACAGAGACCAAAGATACTTTATTTATTTCTAAACATATACACATATTTATTTTATAAAATGATGGCTTTTAATTTATAATACAGATTTATGATGCAAACTTGCTTCCATGTGAGCATTGCTCCCATCAGTATTTATATATTTTGAGATATGAAATGATATTTGAAAACGATTGCCTTACCAAGATGGCTCATCCATCTTGATGAACAATTTTAATCTCAAAATAACATATTTTTCAATATAATGTATTTATTTTTGGTAGGAACACAAAAATACTTTTCTTTCACATAGTACATAATATTTATATAGGAATTGCATAGGATAGTATAGTATATTCATCATTTACACTTAAATGTTGTAAGAAATAGTAGAAACATTTGATTTATTTTCCTTTAACTATAAATGCAATATTATCTGTGTTGTAGTATTAGCCTTAAAATGAGTAAAAGTTTTCAGAAAAAATATTTAAATTTAGGAAAAATTATTTTAAATGCCAATATCTTGTCAACTTATACTTCCTTTTGCATGTTTACTAGCATTTAGTTTATTTTATAAATCATGACATACTTTCTCCATTCATTATACATTCTCAAAACCTAAAATACTTTAGTTGATTTGATATGTTTTGCATGCTAACATAAGTCTATTTCCACAGTTTTCTGAATTTTAAAAATGCTTTTGAGTAAATATTTGTATACATATTTTTTTTGTGCAAATAGTACTTTGTTGAATGAAATAGCCATAACATTCCAGGTTCTGCCTCATTGGGTCTCTAAGCAAACATGAATCTGAATACAACACAACTAGGGTCTAAAAAGAAAATTCAAGGTAAGCAGATGCCCTTGGTTCCTTTTCCTACTTTGTTGTATTCTGTTTTGTTGCAACTGTCTTGTAATTTTTTAGGGAATGTGCTATTTATCCATTATTTCTTGAGATATGTGTTTCATGACATTTCACGATTAGAAATACGATGGGTTCAGTGTTTATAGGAGAGATGATTCTCAGGATGCATACCTTTAAAACAAATCTTAGTATTCTTACCATCAAGAATTGTACTAAAATGTAATTTAGAAGGACATCAAATTAATAATCTAAATTTTACATGTTTTAAGGTAAAGTTTTAATGAACTATCTCCAAAGAAATACTAGAAAAAAACCCAAGGTTTTCAAACTAAGAAAATAGAATATTAAGTCTCAGTATAGCTGAAGTTAATATTTAAAACTGGTAACTACTTTTTTTATGTAATTTGGCAACATTCTACTCAAAATTCATACACTAAATATTTTTGGTACTGACACAATTTATAAACTCTTATTTTTGCATGAATATGTAGCTCATCTCATCAAAATTAAATGCAGCATGTTATATCAAATTTTATACTATAAAATTTGAATGCAAAAGGTTTCATTAATCCCAGTTGTCTATGTGTACATCGATTTTGTCATCAGATATCACAATGGCTTTACTTTTTGCTCTGGATTGTCTATATCTATATTAGCCTAATTTGTCTCCAATTGAATTTGCTTGACAGCTAATCTCTTCTAAACTCCTCAAGTCTATCAACTATTCTTGAACTAGGTGAATGCATTTCCATGCTCTATATTACCTTAATAAATTGGTGTATTTGTATGCATTTTTCATTGGGAGAAAATGTTTTAACTGTTTTTTATTTTCAGAGAAGAACTATTTATACAAACATGGGGACTGTGAAAAGAAAATTCTATAGTGAATTGTGAAAAGTGGACATATTTCTAAATTCATTCCACTGCCTTTATCCAAACTTAAGAATTACAGACATTTGTTATTCCTTCGGCAAGACATCCCCGCTGCACAATGATATGTTCATTTCGTAATTTGGTTGCTGGCCACCAAGTGCTCCTTAGTTTTTAAATACATTTTGAGATTAACTGGAAACTTGAAGAAGAAATTAGTTCCCGATTAAGACTATCCCAACTTTATTTTTATTGTCAGTTTCACTTTTGTTTCTATGTTGTTTTATGTCTTTGTTATATAATTGTACATTGTGTGATATGTGAAAAAAACACGAATTTGGATGAACCTTGTGTTACATGTACATTGTTTTCATTATATAGACAGCTTGAGAATAGTGCGTTCCTGAGTGATTTTGAACATGCTACAGTGAAAAGTGACAGTGTGGACCATGGAATCACCAGCTAGAGGTTATGGACTATACACACCTATTACTATATTCTGATTAAATACAGGAAAAAGTAACAAGTAAAATTACTAGATTGCAATAAAAAATTTCATTTTTTGGTCTTTCCTATATACCCCTGATTTCCTTTTTGTTTTATATCAAAGAAAGTAATGAGTTTCAGAAATCCTTTTTGAAGTCAGGTATTTTACCATTCATACTCTACAGTAGAAATGTTTTTGATTAAGCACTCAGCAATATGACCAAATTGACAGTTTGAGAAAATACCCTGCATGTCAGTACTGGATATTTGAGTTGGGAAAAATATCCTTTTTGTTAGACACATTGTGAAAAGCATGCATTGTCAAATACTGTTGTTACTCTTCCATTTCTTTATGTCATATGCTTGCTACTTACGACTTTTTATATAAATATATATAAAATGTATAATAATTTCCTAATTTGAGTTAAGAGAAATGTTTTCTTCCATTAGAGTGATTAAAAAACTGACTCACATAAATACACATTTTATATCAACTCTTTCCACCTTTTAGGGTACAGGATGTCCTTCAGTATTGAGGTTTACTTCCCAAAATATTTGTCTTCTAAAAGTTTAGGGGAATATTTTCTTCTTTTAGAATAGGGAACTCTTTTTAAAACTGCTTTAAAATCACAAGCCCTTTTATGAACTAAACTACACCATTATGAATTATTCTTATTCTCAGGCACACATAATACCCCTGAAAGCTTAGTGATTATGATATGTTTAACATAAAGTAAAATCCTAAAATATATTTTATTGCTATTAAATTATATACACACTCTGTAAAGTTTGATTTGGTGAGTGATTATTTTTTGAAATATTCAATGTTTAATCTTACAAAATAAATTTTTAAAATAAGAATTACTCTCAGTATATATGCTTCCCAACATTTTCAAAACTACTGAATTCTCCGAGTTGAAAGAACTCTGTCCTTCCACTAGCAGATCGGTCTGGTCTACTAAAATTTGGACTTTGCAATTCAAGCAGGCTTTGCAAACTAAATAGATGAATTACTGTTACACTTCCCTACTAGGAAGACAATGTCATATATGTTAAAAAAATAAGTAAATAGAAAATAAAATAAAATTTTATAATAGAAAAGTCAAAGAGTTATCATAGCCATTATAAACACTCTATCTCGAAAAAATGTCAAGCTACAGAATCACTTCAATGAATTTGATAAACTAGGGAATCAGAAAAGGTTTTGAACATGACAAAGATTATTTTTCATTGTTACGCTACATAGTTTTATACACATTGCTTATGATAAAATGTACACTTTTTTATTTGGCTTGACTGGTTTATTACCATGGTTCCTTTTTTGCCCTTTAATTCAAAATTAATCCACCAAAGATTTTTGTAAGGGATTAATCATACCTTATATTGCTTTCTCCATTTAGAAATCTTCAGAGGACTCCTTTCCCTTTGAATGATAATCTCAAAAGTATGATATAACTGTCAAGATTTTTTTATTTGTAACAGCAATAAAAACAGTGAAATACGTTAGGTGAACACGTTACTATTAATTTGTTCTATAACTGTCTGGGATGTCTGTCCCCTCCAGTTTCTCCTAAATATATAGAATGCTGATTCCCTGCTTAAAAGATATCTTCACTGGAAATCCACTAATGGGACTTTTAAAAAAAAACACTAAATGAAGTATAATAATAAGAATGAAGAGCTCACATATATTTAACACACAGCAGCTTCATGGGAAAACAACTGTATTTTAAATGAAGAACAGGCCTCCTCAGTGATAACTCTAAAATTTCTCAACAATGTACAGACACAGACTAATCATAAAAGAAGATAATGACGATGCTGGGCAGTGTCTGGAGGTATCCTTTTCTCCTGGCATTCACTCTAGATGCTGAAACTTGGGAGTGCAGCGCTCTAGCAGAGCTGGGGGATGTTCTCTGAAGGGCTCTGGTGGTGCTTATTTATCAGCCAGTATTGAGATTTGTCAATATATCAAAAACTATTTAGTAGCCATATCAGACCTTATCACCTGAATGCAACCTTTGGCCCACATTCTAAAGGTGGTGACACACATAGATAAGGAATGAGATGTTTCAAGACTTTTAAGTCATGTTATTTTAATAAATGATTATATTTTTGATAAAGTGAATTCAGATATTACCAACCCAAGTGCTTTATTGATTTAACAAGATGATTTCAAATAATGTGTTAAGTTACCCTGCTGTGTTAATTTGATAAAGCTATTATTTTTCATTTTATTTTTTCAAGTTTTCATTCACTTTTCAAAATCATGGTAGCATATAATCACATGCAATGCCAGTGAAGCCCCATATTAAGCTTCATACTTCTGTCCAAATGCATTGTAGTTGCCTAATTTCAAGGTTCTAATTTGGAAATCCGATTTATTTTGTTTGTTTTTCTATACATACCAATTTTAAGCATTATCTTGCAAAGTAGACATAGGTGGTGTTTGATTTGCCATAATTAACTTGAATTTGATTTTGTAACTAAAATGTGGCTATCCACATAATTGGAAATCAGTGTCTTTGGGCTTTTAATGGAGAACAAATCACATTGTGGTCATGCTGGTTTTTCTGTTTCACATTTACTTTTGCTCTAGAAGTATTTTCGTGAGTCTGATGACTCCATAAGTTATGATCCTCAGTGTTAAGTAACGTAGACCATTGGCATTACTTTAATATTCACTTAAGCTTCTGTATCATTTTTTTCTGTATTTTTCCCTTAGGAATTTAATTCAGGTCTTCCTCAAATTTTATAGCTTTAAAAAAATAATTCCAACCTCAGAATAACATAATAAATTACAAGACATGACCCTGGTTCCTATTACCTTGATTAAAGTGACGGCAATTAATTTACTGATGTTTTGTCAGTGAAATAAATAATAGCATCTTATGAAGTTTGTGTATCTCTGTGATGAAAATGAGTCACGTCAGTTCCCTCTCTGAAGGGAAGTTAAATGAACAACATTTTTAAAATTATTTGAATTCTAAATAAATATGCTTTGAAAAGTGAGTTAGGGTTTTGTCTAATTGCACTGAGGCGAGTTAGCTTCGGTGCCATTTTTCTCTGTACCCTTTTTCCTCCATGGATTCATTTCTATCTGTTGCACTCTAGCATAAAGGACCCAGCCAAGAAATTGTAAAATAGATTCAACAACAAAATAAACAGGTCTTGAGTTAATTATCAATCTCTATGTACTTGATTAATATTTCCCAAGCCCATCTTAAAGGTGTAATAAAGTAGAAAAATAAAAATACATTGTTAAAATAGCCAGAAATGTTTTTATAAATAATCCTGCTAAATAAATCTGAGGCCCTTTGTTAATTTACAATTATCATGATTCATTTTATTAATAAACTTGTTTGAATTGTACTACAAATTTAACTGAATTATATCATCAAAATAAATCAAACAGGATAATAAAAATAACAATTATAAGTGACTGATGTCAGAAACTCATAACAACTCATCATTTTCTTGTAGCCTCTGATTCTGTACTTTCTTGTGTATTATTAAAGAGGTAAATGCTCTCTTAAAATGCCTCTAGTTCTTCAGAGGTAGGAAACATAAACTCAACCTGCTTTGGACTTGTGTATTTACTTGGGTTGGTTTCCAGAATCTCCTTATTCCTGAAACAGTATGATCATGTAGTTAAACTACTCCTTTATATCTATAAGTACTGTGCAGCCAACATGTTCTTTTTTGTCCCCAACTTCTGCCATCTTTCCAACCTCTGAGGCATGCTATTTTATAGTGGTTTGCTCTTTGAAAAATTGTTTTTGTGCCCTCTCTTAATAGTCACAGATACTGACACAAAACTTAAAAATGACCAGAAAACAATGTACAAATTATTTAAAATAAAACATTCTTTTTATATCACATTATCAAATTTGTACTCTTTATTCACTTTTCCATTAAGTGTGATATCAATATAGCTAGGCTGTTTTGAGCTTGCACAGTCTGTCTACAAAGCTTCTTCCTAAGTACTTTGAGGGTAAAATGAAGAAGGCAGTCTAGGAAGGAACACAACTACAGAGTCTTGTAGAAGGCGGACTGCTTACAGGAGCTGTATAAGGAAAATTAAGCCCAACATTATGTGCTGTGTTGGCCATCATGCAAAGCTGATTGCATAGCCATGGTTACCTCCTCCATCATCTTCCATGGAAGATAAAAATAAATTCAAATGTTAATTCAATAGACATGATGTTTTATAATGAAGAAGTTTGTAGCAGAAATCTGAGAATATGGGTATCTTCTTAAGAAGATCAAGAGAGGCTTTGTGAATAGCTGACCTTCTAAGCAGGTCTTGAAGGATGGAGACAATGGTCAAATAGTAGTGCAGGGAAAAATTTCCACTTAGAGTAATTAAAGCAGATGTAGCCCCGGAAGATCATTTAATTGAGCTGGTTGGAGCATAGACAGGAGGAGTAATACTAAGTATATTTGACAGAGTAGGTTTGAGTTTACATCATGATTTCTGAGTGCATGGAATACTATCCAAAGGAATTTACATTTTATTCAAGGGAGAATATTTTAAGATCTCAGCAGAGTGGAACTTAAGATTCCTACTTTCAGTAGAAGCCTCTGACGGGTATGTTTGCTAAATTGAATGGGAGTGAAATACAGTAGAATCAAAACAGTGTAGAAACAAGACATGAGAAAGAGTAACTGGCAGATTGTTAGATATCCAGGAATATTTGTCTGGCTTTTTTACTTCTACTATACTTGTTTGAAGGTGATGGTTGACTAGCAAACATATTGAGTGTCACATGCCAAACACCATTTTGAGTGTTTTACATGTAATTTTTGTCCTTGGTCATCTTAGCAATTCTATGACTAATTAATAATATTTGTTGTTATTTATTGTGCAGATGAGGAAACTGAAGAGAGTTTTAGTAACTTTTTTAAGATTACACAATAAACAATGATGAATCAAGCTTTGAAGCCAACCTCACCAACCACAAGATCAACCAACACTCTTCACCAATGTGTAATATAAACACGTTAATATTCAACATAGTACGTACTGCTGAAAGAAGTTGATACTTATTAACCCCGTAGTTTTGTTTCCTCACCTGTAAAAATATGTATTATAACACCTTCTCTCCACCTTACAGCGTGTGATGGTCAAATGACCATTCATTGGAAGATATTTTTTATATCCTATAATGCATTATAAAAATAAATCATTTTTCCTAAATCATGTGTGAACTTCATTTCATGATCGACATGGAACAAAAGTATCATCTATAAAGAGTAGCATTGTAGAGTAACCTCCCTCTGAACTTGTCCACAGTAAAATATATGACTTTCCGAATCCAATGACTCTCTGTCTGGATGATATTTCCTCAGGTGCTATTTTGTTGCATCATCATATCGAAGTGCTGTTGTTCATCATCTGTCATTCAGCATTGAATGCCAGAGCTCCTGAGTAACCCCCAAAGCACTCATCATGAAGTATACACAGAAATAGCAACACTGGAAAGCAAATCTTGTATTTCAGTCACAGATAATCGTTTGGCATAAATTCACGTAATAGCATCCCGGTAGATAAGCAAGAAGCAGACAGCTGTATCGGTAAACGTAGTTTCACAAGCAACATTACAACATAAAAAAGTGGTATACTGCAGTGAAAATCAAATTTAGTTTTATTTCATACTATTTATGTGCTTTTTAAAAATCTGTTTGAATCCTCTGAGTTTTACCTTCTTTACTTTCTTTCTTCCTTTCTCTTTCTTTCTTTCTTTCTTCCTCCTTCCTTCCTTCTTCTTTCTTTTCCTGTCTTTCTTTCTCTTTCTCTTTTTCTTTTTCTTTTTTGAGACAGTCTCACTCTGACGCCCAGGCTGGAGTACAGTGGGGCTATCTCAGCTCACTGCAACCTCTGCCTCCTAGGCTCAAGTGATTTTCATGCCTCAGCCTCCCGAGTAGCTGGGATTAGAAGTCTGCACCATCACCCCTGGCTAATTTTTGTATTTTTAGTAGAGATGGCATTTTGCCATGTTGCCCAACTTCTAGCCTCAAGTGATCCACCCACCTCAGCCTCCCAAAATGTCAAAATTACAGGCATGAGCCACTGTGTCTGGCCCTCACCTTCTTTATTTGTAAAATTGAGAAGGCTACACCTCGTGAAGAAAATTTCTGTTAACATTAGAACTGGGCCAGACATGGTGGCTCACACTTGTACCCTCAGCACTTGGGAGGCCAAGGCTGGTGGATCATCTGAGGTCAGGAGTTCGAGACCAGCCTGGCCAACATGGTGAAACCCCATCGCTACTAAAAATACACACACACAAAATTAGCCGGGCATGGTGGTGGGTGCCTGTAATCCCAGCTACTCAGGAGGCTGAGGCCGAAGAATCGCTTGAACCCAGGAGGCTAAGGTTGCAGTGAGCTGAGATCGCACCATTGCACTCCAGCCTGGGCCACAGGGTGAGACTCCGCCTCAGAAAAAAAAAGAACAAAACAAAAAACTGATGTGCACACACAGGCAATATGAGATCAGTGGGACCACAGTGGAAGCCATGGCACCTACAGTGGTGTTCTAGCAGTTTGCTCTCCGGAGCAGGAAAAATGCCTCGTGTTACAGTTTTCTCTACCTGCAGCTCAGGCATTCCCAACACAAATGATTGCCCTGTCTCAGTGATTCCAACAGCACTAGATAGTTCAGGAGCAGACGTCACCTTTCAAAGACACAAATCAGTGAATATCAGTTTCTGAGAGATTATTAAGACACGACTAAATGGGAAAAAAATGGAGGGGCTAGTAAGGCGGGAAGGAACCGGAGTCAGACACTGCCTAGTAGCTTTTAGTGTGCCACCATACGCTGTAAGAGAGAGGATAATCATACTGGAAGAGGCACCAACACAGATAGGCTATCAGTAATGGGTAATTGAGAATTGCTGATTTCTAGAATATGTGCTCAGAGACAGGCATCAGAACAGACCAAGCTACATATTCTTCAAAATAACAAGGTGCATTATACGTAATTGGTAATGAGTATGTGTTGTTAAATGAGCGCAAATGAGTGGAAAAATTACATTCGTTAAATTTCTTTATTCCTCACAGAAGCTCATCCCTGACGCCAAGGCCTATTATCCATGTATAAACTATTATCCTTATAGAGAAGACCAATTCTTCTATATCATGAGAACACATGGACACACAGAGGGGAACCACACAGCACTGGTGCCTCTGATGGAGGAGGGTGAGAGGAGGGAAACGATCAGAAAAATGATGAATGCGTGCCAGGCTTAATACCTGGGTGATGAAATATTCTGTAAAACAAACACCCAACACAACAAACCTGCACATTTACCCTGAACTTAAAAGTTTTTTAAAAAGGAAATAGTGGCCATAGTTGTAATTTCAGTTGCCTTTTCTCTTCTGTCTACACTCATTCAATATTTTTATAAATGTATATTTTTGTTATCGTGAATTGCCATAAGTAGGGAAAAATATGGTATTTCCTGGAGATTATTTAGCCAAAGCCTAGGTATAAAGTTATAAAAAAGCTTTGAAATTGCCAAGAAAGTTTTGTAATTTTAGTTGGTATTCGCATTTACAATAATTTCTTTTCCACCTTCTTCTGTAACTTAATGGATTAAAAGTCCTCAAAGACACATATTTTCAGTCTTTCTTATGAATGTATATTTTGAAAACGGAAACTGAAAAGCACAATATTAAATCACTATTAATTTAGAAAAACAGAGAAGGGACCCCTTTAAAAAATTCAGCGTGTTACTCTTGTCATTTTATATTAAAATATAAGCCACAAAATAGGTAATTCCTAAAATATGACTATCTCAATTATTTCCTAGTTATTTTCTTTTTAAATATTTTCTAGACATACAATAACATCTTTAGCTCTCAAAGTGAATGTGGTTTTATTGTTCATCAAGTTGGAAAAAATCATTTTTCTAAATATATGTAATCATAAATATAATTCAAAATGAAATTATATTAGTTGAATAACAAAGGATGTACAAGATTTATGTTTATTTAAGCACAGAAAAGAGAAAGTTTCCTTTCTCATCAGCATTGTTACTCTAAGCAATTAATTATACGATTACATTTCCCTAAAATATCTACAATTTGAGAAGTTCCATCAGCTAGAATGCTATTCACAAATTACGTATTAACATGATAATACAATCATTATTTTTATTTATACTGTGGTCATACTCTTTTTTAGTCAACAGGTTGTTCAAATCATAGAGGCATGCTCATTATAATGTAAAAGTTTCTGCGAACCCGCCCAAGCAGCTTTTTTAGCCATATGCACAATGATGAGTGGTAGGCAAACTCCAGAATCCCATGGAATTTTAACAGAAAATTGGAAATTGCAATTTTCAAACATCTTTTGCATTCTCACTCAAAATGAGAATGATAATCTATTTATATACATTCTATTCTCATCAGCCTGATAATCTGGCTTTAATCAATTTCAAATATACTTTATTCATCATTTTTTTTTCGGAGATGGAGTCTCGCTCTGTCGCCCAGGCCAGAGTACAGTGGCGCGATCTCGGCTCACTGCAAGCTCTGCCTCCTGGGTTCACGCCATTCTCCTGCCTCCGCCTCCCGAGTAGCTGGGACTACAGGAGCCCGCCACCACGCCCGGCTAATTTTTTTGTATTTTTAGTAGAGACGGGGTTTCACCATGTTAGCCAGGATGGTCTCGATTTCCCGACCTGTGATCCGCCCGCCTCGGCCTCCCAAAGTGCTGGGATTACAGGCGTGAGCCACCGCACCCGGCCTCATCATTTATTTATTTGCTATTTATTTTTATTAAAAATCAATGAATACACCGATTAAAAGTTGTTACACCTAATTAAATAAAATCAAAAAAAATCAATGAATAATATTTTAAGAAACCATACCCCAAAATATGAATTTATTAAATCTCTGGTACTCTGTATTGTTACCTCCATGAATCTTTTGTTATAAATACCACTGAAAACAGCATTTAAATAACGGGGGGAGGGGAAAGGAAGTTCAGGATGTTCCCAAGTATTAATTAATATCAAAATTGTCTTTAATATAACTGTTTATAGCTCTAAAATTCTAACTGTAAAGGCAAAACACATTTTGGGACAACTGAAATTGTTCTTACATCATCATAAACAAAATAAGAATATTGAATTTGTGCCAAACATAGTAGATACACACATAGTGTTCGGGAAATCACAAGCCATAATCACCAGCTACTGGAGGATAAATAAGAAAAATATTTCTTGTCTAATTGAAGCAGAATAAAAATTAAACCATTAAATATATAAATAGCTTATTGGTTCAAAATATTTTATTAAGGAAACATAGTTCATCATTGCTTATCTGTATTTTCAACTAGATTTTGGATTCCGGTGGACTACTTTGTGACGTGCTTTGCCACATTTAGGTTACAATAATACTGTTCAACTAAAGATAAGAAAACCTCTCTCTCTCTCTCCTTCCACTACTTCCTCCTTTCCTCCTTTATTCCCTTCCTGTCTCCCCTTCCATTTATTTTTAGCCCTTTAAAATAACAATTGCCTGTGGGGTTTTTTTTTTTTTTGGTTTAATTTGCATGGCTATGTCAATTTTTTTTTGTATCAAGAAATATTCATGATTTTATCGTATTCCTGACTGTATGCACTGATCCACAGCAGAGGCATTTTTGTTTGGCTAATTTTTAACTATTTTGAGTCCTGAGGCGTAAAGATTACTCTTGACATCTACTCCAAGTAAAGTTACGGCATTGTCTTTGGTGCTGTTTTAACTGTAGAATAATTAGCATAATTAACTCAATGAATGTATATCCTTTTGAGTGTCTATCCTGTGCCTGATAAATGACACAGAATATGACATCTTCGGACTCACAAAAATTCTAATAATGTGTGGAAGAGGCAAATAAAGGGAAAATACTGTTTCTGGATTTATTATGTGAGCACAGACCATAGTTCCTCAGGCAGAATTTTCAGCTAAGTTGTTGATGACTAATCAATACATATCATGGTCACTGCTATTTATTTATTATTTGTTGTTTTGTTTATTTATTTATTTTTGAGATGGAGTCTTGCTCTATCACCCAGGCAGGAGTGCAGTGGCGCAGTCTCGGCTCACTGCAACCTCAACCTCCAGGGGTTTAAGCAATTCTCCTGCCTCAGGCCCCCAAGTAACTGGGATTACAGGCACCCGCCACCACGCCTGGCTAATTTTTTTCTATTTTTAGTAGAGACAGGGTTTCTTCATGTTGGCCAGGCTGGTCTTGAACCCCTGACCTCGAGTGATCCACTCGCCTCAGCCTCCCAAAGTGCTGGGATTACAGGCATGAGCCACGGCTCCCGGCCACTGCTAGTTATTAATAGATGCTTGGACCCACTTGCAAGTAAGTATTCAAGGTAAGAGCAAAGATATCTTAATGCCTGCTTTCAAATATTCTGGGGTAAGACACTTTCAATTGGATAAATTGGGCCTAAAATGTTTCAGTTGTCCTGAATGAATTCCTTGGATATGTGGGTAAATTAAATTATGTCTCTCTCATTTTACTATTGGAAGAAAATAACATAATTGCAAAGTGCAAAAGCTGGATTCAGAAATTTCCAATGCCTGCCCCCATGAAGAAGAGGAAATCTCCCAATATATGCAACTATTAAGATAACATTGAAAAAGTAATGAAATAAATCAGCTCTAAAAAATACAGAGCAACTCAGGAGATCGAGACCATCCTAGCTACTTGGGAGGCTGAGGCAGGAGAATTATTTGAACCCGGGAGATGGAGGTTTCAGTAAGCCGAGATTGCACCACTGCACTCCAGCCTGGGTGACAGAGTGAGATTCCATCTCAAAAAAAAAAAAAAAAAAGCAACATTTTATCAGCATTTTTCTCTTGCACATGTTATTTATAACTTGTAAAATTCTAAATATGTGCTTCTTTCTACTGAGACTGCATATATAAATGGAGAATAAGTTTCATTAAAATTAATGAAATTGATTATCTTCGTATTTATAATGTAATTATTTTAATTACATTATTTAGCATCTTGGGTACAGTGAACACTGCACGGGAGATGGATGCACCAAAATCTCAGAAATCACCACCCAAGAAACTTATTTATGTAGCCAAACACCATCTGTTCCCCAAAAACCTATTGACATAAAAATTAAAAATTTTAAATAAAATAATAATTTTTTAAAAAGAAAAAAGATATAAAGAAAATCCACATGTGCAATGAGCCTTGCATCACAAATATTAGTAGTTTAAGAAGCACTAATCTGAACCTTACCTTCATTTCCATCACTTATACATATGTATATGTAAAATATATGACAATAATACATAGCACAGGACAAGTTTATTCCAGCATTAGTCAAGCCCTTATATTTTTCCAGAGTGGTGCAGTGTTAGCCCTAAGAAGACTATGGTCAGACAATGACGCACATTGTAAATACGAGAGTGGTATTTTTTTTTTAATAAAAAGAAGTGTAACTAAAAATCCAATGGAGGAATTCAAATTTAATATTTAAAACAATTCAGATAACCCACATGAAGAAAGGAAAGGAGAAGTACAGACTCAGCGAAAGAAATGGTACAAATAGAACAAATCAATACAGTGGACATAAAAGCAAACAATCACATTAAGTTTAAATGAACTAAACTCTTATTAAAAGGCATGTATTAACAGATTAGATTTTAAAAAAAATCAAACTATTTGTGTCCTACAGGAGACAAGCATGTATGACTCAGGTTGATAAGATGGAATACAACATACCTTGTGCAGGTAAACTTAAGGAGTTTCATGACTATATGAACATCACACAAAGCAGACTGCAAATTATGGAGTATTAGCAGGAAGAATAAGGATGATTTTCAAAATGAATAAAGTGTACAAACTTCAAAATCCATGAAGCATAATGACAGAACTAAAGGGAGAAATAGATAAATTCTTAATCATGGTAGATTTTAAACAATCTTAATAATTGACAAAACAATGAAACCAAAAACATCCATAAGAAGAATATGCAGTATTGATCAGTGCTACAGACTGACTTGACCCAACTGACACAATCAGAGCAGTGTGTGCAGCAGATTCACTCTTCTCAAGTGCACAAGAAATGTTCCCCAAGGTATTGTATAGGTTGTTCCATAAATGATTCTTAACTAAATTTTAAAAGATTGAAATTTTGCAATGTATTTTCTGATCATTTTTGCATTACATTTGAAATCAATAACAGAAATAGATCTAAATAATCCCCAAATACTTGAAAAATTAACATCTACATTTCTAAACAACAAAAAAGGATGAAGTAAATAGGAAATTAAAAGAGATATTAGGAATTACTTGAATTTGTTCAAAACTGAATGAAACTTCAAGAAAAAATAGAGGGAAATTTATACCTTAGAAGGAAACGGATGGCTTTAAATGCTTATATTAGTAACAAGCAAAATTTTAAAATCAGTCATCTGAGTTTTCATCTCAAGCTAAACGAAAGATGAGCTAAGTGAAATTATAAAATCATACCGCATTTCAAGGGATGGTAGAGAAAAATCAACAAACCCAAAGTAGTTTATTTTAAAATATTAATAAAATAGATAAATCCCTAGTAAGACTGATGAAGATAAAAACAAAGACAATATAAACAACTGTTAGAAACACATGAAGGAAAGTCATTAATAATCCTAAAGATTTATTTTCAGCTTTACCTATTTTTCGTTTCCAGATATTGTTAAATGGCTTACAATACACATTATTATCTTGTAAGTGTCTTCTTAGAGCTAATAAGTAATTAAAATAAGATAATAAACACATTTATGCTAATAAATTTAGGTAGAATGAACACATTTCTTGAAATATGCAAGTTTTCAAAACTACACAAGAAGAAACATAAAATCTAAATAGTTGTTTTAATCTATTAAAGAAATTGAATTAATAATAAAAACTTTTGCCATGTTAAAAACTTCAGGCGCCAGTAGTTTCACTGAATTATTTAAATGGTTTAATAAATTAATAACACCAAATAAAACCATGTCTGAAAAGTAGAGTTGCAGATTACATTTCTGAGCTCCTTTTATAAGGCAAGAGTTCTAGATCATTTGTCAGGAGCTGGTGACCTCAAAAAACATGAATGAATTTGGGAGGAGTGTTGACAGTATTCACTATCTTGATTGCAGTGGTGGTTACGTGATTATACACATCTGTCAAACCTCACCAGACTGTACATCAAAATAAATTTTACTATTTGTAAATTATATTTTAATAAAAAAACCCTAAGATATAGATATAGATGTCTTTCTCCTTTTTAAAAAATTTAATTAGCAGTGTGTGCTTCCTAAACAAAATCTTCATACTCAAAAAACAAAAATTGGGAAGTTTTAAAGCACAACAAACTTAGAGTAACATTTAGAATAAATTACATGAAGTACATATCAATTCAGTATTATTTAGAAACCATAGATTTTTAGCTCCTCATATGGGCTAACTTTATGAATGAAAATGTAATTTAAACGTTTTTGCTTTTTATAAGGCAGGTATTCTAAGCAGATCGTTGCTTAGGTGTATCTTATAAGAACATTTTCATTCAGTATGTTTGCCCACCTTTCTGTAAGGATAATCTTCATGTATTAAGAATAATACAGGTGGAGTGGCTTACACCTGTAATCCCAGCACTTTAGGAGGCTGAGGCAGGCGGATCACCTGAGGTCAGGAGTTCGAGACCAGCCTGGCCAACATGGTGAAACCCCGTCTCTACTAAAAATACAAAAATTAGCCAGGCATGGTTGTGGTCACCTGTAATCCCAGCTACTCCGGAGGCTGAGGCAGGAGAATCGCTTGAATCCCGGAGGCGGAGGTTACAGTGAGCTGAGATTGTGCCACGGTACTCCAGCCTGGTAACAAAGAGAGACACCATCTCAAAAAAAAAAAAAAAGACACAAACTCTAAAAAAATAAATAAAATAAAACAATGAAACCACTTTTTAAAATGTTCATTTACTTAGGAGAAAATACTGTCTCTTTCTACTCCTTTTCTATAGCCCAGCTTTTTCTCTCAGCTACATTGAGATTTTTGCCAAATATATAGAACGTTTCTGACCAGATGGTTTTAGTTGCTTATCTATATGTATTATATTTTTAAGGACCCTGTTAGGTAGACAGATATTACACTTCACCTTCCAATCTACTGTTTGCTCTGAATGACTAGAACTGAGAATCTACAAACTCTTTCCTGTACCAGCTGACTGACCACTGTCAGCTTCTAGCAGAGGTAGTGCAGCCAGATTGAAAGACAGATGAGAACATAAAGGACTTGCCTGTTTGTTTGCTTCCTATTCCTATCATGGTGCTCCAAGAAAGGACATTTCCAGGCAGGGGGAGCCTCCAGTGTCTCCTGGACACTTCCATTCCAACCTTCCCAGGGCCCCTTGGAGGCCTCAGCACCAGCCCGGAGTGCCCCGCCTCGGAGCTCTGCACCCTAAGTCTGCGCCACCTCCTCCAAGCTTCTAGATTCTGAAGCCCCCAAGTTCTTTTGATTGTTTCCCTAACCCGGGTTGATAGAGCTTTCTGGAGTGTATTATCTCTGTGTTACCTCCCTTTTCCCTTTTTGTTTTTTTTTTTTTTTTTTGCCCTCCAACCTGTGTAAAGGATTCATTTGTCAAAACCCCTCTGTTGATATATCCAGGATGTTTCCTGTTTTGCTGACTGGAGGATTAGCATGAATTTTAATTGGACAGTTTTTTCTTCCTACGGGCATTTAAAAATTCTTCCTTGAGATAGTTTTGCTTAATTTATGACAATTTGGCCTACTTAAATTTCTCACTAGAAAGAATATTTGGCTAAGTTATTCTTGGAATATTAGTTCTATACCAGGAGATACTAAATTTTATAAGGCTATAATACACAAGAGTGCAGATATTCTCTTTTCATGGAGTGGGCAGTCCTCAATTCTCATGGGGGTTTTATAGGAGCATATAATTTATATTGAAATAACATTGGAATGAAAGAGGAACATTTTTCTAATTGACATTCCTTACCTAGGCAGCTCTAGGCAACTTCTTAATTCACATATGTGGACCATAATCATTCTTGTGTGCCTCTAAATTTTACTTTAATTCTGTGTAAATAAAGTTCCTTTCAAAATGACTGTCCAGTATGGTCTTACTGACATCTTCAAAGAGAGCCTAGAGATTCTTTCAGTCTATTAGAAGTTTCAGAGCATCTCCTAAGAGGGTTAATAACTTAAATTCTAACTAATCCCAAGATGGCTGAATAGGAACAGCTCCAGTCTACAGCTCCCAGTGTGAGCAACGGAGAAAACTGGTGATTTCTACATTTCCAACTGAGGTACCGGGTTCATCTCATTGGGACTGGCTGGACAGTGGGTGCAGGCCATGGAGTGTGAGCCGAAGCAGGGCAGGGCATCGCCTCACCTGGGAAGTTCAAGGGGTCAGAGAATTCCCTTTCCTAGCCAAGGGAAGCCGTGACAGACGGTACCTGGAAAATCGGGACACTCTCACTCTAACACTGTGCTTTTCCAATGGTCTTAGCAAATGGCACACCAGGAGATTATATCCCACACCTGGCAGGGTGGGTCCCACGCCCACAGAGCCTCGCTCACTGCTAGCACAGCAGTCTGAGATCGAACTGCAAGGTGGCAGTGAGGCTGAGGGAGGGGTGTCTGCCATTGCTGAGGCTTGACTAGGTAAACAAAGTGCCGGGAAGCTCAAACTGGGTGGAGCCCACTGAAGTTCAATGAGGCCTGCCTGTCTCTGTAGGCTCTACCTCTGGGCACACAGCATAGCTGAACAAAAGGCAGCAGAAACTTCTGCAGACTTAAACGTCCCTGTCTGACAGCTTTGAAGAGAGCAGTGATTCTACCAGCATGGAGTTTGAGATTTGAGAACAGACAGACTGCCTCCTCAAGTGGGTCCCCGACCCCTGGGTAGCCTAACTGGGAAACACATCCCAGTAGGGGCCAACTGACACTTCATACAGCCGGGTGCCCCTCTGAGACGAAGCTTCCAGAGGAAGGGTTAGGTAGCACCATTTGCTGTTCTGCCACATTTGCCGTTCTGCAGCCTCTGCTGGTGATACCCAGGCAAACAGGGTCTGGAGTGGACCTCCAGCAAACTCCAACAGACCTGCAGCTGAGGGTCCTGACTGTTAGAAGGAAAACTCACAAACAGAAAGGAATAGCATCAACATCAACAAAAAGGACATCCACACCAAAACCCCATCTGTAGGTCACCATCATCAAAGACCAAAGGTAAATAAAACCACAAAGATGGGGACAAAGCAGAACAGAAAAGCTGAAAATTCTAAAAACCAGAGCACCTCTTCTTCTCCAAAGGATCGCAGCTCCTCGCCAGCAATGGAACAAAGCTAGACGGAGAATGAATTTGATAAGTTGACAGAAATAGGCTTCAGAAGATCAGTAATAACAAACTTCTCTGAGCTAAAAGCAGGATGTTCGAACCCATTGAAAAGAAACTAAAAACCTTGAAAAAAGATTAGAAGAATGGCTAACTAGGACAGATAGCATAGAGAAGACCTTAAATGACCTGATGGAACTGAAAACCATGGCATGAGAACTACGTGACACATGCACAAGCTTCCATAGCCCATTCAATCAAGTGGAAGAAAGGGTATCAGTGATTGAAGATCAAATGAATGAAATGAAGTGAGAAGAGAAGTTTAGAGAAAAAAGAGTAAAAAGAAATGAACGAAGCCTCCAAGAAATATGGGACTATGTGAAAAGAACAAATCTACGTTTGATTGGTGTATCTGAAAGTGACGGGGAGAATGGAACCAAGTTGGAAAACACTCTGCAGGATATTATCCAGGAGAACTTCCCCAGCCTAGCAAGGCAGGCCAACATTGAAATTCAGGAAATACAGAGAACACCACAAAGATACTCCTCGAGAAGAGCAACCCCAAGACACATAATGGTTGAAATGAAAGAAAAAAGGTTAAGGGCAGCCAGAGAGAAAGGTCGGGTTACACAAAGGGAAGCCCATCAGACTAACAGCAGATCTCTTGGCAGAAACTCTACAAGCCAGAAGAGAGTGGGGGCCAATATTCAACATTCTTAAAGAAAAGAATTTTCAACCCAGAATTTCATATCCAGCCAAACTAAGCTTCATAAGTGAAGGAGAAATAAAATACTTTACCGACAAGCAAATGCTGAGAGATTTTGTCACCACCAGGCCTGCCTTACAAGAGCGCCTGAAGGAAGCACTAAAGGTGGAAAGGAAAAACCAGTACCGGCCACTGCAAAAACATGCCAAATTGTAAAGATCACTGATGGTAGGAAGAAACTGCATCAACTAATGAGCAAAATAACCAGCTAACATCATAATGACAGGATCAAATTCACACATAACAATATTAACCTTAAATGTAAATGGGCTAAATGCCCCAATTAAAAGACACAGACTGGCAAGTTGGATGAAGAGTCAAGACCCAAGACCCATCAGTGTGCTACATTAAGCAGACCCATCTCATGTGTCCAGACACACATAGGCTCAAAATAAGGTGATGGAGGAAGATCTACCAAGCAAATGGAAAACAAACAAACAAACAAAAAGCAGGAGTTGCAATCCTAGTCTTTCATAAAACAGACTTTAAACCTACAAAGATCAAAAGACACAAGGACATTACATAATGTTAAAGGGATCAATTCAACAAGAAGAGCTAACTATCCTAAATATATATGCGCCCAATAGAGGAGCACCCAGATTCATAAAGCAAGTCCTTAGAGACCTACAAAGAGACTTGGACTCCCACACAATAATAATGGGAGACTTCAATACCCCACTCTCAACATTAGACAGATCGATGAGACAGAAAGTTAACAAGTATATCCAGGAATTGAACTCAGCTCTGCACCAAGTGGACCTAATAGACATCTACAGAACTCTCCACCCCAAATCAACAGAATATACATTCTTCTCAGCACCACATCACACTTATTCCAAAATTGATCACATAGTTAGAAGTAAAGCACTCCTCAGCAAATGTAAAACAACAGAAATCACAACAAACTGTCTCTCAGACCACAGTGCAATCAAATTAGAACTCAGGATTAAGAAACTCACTCAAAACCGCACAACTACATGGAAACGGAACAACCTGCTCCTGAATGACTACTGGGTACATAACAAAATGAAGGCAGAAATAAAGATGTTCTTTGAAACCAGTGAGAACAAAGACACAATATACCAGAATCTCTGGGACACAGTGTGTAGAGGGAAATTTATAGCACTAAATGCCCACAAGAGAAAGCAGGAAAGACCTAAAATCGACACCCTAACATCACAATTAAAAGAACTAGAGAAGCAAGAACAAACACATTCAAAAGCTAGCAGAAGGCAAGAAATAAGTAAGATCACAGCAGAACTGAAGGAGATAGAAACACAAAAAACCCTTCAAAATATCAATGAATCCAGGAGCTGGTTTTTTGAAAAGATCAACAAAATTGATAGACCACTAGCAAGACTAATAAAGAAGAAAAGAGAGAAGAATCAAATAGACGCAATAAAAAATGATAAAGGGGCTATCACCACCAATCCCACAGAAATACAAACTACCATCAGAGAATACTATAAACTCCTCTATGCAAATAAACTAGAAAATCTAGAAGAAATGGATAAATTCCTGGACACATGCACCCTCCCAAGGCTAAACTAGGAAGAAGTTATATCCCTGAATAGATCAATAACAGGCTCTGAAATTGAGGCAATAATTAATAGCCTACCAACCAAAAAAAGTCCAGGACCAGATGGATTCACAGCTGAATTCTACCATAGGTACAAAGAGGAGCTGGTATCATTCCTTCTTAAACTATTCCAATCAATAGAAAAAGAGGGAATCCTCCCTAACTCATTTTATGAGGCCAGCATCATCCTGATACCAAAGCCTGGCAGAGACACAACAAAAAAAAAGAGAATTTTAGACCAATGTCCCTGATGAACATCAATGCAAAAATCCTCAGTAAAATACTGGAAATCCAAATCCAGCAGCATGTCAAAAGCTTATCCACCACGATCAAGTTGGCTTCATCCCTGGGATGCAAGGTTGGTTCAACATAAGCAAATCAATAAATGTAATCCATCATATAAACAGAATCAAAGACAAAAACCACATGATTATCTCAATAGATGCAGAAAAGGCCTTTGACAAAATTCAACAACCTTCATGCTAAAAACTCTCAATAAATTAGGTATTGATGGGACGTATCTCAAAATAATAAGACCTATTTATGACAAATGCACATACAATATCATACTGAACGGGCAAAAACTGGAAGCATTCCCTTTGAAAACTGGCACAAGACAGGGATGCCCTCTCTCACCACTCCTATTCAACATAGTGTTGGAAGTTCTGGCCAGGGCAATCAGGCAGGAGAAAGAAATAAAGCGTATTCAATCAGGAAAAAAGGAAGTCAAATTGTCCCTGTTTGCAGATGACATGATTGTATATTTAGAAAAACCCATCATCTCAGCCCAAAATCTCCTTAAGCTGATAAGCAACTTCAGCAAAGTCTCAGGATACAAAATCATTGTGCAAAAATCACAAGCATTCTTATACACCAATAACACAATAACAGACAAACAGAGAGCCAAATCATGAGTGAACTCCCATTTACAATTGCTTCAAAGAGAATAAAATACCTAGGAATCCAACTTACAAGGGATATGAAGGACCTCTTCAAGGAGAACTACAAACCACTGCTCAATGAAATAAAAGAGGATACAAACAAATGGAAGAATATTCCATGCTCATGGATAGGAAGAATCAATATTGTGAAGATGGCCATACTGCCCAAAGTAATTTATAGATTTAATGCCATCCCTATTCAGCTACCAATGACTTTCTTCACAGAATTGGAAAAAACTACTTTAAAGTTCATATGGAACCAAAAAATAGCCTACATTGCCAAGACAATCCTAAGCAAAAAGAACAAAGCTGGAGGCATCAAACTATGTGACTTCAAACTGTACTACAAGGCTACAGTAACCAAAACTGCATAGTACTGATACCAAAACAGAGATATAGACCAATGGAACAGAACAGAGTCCTCAGAAATAATACTGCAGATCTACAACCATCTGATCTTTGACAAACCTGACAAAAATAAGAAATGGGGAAAGGATTCCCTATTTAATAAATGGTGCTGGGAAAACTGGCTAGCCATATGTAGAAAGCTGAAACTGGATCCCTTCCTTACATCTTGTACAAAAATTAATTCAAGATGGATTAAATACTTAAATGTTAGACCTAAAATCATAAAAACCCTAGAAGAAAACCTAGGCAATACCATTCAGGACATAGGCATGGGCAAGGACTTCATGTCTAAAATGCCAAAAACAATGGTAACAAAAGCCAAAATAGACAAATGGGATCTAATTAAACTAAAGAGCCTCTGTACAGCAAAACAAAACAAAACAAAACAAAACAAAACAAAACAAAAAAAACTACCATCAGAGTGAACAGGCAACCTACAGAATGGGAGAAAATTTTTGCAATCTACCTATCTGACAAAGGGCTAATATCCAGAATCTACAAAGAACTTAAACAAATTTACAAGAAAAAATCAAACAACCTCATCAAAAAGTGGGCAAAGCATATGAACAGACACTTCTCAAAAGAAGACATTTATGCAGCCAACAGACACATGAAAAAATGCTCATCATCACTGGCCATCAGAGAAATGCAAATCAAATCCACAATGAGATACCATCTCACACCAGTTAGAATGGTGATCATTAAAAAGTCAGGAAACAACAGGTGCTGGAGAGGATATGGAGAAACAGGAACACTTTTACACTGTTGGTGGGACTGTAAACTAGTTCAACCATTGTGGAAGACAGTGTGGTGATTCCTCAAGGATCTAGAAGTAGAAATACCATTTGACCCGGCCATCCTACTACTGGGTATATACCCAAAGGATTATAAATCATGCTGCTACAAAGACACATGCATATGTATGTTTATTGCAGCACTACTCACAATAGCAAAGACTTGGAACCAACCCAAATGTCCATCAGTGATAGACTGGATTAAGAAAATGTGGCACATATACACCATGGACTACTATGCAGCCATAAAAATGATAGTTCATGTCCTTTGTAGGGACATGGATGAAGCTGGAAACCATCATTCTGAGCAAACTATCACAAGGACAGAAAACCAAACACTGCATGTACTCCAATCATAGGTGGGAATTGACCAATGAGAACACTTGGACACAGGGTGGGGAACATCACACACCAGGCCTGTGGTGGGATGGGGGGAGGGGGAAGGGATAGCATTAGAGAAATACCTAATGTCAATGACGAGTTAATGGGGGCAGGACACCAACATGGCACATGTATACATATGTAACAAACTTGCGCATTGTGTTCATGTACCCTAGAACTTAAATAAAAAAAAAAAAGAAAGAAATTTCCAACTAATCAGCCACAGAGCTTGGAAAGTTAAAAATATATAACCTCAATTTTCCACAGGCAATCACTTTAAATCTAATCACCAGGAGATAAAAATTTTAATCTATTTAAAGTGAACTATCACCAAACTTTTAAGAGAACAGAGAGATAAACAGATGTGTCTGACAAGAGAATTGAGTAATTTTGACTCAGCCTGTGTTCTGTTTAAATCGTGACTTCCTACAGTATGTGATTATACAAGGGGAAAGGATTCATTTTTCTAGCTTAATTAGAAGAAACCATAGCTTATTATAATTAAGCTTATTTCCTACAAAATATTACTGACACTTCTCAGATTTGTATTATTACAGAACACTGACATGTATGTATTCCAGTTTTCCTTGTAAATCACATTTATCAAATTCTGAAGGTACAAGAAGAATGAATCTCATTGCAAAAGATAACCAGCAAAACAATCAGTCTTGCATTGAAGTATTAACTATAAGTAACCATTATTGAATATTTAGTTTGCATGAGACATAGCTTTAAGTACTTTACAGGTATTTAGGTAGTTATTATCAGATTTATTTTACAAATGAGGAAATGAGGCCCAAAGAAATTAAACAATCATCCTAAGATCACGTAGCTAGTAAATGGCAAGGCCTGTATTTCAGCCTGGGAAGTATGGATACAGAATCTATACTCTTAACCATATCTCATAATGCTTCTCATTGATTACCCACTCATTAATGTAAGTAGGTGGGAAGAAGCCAAGTGCTAGCCACTGCTGGAAACCCAACCTTCATACCTCAGCAAGCATAGAGAGAGAGGAGACACCAGGAACAAAAGAAGAAGTACACTCATCTCTCCTAAATACTTGCTACTAGAGATTCCCGGTAATAGTTACTGGAGAAAAATAATGGAGAATCTTTATCTCCATGATCTAGCTTGTCTGTCCGGGTTACTTATGGTAAATAAAATTTTAATTCATGGATTTGCATACAAGATCTGCTAAGGAAATGTGAGAATCAACATGTGATTATCTGAATAAAAATAATAATATTTTGTAACTGAAATACCACCTCTTGTATAAGTTACGCCCAGCATGTACCACTTAGAGAGCTCCCATGCTAAATCAGTGTCAGAGCGGTACTATAATAAAACAATAAAGGACTTGGAAAGTTGTGTTTGTGATATTATACTTCCACAGGCTTCACCTGCATCTCACAATCACCCGTGTCCTTTGAATTATTGGTAAATGTGAGTTCCGTGTAAGATATGTGATTCTTATAAGTCTGATTAGAGAGTTTGACTCATTGTTTTATTAAGGAGTAGCCTATACTGAAGCTCTTGAAATTCCAAGAAGTTCAATGCTGAAGTTGTATGATCTCTTGGTTTCTCTTGATAGTTAGTTTGGGCATTGTTATTTTATCCAACAAACACATCACAAGTACCAGCAACTCATTCAATAACTATTCATTGCATGCATATGAAGTGCATAGAGCTGTTTGAGTCACAAACCTGAAAAAAAAATTGCTATGTCATGGAATCTAGTTAAAGGAAACAGGAATGAACAAAAACATAACAGGAACAAGAAAAATGTCATGTTGTGATTGTGCCTTGACAACAAAAATTAAGGCATATGAAAGGAATAGAGAGTGTGGAGGTATGAAATTGGGTTTTTATGTGCAAGAGACATGAGCGGCCTTTCTGACGGTGTGATGTTTGAATAATAAAACAATAAAGTTTTATTTAATAAAATAATAATAATAAAACAATAAAGAAGTAGAACACTGAGTTATGTCAACATCTGAGGTGAGAGATTGCCTGCCATAGGGGACATGCTTCATGTGCTTGAGAAGAGGATGATGTGATGGGAGCAGAGCAATAGATTGTGGTAGGAAATAAAGAGAGAAGCATATGATAATGAGATCAGATAGGGATGGTCAAGCATGGCTTAAAAAGTAGATTTCATTCTGACTGAAATGAGTAGGCAGTGGAGGTTTTTAACAGAGCAGTGGTGTGATATGGCTGTGTTTTAGCTACTTTCCTCTGTCTCCCTTGGGGAGAATAATCCATGAAGGCGTAAAAGTTAATTCAGCGAGAACAACTGGAAAACTATTGCAATAGTCCAGTGAGAAATGATAGAGCTGTGGTGTATGTGTCAGGATGCAGTCAGGAAAAATTAAAGCTGCCATAAATATGTAAGGCATTAAAGCCATGCATAGGAATGAAGGACTTAAATAAACTTTGGGAAATATGGAGAAGCAAAGGTAATGAGACATTGCCAAAGATCTCCAAAGCAAGTGATATGGTTTGGCTGTGTCCCCACCCAAATCTTATCTTGAATTGTAGCTCCCATAATAGCCATGTGTCCCTAGAGGGACCCATGGGAAGTAATGAAATCATGGGGGTGAGTTTTCCTGGGCCATTCTTATGATAGCAAATAAGCCTCATGAAATCTGATGGTTTGATAAAAGGCAGTTCCCCTGCACACATTTCTCTTGCCTACTACCATGTAAGATGTGCATTTGCTCCTCCTTCGCCTTCTGCCATGATTGTGAGGCCTCTCCACCCATGTGGAACTGTGAGTCCATTAAACATCTTTTTCTTTATAGATTATCCAGTCTTAGGCATTTTTTCGCAGCAGTATGAAAATGCACTAATAGAGCAGGTCTGATGCCTGAAAGATTCTGCAATGTTCAAGATTCCCTGGAAAACTCCAAAAACTTATGTGAGTCTACACAAGTACAATAGAGGGGGTGGTTCTGAAAAACATGCTTGCACACATGGGAATATCACACATCCATGCACCTGGCTCAAGCTTCTGGCTATCTGTGCCTTTGGAGAATACCACCCTCTCTAACTCTTCCTCCTTCAAATCATGACTGCTTTATCACTGACAAATTCTATCTTAATTTATGCTTTCTACCATTCCTTAAATGGCAGTTATTATCTGATTTCTAGCATTGTTTTCAATGTAACCTTTCTGTATGTCTTTAATGATTCAGTGACTTGGTAGGGAGGGAAGATAAACATATGGTCTTATTCTGTCATCTGGAAGTAGAAATCTACTCCAAGGTAATTTAAAAAACTAAATCATTTATTTTAGCGTATCTCTTTCCTACTAGAGTACTAGCTCATTGATAAAAAATAGAGATCCTTTTCATTTTTGTATCTCCAGAATATAGCATTATTCCTGGGATATATTGAATGCACAGTAAATACTTTTTGGTTGAATGAAAAAGTATTTCATAATAAAGGGAATCATTATGGGGCAAATTTAATGCTAAGGTGCTAAGAGAATCAAAGTGAGTGAGTAGAGAGTTGTATATAAAAATGATCCACACTGACAGCAACTATCAACATGAAATGATTAGAATTTGAGACAGTTAGTGAAGGACGTATTGGACATAAGGGCTGGTGTGACAAGCATAAAAATATATAAGAAATGGAATTAAAACAAACAAACATAAAACCACTGTATATATGGCACAGCCAGGCTTCAAACAGCTGCAAGACCTAATATATCATTTCATTCTTTCTATTTTTTTTCTAATAAAACAGGGAAATCTTTCAACTATTCATGATGGAATTAAAGGGAAAAAGAGGTTAGAGATTTATATTCTCCTCAAAGTTTGTCGAGTAAAATTGAATATATTTTTTTCAGATGTCATTACATTTCTTAATGCAATACTTTGTCAAATCGTAAATTGATGGCTCAATCTTTTTGGCAAGTTCGGAAAAAATACATCTAAAGACTATCCAAGAAAATATTTTGAAAGCTTATTAAAAACCAACAATGCAATCACAACAAATCCCTTTTAGAATCCAATTCGCTGCCATTGCTTTATTTGTTTATTTATTTATTTATTTATTATTATTATACTTTAGGTTTTAGGGTACATGTGCGCAATGTGCAGGTTAGTTACATATGTATACATGTGCCATGCTGGTGCGCTGCACCCACTAACTCGTCATCTAGCATTAGGTATATCTCCCAATGCTATCCCTCCCCCCTCCCCCCACCCCACAACAGTCCCCAGAGTGTGATGTTCCCCTTCCTGTGTCCATGTGTTCTCATTGTTCAATTCCCACCTATGAGTGAGAATATGCGGTGTTTGGTTTTTTGTAACCAAACACTGCCATTGCTTTTTATAGACCATTCTTACTATACCTGACTGTCAGTCAGGCGGCATAGCACAGAGGCTGGAGCTCTGAAGCAACTCAGTCACAGCAAATGCAAACAGGTCATGCATCTGTTAGGACGACCAGGTTTTCAGCAATAGACACCTCAAATCTATAATGTCTAGAAGTAAGCATGCATGGTGAAAATGACAAGTTGCTACAAAGTAACATAAGTTTAACTGTGAAGAAGATTCTTGGGCACATATTGGTTTGTTTAATTATATCCTGACTATAATTTTAGAGAAAGGTATTATTACATATGCAATTTTACAACTAAGTAAACTGAGTGTCAAAGAAGTCTGCTGATTCATTCAGTTTACAGTCAACTGGGGATTCAGTCACTGGGTTTCCTAATGACAAACTCATTTTCCAACAAAATGATGACTTCCTGTACAGAGCACCTGAAATGTGCTTATGTTTGTTATACATTACCTCATTCAATCAACCACATTACAAAGTGGATAAAAATAGCCCATGATTTTCCCAAGGGAATTGAAGCTCAGTGACATTATACAACTAATTGTAAAATGGGTCTTTAGAAGTGCTAGTTCTCCAGAACAGAATCAATAGGAGATACATAGATAGATAAGAGAGGACTTATTATGGAAACTCACACAATGATGGAGGCTCAGAAATCCCACAATAGGCCGCCTGGAAGCTGGAGAAACAGGGAAGCCAGTGGCGTGGCTCCATCCAGGACCAAAGGCATGAGGACCAGGGGACCAGACGGTGCAAATCTCAACCTCAGGCTCGAGACCTACGAACTTGAGGTGCTGCTGATACAAATTCCAGAGTCCAAAGAGGCCAGAGAGCTTGGAGTTCTGATGTCCAAAGGCATGAGAAGATGGGTGTCCCAGGTCCAGAAGAAAGAGATAATTCACCTCTCCTCTACCTTTTTGTTCACTCCAGGATTAATGCCAAACATCTACATGGGATGGGGGAGGGTCTTCCTTACTCAGTCCACTGATTCAAATGCCAGTCTCTTCTGGACAATTCCTCAAAGACACCCAGAACTAATGCTTTATCAGCTACCTGGGTATTCCATCATCCAGTCAAGGTAACACCTAAAATTAACCAGCACAGGATGTAAAATCATTTAAATGGGCAAAAAAATTTATAATACACGTGTGTCCTCGTCTCTATGAAAAAGATTTTTCTTGTTAGCCCTGCATTATTTATTGGGCTTCTCTTTATAAGTATTGTGTTGCAGTGTCTGTTTTTTTAAAAAGCACTGCCAACACTCTACCAGGACTGGAAACTCGTTTCCACAGTTTGACTTCCCTCTCTGGCTATGAGTGAGAGCTTGTCAATGAAAATAACTCACACAGGATTTGGAAGGATAATTGGCGTGGAAGTCATCTTTCTCAGAAAGCCTTGGTAACAAGATGCAGCAGCTTCCTAGACATGGCTGCAAACTTCTGGGGTTTTTTTCGGTTTGTTTGTTTTGTTGTTTGTTTTTTAGATTTTTTTAAAACAGAGTCTCACTGTCACCCAGGCTGGAGTGCAGGTGCAATCTCGGCTCATTGCAACCTCTACCTCCCAGGTTCAAGCAATTCTCCTGCCTCAGCCTCTCGAGTAGCTGGGATTACAGATGCCCACCACCACACCCAGCTAATTTATGTGTGTGTGTGTGTATATTTTTAGTAGAGACAGGGTTTCACCATTTGGCCACACTGGTCTCTAACTCCTGACCTCAGGTGATCCTCCTTCCTTGGCCTCCCAAAGTACTGGGATTACAGGCGAGAGCCACCACACCCGGCCCTAAACTTCTGGTTTTTAATTGCAGTGACTAGAAGTGGAAGCTCCAGCCTCTCAGAGAGCTCTGGCTTTGCCCCAGTCCCAGTACTTACTGACCATTTCTCCTTTCCTTCAGCTGCCACCTTCCAGAACTTTGGTGACACCTCTCCTCCCGTATCTGCGGAAACCCTAATTCCTACATTAAATTTCTTATTCTTATAATGCTGAGAAAATTCTGTTTTCCTCACTAAACCAAGACTAACAAAGGTAGTAGATTTGTCCCGTGGCCTGATCCAAACTCTGATATTATCATTATAGGTACAGTGATTCTTTTCTAAAAGAAAGACAGTGGTCATTGGGCAGAACATACTATATATATATATAGATAGATAGACAGATAGATAGATATAGATATGGATATATAGATATATAGATATAGATATAGATAGATATATATAGATATAGATATTAATGTATATTTATTACATAGCAATAAGTAAACTTAATTCCACCCAGTTGATTGTGAATAAAAAAATGATAAAAGACATCAGAGAAATAATTAACATGTACAAAGAATCCTGTAGAAATAATAAGGTGAATGCTCTAACCAAATTACTTTTATTGGTCAAGTAGTCCTTTGGGGAGACATAATTACATGCATTGGTTTTTAAATGAGGTGAATTATACAATCATATGCAAAAAGATTTTTACATTATAAAAATAGAAATAGTAACAGTATTTTTATCGATATCTAGGAATGAGTCTAAGGATTTAAATACACTGATGATATTAACTATATTATTTATTAACTATATTTTGAAAAATCTGTACTCTAAAGTATGTACTTTACTGTTTATTAATATGGCTACTATTTATTGAGTGTGTGAAAAGTTTGAGGCCACTGAATTTATAAGAAATTATATTTTTTGCAATAGGTATTTTGGTGCAAAAATTAAAAAATAACACATTCAGGTAAGCACACATTGAAAAACCTTGCATTTTTTAAAATCATATATCGTGAAGATAAAATTTTGCCAGGTATTAAGTGACAGCATATAACATTATATATGTGGCAAAAATATAGCTTCTGTGTGCAGACTATACAACCTAAACATATAAAATAATAGTAATGTCATCAATACTATTATAAAGATGAATGCAAAGGAAGTCCTTTGAAAATGAAACTTGCTATTAAATGCTTTATTCAGTTACCATTACAAAATTCAGTCCCATTTATTAGTGTTCACTAAATAAAGATTAACAGCCTTCTCTGTATTATGGATGTTACTTATTTTTAGTCTATCAGTGTCTCTGGCAAATAAGAGAATGGTTATGCCTAATACTGCTGGGAATATATTATTGAATGGAATTAATTATCAATGTATGCACAAATATATTATTGGGCTCATGATAATCTGACAAAAAACAGTTACATACAACTCTGTGAATGAAACAGTTGTAAATAATGCTTCTCTACACATGAGTAAATAATGATGTGTGAAATTAGAATAAAATGCATTGAGTTTAATGTTTTTAATAATAGGGTGAAAAATAGTTCTATAATATGGTGAATGTTTAGTGAACTTTTCCTGAACAATGTTATGAAGAATGTATCTGGATCCCATTCCCAATTAAGAACTTCACTTATAGTGACAAGAAAGCCACTTCTTTCTGTATCTACAATTAGAAATGCTGAATCTGTTGCAATGATCACAATGATTGATGATAACTATCACCACCTCCTCAGGGGAAATCTACCCGATGGTGTTTCCTTTCATATATGTATTACATGATAAGGCCAAGTTTTAATCTAGAAAACTAAATAATAAAACAATTGCCTCTGGAAAAAAATGTTATTGTATTCTTGGGAGCCTTCTGTCTTGGTTAATTTTATAGCTTCTGTAAGATCCAGTTTTCCTGCTGATGATCCTTGTTGCTTAACTTTCATTTTGGCAAAAACTTTTTATCTGTCACGGATCTTCAGTCAAATCTTATTCGAATGAACAGTACCTGCATTACTAGTACGGGTGACCCTTGAACAACATGAGTTTGAACCACATGGGCCGACTCATAAGCCAAATTTTTTCAACCAAATGCAGATTGAAATACAGTATTTGTGGGATTGGACACATTGTATATGGAGGGCCAACTTCTCATGTAAGTGAGTACAGCTGGAATGACTGAATGTGAGTGGATTTTGTTATATGTGGAGGTCCTAGAACCAATCTCCCGCTTAACCCACGAAATGACTGTATACCAATTGAGTGATGCTCACTTCCCTGGCTCTTCAATCCACCTCCCCCCTAGGACGACCACTACTTCAATGCACCAACAAATAGTATAAAAACGATTATCCCTCTAGAGGGCAAACTCCGTGTAAGGAAGGCACCATGTATTGTATGTCTTAATAACCACTCTTTGTATAGTGTCTAAAACAGGCCCAGGTACATAGCAGACTAGCAATATATATTTGATGAATGAATGATACAGATATGTATGATATAGAATGTATTATATAGATAAGAGATTTTGAAAAATCATAATTCATATTTAGTTTTTTTATATCAAGCAGTCAATAGGCATTTTGAATATTCTAAAATGACATCAATGATTATTTACTTTAGCCTTGTGGTTTCAAGCACCAAGACCAATAGCTTGGCAACACTAAGATAGGACCCATGAACTCAATGGCTTGTGCAAACAAGCATCGATTTCTCACTGTCCTTACATATCAGAGGCTGCAGTTCCATGCCTGTGGCTCTCCCTCCAGATTCCTCATCTGAATCTATTCTGAAAGAGGAGGCTTTATTAAAGACATGCCATTCTCAATGAGAAGGAAAGAGAGTTGGAGGAAATTCTAGTGATGTTTCTGAAACTTCGGCTGGCTCTTGGCTTATATCACATTTGCTTACCTTCCATTAGCCACACATGTAACATGGCCAAGCCCAGAATCAGTGGGGAGGGGTGGAAAATCATCTTATAAAGGAGAAGGGAGCAAATAGTTGAGATGAAAATATAAATCTACCTCACCTGTCTATAAAATTGATCCTGTGAAGCAGGTATGTTTTATAAAAATATATCCATTTTAAGTACGGATTTCAAGGACCAGAATTAGTTCTTCAAAGTGATGACCTAAAATTATGAAAATAAGAAAGGTCTTTGCCATTGAACACACTAAATTTGAGATTTGCAACTAAAATATTTGTGACTTCTATAACTTTCATGGTTTTCTGGCCTTTCTGAATCTTAACGTCAGTACAGGAAAAAATTGAACTAAAATACCTACCTTATAGGACTTTTGTGCAAATTATATAATGATAGCATGTAAAAAAAAGTCCCAAGGACAGTTTCAGGCTTGCAGTGGAGCACAGACTCTTTCTCTCTCTCACTTTCTCTGAAATCTCTCTCTTTTGGAATAAACGTTTAGTTAAAACACATGAAAAAATGCTCACCATCACTGGCCATCAGAGAAATGCAAATCAAAACCACAATGAGATACCATCTCACACCAGTTAGAATGGTGATCTTTAAAAATCAGGGAACAACAGGTGCTGGAGAGGATGTGGAGAAGTAGGAACACTTTTACACTGTTGGTGGGACTGTAAACTAGTTCAACCATTGTGGAAGTCAGTGTGGCGATTCCTCAGGGATCTAGAACTAGAAATACCATTTGACCCAGCCATCCCATTACTGGGTATATACCCAAAGGACTATAAATCATGCTGTTATAAAGACACATGCAAACGTATGTTTATTGCAGCATTATTCACAATAGCAAAGACTTGGAACCAACCCAAATGTCCAACAATGATAGACTGGATTAAGAAAATGTGGCACATATACACCATGGAATACTATGCAGCCATAAAAAATGATGAGTTCATGTCCTTTGTAGGGACATGGATGAAATTGGAAATCATCATTCTCAGTAAACTATCGCAAGAACAAAAAACCAAACACCGCATATTCTCACTCATAGGTGGGAATTGAACAATGAGAACACATGGACACAGGAAGGGAAACATCACACTCTGGGGACTGTTGTGGGGTGGGGGGAGGGGGGAGGGATAGCATTGGGAGATATACCTAATGCTAAATGACGAGTTAATGGGTGCAGCACACCAGCATGGCACATGTATACATATATAACAAACCTGCATATTGTGCACATGTACCCTAAAACTTAAAGTATAATAATAATAAAAAACAAAACAAACAAAAAAACATTTAGTTTTATTGCTTTGTTCAGTGACCTTTGGCTTTCTCAAATCATTTTTCTCTTAGCAATTTTAAGTAAAAAACTTAGACCACCAGCTGGATTTGATACCTAAAGCTGGAGATTTGTTAACTATCTGTAGGTTTTGAGGCTTCAGGTCGCTTTCCGTATCTTTCCTCAGGTAATATAATTTCCCAGCCTACAGTATTAGATATAATTTAAAGAGTGGTTTTGTTTTTCCCATTTTAACTCTAGAGATCTACCAGGTCACTGTCATTCCTCGAGTCTTTTCCGGTGTCCTTCTTCATAAGAAAAGTGTTGAAAGACTTACATGAGAGCATAGTTACCAGGAGCAAGAAATCTCAGCTTTTCAATTCCATTCTTAAAGAAGTGGGGGGAGGGGGGAGGGATAGCATTGGGAGATATACCTAATGCTAGATGACGAGTTAGTGGGTGCAGCGCACCAGCATGGCACATGTATACACATGTAACTTACCTGCACATTGCACACATGTACCATAAACCTAAAGTATAATAATAATAATAATAATAATAAATAAAATAAAATAAAATAAATTAAATTAAACGTGAAAAAAAAAGAAGAACCTCTCTTTTCTCCCACCCATGCTCTTTCAAAACATCTCAGAATAAAGCGACTGTTTGTACTATCTCCTGAGCTTAAATAGTTTGATAGATTTCTCCTGAAATGAATCTAAACTTAAAACATAAACTTTAAAATTCATAAACATAGGTAATGTTGCACATATAAATTTTACCTAGTTACATGACAATTTGACACTTTGTTGCACTAATTCTTAGGTTTCTAGTAAAAAATCAAAATTGTTTATTGGTTTGACATTTGACTTACAGTAGCAGAAAATAGATATATTTATGGTAAATATTTAAAGTGTTGTGGTACATATGGTTATATGTGTACATATTTTATATATATAATGAAGTTTTATAATATATTACTTTGTGCTCATGTAAAAGCATGATCATTTTTATATTTCAAAAATATTTACAGTGTGTCCAGTTAATCCCGCAATCATAGCTTCCTACATTAAATAGTTATGAGTGGGTGAGACACCTATGCTAGGATAAAGGAACGTAAATATTAACATTCATGATCTCATAAGGAGCATATTAAATAGATAATTACAGTATAATTACAAGCTATATTGAAGGATAAATGTACTTGCATTTATACCACTTTTTTTTTTTTTTTGAAACGGAGTTTCGCTCTTCTTGCCCAGGCTGCAGTGCAATGGCGCCATCTCGGCTCACAGCAACCTCTGCCTCCCGAGTTCAAGCGATTCTCCTGCCTCGGCCTCCCAAGTAGCTAGGATTACAGGCATGCGCCAACACACCCGACTAATTTTGTATTTGTAGTAGAGACGGAGTTTCTCCATTTTGGGCAGTCTGGTCTGGAACTCCCGACCTCAGGTGATCTGCCCACCTCGGCCTCCCAAAGTGCTGGGATTACAGGCATGAGCCACCGCGCCCGACCCTATACCGCCTTCTATAAGTACAAAATCAGTATTGTGAAACAGAGAATTCTCCTGAAGAAAATCAAGAAGATATTTTCATACTTGCCTGCCATTGGGCTAATTGTTTTATATGCAATGTCTTTTTCTAACCTCACTAGCACAACTATCTTTTTACTTAGAAATGGAAAATACAGGCTCAGGCGAGAAGCTGCAATCCACATAATCCCACAGCCTGGAGGTGCCAGAGGCAGGATTCAAGTGCGGTTTACGTGGGTACAAAGCCTGTCCTATTTCCATGACTCTTAAACTGCGAATCAAAGAAGAAAAATAAGATTTTTCCAGGCAAGGAAGCTTACTGAGGGTCTTCCAAGCGGGAAGATGGCTGCTGCTTGTTGTAAAAAGGAACAGGGAATTCTAGATGTTCTGCCTAGGAGGTGACACAGGACAGTGTGCAGAGGCCAGGCTATCTCACTTCAGTCGTGATGGTCTTGCTTAACCGACCCTCTTGTAAATTAATATATTCACTAAACATTCACTACTTCAGTTCAAACGTTGCCATGCACGTGGTAGAGAGACAATTGTGAACAAAAGAAGAATGCTTCTCTGACTTTGAGAAAGTTATGGTCTAGAGACCAGTGGAAGAGAAGTCCTTCACTACTCACACAAACCAATGCAAGAGCGTAGGGAGAACACGTTCAGATTCTATGTGTTTGGGTATCCTTGGGTTTTGGCTTGAATGTTTTTAAGATATTGAAAACGAGATGTAGATAGGTGGATGGATACAAAGGGTCTCTGGAGCCAGAGGAAAGTTGAGCTGGAAATAGAAATTTGTAATTCATAGGTCACCACTGAATGCAAAGATTTGGATGTCTCCCCTTTTTAGAGGCCACAGAACAAAGGAGAAGGCCAAAGTGTAGGACCCAGTTTTGAGGAACCATATTTACCAACCAAATCACTTGTCTCACCTGGCCTCTCAGCTGGGATGCTTAGCTTGTGAGGTGATGGGGAGGCGACCTCCTTAGGGGTTAGCCTCCGGTTTAGTTTGGCATCCCGTGGAGGCAGGTGCAGGAGTAAGCTAGGAGAGAGGATTCAGTGAGAAGAATGTGAGGTGATTGGAGGGGAATGTGGGGAGCAGGCTCTTAGAACAAGAGCTCAAATTTAATAATGATATGACTTTTTTCCTCCAGAGCCAAAATGATAAATGAGAAATCAATGAAAAATCAAAAACCTCAAAAAACAAAAAAACTCACAAATATATAAATCAATTTCTTCCCTCTCCAAATGTTATAAAGATGTATAAGCATCTCAACAACACATGGGACATTCAAGTTAAAATTGAAGTGAAACACTATATTGATTGGCTATGTTTAAACACCTCATATTGATTCATGGAAATAATCCTATGTATAAGTAAAACATTTTTTTAAAAATCAAGAGAATGATATGCCCAAAATCATGACAGTAGTCACCTTTGGGAGTAAGACTGGTATTACTGGAGTCTCAGTAACAGAAATGGTATATTTCTTAATTCGAGTGAGTAGACACCTAACCATTTATTTTATTGCAGTTTTACAACTCAAGTATATTATGAATTTGTATTTGAACATTCTACTAAAAAATTTCTTCAATAAAAAACCACTTCCTTCAAAAAAGAATAGCAATTTATGAGCAGTTTATGAATTAGAAAAGTCATACAGCCATCTCATTTAAGATAAAGAAATTAAAATGTCCTTGCTTAAAAATACATTTAAAAAATCAATGATTTAAACAAAAATTGTTTTAAGTTGTTTAAAGCATGGCTTCATAAACAGGAAACAAAACTTCTTATGTTGGAAATGAAGAGACTCATACGTGGTAAAATACTGTGTGTGAGCTCAAACTCAGGTGTGTATTTCATCCAAAATTAGGCCCTAATTGGTGATTTTAGTATTCTAATTGGAGCAAAATATGTTGCCTTGAATCTGTAAAATGTGAAAAACTGGAACTGAGGCCCCAATATAAAGCCAGGACTATGAATGCACTGATAGGCACCATTATTAGGGTATTAGGATATTAGGTTAGAAATATTTCACCTAACAGCACACACAAAAAGCAACAAGTTAGTTGGGTTGATCACTTGCCTTTTAGGGCTCTTTAAAAAAAAAAAAAAAGTCTGCTTTGAAAAATCTAAACCCAAGAATTATGCTATTCATGGTATGAGATCAAAATATATGATTATAGTGTGAAATCTAAATAGATGTTAATGAAAAACATTTGTCCCAAATGCGTGAAACCCCTTGTTTACAAGGAAGAAGAAAATACATTACCTCTCAGGGGAACACTTTCATAACTCAAGGTAAATGGGATGTGCTGCTGCAAGTCGGGGAAAAATACCTAGAAAAGAAAGCACAAACAACTATAAATTAAAATCAATGAAATATCCATTACATAAGGACTAGTGGAGAGACACAATTAATAAGAAGGTAAAGGACAAAAGAAAAGAACAATTTGAAAGGAAATTTTAAAAAAGTATAAATAATCAACAGAAATCACAATGAGGCCAAGTAACTTTAAATAATAATAATACATTAAAAAATATGTGGGTTGGTTGTGTTAAATATTTTCTGCAGAATACATTTATTAACTGAATAATAGATCTGAAGAAATTTACTAGAATTTGGCTTAGGGAGAACAGAGGTGGGATGAAAAGGAGAAAGAAATGAGAAAATATGAAAAAGGAGTAAAAGGACATGAAGGACACAGGAAACTGCCCAACATACTTATATTAAGAGGTAAAGATAGAAAAAATAAATGATGCAGAAACAAAAATATTAGATGATCTAATTGTGGAGAAATTTCTAGAAAATTCAAAATGAATAGATTGAAGCAACAGAATGTTCTGTGCAGGATAAGTAAAAATAAATACATATCTATATATGTTTTGATAAAATTTCAGATTTTCAAAAACAAACATTTTAAAAGGAGCTAGAGAGAAAAACAAACAAACAAACAAAACAAATTATTTCCAAAAGATAAGCAAGTAAATTGACAGTAGCAAAGTTTTCATACCCAAAGCCCCTGGAGCCAGGTTCCCGTATCAGTCAATTATGAGCTGTGTCCCCTTCTAATTTCCATTGAATGAGGGGTAGGTAGTCTCTGTATATTCTTCACTGTGTGATGAGTATTAAATAAGTTAATAACGCAGGGCGCGGTGGCTCATGCCTGACTCAGATAGGGCTGTTATACTCACAGTGGTGGCTTAATACAAATTAATATCATCAGCAAAGGGAAAAGGCACGTGGGGCTGGGAAAGCTGTCAGAATCAAAATGCCTGACAAATAGCGCCAGGGAAGGCCATAATGGGAGAGTTCACATATGCTAATGACTGATGATAAGAACTATCAGAAAAGAGCCTCATTCGTCATATTACCAGAGTTGGTTTTCTCGTTCCTTCTCATTTGAGTAGGCACTATCAGAGAGAAGGTCTAGGGCTGAAGGCTGTTGTTCAGATTCTGTTGTCCCACGGGGTGTTTCTTTGATGTAGTACTCTCCCCCTTTTCCTATGGATGTGGCTTCCTGAGAGCTGAGCTGTAGTGATTGTTATTTCTTTTATGGGTCTAGCCACCCAGGAAGTCTACTGGGCTCTGGACTGGTACGGGGGGTTGTCTACACAGAGTCCTGTGATGTGAACCATCTATGGGTCTCAGACTTGGATACCAGCACCTGTTTCTGTGGAGGTGGCAGGGATATGAAATGGACTCTGTGAGTGTTCTTGGCTTTGGTGATTTAATGTTCTATTTTTGTGTGGGTTGGCCTCCTGCCAGGAGGTAGTGCTTTCCAGAGAGCATCAGCTGTGGTAGTATGGAGAAGAACTGGTGGTGGGTGGGGCCCTAGACTTCCCAAGAGTATATGCCCTTTGCCTTCAGCTACCAGGGTGGATAGGGAAGAACCATCCGATTGGGCAGGGCTAGGTGTGTCTGAGCTCAGACTGTCCTTGGGCAGGTCTTTTTGTGGCTGCTGTGGGGGATGCAGGTGAGTTTCCCAGGTCAATGGAGCTGTGAATCTAGGAGGATTATGGCAACCTCTGCTGAGTCATGCAGGTTGTCAGGGAAGTAGGGAAAAGCCGGCAGTCACAGCCCTTTTTGTCCCACACCATCTGAAGAGCTGTTCTCACTCCCATTGTATCCCCGCCAATAGCACCAAGTCTGTTTCCAGGCAGTGGGCAAGCAGAGCTGAGAACTTGCCCCAGGCTACCTGCCTCCCAGCTGCAACAGAAAGGGGCTTTAGTTCTTCTGCCACTTGTGCAGTCTGCAAGACAGATTCGTGCCCTCCCCCAGGTTCTGGACAGGAGGCTTCTTGACCAGTTGAAATTGTTACGAAGTTCAGCTAGAGACTTCCTTCTCCCTGTGGCGTTTTTCCCACACCTCTGGCTGCCCTCCTGAAAAATCCCTGTGATGCCAGGCAGGAGTGGCCTGCTTGGGGACCCAGCAAGCTCCTGGGGCCTTTCCCGCTGCTTCCTCTAGCCCTGTATTTCTCTGGGCTTTTTAAATTAACTCAGCTCCAGGTAAGGTTGGAATCTTCTCACACAAACTAGAACTTCAGTTTCCCCAGTGGGGGTGTGTGTTCGAGGGTGGAGGATCTCCCTTTCCCACTTCTGCAGTTTGGGCATTCACAGTATTTAGGATGTCTCCTGGGTCCTACAGGAGCAGTCCACTTCCTTCAGAAGGTCTGTGGGTCCTCTCAGGATTCCTAATTTATTCCTGCAGTTGTTCTGGAGCTAAAATTCAGTATGCGAGCCTCCGCATGCTGCTCTGTCCATCTGAGTCACAGCTGCAATCTAGTCCTGCCTCTCATCTGCCATGAAAACAATTCTAAAATTCTTATGTAACCAAAAAAGAGCCTGCATAGCCAAAACAAGACTAAGCAAAGAGAACAAATCTGGATGCATCACACTATCTGATTTTGAACTATACCATAAAGCCATAGTCACCAAAACAGCATGGTACTGGTATAAAAATAGGCACACAGACCAATGGAACAGAATAAAGAACCCAGAAATAAATCTAAATACTTACAGCCAACTGTTCTTCAACAAAACAAACAAAAACATAAAGTGGAGAAAGGACACCCTTTTCAACAAATGGTGCTGGTATAATTGGCTAGCCACAAGTAGGAGAATGCAACTGAATCCTCATCTCTTATCTTACCCAAAAATCAACTCAAGATGAATTAAGAACTTAAATCCAAGACCTGAAACTATAAAATTCTAGAAGACAACATTGGAAAAACCCTTCTAGACATTGGCTTAGGCAAGAATTTCATGACCAAGAACCCGAAAGCAAATGCAATAAAAATAAAGATGAATAACTGGGACTCAATTAAACTAAAGAACTTTTGTATGGCAAAAGGAAAAATCAACAGAGTAAACAGACAACCCACAGAGTGGGAGGAAATCTTCACAATCTATACATCTGACAAAGGACTAATATAAGTTAAACCGTTTACTAAACTCAGAAAGCAGAAGTCTGAACCAGTTAAATATCAGTCCTACCCTTGGCTTTGAAATCCAGAAATAGCCTCATTTTCTCTTTCTTTTGTTGAATTCATTTTAAAATTACATATATACTATTTTTGCTAACCCCTACCTCTTCTCCACCATCTCTTGTTCAGCAATCTTCAAAAGTTTCCCAATGCTTCTTGCAGCTTCAGTCAGCTTGGACTACAGTCGCCAACTGTCAACAAAATAAATTCCTCTTTATTCTAAGTATCTTTGACGTTTTTCAGGCCCTAACTTTCTGTATCATTGTGTATGTAATTTCCATCTGTCCCATTACTGACATTGTGACATATGTGTTTTCTAATCTGACATTCTAGATTAAGTAAATTACTATACATTAGGAGAATAAACTTCTTCCACCCCAGTCTTATATCACAATTTTACTAAGTATTCCAGTCATTATTTCCTGTATTTTTCCTTAAAAATGACTCTTTATTAATAATCAACAGGCATCATGTATGAGTAGACTTTCTTTAAAATCAATTAACCCAATGAACTACATTACTGTGAGGGAGAGAGTGGTCAGGTCTATTTATTTTTCTGTCGTAAGTATTCCAAGAATGAGATGGATGTGATGAGGTTTTTATCTCTTTTGGGACCTCGAAATTGAAGCAATAGCTGTCAGCAAGAATAGCAGAGAATTTAAATTAAACATACTTCTCTAAATTACTAAATTGTTGACTAATGTCAATACTAGTAATAATAGTATTCCTTTATTTAAAGGTGATTAAGATATTCTAGGTAATAATAAAAATATGTGATTTTTTTAAATACAAGAGACATGATATAGCAAATAAACAAAACTTTAATGTGACAGTCAACCTATTTAAGTCATATTCTTCTATTAAATAATAATTTTTTTCAATGATGTGGGTTATTAACATGATTAATTTTTAGTTTTTTGTGGGAATTTATTCTTGGAATGAATGGAACAGTGACAGATTCAAAGCATACTTTCAATTTATTTCAGAAAGAAAGGCAGTGATTATTCTTTTGATTAATTTACCTTACTAAACATAGTGTACTTTATTGATCATTTATTATCATATATTTTCAATAATTTTTTATTTCTACTCCATCACTGCTACCCACTGTTCTCCTTTCCATTCCTATGCTCCAGGCACTCCCTTGCTACCTCGTCAGGGTTACCACATTTATTGTTGCAAATATTTTCTATATAAAATTACATTTATAAGGCATTTTTATACAGTATACTTTTTGTCCCTTATTAGAAAGAAGTACTTAATTGCTTATATACATTTATAGGTATTTGGGATGATTTAATTGCTGAAATTGAAAACTGTCAGTGAGTGACTCTAATTAATTACCGTCAAGGTCTTACTGAGGGTCAAGTCCAGATATAAGCCAACATTTACACATTACTTTTGATTTTAGGCTATTGCTGAGATGTCACTGCCTTCTCAGTCTTCTTTGGGAATGACTGGAGGTGAAGGTGAACACATCTTTGCTTTATAATGAAATGAAAATATAACAAATGATCTACATAGCATAATGCGGGCAATTTTTTTTTTTTTTTTTTTTTTTTTTTTTTTTTTTTTGAGATGGAGTCTTGTTCTGTCTCCAGGCTGGAGTGCAGTGGTGCGATCTCAACTCACCGCAACCTCTGCCTCCTGGGTTCGAGTGATTCCCCTGCCTCAGCCTCCCAAGTAGCCTGGATTATAGGCACGTGCCACCATGCACAGCTAGTTTTTTGTCTTTTAGTAGAGACGGGGTTTCACCATGTTGGCCAAGATGGTCTCGATCTCCTGACCTCATGATCTGCCTGCCTCAGCCTCCCAAAATGCTGGGATTACAGGCATGCACCACTGCACCCAGCCAATGTGGGCATTTTTTAAAGACTATTAAAGAATGTATAATCAAGCTCTTACCGAATGGAGGAGAGTGTGTGTTAACTGAAGTAATCTCAGAGTCATCTATTCCAAACTGCTGGTTTTATAAATAAAAAATTGAAAGCCAGACAAGTGAAATTACTTCCCCAAAGTCTTTAAATAGATCACAGAATACAATTTCATTCTTCTAATTATTAGACTGGGGCTGCTTGCATAATTTCCCAAATAGTCTAAAAAGTCAGCTCTATCAAGAAAAACAATATAGATCACAGTGGATCTGCAAAGTCGAATTCAGTTTCAAGATGATATTCTTCAAGGCTATCAAAATCTAAAAGGGGAAAACATTGCCTCTTTATTGAAAAGAAAATACTAGTTCTCTTTGGTCACCGTGTTGTGGAATGTAATGATTTTTTGAAACATGCCGGAGGTGGGCAGCCTTGGAAAACCCAGAGGAAAGGTACAGCCACATTAGTGTTCTAATGTGATGGTTGACACGAATCCCTAGGTGTTGCCATTGTCAAAGCAGGTGAAACACATCCTCTGGCTTGTGGAGATTCTAATTAATGCAGTGGCTGTATGCAAGCCTTCTTCTGGTTATTCCTAACTGGCAGCTTGAGACCCATTTGGGATTTCCTTAATGAGTCTAATCCAGAAAACTACCATTTACATTAACTCTATGGTAGGACTAGCATGAGCATTTAGAGGGTTGTTAAAGTTCAGGAGAATTATCTGCACCTTTGGGCTCTTCAAAATTAAGAATTGTTTTCAACCATTGCAGAAGTCAGTGTGGAGATTCCTCAGGGATCTAGAACTAGAAATACCATTTGACCCAGCCATACCATTACTGGGTATATACCCAAAGAATTATAAATCATGCTGCTGTAAAGACACATGCACACATATGTTTATTGCGGCACTATTCACAATAGCAAAGACTTGGAAACAACCCAAATGTCCAACGATGATAGACTGGATTAAGAAAATGTGGTACACATACACCATGCAATACTATGCAACCATAAAAAATGATGATTCATGTCCTTTGTAGGGACATGGATGAAGCTGGAAACCATCATTCTCAGCAAACTATCTCATGGACAAAAAACCAAACACCGCATGTTCTCACTCATAGGTGGGAATTGAACAATGAGAACACATGGACACAGGAAGGGGAACATCACACACCAGGGCCTATTGTAGGGTGTGGGGAGAGGGGAGGGATAGCATTAGGAGATATACCTAATGTTAAATGATGAGTTAATGGGTGCAGCACACCAACATGGCACATGTATACATCTGTAAAAAACCTTCACATTGTGCACATGTACCCTAAAACTTAAAGTATAATAAAAAAATTAAAAAATGAAAAATAAAAAAATTTTTAAAAAAGAATTGTTTTTTAAAAGAGAAATGATATCCCAGGTTTCACTTAGAGTCTCCCAGTCTTTCGCCTGGTACTAATATTTCACCATGTTTAGGACAGAATCTCAATTTTGTTCAGAATATCAGTGTGTCTCTTTAGGTGGTCACCTGCCCAGCCTGGCACAGATACCTGAACCAGTTCCAGTCAACGATGTGTGAGGAAAAGTCAGTGGAGGGGGGATCCTGGGAATGCCATTGTTTTTGACCTAAAAGAATAGGACTTGCTGGCTTATAATTCTTGCCTGTTCTTCTTCCTACTCAGACTATAGACATGGGGCCTAAAGTGGGAGTCATTATTTTGATTTCATAAAAGCAAAGTCCACTGATAAGGACGGCAGAGCAGAGAACTGGACAGAGTCTGAGACGGGACAGCCTCCTGCATCTATGGACCCCTCTGGGCCATCCAGTATAACTAACTCAGAGTCCTATATGGCTTGGCATCTCCTCATTGACATTCCAATATCTAAGTGTATCTAAGGCCTTCCCTGGAATATTTTCGTCTGTTTTGTCAACAAAGTCTTATTTTATCGGTCACCTTTGCTTACCTGTGATAATATTTGCCATTGTCACGAAATTACAGTTGAAAAAATCGAGGCTCTTGCTTTCCCCTCAGTATGCCCACAATCTACCCTCCACAAAGCTTTCATGAGTGAAGGAGACTAAGGAAGAACAGCAGATCACAGGAAGGGCTTCATATTATTGCAGCCAACACATATTCAGGATCACGGAACAGAGATGTTTAATTTTGTTTGTTCTTGGGCCCCACGAGATGGTGATTTTCTCATCAATTTTCCCATCAACTTTCCAGGCAACAAATAGGGTCCAACCCTCCCCTGGATCTTCTCTCTTCCCCTCATTCTCACTCCTGTTCTGATGTAACTGCGCTTTGCGAGCTGCAAAACAAATGCTTCTCTGTCTCCCGAGGAACAGCTTGACTGTTTTTTTTGTTAAAAAAAAAAAAAAAAGCCATTGTGACAATACAATACAAAGTCTGGCTTTCTACCTCAACTATGTATTAAGGGTTTTTTTGCTTGTTTTGTTTATTTTTAAAATTTTATTACTGTTTTGCTAAGAGGAATATCAGTTACTAAGATACAAACATTAATTTTAAGTAAAGGAACAATTTATGTATACATATTAATATGTATGTATTTGTATGAAGCATCTGGCTATATGGGTCTTAGTAATTACATTTGTACTTCAAAAGGCTGCTGCATTCTTTATATATAATGGCTTATAAAATATCAACAGAATCTCAGAAGACTTTGAAGAGTCAGTAAAGGTTGCACAGGGGGAAAATCAGACAGCCAGGGAAGGCCATTCACTTGTTGTGCAATCACTTTATAGTGCTGAATCTCATGATTTTTCATCTCCTGAACAGAAATAACACGGTGGCTTTGAAGATTAATGAGGCTATAAATATAAGTTACCTGAGACCACCTGAGATCACAGAGAAATGCTGGAAAATTATAAATTTATTGTTCATGATGATTTTGTATTGCAAAAGATGACATGTCTTAGTTTATAAATTTGTAGGCTTTATATTTTCTTTTCTTTTCTTTTTTCTGAGATGGAGTCTCACTCTGTTGCCCAGGCTGGAGTGCAGTGGCACGATCTTGCAACACTGCAACCTCCACCTCCTGGGTTCAAGCGATTCCACTGCCTCAGCCTCCCTAGTAGCTGGGATTACAGGCATGTGCAACTCGCCCAGCTAATTTTTGTATTTTTAGTAGAGACAGTGTTTTGCCATGTTGGCCAGGCTGGTCTCAAACTCCTGACCTCAGTGATCCACCCCCCCCCTTGGCCTCCCAAAATGCTGGGATTACAGGCATGAGCCACCACACCTGGCCCTATTGAGTGTTAATTCAGGAAATAAGTTTGTTATCCCAGATAGTGGTACATTACGCCATTAACATTACACCATTAACTAGCATGTTACTACATTATCATGACAGCTACCACGTAACACAAATGGCAACAATTACTCTTTAATGAATACCCCAAAAAGTGTTTTTATGTGGCAAACTCATCACTATTACCAGCACCACCTGTACTGTGGCTTCCTGATGCCTCACTTTAAAGTACTCCTTTCTCTCTGCAAGAGAAATCAGCTGTGAGAGATAACAAATGCAAAGAGGTGGTTAGTGAGTATAGGATACAGCTGATATCATTAATCTAAATTAGCACTCGCCAGTCCACAGAGACACCAAGCAGAATAAAGCCAGAAGGGTTTCTTATTTACATTTTAGAGTATATACAATCTTGTGGTATGAATACCTATTAATTGATCCCTCTTGAAGGGTTGAACTTTTGTAGATTAGTATTAGTGTCAACATTCTACTTATTATCCTAAGTAGAGAAATATATTTATTTTGTTTAGTTTCAGAAAGAACAGGCAACTAAATTAATAGATAAAAACTGATAAACTTTCCTTAAGCTTGTTAATTTGTGCAAGAAAGAAAACTTGAATTTCATCTTGAAATTTTCATACGTTTCTTTGATAAGGTAAGTTAATTTTTTCCCTTTTTCAAAGTTATTTTGGCATGAGTTATAAAGTTTATTTATATTTGAGGGGTTCACATTGTTTTGGGAAACAATTTCGGATTTAAAGTGTTCTTAATATAAACAACACATATCTCCATTATCGTATCAGTATTCTCTTCACCATTCAGAATGTGTCTTTCTCATTCCGATAACAATTGCTGAAGTGAAATATAGCAAAAAATAGCTTGAAATAGGAAAGCCATTTACTATTTCATAACTTATTTCTTAAAAGGTGTAGTTTATGGTGAAATACTATGTGGAAACATATTTCAACATTGTACAGATTATTACCAATATTTTATGGAAGAAGTAATTACTTACAAAAGTTTTACTAAAAATACTTTTATTTTATAGAAGTATTTTTAGTATATAAAATCTGTCTTGTATGAAACCATAAATTTCAAAAATACACTGAAATATTTTATTGATCTCTTTAAAGAATTACATATGACTTTCAGTCATAGATCTTAAAAACAGCCATATTTTAAAGAGGGTTGAAATTGAACCTAATGCGTTTTATTACTTAAATGTACAATGTAGTGAAATTATTTAATTTTTTTCTAAGTAGATACTATTTATTTGGTGCTTACTATATGCAGGAGATTCTGTTCAACAAGTTACAGGCACAATTTAACACCCATAACAACCCTATGAAATATTTTTTGCCCATTTTAAAGATAAGTGTTCTGAGGATTAGAATGATTGCCAACGTTTGCCAAGGGTTATTCAGCTGTGATTAGACCCGTATCTGTTAAACTCCAAAGCTCATGTTTTAACAACATTGATGCTCCCTGAAATAGCCTGATAGTTTTTTTTTAAAGAAAAACCTTCTTTCTGTGCTTCTGACTAATGAAATTCTTTATGCTTTTCAAAATGGTTTCTGAAATTTATAGGATAAGAACATAACATTTTAAAGTACTTCTCCTTGATTCAAATAATGAAATCCTAACAGATACAGGTCAACTAAAAGAGTCAAACTCTGTAAAATAAGTGAAGAATATTTTACAGAATACTGACCCATGGCCTGTGACACAGCCCTCAGGAGGGCCTGAGAACATGTGCCCAAGTTGGTTGGAGTGCAGCTTGGTTTTATACATTTTAGGGAGGCATGAGACACCAATCAAATACATTTAAGAAATACATTGGTTTGGTCCAGAAAGGTGGGACAACTCAAAGTGGGGGCTTCCAGGCTACAGGTAAATTTAAACATTTTCTGTTTGACAATTGGTGGAGTTTGTCTAGAGACCTGGGATCTGCAGAAAGGAAATGTCTAGGTTAAGATAAGAGGTTGTGGAGACAGACCAAATAGTTTGTAAAATGTTTCTTATCAGATTTAAAGTCTGTGTTGATGTTAATGCTGGAGGGATATAATGAGACATGACCGACCCCCACTTCCCATCATGGCCTGAACCAGTCTTTCAGGTTATTTAAAAGAGCCCTGGCTGAAGAAGAGGTCCATTCAGATGGTTTGGTGGGCCTTAGAATTTAATTTTTGGTTTACATGAAGCTCTGGCTTTTCTGCCCTAAATCCACGCATATTCATCTGGTTGAACAGAAAATCCCATGATACAGCGTCTGTGGATTGTAACTCTTCTCCGCTGACTTATAAGCCATTACTGCCTTTGTGCATATGAGACATGTGGTTTTTATATCTATTCCAATTGCTGATTTGGGATTTTTCAGTCTAATAATTTATCACAGACCTAAAATTTAAGCTAGGCTTGAAAACAACTTCCTCAGGAGCCTTTCACTTGAATACTGACTCAAGATCTCTGTCTGGAGATGGAAATTGTAATACTTAGATATACCGCAGTGGGATGTTGTAAATGATCAATTACAGAGAGACTGCCTGGGCACAGTGGCTCATGCCTGTAATCCCAGTACTTTGGGTGGCTGAGGCAGGTGGATCACTTGAGGTTATGAGTTGGAGACCAACCTGACCAACATGGTGAACCACCATCTCTACTAAAAATACAAAAAAAAAATTAGCCAAGCTTTGTGGCGCATGCCTGTAATCCCAGCTACTTGGGAGGCTGAAGCAGGAGAATTGCTTGAACTCAGGAGGTGGAGGTTGCAGTGAGCCAAGATTGAGCAATTGCACTCCAGCCTGGGCAACAAGAGTGAAACTCCATCTCAAAAAAAAAAAAAGAAAAAAGAAAAAAGAAAAAAGAAAAAAAGTTAGGCCATTTCACCTAGAGATAATAGCTAGGGATCATTTTAACCTCTGCTTTTCATTGCCAGAGGGATGGAGGCAATGAGCTAATGGGCCTCTTTCATTCTAAGCACATGGTATTTAAAGAGTTTGAACATCAGCAGTAGAAGGTACTTGTTCGTAGAAATCAAGAGGAATGAAACATGTTATAAAACTGTAAAAGGATGGTTGGTTCAAAACAGGCTATTGACTATTGAATACCATTTATTTCTATTATGTCATCAGGACCATAGACCCTACACGATCTTTACCAGATTACTGTCACTCCATCTCTCATGTACTCCTCTTCAACCATCTTCAGCCAGGATGGGCTCCTTATGTTACTCAAACAGCAAAACAATCTATTTTTTTTTCGTTTTTTTTCACCTGGCCTGCCCCTTCCCACATTACCCTTATAATTGACTCCTGTCTTCAGGCCCCCACTCAGTTGTCACCCTAACAGAGAAGAATTCCATGATCTCTCTATCTAAATGAGCAGCATTCCAACCTCTCCTGTCTCCCGACCATCACTCTTTAGCCCTTTTTCTTACCTTTTAATTTCATGGGGATCGAGATCCCTTAGCACATTATATTTGGTTGTTTTCTATCGATCTTCACAATATATAAAGGTAAGCTCTGTGAGACCAGAGAATGTTTTGCTCATTGCTGTATTCTCAACATCAATATGGTACTTACCATATTATACATATTTGCTAAATACATGTTGAATAAATAGATAAATAAATGAAATATATTTCCTCACGACACATCCTTCAGTGTTTATTCCTCAAGTTGCCTATTATTTTCTTATTACATAGAAGAGGTCTTTTGTTTATAGAAAATATACTATAACGTTTGAGATGATGAGCAACATGTTGAAAACTTTTTCTGAAATGGTTTAGGGGAAAAACATTCTTTATACTGTACTTGCTCGCCATTTTTCTATAAGTTAGATTGTTTCAAAATTAAAAAAAAAAACTTCTAAAAAATTTAAAAATGTTTCTACATGCTAGAGAAAGCCATTATAGGATATAAGTTGTATATCAATGTAGTTAGGTTCTTATCTTTGAAAGGTCAATTTGACTGCTCTGTGGAGAATATATTTGTGGCGTGGGAGAGTGCAAGGATCGTAGCACTCCTGGAATCCACTGGAAAGAATTGCAATTAGGGTTCCCTCTGGGATGATGAATTATAAAATGGCAGCCCATCCTCCAAGTGGGCACTGAACTGGGTCACGTTCTCAAAGTAGATGACCATACATAGGGAGTCTCTGGGAAGCACAGACCAAATAGAAAGCTAAAGCAGCTATAGCAGCTTTCATGACCTACAAAATAGGTCATGAAAGACTTAAAAGACGTTGACTTCCAGATATGTTTTTGAGACAGAATGGACAGAATGAGTTGAAAAATTTCATGTGGAGGGTGAGGAAAAGAGAGAGTTCAAGAATGACTCACAAGATTTTAACTTTTAACTTCAGCAATAGCTTAGTGACATCACTTATATGGAGAAGGTGCTGAGCAATTTGGGGAGCAAAAATCCAGAATTCTCATTTCATTATGAATACACAATTTGTTAAATTAAAAATTCAGCAGTCAGTAGGCATGGATTTAATATTCAACTTCACCACTATTCAAAATATAAGTAAAACATTAAGACAATGTTTATTAATAGCTATCAGATAAAACCTGTTTCTTTCAATTTTGATGTCTTCTATTGATGTTTTGTATACAGAAACAGCTTCTTTTTAGACTAATGATAAACAGGTAAATTGGGAAAGTTTTTCGGGAGAGAAAATATAGATATAATATGTATCAATAATTTATACTTATTGAAAAAACAATTCTACTTTTGTAAAGCTGCCTAAATGAAACTACTAAAGGTGTGAACAAATATTTAGCTGCAGAGATGTTTATCTAATATAGATATGAATACTGAATATCCAATAAATTATTCTAAATATCGAAATAATGGAAAATTAATTTGCAATTAGCAGGTGGAGATGTTCTTTGTTCTGGAGTTTCCAGAGAGTTAATGTAAAATCTGGCTCTGAGACCACTACCCTCACCATCTGCCTTCCCCTAACCGAGGATGAGATACTGAAAGAGAACCACCAAATGCATTAGTTGCTTTTTTTCTTTTTTTTAAGAGATTTATTACCTCATGAAGGATTGCAGTGAATGTTAAAGTCACATAATAATTCGGGGAAAAAAAGAGGGAGATTCCTTCTCTCTACTTCTCCAAGTCAAGTAAACCATACATAGACATGAAAATTTCTGCGAAAACAAACAACAACAAACCTGAAACAAATTTAGATAGTAGGAATAAGTTCTAGTATTTGAAAGTACAGCAAAGAAATTATAGTTCAAAATAATTTAGTGTATATTTCAAAATATCTAGAAGAGAAGAATTATGATGCACTAATACGAAGAAAAGATAAATATTTTAGATGATGATATCCCAATTAACCTGATGTGATCATTACACTTTGTATAGAAGTATCAAAATATCACATGTACTCCCAAAATATGTACAACTATGATCTATCAATTAAAAATACAAAAACACAAAAATACAGGTTAAACATTCTGCCCCCAAGTAAGATGTTTACTGAGCTGCAGGAAATCATTCTTTTCAAGTGACCCACACACTAGAGCTTGCTGTGCAAAAAGGGTCAGCATGGATCAAGCAGATCCTACAAAAGGTATTATCTTGAAAGTTCCTAGTGATGGGGTAGGCTGTGGTGTTTTGGGGGAAAAATGTAAAAATGCCACATAAAGATGATAACTCCCCCAAAAATTAAAAAAAAAGAAGGAAAACGAAAACAAGTATTTGGGCATCAGTGAAGACAAATTATATTTGCTTTTCAAAAGTTAGAAGAAGATCAGGTAAGCAGTTGGCCTTTAGCACTTTGCCGTGTGTGTGTGTGTGTGTGTGTGTGTGTGTGTGTGTGTGTGCTGAGAATAAGATGATTCCTCTAACAGACACTTCCAGTCTCACTGGCATAACACACTCAGTCTTGTGCAGGTCTAAGGGAAGGCACTCCACTCAAAACAGTCATTCATGACCCAGGTTCTTTCCCTCTTGTGCATTGTCCATCTTTTAGGATCCAGAGATCTTTCCTGGATTTTTTGCTTCCAGCTTGGAGGGCCTAGTGGAAGGCAGACATCACTTATACTTGCACCCCATTGGATGCCCTCAATCACGTGGTCCCATCTCCTTGGCAGGTATCACTTGTAGTCCCACTCCATTGGCTGTCTGAGTCACATGATTGACCTCTAAGAGGGCTAGTAAAGCCATCTAGAAAGATGCCATGAAACCCCATCTCAACTAAAAATACAAAAAATTAGCCAGGCGTGGTGGCGGGCGCCTGTAGTCCCAGCTACTCGGGAGGCTGAGGCAGGAGAATGGCATGAACCCAGGAGGCGGAGCTTGCATTGAGCGGAGACCGCTCCACTGCACTCCAGCCTGGGAGATAGAGCGAGACTCCGTCTCAAAAACAAAAACGAAAACAAAAACAAAAAACAAAAACAAAAAAGAAGAGAGCATGGGGGTTGGTGAACCACTACCCAGTCTCTGCCACCACCTTGTCCTCCCCCTCTAGCTGACTGCTGGGACCTAGAAGACCCAGAATCAGTATGGGAAGCTAGGGATGAGGAAAGAAACAAAAATAAGGATAATAAGAGTTCCTCTTCTTCCTCCGTTAGATATGAGTTTGGAGCAGAGATGAGGGGCAGGTTTTGAACTGAGTGACAATCAGAATTGTCTATTATAATCAGGCTGAATTTTAAAAAATAACTGAAAGCACAATAGTTCTAAAATGGCAATTAATTAAAAAGTTATGGTGTCTTAGTGAATAGGGAAAGGAGAGTAGACATTGTGAAGACAGTGGGTAAAAAACAAAGGTTTCCTCTTTTAAGGCATTAATTCCAAATCTTAATTAATTTCCTAATTGTTACTTCCATATATTGAAATACAGTGCTGCCAATAAAAATTATGACACGTTTGTGTTTTAGTTACATGAAAAGATGTTCTTGTTGCATTGTCAGAAAATGGCATATAGTAAAAGATCATGCTTTTGTTAAATAAGTGTATATAATTTACCTTATATGTGTAACCATTTTCCTGTGTATGTGTGTGTGTGTGAAACTGAATAGTCAAAAAGGAATATATAAACCAAATGTTAAGACCCGTCGTCTCTGGGTGGTGACCCTTATAGGGATAAAATATTTTCCTTTTTTAAATATGTGAGATTTATATTTTACTTACATGTCATGACTTATGAAAGGAGAATAAATATAAGAATAATATTATACATATTATAAATGAATGTAAAATAAACATTAAGTAAAATTATAAAACTATAATTTATATCTACCTAGTATATCATATTTCTATCTTTTAAGTGTTATCTATAGTTTAAGAATTATTTAGTCTTAATAAATACTAAGTTAAGCCTGGGTACCATGGCTCATACCTGTAATATCAGCACTTTGGGAAGCCAAGAAAGGAGGATTGTTTGAGGCCAGGAGGTGGAGGCCAGCCTGGGCAACACAGTGAGACCCTATCTCTACAAAAATTTAAAAAAATATATAGCCAGGTGTGGTGGTGTGTGCCTATAGTCCTGGCTACTTGGGAGGCTGAGATGGGAGGATTCCTTAAGCCCAGGAGTTCAAGACTACAGCCATGATCCTGCCACTGCACACCACCACAGGCAACAGAGCCTGTTTCAAGAGAAAATAATTAATAATAATAATAATAAGTTAAAAGCAATAAATGTATTTACCATTAGATGAATTATTTTTCTGCAAAGTTTTTGTCTCTGAGCCAATTTCATATCACTTTCATTTTTCTTGTTCTCTATTACTATAGCCAATATAAAATAAAAATTGCAAAACATCTTTGATAGCAAATGTTTCTGAGGTTGGAGAAAATAATGCACCTGATATGGTTTGGCTGTATCCCCACTCAAATCTCATCTTGAATTCCCATGTGTGTGTGGGAGGGATGAGGTGGGAGTAATTAAATCATGGGGGCAGGTCTTTCCTGTGCTGTTCTCGTGATAGTGAGTAAGTCTCACTAGATCTGATGTTTCTATAAAGGGGAGTTGCCCTGCCCTCTTTGCCTCTCTCTTTGCCTGCTGCCATCCATGTAAGACATGACTTGCTTCTCCTTGCCTTCCGCCATGATTGTGAGGTCTCGCCATCCACGTGGAACTGTAAGTCCATTAAACCTCTTTTTCTTCCCAGTCTCGGATATATCTTTTTCAGCAGTGTGAAAACGGACTAGTAAACTGATACTAGGAGTGGGTTGCCACTGTAGATACCCGAAAATGTGGAAGCAACTTTGGAACTGGGTAACAGGTGGGGGTTGGAACAGCTTGGAGGGCTCAGAAGAAGACAGGGAAATGTGGGAAATTTCAGAACTTCCTAGAGACTTGCTCCTCCTTTCTTCTGCCATGATTGTGAGGCCTCCCCAGCCATGTGGAACTGTAAGTCCACTAAACTTCTTTCTCATCCCAGTCTCAGATATGTCTTTATCAGCTGCGTGAAAATGGACTAATACAGCACCTTACAATTTAGTGTGGAAAATTTGCAGCATGGGTTGCAGACACCCTTTCCAGCATGCAGGTACCATTAACATCCTTGTCTTGCAGCAGTAATAACCCACCTAACTTCATGGTCTTGGACAGCTGAGAGGCAGTCAGCTTACCATACGTATCATACTCTTCAGTCATTAATTTTCAAGAACCATATGTTCCTCAGCAAATGCACACTCCCTAAAGTGGTATTTGTTCCTGCTCAGTAATACTCTCTCTCATAGCTATTCTAAGTATGGCGAGCCATTCACTGGTTTGTTCTTGATATATTTAATATATTTTCTATTTTCCTGGTGGCCTAGACTGCTTTTGTTTGTGTGCAACTGCCTTGCATATTGCACAAGCTATTTGAGAGATTCTAGTGGATATTTAAGAAAGCTGTGTTGGTATTGTGTATTATAAATCAGTTTATAAATACAGTATGCTATTGTTATTGCAAATGGTAATTGATTAATTAATTATTGACTTCCAATGGGCATGGGGAAGTTCTGCCTTTACCACATAAAACACCAACTAACAATAAACAATAGTGTGTGCTAGACTGTCTAGGCCTTTGAATTTTCCCTAGAATGGTACTGTACACTGAAGACATTGTGATATATCTATGTATCTACCAATCTATCATCTATCTGTTTCTCTGTATTCTTTACTACCAATAAAATCTGGAGCCAGTTTCCCAGGTATATTTACTAATTATTTTATTTTGTTCTTTAAGTACTACTGCAATACTTAAGAGAATGATTGGTTTATCTTAACTTAGTTGAATTACCCACAAAGAAAAACAAGACATTCCTCTGTCTCCCTGATCAGGTTTTAAAAGAAAAGCTTATGAGCACTCTGGTTTCTGAGAACTTTAATTCTGCCATGACAGCTCTCACAACTGAGCCCTTCTTTCAAAATAATTAAACCAAGAGTCTGTACCTTGATTTATGCAATACCATGCCCCTGAAATATTCAGTATATATCAAATGGTATTTTAAAGGTACTCAGGAAAATCACTGTTTGCAAGAACCAAATGATGAACTTTCTTTTAATGTGACTAACTGCTCTCTAAGTTATGTCCTCTCTTGAATTAAAATTTTGCTATATCTTGAGTTTCCTGTCAGAGTAACTGAATCTATGATATTATTTTGGAAGCTGGTTGTTTCCAGCCCCCAAATATAGTCGATACAATGCTACTGTATTGAAAAACTATGCTAGTATATAAATATACTGCCTAGTATATACATATATTTATTAAAATAAATGGTGAAAAGTCACTTTAATGACAAAATTATTTTCAAATGAGGCACCAAATGTTGCCCTGGTACTTCTACATCAATGTTCAGTGTTGGAAGTGCAGTGTGGCCCAGTAAAGCTTCACAAGGCTGTGTTTGAGTCAGTACTTAGGGAGCTGGAGGCCTTCTGCAAGTGTACAGAGAAGGAAAGGGTGATCTGATCAGGGGGATGTGTAGAAAGGTGATAAGGTGAGGGCCGTATTCAGGCCACTGTACCTGGAACATGCTGTGCATGGGCTAGACTGGGAAGGGTCTCCACAGCCATGGCAGGGGATTTAGACTTTATGTGTAGGCAACGAGAATAGAGGAAGTATGGTGCCAGAGAAATAGCAGGAACAGGAGATCAGAGAATCAAGGCTATGATTTAAGAGGATTCTCCCGCAAAATATGTGTAATATTGCTTTGAACTGGATGTGTGGATGTGTGGATGAGCCTGGATGTGTGGGAAACAATTAGAAAGTGCCATGAGAATAACACCAGCTCTGTATTTTCATGCTTAATTGCTTATATATTTTCACATGTTATATAGTTAAATTCTTATAGCATTTTACCACTGAGAAAACAGAGGGCCAGAAGTTTTAAAACGCTTGTAAGAGGCTTCAGGGATAGTAATCAACTGTGCTGGGATTAGAATATAGGCCTGAGAATCAGAGCACCGAATTATACTCAGTAGTTTGATTTTTTGCTAGATTATTGTTGTTAAGGTGAGAGTACCCTAAACCCTGCTGAGCACTTTCATTTGATTTAATGGCAGAATATAGAAACAAAATTGTAAAGAGCTTATTGAAGCTAAAGAGAGGCAATTCTGAACTACCCTAATTCGCAAGAACTGAACTGTCCATTAAAAAAATAACATTCTATTGAGCTTCTCTGGTTAGAACTTCACGTGCCTATGTGCATATGACATACACATGTGTAGATCCTACGAATTCTGTAATGTAGTCACAAACTAGTGCACTCCAGCTCACCCTTCCTCAAGACTGTAATACTGATGGCTCACTTTGTAATAATGAAATAGCTATGTGTATCATAATGGAGATTCGTCCTTTTCAAAATCTTTCTTACTAACAGATACATCACATCCAACATGCTAAGCTTTACTCTGGATATGGACAGAGTGCACTAAGAGGACATCATGAGGTCCTTGCTGTGTGCCACTGGAAAACCTGCATGAATGAAATGCGGTTCATGTTCTCTGTGGAGGCTGCATGTGTGTTTTTTTGTTTGTTTTTTTTTTTCTTACTCTCTGCCATTGCTCTATTCTATCAGATACTTTCTATGCGGTATATTATTATTTCACATCCATAGCTCTATAAAAGTAAATTATACCCTGATTTCACAGATTTAGGAATCAGTCATGAAAACAGAAGCACATGTAATCAGTCTTCTCATTTTAAGAACTAAGAAACTAAGACTTTAAGTGGCGAAATAACTTGCCTAACAAATTACTGACCATACCAAGTCCACGACTTACATCTCATGAGATTCACAGTATGTGCAGAAAAAAAAGGAAACCAAAATGTTGCTTGTTTAGATTTTAGTGCCTAACTACTTCCTTGTTTCCTTGTCATGCCTGTTGCAAAGCAAAGGCCCCATGCACATTCTGTCTGCAACACAACAATACATTTTTCCCATGGACAAAGAGACTCTGCAGGTCTCTATAGTCAGGGACACTAGCGCTCTTCATGGGCAGATTGACAGCTTCCATGTCTGAGAATGTCATGACTTGGGTGTCGACTCTAGAAAGTATGTTCCTGTGCATTGAATTTTAAAATGAGTTCTGTTTGACAGTAGCAATTTGGGAAGAGGGATAAATAGTCTGATCAGAAATAGAAGCAGTTTCTATCATCAGCTCTGCTACTGACTTGCCATGACCTTGAGTAAATCACTTAATTTTGTGATTTCCCCAAGGGCAAAATATTCAGTTTATATTTCAAATTGAAAATATCTGCCTAAAGGTGTTAATATATTGTTTGTTTTTCCAATAACTGCTTTCCAATAAATGAACTGCCTAAGGTAACAGCTTAGATAATAGTCTCTCTCTCATTTTATATTCATGATATACTAATTATTGTAGTATTAATGATATACTAATGATATATGAATTATTCTATCTGTTGCACTGACTTCTGTCACATAGCTCAAAATCATTCTCCCCTTGCCCCATATTCTCATCTGAATTCAGGTGAGCTTTCGCCTGCGCACTGTGGACATAGGTGAGGGAAGCAGGGACTTTGGTCTCTCTTCTGCTGGGACATGGCACTTGTCTTGTCCACATGGAGCAGCTGGCTGGTGAGAGACACACATTTTGTTGATTCATCCCACACGTAATTTGAAGTGTGTTTATACCTGTCAGTGAGCAGTTTTATAACACCTCCTTTACATTTTATATCAACAGCATTAACTAGAGCTCATGGTGTTCATTTACCAATAGGAATAACAGATGGCATGTTATTGTATCTTTTTCTTATATAACAATTTCTAGCTGGATTTTAAGGTACCCATCACACTAACTAACAAATGACAGTGTGTCAGGATGCTAATTCACAGCACATCAGCACATCAATTTGCCAGAAGTTTGTATAAGGAAACAACCTAACAATTGTTCCCTCGGATACTACATGCCAAAAAGACACCTTCTATAAATCCTTCTAAACATGTTAACTCAGTGTTTTAAAATGTTTTGCCAGATGTTTAGAAAGTACATCAACAGCCTTTGTTTCTTCTTTGAAGTTAAATTTTCCTTATTGTAATCAGAGATGTGGAATTAAATCTCTGTTGTTTCTCTAAAGAATAAATCCTTTCACAAAAGGAAGCCATTTCTGATGCTACATAAAGGTAAGTACATGTTGGGTTATGGGTTAGTTACCTACATTGCCAAACAGAGACTTGTATCTGTTGAAGGACTTTTCTCAAGTACAGTCAGGTTTTGGTGACTTTCCATTTAAAGTCTTTATGCAAATAATATATATATACATGTATATATATATATAAAATTTTTTTTTTTTTGAGACGGAGTCTCGCTCTGTCGCCCAGGCTGGAGTGCAGTGGCGCGATCTCAGCTCACTGCAAGCTCCGCCTCCCGGGTTCACGCCATTCTCCTGCCTCAGCCTCCCGAGTAGCTGGGACTACAGGCGCCCGCCACCATGCCCGGCTAATTTTTTGTATTTTTGGTAGAGACGGGGTTTCACCATGTTAGCCAGGATGGTCTCAATCTCCTGACCTCGTGATCTGCCCGCCTCGGCCTCCCAAAGTGCTGGGATTACAGGCGTGTGCCGCCACACCCAGCCATAATAATATTTTTTTTAAAAAATGTAAACCACAACATACCTAACAGCCAATGGCAATTTTTGTTACAAATTACTGAAAAAAATAATTTAAAATATTGGATAATCACATTGTTTTAGGTTGGTGCGAAAGTAATTGCAGTGTTGCCATTACTTTCAATGGCAAATACCACAAGGACAATTGCACCAACCTAATAATTGTAAGAAACTGATATTCTATGATACAAATATTGATCCAGCCTTAATTTCCTGATATAAATCTTAGTTTGTTGCCCTTTTAAAAATCTTCTAGGAACCATTCTGTAAATTCCTATAAATCTATTTAGTTCAATGAAGTTTTACTTTATTCAATTTTTTTATTTTGTTTCCTTTGAGATACTTTCAAGGGATTATTTAGAAATATATTGTTTAGTTTCCAAGTGTTTTGAGAATTTTTAGTTATCTTTCTGCTACTGATTTCTAGTTTGTGTCCACTGTGATCAAGGAACATATTCTGTGTAATTTCGGTGGTTTTGAATTTATTGAGGTTTGTTTCATGACCTAGAACATGGACTATCTTGGTAAGTCTTCCATGAGCACTTAAAAAAATGCATACTTGGCTCTTGTTTGAAATGTTCTATGATTATTGATTAGAATCTGTTGGTTGGTAGTGTTGTTGAATTCCTCTATATCCTTGCCGATTTTCTGTCTAGTTGTTCAACTACTTTTTGAGAAAGGGATATTGAAGTCTCCAGCTATAATGATGAATTTGTCTATTTCTCCTTCCATTTCTATCAGTTTTTGTTTCACATGTTTTGCAGATCTCTAGTTTGGCACTTACACATTTAGGATTGCTGTGACTGCTTCCTGGTGGATCATGATGTGTTGACTGTCTTTGTACCTGGTATTTTTCTTTGCTTTAAAGTCCACTCTAACTAATTTTAATAAGCTGCTTCTGCTTTCTTTTGATTAATGTTTGCATGCTAGATCTTTTCCATCCTTTTATTTTCAACCTATTCATTATATTTGAAGTGAGTTTCTTTTATAAGTGGCTTAAAGTTGGGTTGAGTTTTATTTTTGTTCATTCTTCAGATCTCTGAGTTTTCATTGGTGTCTTTAGACTCTTTAACTATAATGTAGTTATTGATGTTAGGGCTTAAGTCTGCTATTTTTTTATTTTTATTTTTTGTATTCTGTTCTTCATTCCTTTGCCTCCCTGTGGGTTACTTTAAGTTTTGTTTTAGTTTATTTTTATTTATCTGTAAAGTTTTGAGTGGATCTCTGTGATTCCTGGAATCAGTGGATCTCCTGATTTTCCATCTAGTATTTCTCTTGTGTAGTCTCTTTTAGTGATTACCTTAAGATTATGTAGACCTCACATTACATTTTACTAGTGCCAACCTTTTACCAGCTTCAGTGAAATGTAGATACTTTACCACTTTTATGTAACCTTACCTTTCTCTGTTTATATGTCTTAAATTTTTCATTTACCTGCATTGAAACCCAGAGCAATGTTATATTTTTCTTCTACCATCAAGCATAGTTTATAAAACTCAAAAGGAGAAGAAAAAACTATTGTATTTGCCCACATTTTTCATTATTGTGTTCTTCCTCTCTTTATGATGTTCCAAGCTCCTTCCTTTATCTCTTTCTTTCTGTTTAGAGAAATTCCTTTAGCATTTCTTTGAGAAGGTATGCCAGAAACATAATCTTAAATTTCCTCCATCTGAGAATGCCTTGACTCTCCCTTCATTACTGAGGGATCTTTCTGCTGAACATAGAATTGAGGATTGGTGGTCCTTTTCCTTTAGCACTTAAAAAAGAAAAAAAAGAAATACAAACAAACAAACAAAAAACAAACAAAAAAACTCTGTGACACTTCCTCTTCTCACCTCATGATTTTTGATGAGAAATCCCCTGTCATTAGAACTGTTATTTTCCCAAAAGGTAAGGTATTGTTCTCCACTTTCATTTTTTTTCTCTATCCAAGGTTTTCATAAATCTGACTATGAGGTATCTTATAGATTTCCTTGGTTTTATACAGTTTTTAGTTTACACAGCTTCTTGAATCTGTAGGTTTATGTCTTTTTGCCAAATTGGGGAACTATTTAGCCATTAATTTTCCAACATGTTCTCAATCCTGCCTTCTTTCTTCTCTCCATTTAGGATGGAGATTATACATATTTTACATCTTGGGGTATAATCACACAGGCCCTTGTTGCTCTATGCAATTGGTTTTGGTCAACTTCTCTCGTTTTTACCTGCTGTGTAATATTTACTCTTCTGTCTTCAAGTTTACTGATTCTTTTGATTCTCCAATCTATAATTGAGCCCGTCCATTGAGTTTTGTGTTCTAGTTTGATTTCACAGTTCTAAATTTGGTCTTCCAATTCTCGATTGGTTCTCTTTTGTATCTTTTATTTCTTTCCTGAGAAATAAATACCTTCTTTATTTGTTTCAAGTGTGCTCGTAACGTTGAAGCATTTTATTGTGGCTACTTTAAGCTCTTCATCAGACAATTCTAGTATCTGTATCTTCATGGTGTTTGCAGTCTGTTGGTTCACTTTTTCTTAAATGAGAAAAATTTTGTTTTTCCTGCTTCTTGGCAATGACAAGTGACTTTCAACTGAAACCAGGACATAATATGACCCCCTGGATTATATTTAGTTTTCTGATTCAGCGGGCTACCTCTCACACTTGTCAGACTGGGGGAGGAGGCAGCACCTTATTAGTGTCAGGTGGGGTTGGAGGTCCAGGTCCCCCACTCAGTCTATGTTGACAGGAAAGGAGGGGATAAGGGCTGTTCTTTGCTGTTGGTGGGGTGAGAATTTGGCTCCTCAGTTGGCCTCAACTAACACTGCCCTGGCTTGGAGGAGTTGGGGGTCTTGTACTGCTCCCCAGTTGACCTGCTCTGACAATGAGGGAGGGGGCTTGACTACTTCAGGCAGTTGGCTACTAGTGAATGTCTTGAATCTGTCCTAGCCCCCTCTCCAGCAGGGGTGTCTCATTGCTACTGAGCGGAGATGAAGTCCAGGCTCCCCACATGGTCTGCATTGGCACTGCAGTGTGGGGGTGTCTTGTTACTGCTCAGCCAAGGCGACACCTTCCTTGCTACAGTCTAGCAGAGGTGGAAATCTAAGCTCCCTACTCCCTTTGATGGCGGTGGTGGGGATAGGGCCTCATTTGCTCCTGTGCTGTTTGCTGAAGTAGAGAACGTATTGTCTGAAATGTTCTGTTTTCCTATGTTGCACCTTTTCTGATGCTTTGGCCAGAGAAAGCAGGCTTTTGTTGGGACTTATTTTGACTGTGTCTGTTGATGTTTCCAGGTTGCTGGCAGAATTCTTCAGTTTCAAGTCTGGGATATATAAGGCCAAAGGAAACCAAGAACTCATCATTTATTCCTTCCTTGGGTCTCATATTTACTACCTGGTCTGTTTCCTTCTGACCACATTTCAGAGTCTTTGTATGTTTGCTTTGTACATAATGTTCAGAGTTTTGTTAGTGCTTAGCAGAAGGAAAAGGGGAAAAGTACTTCTACTTCATGTTAACCATAAGCAGAAGTTTTCTATTTTTTTTAATCTTTAAGGTGTAGTATTTCTATTAATTTATTAGAATTAATAAGGCCACAATGTCCTATTTATTGACCAATTCAAACAAATCATGAAGTCATTCTTCTCACAGCCAATAGTAGAGAAGGAGTATTAAACTTCTTCAGAGCCTGGCATTGTATTGTTGCTAAGTAATAGGTTTTCAAATAGTAACAAGAGTTTACAGGGATCACATCACAAAGGAATTGAGTTGACAACAGTTTGCATGTAGAATAATAACTCATGTTGCCTGTACAAATCCCCCCACTCTAATATTTCATGAAGTTATACGTGACTGAAGTAAAAATTGAGAAGTATGAACAGAAGATAATACATTTTTGGCCAAGATATTACTATTACTACTATGAATTTTTCTCACCTATCTCTGAAATTATTTCTTATAACTTAAATATCAGCACCAAAGAAAATATCATCCATATATGATGCATTCAATGTTTACAATTGAGTTTAACAATTTAAAACATGTTGTTTCAGACTTTAAATCAGATTTGCACAATTTGTTTAGCATAACAATTTTACGTCATTTCCTTTACTGAAGAAAATTGAATATAATTTGGAACCATCAACATTAAAATAAGTATCTGATATGGTTTGGACGTCTGTTCCCTCCACATCTCATGTTGAAGTGTAATCCTCAGTGTTAGAGGTGGGGTCTGGTCAGAGGTATTTCAGTCAAAGAGGTTAATCCCTCATGAATGTTTTAGTGCTCTCCTCTTGTTAATGAGTGAGTTCCTGCTCTGAGTTATTTTGAGATTCAGTTGTTTAAAAGTGCACGGCACCTCCCCACTGCCCTTGCTCTCTCTTGCCATGTGATGCACCTGTTCTTGCTATTCCTTCTACCATGATTGTAAGCTTCCTGAGGCCAAACAGATGCAGGTGCTGCACTTGTACAACCCTCACAACCATAAGCCAGTAAACCATTTTCTTTACAAATTGCCCAGCTTCGGGTATTTCTTTATCATGTTGCAAGAACGGACTAATATAGTACCCTCAATATTATTATATATTAGGGGGTTGTTTGTTTCATAAATAGTAATTGCATATTTGGCTTTTATGTATTAACATTCAGTATCCATTACCTAGAAGCTTCACTGGTTCTTCTTCCTTCTCATCACTGTGTATAAAGGCATTTCAATGAACAGAACTGGCAGTTAAGGAACACTTTCAAAGAAATGTTACCTTATTTATCTAACTTGAAGAGACATATGGTAACTCAAACTATAATTTTTTAATGTTTAAGAATTGAAATAAATTTATGGGCCTTAAACTAGGTCTGTGAAATGAAATATGACCTTTTTATGTTTATATTTACTTACATTACTTATATTAATATTAACAATATTACTTATATTAATATTGACATAATTTTACTTATATTGGTTGATAAATGTGGCAGTTTAAAAAAGGTGGTTAAATTCAAAGTAAACTATTTTAAGTGATTCTTATACAGAACCCATGTATATGTGATGAATACTAATGCTAGAAATGACTCAAATATGGCAACCAGTTATACATTTGGGTTTGTGAGTAGACAATTTTTGTAGCGGAAATAGTTTGACTTTGGAGTGATACAGACTCAAGTTCGAATATCCAGTTTTGGATGTTTGATTTTCGTTTTCTCACTTGACTGCTGTCAAATACGTTGCATAGTTTATAAAATGGTGGAGGGGTGTGTTGTGAATTTTGCAGACTTAGGTGGATTATGAATAATCTTTCTTTGAGAAAGAGTATATCAAAGCATTTTAAAAATAGTCTCATGCAACATCCAGTGAAAACAAATGTAAAAAAAACAAACAAACAACAACAAAAACAGCATCTAATAATCTTCTACCTGGTCTCAAGGCACACCTGACTCGGTTAAAGGAGGCTCATATCTGTAGTCCTGCAGTGGCTGCCGGGTGCCTTCTACTGAGTGTAGCAACATCCAAAGATCTTATAGTCTGAGGCTTGATGCAGGAGTGGACAGTGCAGTTTGCATGCATTTCCAGAACCCTGATGGATTTATCCTCTTCCTTTTAAATGAAGTGGAAATAGAGACTGCAAATATCTGAGCATATGGAACTTCCCTTTCCTAAGTTGTTGGTCAACATCAATAATAACAGAAAGCTCCTCCAGCAGTTGTAATTGTTAGAATCAGTCTCCAATTTTATTCAAAGTCGTGTGTTAACAGTAGAAAATATTTCTCTAATGATGACATGACTTGAAATGGATTTTCTACAAACACACAAAGCTGAGAGAGTGAAATGTATCACTAAACATCTACAGAAAATTCCAAAAAATTATTGCCTGATGTAGTTTCTAGATTCTTAAGGAAGTATGAGGGTGACATCTGGTGGGGAGAACAGAACATGCCTTGTTATGAATTTTCAGTTTCAGGGCAACACCACAACTCCATTTTCATTGCTCTAAGATTTTAAATCATATACTTCAGAGATGAGTATATTTTCATAGTTACAAAGATTTGTTAGTAAAAATGTGTGAACAGCATATGGTCAATTGTCATATTGCACTTAGAAGGCTAAGTGCAATTTAAAAACTAAATACAGAAACGACTTATAGGAATCATACAAGTGTTGCTTACCTGAATAATACAAAATAAAAGTGCAGCTAGCATAAACAGCTGATAGCTGAGTGGTTTGCAGAAAATAACTTCTAGGTCTTGCTCCCCCACCAACTGGAACAGCTGTGGCTGGATAATTCCAAGTAATATTTGAGAACCACATAAAATTTACTGTAAGCTCAGTTGCACCAATACAACTAAGCCTTACTTTATATAAATAAATGCAACAAGTCCTACTTTATATAAATCAACTTGGAATAATTCTTCACGTAGCTGAGCCTGGATATGTGCTCAGGACATTGTATCAGTTTTACAGATATACAAAATGCAAGGGTATTGTAACACATTCAGGGATGCAGATACGACCTTTATTATTTGTTGTCAGTCACCTCACTAAGAAACCTGATTCACATGTACTCTGAACAGTAATATATAGAACTAGAAAAAATATCATTTGGACAAACGTGGGGCAATGCTAATTGATCCTATTTTCTGGAGATATATACATATATATATATATATATATAGAGAGAGAGAGAGAGAGAGAGAGACAGAGTTTTACTCTTGTTGCTCAGGCTGGAGTGCAATGACATGATCTCAGCTCACTGCAACCTCCACTTCCCGAGGTTCAAGCGATTCTCCTCCTACCTCAGCCTCCCAAGTAGCTGGGATTATAGGCATGTGCCACCATGCCTGGCTAATTTTGTATTTTTAAGAGACTGGGGTTTCACCATGTTGGTCAGGCTGGTCTCAAACTCCTGACCTCAGGTTATCCACCCACCTCAGCCTCCCAAAGTGCTGGGATTACAGGTGTGAGTCACCACGCCCTGCTTATTTTCTAGATTTTTAAAATGAAAATTACATAAACACTGAGTGTAGGTGATAATCTTGGGGTGATAAAGCGTGTGATTTCCTTACACTCATTGGCCTTACTAAAACACTTTCACTAGTTTTTAATAGACATTTTAGTTTCGATAATTATAGAGTTAAATGTAATTATAAGAAATAATACAGATAGATCTCTATTATATTTTGCTTGACTTCCCAAATGGTAACATTTTACAAAACTATATATAATATCACAATCAGGATATTGACATTTATATAATTCACTAATCATGTTCAAAGTTTTCCAGTTATATGTGTTCTCATTTACATTGTGAATTAAGTCCTGCACAATTTTATCATCTATGCAGTTTCACGTATCCATCATTTTTATTAATGTTTGAGGCCAAACGGAGCCATCATAGTGAACACATATATTGATTTGCCATTTTCAAATATCTGTTAAGCATCAACTTTTTATTCATCTTGACAAACAGTATGTATTTTTATTTTTATTTTTTGAGATGGAGTCTGGCTCTATTGCTCAGGCTGTAGTGCAGTGAAGCGATCTCGGCTCACTGCAACCTCTACCTTCAGGGTTCAAGCGATTTTCCGGCCTCAACCCCCTGAGTCGCTGGAATTACAGGTACCCGCCACCACACCCGGCTATTTTTTTTGTATTTTTAGTAGAGATGGAGTTTCACCATGTTGGCCAGGCTAGTCTCAAACTCCTGACCTCAAGTGATCCGCCCACCTCAGTCTCCCAAAGTGCTGGGATTACAGGCATGAGCCACAGCACCCGGCCTACAAACAGCATGTTTAAAATATGATACTGATTAAGATTTGTGAAAAACAGAATGGTAAAGGAGGCCTTATGTATTTGAAATACCGGGAAGTCCATGTAGAACTTAATTAACTTAAATAAAATTGATTTCCATCTCTGACAAGTATACTAGAATGCTTGATTGTTAAATGATATGAGTATTAAGTTCAAAATGTGAAGGATCTGAGGTGTTACTTGCAAGTCAAATAATTAGGCTGGGATGGATGGATATATAGATATGTAGATACACATTAAAAAATAAGAGACCTTTGTATTGGGGAACACATTTTTTATTTTCTTACAGAGAATCTTGTGTCAGTTTTCCATGGCCCAGTTGTCTGTGAGACAATGAGAGCGAGATGTCACCTGTGTCTCCAATGGGATTTGTGCCACAAGAGAGGAACCCTGAAATTATGACTTTAGGAGCTTTTATAGGATAGTTGGCCCATCGGCCCCTTCTTGCCTCCAGAGACACAGGAGCAAGAGTTAAAGCAAGAAGGAGACCTTGCTCTGAAATGTAAACAAATCCTTTCTGGGGAGAGAAAAAGATCTCTGTTTTTTTCCTTTATCATTCTAGATCATAAACAAATGGCTTCAGGGGAAAGACTTTAAGTCTATCAGAGAAATGCACTATCTTTAACTTACAAGATATGTTTTCTACTAAGCCATTCTTTTCCTGAGGTTTTTAGTAATCTTTGTTCAGTAAGTCCCAACTTTGCGGAAATGTGAAAATATTTATTGAACATGTTTTCCACAAAGAGGGCACTCATACCTCTGGGTAGGATAAGTAGCTCACATCAGGCCAATGCTACCTGTGAGAATTGGAAAACCTGTGCAAGCAGGGAGTATTTAAAAGCATAAAATTCCAGAAGACAGAGAAACTTATAGGGCTGCTATGACAGTATTAGAGAAATAAGCTGAGCTTTCAGTGTTTGCAGAGGGATTCAGTGGCATAAATGGACATTTGATAGACTTCAGTCATACAGCTGATCTTTTTTCTCAAAAACTCTGACACATTTTGAATCATTGATGTGAATTGTGAGACTAAAAGACGTAAGCCAAAACCTTAGAGAAGCAAGTGAAAATTCTCTTCAACAAACCATGCTGGGAAAATTGGTTATCTACATATAAACAAATTAGCCTTAACCCTTAACACATGCTATTGCAGGACTTTTCCTTAGTTCAGCTACAGACGGGGTCCTGGTCACAGGGTCATGAAAATGTAGGCTTGCAGACCATTTGAAGGGTGAGGAATGCAGGGTTTTATTGGGAGAAAAGGAAGAAAAGGAGAAACAATGACCTTCTGCAAAGCCAGAGTCCCTGCTGGTGTACCTCCTGCCTCGCAGTTTGAATCCTAAGTTCCACACAGGAAGAGGAGGGGCCAGGCTCTTCCCCACTGCAAATGGTGCAAACTTGCTGAGGCTCCACCCCAGTGTGCAGGCTGGTGTTTTCCCTGGCCCCCCTCCCACCTGGCAGTCTCATTCCCGCCTCTAAAGAAGTCTAACTGTCGTTAGAATAAGGATAAAGACAAGCCCGATATGTATTTATTTATTTTTATTTTTATTTTTTTGAGACAGGGTCTTGCTCTGTGGCCCAGGCTGGAGTGTAGTGGCACGATCTCGGCTCAGTGCAATCTCCGCCTCCCGGGCTCAAGTGATTCTCCTACCTCAGCCTCCAAAGTAGCTGGGATTACAGGCACATGCCGCCATGGCTGGCTAGCCTGGCAAATTTTTGTATTTTTAGTAGAGACGGGGTTTTGCCATGTTGGTCAGGCTGGTCTCATACTCCCAGCCTCAAGTGATCCACCCATCTTGGCCTCCCAAAGTGTTGGGATTACAGGCATGAGTCACCAAGTGCGCCCAAAAAATCAATCCTAACTGCTTTCTACTGACAGGGTATGCTGTTTTGGGGAAACAGCAGTCAGAGCTCCCTCTGAGGCCTGTCTAAGGGGTGCCAGCAGAAGGGGCCCTCTTCAGAGGCTCTGGTTCCATCGCTGTTTGGAGTTTGGTTACCTGCAGGCAGGAAGAGACAAACAGGGTGATTAGAAAACATGTATCAAAAAGAAAAAGGGCAGGGGTTAGGACAGCTCAAAAATTCCAAGGCCTTTTAGCCGTTTGCACAGGGAGAGGGAGGCCAAAAGCCCAAATGGTTAAATAAACTTTACCCTTTTGCCAGCATGCTGGGCTTCTGGGTTCCCTTCACCTGAGCCCAATCGTAAGCCAACCAGTTTAAGGCTTGGGACATTAACTTTTCCCAGTTTGGATGATGCATCTGAGGGGAGTCTCCTATAGTACAGAGACACAATTACCTATCAGCGAAGAGAGTACAGAGGAGGAGAAAGGAAAAAAGACGGCATTTTTTCAAAGTAGTCCCAGGAGTTCAGGATGCATTGGAAAGTGGTACAGACTGAAGATGAATGGCTACCCATCTAGAAAGAGGAAAGCGGGTGTCTCCGGTTCCTTTCTCTTCCTAGCAGATATTGGGGGTATGTGAGTGATAGAGGGAGAGAGGTCTTTCCCTCTTCCATCCTGTATCACTGAGTCCCAGCAACCTTGCCACGTGCTACCATGGGTGTTAAAACAGTTTGCACCCATGAAGCAAGGAGGGCCTAGAGAGTAGGAATTATTCGCTCTTACCTGTGTCTCTTTCCTGCTTACTCTCAGTAGTCTTGGATTCCCTAGACTTCATTTATGCTATGGATAGTAATGTGGCCTTCATCCATGAAACGAGAAGCTCGGTTTAATTGGCAGGAATCAGCCACACTCGCCTGCATTGTGCCTTTTAACTTCCATTATCATTTGCCTCTGGATCCCTCAGATCCAGTTTTCCTTCGTAGGACTTTGAGCCAAAGCTTGGAATTGAGTTTGGGACAAAAATGTGTCTTGGGAAGGTTGCTTGGACTCATTATCATAAGTCAAACGCTAAGGTAAAACTGTGTAATTCAGTTCTCCTCCAACAAAGGAGAGAAAAGGATGCCGTGCAACACACCCAGATACCTGGTGGCTATAGTTACCCTTGCTCGGATTTGGGAGCATGGTACTTGGCTTTGATTAGCTCCCTTGGTCTTACTTTCCCAAGAGGAAACCTCTGAGTGATAGGCAGGGCATCACCTGGCAAGATTTGCAGGATAATTGTTCAAAACTAGAATAGGGATCCAGATTTTTTTTTTTTTTTTTTTGGAGACGGAGTCTTGCTCTGTCACCCAGGCTGGAGTGCAGTGGCACGATCTCAGCTCACTGTAAGTTCCGCCTCCCTGGTTCATGCCATTCTCCTGCCTCAGCCTCCCAAGTAGCTGGGACTACAGGCGTTGGCCACCATGCCTGGCTAAACTTTTGTATTTTTGGTAGAGACGGGGTTTCACCGTGTTAGCCAGGATGGTCTTGATCTCCTGACCTCGTGATCCACCCACCTTAGCCTTGCAAAGTGCTGGGATTACAGGCATGAGCCACCATACCCGGCCTTGATCCAGATGTTTACATTACCCATCCCTCTTGTTCTTTCTGAGCCGCAGCTGGAGATTGCTGCTACGTTCACAGGAACAAGCAGAATTAGTCTAAAATATAGGCAAAAACTTAAAAACAACTAATGCATTTATAATTTAATGATAAATGTATGATAAGTTTTGGAACATAATTCCTCTCTCTCATCCTTATTTTTGTTAAAAAAAATCATCATAGGACTGAGTGGTTTGCAAAATACACTATAGTCTCATACTTGACCTGATAATTTGCATAAAGTGCAGCAAGAATAATCATTTCTACATAGGCCTTTTGGACTGGCTCCGGTGGAATTCTGTTCCCCAAGGAATCTCAGGTAAGACTTTTTAAAGCTGATCCCAGCCATGGGTTTGTATCCTTAAATATCTGTGAGTTGGGTGATCCTCAACTCTTAAGGTCCCAAGACAAATTTGGAGCTTCTGGACCTGTTACAAAGTGACATTATTTACTGACCACAGGTCAGGTACAAGGGCATGAGGCCAGTTTCCCCATTGGGTTTTATTGGCTCTGAAAGTCTAGATTGACTCTTTAAAGGGAAGCCCACCTTTCCAGTCAAAGCCATGGTAAAATAACCACTTTTTCCAATTGTGTCCTGTTGCAGAAGAAAAGTGGATTCTTACCACACTTATGGAAACAACTATATTGCCATAAGTTAAAAATACTCACAGATAGTTTCCAAATTCTAGAGGAACCAGGCAGAGAGAAACATGTTCCAAATTTTGTTCATAGGAGTATACCATACTCAATTATTAAAGGCTGTAAATATTTCAAAATAAGTTTTGTTGATTCCAAAAAACAAAACAAAGATTAGAAATATTCTGAGCAAAAGTTAAAAAGGTTGCTTCAGTTTCTGAGTTCAGTCCATTTAGTTAACTCTTGTCATGTTTGATATTTGTGAACATTTTAGCTCTTCATGAGTCCTGCACATTTTCCTTTATTCCAATATTACAATCACCAAAATTATTTGAGAGCACCTGTCAAAGTTCCATAGCTTATTATAAACCATCTTTTGAAAAGGATTAAAACAAGACAACAATTGTCTACAAATAGCAAAGTGTCCAGGGTAGTTACGGTTAGAAACATGATTGAAAAAGAAGTTTGGTTATCTCCGTGGTTTACAATAACTTAACATAACAACCTTAATTATGATTGATAGCATACACTTATACATTAGAATTTTAGAAATTCCATACAATTTTGGAACATATATTAGCATTATTCACAAAAATATAACCTAAACACCATTTGACAATCCTATGTACCTAAACATGTCAAATACTCTTGTTTACCGCTCTTTTCTGGACACTCCAGGGGCCCTCTGAAGTATCCAAAAAGCCAGGTGTCAGCAAAGACAATTTTGAAACTGAAATTTGATTTTGTGAAGCTGGATAAATATGTATGAAGTTCAAAACACTTGATATTATGAAATATAATTCCAGATTACCATAATTTATTTTGCCAAAATGATGACTCAGAAATTTTACAGAAGCAAAAACCTTTTATAACCCCTTACAAATTTTGCCAAAGAGCAGATTAGCACCTTAAGAATACCTTATTGTGCTTTTATTTTAATGTCTCCAATTTACAGAAAATCCATATAATACTTTTTTTGAATTTAGTCTATGTTCACACACAGAATTTCTTTTGCAAGATTAATTTCCACAATCCTTCCACCCCTTGTTTGAACCTTCAGCTGTATCTTATCTAATTTAAAACAATCCTTTAACCCTAGGCAAAAATTGACATTTCCATGCCTTCTTATAACCTTTTACTAAAAAATACATTTTATTGTTCTAACACACCTGGTATGTAAATCTAATTCCAGAGTCTCAATTACATGTTATAATAGTAACTCCTAGCAATTTTTAACGGTAATGTAAAACCTGATAAGTTGGGTTTTTTATTATTGTTACTTATTTATTTATTTATTTATTTGAGATGGAATTTTACTCTTGTTAACCGGGCTGGAGCGCAATGGCGCTATCTCGGCTCACTGCAACATCCGCCTTCGGGGTTCAAGTGATTCTTCTGCCTCAGCCTCCCGAGTAGCTGGCGTTCCAGGCGTGCACCAACACACCCGGCTAATTTTGTATTTTTAGGAGAGATGGGGTTTCACCATGTTGGTCAGCCTGAAATCTAACTCTTGACCTCAAGTGATCCACCCATCTCGGCCTCTCAAAGTGCTGGGATTACAGGCGTGAGCCATCGCACCCGGCTGGTAAGTCGATTTAATTGTGTGCTAGGTGCAGCCAAGGTTTGACTTTTTTCAGCATAATAAAGGGTGTGGTTAGTTTCGTATGTTCCGAGGCCTTACCAATTGTGAAGCTGGCAAGTTAAATAATTCTCAAAACCCAAAAAGAGTTTGTAACCTTAAGTCACTTAGCCAGCCTTGCATCTGACCTGCATAATTTAGTTCATCTATTTACGTTTTAATGACATCTGCTTTTTACCAATAATCTTTAAGGCTGTTTTTATTTCTCAAAGATTAAGTCACGTGCACCAAAAAGTACCACAGCTTTTATCTTCCCTTTAAAATTATTTGATCCAAGGGCTTGTCTTTCTTTAGGCCCAATTACTTAGAGCTGTTTTTACAGTTATCATACACACACGCACACACACACACACCCCTACACAGACAGTCAGGAGAAAACCCAGTTCCCACAGGATCCTTTTTCACAACTAAAACTTTTAGGAGAATATAAACAGTGATAGTTGGGTGGGGGGGCTGTCCTAGTAAAATGTCTTCTAATAGAAAACAAAAACAAAAACAAAAACAAAAGCTTGCTTAAAAGATAACTGCTGACAGGGTAGAGAACAGGAAGAAAAAAGTCTTAAAACGCCTGGGGAAGAACCTCTTATTCCTATGCAAGTGGTTCCTCCACGAGGGAGACAAGTTTAATTGCTGTGGGTTGGAGTTGGCCTCCCTGGCCCAGGGATGGGGAGACTCCGTGGGCATGTGGCAGAATAATGCCAGCCAGCTGCCCGTGGTGCCTTGGGCCATATGTCCCAGCGCCGGCAGGGAGGGACGGGTGGCTGGGAGCCACTGCTCGCCAGTCTGTCTTGAGAAAGGAAGGAAAAGGCCATGAAAATGCCCCCCTCCCCTGGGAGCAATGGGGGTGGGGAGCACGGTTTCCCCTACCCTCAGAAGTCTGAGGATGAACAGGCTTAGAAGGGACACTGAGGTTTTGAGTCCCCATTTTGCTCACTGCTTCTTGAGCGCCCACGTTGTGTGCCAAAAAATTTGCAGGACCTTTCCTTAGTTCAGCTAAAGATGGGGTCCTTGTTACACGGCCACAAAAATTCAGGATTGTAGACAATTTGAAGGGTGAGTAAGGCAGGATTTTACTGGACGAAAAGGAAGAAAAGAGGAAACAGAGACACTCCACAAAGCCAGAGGGGAAACAGAGACCCTCCCCAAAGCCAGAGTCACTGCTGGTGTGCTTCCTGCCTCACAGTTTGAATCCCATGTTCCACACATTAAGAGGAGGAACCAGGCTCCTCCCTGCTGCAGAGGGCATGAATTTCTGTGGCGCCACCCCAGCGCGACCCCCGGCCCCCCCGCGCAGCGCGCGGCACCCCCCCCCGCGCAGCGCGCGGCACCCCCCCCCGCGCAGCGCGCGGCACCCCCCCCCGCGCAGCGCGCGGCACCCCCCCCCGCGCAGCGCGCGGCACCCCCCCCCGCGCAGCGCGCGGCACCCCCCCCCGCGCAGCGCGCGGCACCCCCCCCCGCGCAGCGCGCGGCACCCCCCCCCGCGCAGCGCGCGGCACCCCCCCCCGCGCAGCGCGCGGCACCCCCCCCCGCGCAGCGCGCGGCACCCCCCCCCGCGCAGCGCGCGGCACCCCCCCCCGCGCAGCGCGCGGCACCTCCTGCGCGCTTGGCCAGTTGAAATTTTGCCAGGGAGCCCTTCCCACCTGGCCGTCTCAATGCCATATACAAAATTAACTCAAAAGGAATCAGACTCCTAAATGTAAAACCTAACATCATAACATTTCTGAAAAAAACATAGAAAGGTTTTGTGACCTTAAGCCACAAAAACAATCATTAAAAAAAGATAAATTAGTTAATCCAAAGTAAAGCAGTCTAGTTTTTCTTTAAGACAGCTTTGTGAAAATGGAAAGACATTCCACAGACCTGAAAAAAATGCGAAACATATACCTAGAAAGAACTTACATGTAGTAAATGTAAAGAACTGTTTACAACTCAGTGATAATGACTACCAGTCCAATTTGTTGAATATATTAAAACATTACAGATATGGATTATAAATAAATACATGAAAAAGAAGATGAAAATCGTTAGTCATTAGAAGAATTCAATAGAAAACCACAGTGAGATACCATTACATTCCTACTAGAATGGCTTTTTCTAAAAAAAGTAAGACAATACAAAGTATTGGCGTGTCAGTAGAAGTACTGAAACTCATATTCTCCTGATGATAACGCAAAATGGAATAGCCACTTCCATAAGAAATTATGGAAGTTTCTTATAAAGTTAAATATACACTTACCACATGTACCAGTTTTCATGCTAGTAGATATTTACTTATACAAGGAAAATACAAACATGTGGATACAAAACAGGCAAGTTGCAAGTAACCTCCGTATGAGGCAGCAGTAGGCTGAGGCTTCAATAACATCCAATGCAGCCTTAAACTAAACAAATAGAAGACTAAACTCAGGAAGGAGAATAACACCAACACTGGTATTGTCCATTCCAGTCATGTCACATCTGGAGCAGTTCACCCCATATTGTAAGGCAGGTAGACAAGCTGAGGAATGTTCAAAATGGGAGTGATAGGGCACAGCTAAACCCTGTGCCATACAGAGAATGAAGAAGAATACCGGGCATTTAGCCTGAAAGACAGAAGACATGGGGATATAGAATGGCTAACACATAGGTATAGTATGCTTATTTTGTATGTGAATAAGAATAGAAATTATGGAATATATAGGGTAAATAATTCAAGTTTAAAATAAGGCATTGTCTGAAAACATTACCCAGAAAAAAGGCTTTTTCCCCAGTTGCGAGATACCATTTATTCAATAAATGTTTCTTACATGTCTACTATTACATAACAATTCCCATAAATTAAAGTATCATGTCACTTCACAATAAGCCCAGTTCAGGCTCTTTTTTGGGGCAGTTTTGAAACAGGTTTCTGTGTGATCAGTAGAACACAAGTAAATAAAAACAAACATTCACTGAGCTCGTGTTTGCTCTTTGCAAGTGCTTTCTAAATGCTCTACATGTATTTACTCAATTAATCCACGCACCTCTAACACCAGTGTTTTCCTGCTTCCTTCTGCTTCTATTTTTCCAACACCCTTCTGGTCTCTCTTTACCTGCTTTAAAAGTAATGATGTTACCCTCAGAAATCCTGAATCTAATTGTGTACATTACCCCAGGATGTAAACGCCTTTGTGCCTTAAACAAAGCAACATTGTAAAATATTAGATTAGATATTGAGAAAATGAGTGGCTTAATGACTAAGTAACAAATTATTTTACAGATCAAATGGGTTCTAATTATATGGTTTCACAATATTGAATGAGGCCTGTTAAATAATATTTTATTAAGGATATGTAAGATCATGGTTCTCACGTTATTAGAAAATGAATGCATGTCAAACATTTTTAAAAGTAAATAGTTAAAACTGACTCCAAAGATAATTCAAAGACAAACACATACGTACACAGTCAGAAATGCTGAGGTTAATTGCTAAGTGCTGCCAAATTTGACAATATTCACAGAGCATAAACTGTAATATTCAGATTATTTCTTCCATGAAGTAGAAATCAATTGAATCTTCACCAGATGAAATTTGCATCTCTATAGACATAAATAACTTGTATTTACAATCAGTTTTTCTTCAACTTCAAGAGTTATAAAATTCAAAGTCAATGGAATACAAACACCCTATAGAAGTAGATAATTCTAAAGGGGCTGCTAGCTAATTAACAACCAGAATTCCATTTTAAAGATACCCAGTAGAAATTGTGCCCATTTAAAGTTTTTTGTTGACAGTATTTCCCATCCTTGTGCTTGTCAAAAGCCCCAGAAATTAGATTTTTTATCACAAACCAAAAGAATGTTGGGTTTATTAGATTTGTTCTAATTATTCATTACTGTGTAAGAAATTATCCGAAACCTAGTGGTTTCAAAAAACACACATTAATTTTGTTACAGTTTCTCTGGCCCAGGAATTTCTCTGGCTCAGGACCCTGAGCTGCGACCTCTGCAGCATCAGTCATCTGAAGGCTCTGACTGGGGAAGAATCTGATTTTACGCTCAGGTATTTGTAGTAGTTACAATTCAGTACTTCAAAGCTTGTTGGACGGAAGACTTCTAGCTGCCTGTTGGCTCAAGGTTGTCTGCATTTCCTTGCCATGCTAAAGTGTCTGCTAAGTAACAACTAGAATTCCTTCCTTCCTCTCCAACATGCACCTTGCTTCGGCAACGTGTGCATTCTAAGATGGCCAAAGAGAGAGGATCTGCCCAGTAACACAGATGTTGCTAACTTCTGCAACCTAGTCATCAGAATGACAACTCATGAGCTTTGCCACATTCTGTGGGTTAGGAGCAACTGGGAAGTCAGCCCACCAGGAGGTAGGGATCCTTAGCGTTCATCTTACCGTCTATCCACCAGAAGGTTAGATTTCTGCAGGTGCCGCAAGAGTGTTAATTATGCGGGACTCTTTGAGTTCGCTTTGCAAATAAAGAGCCATGCAATACTGAGCATCTGAAGTCACAGAATTAACTCCGGTGTGCCTATTTTCATAAGGAGTCTCACAGTGGACTTTTAAAAACCTCTGTTACTTGCTGTCCTCAGGGGGGATAATTAAAGCCAAGCCTCTGTCAATTATATTTAACCTGCAGTTCCTATAAATTTGAGTAAATTCCTCTTTTCTTATGGCACCTCCAACTTTTCCAAGTTAACTTCTTAGCCTGGAAGCAAGGATCAGGTCAGTATCCTGGGAGAATTTTCCAGCCCTGGATTTACATATAAAGTGGAATGTCATATATGATTTAATGAGAACATTTCCAAATATGACACTCTGAGTAAGGCTTTTGTTGTACAATTGATTTGTTCCAATTATGTCTAGATATGAAGGAGAACAGATTTTATGGAATCTACATAAGTAATGATATATCACTATCAAAAATACGGAGACTCAGTAAGAGTTTTTACATTCTGAGGTTCAATAAAAGGTTTATTTCAGTTTATAAAAGCAGAATCTAATAAAAGGATTGATGACTAGAGACAAGAAAAACGAATTTCTATAAAAAGAGAAAAGGATAGCATCAATAATATTGAAAGTAAATAGCTACAAATAATTCTCCCTATCGCCTAATTATCTGCCGTGTAATTCATTCTTGCTCTGTGAAACCTAGGGTCAAATAACTGGTTTCATGAAGAATGTTTTCTTGTTGACTAAAAAGAGTCCTGGAAATCTTGATTTGGTTTGCTGGTCTAGTCCAAAAGCTGCCTTGACGAAGTCAGCTCAGAAGCCTGTAACTTTTTTGAGTATCTATAGTTTAAAGCACCTGATACACATTTTCCATGAGGCTGTGCTCCTTCTTTATTAAATACACAGAATATGACATGTAGCCTATAGATGCTTCTGGTGAGCATCAGAAAATAGGTAAAAACTACTTACTGGCTTTATTTATTTGTTTATTTATTTATTTTGAGACGGCATTATGCTCTGTCACCCAGGCTGGAGTGCAATGGCATGATCTCAGCTCACTGCAATGTCTGCCTCCAGGGTTCAAATGGTTCTCTTACCTCAGCCTCCCGAGCAGCTGGGATTACAGGTGCAGGCCACCATGCCCAGTTAATTTTTGTATTTGTGGTAGAGACGGGGTTTCACATGTTGGCCAGGATCACCTGACCTCAGGTGATCCACCCTCCTTGGCCTCCAAAAGTGTTGGGATTACAGGCATAAGCCACTGCACCCAGCCTTTAATGGCTATTTTTAATGTATTTCTGTGGCCAGTAAAACTCAAATAGGGTAAATTAGAATTATCTGCTGAGTGACCATATATTTCATAAGAGTTTTTATCTCTCTTGGGGCAAGAACATGCTCAGGGCCTTCTCATAAAATATACAGTTTCTGAAATCTTCATGTTGATTACATCTTATTTAAACGAACCTAGCCTAGGGAAAGTGCAGTGTTTCTTCTGATTTGACATTTCTTTACGTGTATCTCTTGGACTAGTAGAACTAAATAAAAATTATGAAATATATGAAACGAACTTAAATATCTCTAGTTTATTTTTTTTTTCCTAACATGAAACAACAAAACTTAGTGTTTTTCTAGGGATCTTTCGAATTTTCAAAGACGTTTTTAGCATTAGAGGTATTTTAGTTTTGACTAAATTTAGTATTCTATTTTGAAAAGGCAAACATCAAAACAGTTGTCAGAGGAGATTTGGACATTCAAAAAGATAGGATCATGTGTGTCTGAGAAACAACACTTGGTTACCTATTTATCAAAGTGACAATAAAATAGTTTAAAATAAGCATACCAAGAAAGTAATACAATTGCCAAACTTCTTAACTCTTTTTTCATCAAGGGCATGACAAAGTCAGCACAATGCAGATAAAATTTTGGGGGTGAGAGATGGAATGTCTGATATCTGGGCAGCTTCTACAGAAGGTATTATCCCCAGTTTAAACCAAACTAAATACTCTGTTACCAATATATCATTTTAGCAGAGAGAATACTAAATTTTAGCTTTTCATTATTATCATATTTAGGAGTAAAGGATCCATGAGCTCCCTTTTAAAACTATCTGGTGAATAAACCCATCAAAACTGAGCAAACTCTTAAAAATATTAACACATTCCATTACTTCTTTTGGGATCCATCGTTTGAAGTTATAAAATGAGCTGGATACATTTACTTTCTGCAAATATTCTATGACTTTCTGTATCTATTCAAGGTTTGTCTTGTACTATTCTCTTTCATTTTCTAGACTGACTAGTCACTTTAGGACCAAACTGCATATTATTTTTCATTCATAAACAAAAAATTAATCTATCACTTTGCTCCCAGACCTAGAATTCTTTCCTTACTGCTCTTAGTACAGTACTAATTAGCTACATAAACTATACATTTTGACAAAAATACCTAACTTTACAGAGCAAATTGGGAGTATGAATTAATAAATGTGTGCCATCTACAAATATTTGTAGAAAATGAGAAAGCCAGCCTGGCGGGGTGGCTCATGCCTGTAATCCCAGCACTTTGGGAGGCCAAGGCCGGCAGATCACGAGGTCAGGAGATCGAGACCATCCTGGCTAACACAGTGAAACCCGTCTCTACTAAAAATACAAAAAATTAGCCGGGCGTGGTGGTGGGCGCCTGTAGTCCCAGCTACTCAGGAGGCTGAGGCAGGAGAATTGCATGAACCTGGGAGGCAGAGCTTGCAGTGAGTGGAGATCGCACCACTGCACTCCAGCCTGGGGGACAGAGCAAGACTCCGTCTCAAAAAAAAAAAAAAAAAAAAAAAAATTAGCCAGGCCAGGCCTGGTGGCGCATGCCTGTAATCCCAGCTACTCCGGAGGCTGAGGCAGGAGAATCGCTTGAACCCGGGAGGCAGAGGTTTTGGTGAGCCAAGATGGTGCCATTGCACTGCAGCCTGGGCAACAAGAGGGAAACTCTGTCTCAAAAAAAAGAGAAAGTCTCATGAATACACATAGTGATACACATGCTTTGGATACTAAAATTAGCAAAAATTAACATGTTCCTTAACACGACCTATAAGGTAGCCTCTCTACAGCAATTAAAACTATATCAGCTATATCAACTAAATACATTGCATCACATATCAACTAAATATGTGCTTAGAAGTCAATGTCTTAATTTCCTAGTTTAGTTGGAAATTATGTAGGTATTTAAGAATTGTTCATTAATTAGCTCCATTTAATATTAGACTAAGGTTTTAGTACCTACAGATATTGGAAAATGTGTTGAAACTGATACATTTCAAAATATAGTTACTGTAAGTATAAAATATTTATGAGAAAAGCGATTCATTTTAGTTGAACACAAATTGCTTTTGCATAATCTTAAACTTTATATTGTAGTAATATTTTTTCTTTGATCATTAATTTGTATTAGATTAGGAAATTCAGATTATTCTCTACATGAGAAAATAAATCCAAGTGAAATACAATGTACGCTTGTACTACCTAGGATACTGATAAGCTAGAAAACATATAGTTCACTTTAAAAATCAAAATTATTAAAACAATCTGATTTGTCAAAGCTAATTTTGTGAGTTGAATTTTTAAAATGTGTCTGAGTTAGGAAATTCTTAGATGTTTAATTTTCTCTCTTCTGGAATTTTAGGAATATTAAATTGATATAAGCATTTATCACTTCAAATACTTTAGAACAGAGCTCCTTTAACTTAAGAGAGTTAAAATCAAATTTATTAATGCTATATAGAGACAGGAAAACATATTAACTTCACACAATTTCTCACATATAGACACATAGACACATAGGGAGTATATAGCTTTAGTCCCAGAACTACAGCTAAAGGTCAAAAATAAACACAGAAAGAAAAACGCCAACAAAATTTACCAGTGCTGATGTCAAAGAGCTGTCCTTTCCACTGGGCTCAAAATTCTTATTGATTTGAGCTCAAAATAGCAAATCCACAAACAACAACAGAAATACTAAGAAAGTGGATTCTCTGTTCTCTCTTATTCAAGCGAATAGATTTCACTCATTCATTTTCAGATATCTGAAAGGGTCAGAGAATAAAACCAAATCCCCAGTTATTGCTGCTACAAAAACAAACAAATAAATACAGAAACAAATTATTGTTCATGTGCAAACCAGAAACAAGGACACAAAGGCAAAGGAAAGAGTGAACTTGTGACTCTAACAGAGACATGGAACGCACTCATTAGGCTCATTAGTCCCAAAGCCTCTTTAAATTTATTAATCACCAAGAAAGGTGAGTGGATCTGCAGCTATTCCTCTCTCTGTGCATTCTCCATAGAGTATATTTGTTAGCATTTCTGTTGTTTAAGATTACTCTGGTTATTTCAAGCCTTCTCATTACATTATCCTTCACCTTCTTCATCGCAGAACAGTCTTCAAAATGCAGTCAGAGCAATTAAGGAAAAAAATGAAGATCTGATGCAATTCCTTTTCTTTAGTTTTCCTCATGCTCTTGGCCTGAAGACGACTGGATCCACCTGCCTAACTCAGCAGCTAGCAACCTCCTGCACCACTCCATTTTGTCTCCCTCCCCCTTCATTCTAGTTTATACCCATCATAGTTAATTTTGTGTGTCAACTTGAGTGGATCATGGGATGCTCAGATACCTGCTAAAGATTGTCTCTGAGTATGTCTGTGAGGGTGTTTTGGAAGAGATTCCGTTTGAATTGGTGAACTGGGTAAAGAGACGGCCTTCCTCAGTGTAGGTAGGCATCATCCAATGTGTTGACCTAAATAGAACAAAAAAGTGGAATATGGAAGGAGTCATATTCTCTTTCTCTCCCTCCCTCTCTCTCTGTCTCTCTCTCTCTCCCTCTCCCCCCCTACCCCTTCTCTCTCCCCACTGACTTCTTGAACTCAGACATCCATCTTCTCCTGGTCTCAGCACTCCTATTTCTTAGTCCTTCCCACTCAGATTAGAGTCTATACCATCAGCCCTCCAGCTCTCAGGCTTTCAAGCTGCACTAACCACTTTCCTAGGTCTCCGGCTTACAGACGGCAGATTGAGGGACCTTTCAGTTTCCATGATTACATGACCCTATACCACATAGATACAAATAGATAGTAATAGGATATTACTATCTATTATATTACACGCACACACACACACACACACACACACACGAGTTGTATTAGGTTTCTAATATGTATAAACCCTAATACAAAAGTATGAGGGTTCTCCAGAGAAGCAGAAGTAATAGGATGTATATATATAGGATATATATCCTATTACTATATATATATGATATATATCTTTATCTGTCTATCCATTCATCTATCATATCTCATCAGCTTAGGTAATTAGGGTCAAATATTATCAGCTTAGGCAATTCTTAAGAACAGCTTCCCCTATTTTACCTTTTTACCACAGGTAATATTTATCTACAGAGCACTTTTCAATGTTTGTCATTATAAATTTCTGTGTGGGATTATTTGATTAACCCTCCTACTACCCTGTAAATCCCATCAGTGAGGATCATATATATTTGTCTATCATGTTATGCCAGAACCTACTCTGTGGACTGGAATCCAATGACTTTTCAACATTTTTATAAAGTAAAACAAATGAATATTTTATCAGACATGATCTACATAGGAGGAGAAATGGGAGAGAGGAAACGTTTGATGTACAAAGTAGAATTTTTCCAAATTTTATGGCTTATGTATACTTCTGTGGCAGATATATGACCCAAAGAGGCAGAGCGAATGGTGCCAAATGCACAGAATGGGTGTCACAGACGTGGCTACTATGATAGTTTAAGATTGTGATCAGTTACCGTCCGTCCCTTGGTTTCCTCATTTGTATAATCACGATTAGATTGGATCTATATGAGATCTTCAAGTTCCACAATCAGTAAAATAAGGGGTGTAAGCTTTTAAACGGATTTTTCACAATTGTATAGCATATGAAAAATGAAGGAATCAACGACAATTTGTAGTGGGCAGAATTGGAGAAGTCCTAGAAACTGGTTGCCTATCAGGAGAAATAAGCTAGACAGACAAAGCAACAGCACAAGTAATATAGAGGAAATAGCAAAGGTTTTGAAGACATGATAATAATTTTTCATTTAAAGAAAAGATCATTGAAACCAGATAAGATAGGGCAAGGGTTAGGCAAATTGTCTAAAACAGCTTTCATAACTATAAACAAAAGCAAACAACATAAAACAAAAAACAAGATAAAATATTTAGAAATTCAACTTAAAAACAGTTCTGAATAAGATAGTAGTGCCTAGGAAGTGATTTATTTTTCCTTTGTTCTAGTGGGATATTTTAGAGCTTAGACAGTAGATTATGGAATAATATTTAAATATTGTTGTCTAAAAAGATCCAAATCTATACACACAAACACGGATGTAATGGTCTATCTGTTCCTGTACTTTCTGTCTGAAGTAAGTCTGACAACTTCCCTTGGGCCACCAGAACTGTGTATCACCATTTAATTACCATGGGCAGCCTCCAACAAGGAGATATGGTTTCTCAGGGGACTGAGTGGCAATTACACTTGTACTGTAACTTCAAATTCCTCTCTGCAGTGTAATCTTCTACAATTTCACATTAAATAGGATATACTAATGAGTTAATGTTAGATTTAATACATTTACAAGTCATTTTTGGCCTAGCCTTAAATACAATTGTGAAGCCATTACTTAATCTATTGTAGCATTTGAGCCTGAAGGAAGCTGTCTTCTGTTTTGTCAATACCCTCCCTTCTTCTATAAGAAAAGGAAGCAGTTATTTTGAAGATCAAGAACTTTCAAGGGTGGAAACAATCTTATTGGCATCTAGGGAGAATTATTCAATATTTTTGCAGAAACTGGGTCACTGCTGTCCTCTTTAGTGGATGTCAAAGAAAGCAATAAGCTAAAATGTTTGACATTACCTTGTCTGATTGAAGGGGACACAGCCAGTTAATGGCTGAAGGTTCTCTGTCCCCTCCAGCTTCATGATTCTGTGAAATTAATCAAAGAGTGGGTATTCTGTGTGAACCTAGGAGGGATGGACCCTTATGTCTGTGTGTGTGTGAATGTCTATAGGAGTGTGTAGATATTTGTGTGTGTGCTTGCTTGTATGTTGCTTTCTCCCTTTTGCAAAGAGTTATGTGAGACTTCTGTAGTTTAGTCTTGTGAGAGTGCTTTTGCATTTGTCAACTAAGAACCGGGCAATAATCATTGGGCATGGTGGCTCACACCTATAATCCCAGCACTTTGGGAGGCTGAGGCAGGTGGATCACCTGAGGTCAGGAGTTCGAGACCATCCTGGCCAACATGGTGAAACCCTGTCTCTACTAAAAATACAAAAATTAGCCAGGTGTGGTGGTGCATGCCTGTGACCCCAGCTACTCGGGAGGCTGAGGTAGAAGAATTGCTTTAACCCAGGAAGCAGAGATTGCAGTGAGGTGAGGTCTTGCGTGGGCGACCGAGTGAGACTCTATCTAAAAATAATAATAATAATAATAAATCATTGCCAGCTATGACAAAGCAACCAAGGCAGAGTCTTGTCACCTTCCCTTTGAGATATCTTGTCATGTAAATTACTCCCACTATTTGTCCAGGCTTTTTAAAAGCGTAGAAGATAGAGAAGGGATAAAGAATATTGACAACAAAAGAAATTAAAGTCAAGGACATTTGGCTCTTTTGGTCATTTCTTTACTTACTCAGTTTTGAGGGACAGGTGAAACCAAGAATGCAGACCTCATAAGACCCCAAAGAAAATCAGAAGACAGAGAGGGAGTGATTGAAGGAGTTAAATAAGGATGAAGTGTGTCTTACATCAGACTTTTGCTGATCTCAGTAGTCAGCTGGATGGTACCGTATGTATCTTCATAGACTTTCTTCTTTTAGGGTCCTGACAGCAGCTAGTTTCCAATTAAATAAAGTTAGCTGTAGGCTGTAAGATTTTAACTAACACATACCCAAGTCTTACCCTTAATTGAAATAATTTAGTCCCAAGCCAATTTTGCTCTAACACACTTTAGCTTCTTCAGTAAAACAGAAAACATATTGCATAGCAATAGTCTCTTTCGTGTTTCAGCCAGTCTTCAGCCTGGTCCAGAGTTGAGTTCCACCTCCTACCTCAAGCAGATCTAGGTGGGGCTCAATAATCTGTGGTCCTAGCAAACGTTCACGTGCTGCTGATGTTGCTGGTCTGGGAACCACATTTTGTAAACCACTCGTTTAGGTTTCTATAAAAGCAGCTCCCCCAAATGCACTACTCAAGGTAACATTAGAATAGTGCTAAGCAGAGCAGGATTATCACCTCCCTCGGCCATTTCATAAAATGTTGAACTCTCTGTCAACCAAACTCTGAAACCTATGTTCTTTACCTGTTCTATAGAATGGTAAGCCACCCTCGTGGGGTGTTGTATGCCTGGCACTGTAAGAAGCACTTTATCCAAGTTCTCATTTAACCCTCACAACCACCCTTGAAATGGACAACTATGTGTTTCCGGAGAGGCTGAGTTTCAGAGGAGGAAAAGCTGTCCAAAGTCACCCATCAGGTAAATAAATGAGGGACTCGGCATTTGAGCTTAAGTTATAAAACTCTAAAATTAAGACGTGTCTGTTAATCAGGTGCCCTTTGGGATCTAAGACAAATTTACCTAATTGTGCCACATCCAGTTATTTTCTGTTTTTTGTCAACAATGTCCTCCACACTGACTTTTGTCAAATGTCCCAGGTTTTCTGAGCTTCCAAATCTGCTTAATTCATTATGATGTGATTCTGTCATTTGAATATTTACTTTTGTTTGCTTTTAGTTTGTTTCCTCTGTTTTCTTGTTCCTGTTTTATTTCTCTTTTCCAGCCTTTCTGTGGTTCTTTGAATATTTTTAGAATTCCATCTTGATTTATGTATAGTGTCTTTGAGTATATTGCTTCGCATAGTTTTCTTAGTTAAGTATCACAGTATACATATGTAATTTATCACAGTCTACTAGTATTTATATTTTACTGGTTCAGGCGAGGTTTAGAAATTTTGTACCCACTTGGCTCCCTTTATCCTCTCTACTTTTAAATGTAATTGTTTTAAATATTTTGTCTATATACACTGAGTAGCTCATCAGATGATGTATTAATTTTTCTTTCAACCATTGAATATGATTTAAGAAACGAGTGAGAATATTCTATCTCTGTATTCATTCTAATACTTTTTTTTTTTTTTTTTTTTTTTTTTGAGGCAAGATGTCACTCTGTCACCCAGGCTGAAGTGCAGTAGCATGATTATGGCTCACTGTTGCTTCGACTTTCCCAGCTCAAGTGATCTTCCCACCTTAGTCTCCTGAGTAGCTGGGACCACAGGCATGCACCACTACACCTGTGTTTGTATTGTTTATTTGTAGAGGCAGGGTCTCCCTATGTTGCCCAGGCTGGTCTCAAATTCCTGGGCTCAAGCGATCCTCCCGCCGTGGCTACCCAAAGTACTAAGATTCAGGCAAGAGCCACCATGCCTGGCCCTCATTCCTATATATATATATATATTTTTTTTTTCTTCTGAAGTTTTAGGCTCTTTCTTTGTCATTTCCTTTAGGTTTAATGAACTTCCTTTAGCCTTCTTTAACATAGGTCTGCTAGTGACAAATTTATTTAATTTTTCTTTATCTGAGAATGCCTTTATTTCCATTTCAGTCTTGTAGGATGTTTTTTTCAGGTATAGAATTAGTGCTTAATAGTTCTTTTCTCACAGAAATTCACAAGTGTGCCATTTCCTCCTGGCCTCCCTGGTTTTAGATGAGAAATCTGCTGCCACTGACATTGGTGATTCCCTGTGTGTGATACGTTGTTTCCTTCTGGATGTTTTCAAGATTATTTATTTATCTAGCTTTCAGAAATTAATTATGATACGTATTCTTGAAGATATGAGTTTTTCTAGTTGGTATTCTTGCATCTATACATTTGTTTCTTTGGCTAAATTTGAAAATTTTTCTGCCATTATTGTTTCAAATACTTTCTCTGTCCTTCTCTCCTGGGTTTTTTGATGAAATGAATATCAATTCATGTGTTATTGTCCCACCTGCCTCTGGAATTGTTCATCTGCTTTTCAGTCCATTTTATCTTTGTTGTTCAAATTAGGTAAGTTATCTCAGTCTCTCACTAAGTTCATTGATTCTATCCTCTGTCTGTTGAACTCATTCTGTGAGATTTTTTAGCCACTATATTTTTCAGTCCTATAATTTCCATTTGGTTCTGCTTTATGATTTTTTTCTTTGCAGAGATTTCTTATTTTTTTTTGTTTCAATGGAATTTGTAATTGTTTGTTTGAAGCACCTTTATGATGACTGTTTTAAAATCTTTGCTGAGTAATTCTAATATATGCATTATCTTGATGCTGGCATCTGCTGATTGTCGGTTTTCATTCCATTTGTGATTTTCCTGGTTCTTAGTATAATGAATGAATTTCAAATATATCCTGGACATTTTGGATAGCATTTTTTATCAGACTCTGGATTCTACTTAATATTCTTTCTAATCAAGCTCCCTGCCTGTTGAGGTGTAGTTGGAAGCCCAGTTGTGTGTTTTTGCCGTTTCTTGCTGGGCTCTGAAAGCACCACCCCAGCGTATGTGGGATACTGACTCAGTCTGCCTCCATCATGGAGGAAATGGACATCCAGCTTTGCCTGTGGCCCCACTGACATTTTTACTTTGAAAGGGATGCACTGACTAACACCACCTCCTAGTTTCTGAGTGGGATTGCACGCAAGCTCAGCCCCGCATGAGGCGCCCTGACACTGTGGAAGGAGTGGGGAGAAGCAAAGTGCCAACCACTCCCAGCCCCGATCACCTCATTCTACCTGGTGGGTGCTGGTTGAGTGGGGGCTCAGCTCCCAATCGATTCTCCTAATGCTTGCGGGGGATGCAGCCATGGAGCTCTGATGATCCCCGCTTCACACCGGCTTGTCCTGTAATCCCTGGGTGGAAGTGGAGGCTGAGCTCAGAGTTGGGCCCTGATGACACTATCTTATTGTGGGAATCTGAGGAGTGCCTGCTTCCATGATCTTCCATTGAACATTAGCTAAATACTTAGCCACCAGCATCACTCCAGCAAAGCGTCCAGAACGCTGGCCCCCACTTCAGTGAGGCAGGATGGTGGTGTGGGAGTTCAGCCTCCTCCTCACCCTGCTGAAACGTCAAGGGCCGAGGTTATGTTTTTTCTGTTGGTGTTCAGCTGAAGTAGGGAGGTATTGCTAATACATATTTGTTTTGTTCTTAGGTTGCCCTATTCCTGGTCCTTTAGCCAGGGAATCACACATTTCTAGGAGTTGTATATGTTTGCCTCTACTGGCCCTTGTGCGTTTGAGGCTTCTTCAGTGTCCTGTCTGGGATACATGGGGGATATTAAGGAAACCCAGAGAACTCAGCCTGTGCCATTCCTCACATCCTCAGGCACCTCAGCAATTCTTTTCTTCTTTCATAGTCTCCTGCGGTTGTTGTGTTCTGTTCAGGGTGTTTTAATTGTAAGAAGGAGAAACTGGGAGGAATGGATTTTTTTTTTTTTTTTAAAGGAGTCTCGCTCTGTCACTCAGGCTGGAGTGCGGTGGTGCAATCTCGGCTCACTGCAACCTCTGCCTCCCAGGTTCATGAGATTCTCCTGCCTCAGCCTCCGGAGTAGCTGGGACTACAGACTCCCGCCACTGCACCCGGCTAATTTTTGCACTTTTAATAGAGGTGGGGTTTCACCATGTTGGCCAGGCTGTTCCTGAATCCCTGACCTCAGGTGATCTGCCCGCCTTAGCCTCCCAAAGTGCTAGGATTACAGGCGTGAGCCACCGCACCCAGCCGGGATTATTCTATTCTTGCTGAAATGTTTCAATATGCCTTTGAAATAAAAGTGTGCTACAATCTTGCCAATTAAGTACAAGTCTTAATAAGAAAAGTTGAGAATCAACAAGGAAGTAAATAATTTAATAAAAATGATTTATGAAATAGCATGGGCTATTGTAAATGACTCATAAAGCATCATGAATATATTTGCTTTGAAAGCAATTATGAGATCTCTTCAAAAGCTGACAAGCCCCACATCTGTGCTTTGTTGTTTTTGTTCATTTACTGGAAATCCTGTCTTTGAGACAAATCTTTAACCGAATCTTCTTTTGAGGCTGCGTGGCTGTCAAACTGAGAAGATACAAGAGTGTCTGATAAGGGTAAAGGAAAACAAACAGAAAACACACACAAAGATTGAAGCCTTTCAGTGCAATAAGAGCACTCTCTTCTCTTGAGAGAATTCTTAATGACTTCTGGGAAGCTAAGAAGGGTCACGGAGTTTTCTATTTGCGAACCTCCAAGGTTTATTGGACGACATATAGCTGCTAAAAGAGAAGACTTCTGGCATGTTGCAGAACTAGAAGCACAAATATTGCTCAGGGACCCTTAGTCACTGCCTTAGTTTACCGCCTTGGATGACAATACTGATACTGAATTAATTCAGAAACAGGAGAGCATAGTTCTCATATATTGAAAGACAGATATTATCGTAAGTTATTTTGGAATGGGAAAAATATAGTCAGAGGTACCACACAATGTCAGCTCCTTTCCCGACTCTGATAGGACTCGACTGATGTAGAAATTGTCCTTGGTAGAAGTCGACCACTGGGGAGCAATCCACAAAAGAAAAGCTTCCCAGACAGACACAGAGTCCACAAACACCACCTTGCCAGGGTGTTTCAAGTAAATTTAGGAATTGAACTATTGGCTACCTGAGTCCGGAATATGTAGTACGGGTGGGGAGCGGTGCATAGGCGAATGGAGCCCTACCCAATCCGTAACTTTACCTGGAATACCACATTTCTATGAATATGTGGAGTGTTCTGTGTATGTGTGTGTGTGAGTTTGTGTAAAATATATATCATTCCCTCTACATTGAATAGATATTTATTGCATATTGCAAATATGCAACTAGCTTTGCGAGTAAAGAAGAATCACATTGTATTCCACATGGCCCTTGCTCTAAAGTCATTTTCAGTGTAGAGGTATGTGCATGTGTACAGGATGGGGTGTACACAAGGCACAGAAAAAGTTATCTGTGAGGTCAAAATGATCATATCCGTGGTACCACAATGCTTCATGTAGTGTTTGGATAACATGCTTATGATAGGCAGAGTTCTAATGATACCACCCCGACAAGACCCCCATCCCTGGTTATTCAATCAAACATGAAGCCAGGTACTGCTGGGAAGGGACTTTGCAGATGCAATTAAGTTACCAATTATCTGACTTTAAGATAAAGTAATTATACCTGTGGGTTGGCCCAGTGTAATCACATGAGCCCTCAAAACCTGGAAAACAGTCACACGCAGCAGGAAAGGGAGGTGGGAGAGAGAGGGAGGCTGAAGAAACCTGCAGCAGAAGAAGAACCCAGCCCCCCCACCGCTGGCTTGTTAGAAGGCCCTGAGCGAGGAATGTGGTCAGCATCTCCTGGCTTAATAGAAGGCCCTGAGCGAGGAATGTGGTCAGTATCTCCTGGCTTGATAGAAGGCCGTGAGCAAGGAATGTGGTCAGTATCTCCTGGCTTGATAGAAGGCCCTGAGTGAGGAATGTGGTCAGTATCTCCTGGCTTGATAGAAGGCCGTGAGCGAGGAATGTGGTCAGTATCTCCTGGCTTGATAGAAGGCCGTGAGCGAGGAATATGGGCAGTGTCTCCAAACTGAGAATGGTGGCCAGCCAACAGTCAGCAAAGAATTAAGAACCTCAATCGTGCAACCAGAATTTGCAGTGGAAGCAAATTCTGCCAACAAATGGAGTGAGACTGAAAAAGATTCACCCTCAACACCTCCAGAAAGGAACATCAGCCTCTTAACACTTTCATCTTCACCTTTTGGAACGCTAAACAAAGAACTAGCTGAGCCATTTCGTACCCGAGCTTCTGCCCTATAGAACTATGAAAAAATAAGTTTATTTTAAATTGTTAAATTTGTGTTAATTTTCTATGGCAGCAATAGAAACTAATATAACAGGCTGCCCAGCATTGTTTATGAGAATTACAAACCGTTGTCTATTAATAACTCCTTGTTCCTCTTGCCTCTCCTTGAGCTATGCAGGTAGGAAGTAGCTCTACTGAAAATAGAAACTTGCAATTGCTTTCATAGAGAATTCCCCTGTTATGCACAAATAACCAGGTTCTCATGTTCCACTGTGCTCGATCATTGGCTGGAACTGCCCAGGGTAACACCATCCTCTCCTGGGAGGCTGGGGCAGACCTGGGGGTGGCTGAGGCTGGAGGCTCCCTGCCAAGGCATGCCTGTTGCTGAGGTGCACTCTTGTAGCAGATGTGAGCCGCACACGTCCCATCTGCCACACAGTCTGCAATGCAGCCAGAGAGAGGATCAGCCTCCATTTCTACTGATTAGCAAACAGGAGAAGCCAGGAAAGAAGCTTCTGCTATTTCAGCTCCTTTCCGGAGTCAGAGGTTTTCTTCCATAAGGCTCATCATGTAGGTATTCTTAAAGATTATCAATGACTAGGTCAGGCAGTCAGACAAAAATAGTCCCTACAACTTTTGTGAAATTCATTTTGGAAAGCATAAAGGCATCTCAAATAACAGGTAGTTTTACTCCAAAAATGGACCAGGATAAATATGTATTACCACTGATCCAGAAAAAAATACTCAGCATGGATCAAGATTCTGTAAATAGAGAAAAGTATGTTTTCTCTGTCAAAGACCTCAAAACCAGACACGAAATTGCAAGTGTCTATTTTCAATAGAATTTATATATATATACACACACACACACACACACACAATGGAATATTATTTAGTCTTAAAAGTAAGAAATTTTTGCCATTTGCAACAATGAGGTTGAAGTTGGAGCACATTATGCTAAGTGAATTAAGCCAGATGCAGAAAGCCAAATACTGCATGGTCTCATTTGCATGTGGAATCTAAAATAGTCAAACTCATAGAAATAGAGGGTAAAAGAGTGGTTACCAGGACCTGGGGTGGGGTGAGGGAAAATGAAATGGGGAGATATTGTTTGAAGGATACAAACTTTAGTAACGTACGATAAGTAAGTCCTGCAGATCTAATGTACAGCATTGTGACTAAAGTTAACACTGCTGTCTAGAATTCTTGAAATTTGTCAAGAAGGTGACACACACACACGGATAATTATGTGAGGTTATGGATCTGCTGATTAGCTTGGTGATTGTTTCACAACGCATTCCATCTCATCAAGTTGCACACATTAAATAAAAATTTTATTTGCCACTTATACCTCAATAAAGCTGAAAAATAGAAAAAGAGCCTTAAATAATTAAAAACAAAACACACTAGGTGAGATTCGGGGGCATTAGTGGAGAATTAAGAGTCTCTGTCGATGTTGCAATAAAGCATCCAGGTAGGGAGAAGTGCATAGAGAGTGATTTTGAGGGAGCTGGAGGGACCCTCAGAGCCACGATGCAGGGCTGATTTGATGAGCACAGTCGCAGATGGGAGGAAGGAAGCAGAGTCCAGACAATCACGGTGACAATGGCACATCTCCATGAGGGAGAAACCTGGATCCCTGCTACTCTGTTCAGGGAGTCACCGAAAATCACTAAGGTTTGAACATATAAGAAAGGTATCTCAAACTGAAGTGGGTGTTCTACTGTGTAATCCTATATGTACACACACATATAGCTGACATGACAGTTTATTCCAACAATATTGAAAAATCCATATAAATTGCCTTAGAAAAAAATTTCTTAGGATGCTTTCACAGCTCTATTTTGATGGTGTTGTTTTAGTTCTGACCTTGTATTACTCAGAGAAACTTCTAAAGAGATGTGACACTAATTATAAAAATTCACAATTGCCTAAATGTGTCGTATCACTGCCTCTTTGTCTCCCTGCAAACATGCTGTGTATTGTGTGCCCCTGAACGTCACTGGTGTAACTCTGCACACCGAACCTTCCACAAGCTCTCTTTCCTGGCTGTGTTCTTTCCGGGTAACAACCATGACATTCTCAGTATTGTCAATCACCATGCATCACTGGCAAACTGAGACGAATGAGGCCGCATGGGGCCTCGGGTTTGGTTAAAACTTGCCCTCGTGCCCTTCATAATGTAGCATGTGAAGTGTGTGTTTTTTATGTCTTTCTCTCTGCAAGTGCTTGGGGGGACTTATGCAATCTTCTGCTTGACTGGGTAGGAACCAGCAAAGCAGGATTCGTTGTCTCACGATGTCAGTCTCTTCGGTTCAAAATTTCGAGATGACCACTGACATATTCCTGCTTTTGTTTTAAGATTGGCCCAAGGTAAAAAAGATTTAGCCATCTTCTTCAACTAAAAACATGTGTCTATTAAATTTATTGGAGATTCAGGTAATTATCATTTTTACTAAAATTTGTATAAATAACAATTGCTTATGACATTCTCAAATAAATTTCAGTTATGAAAACAAAATTATATTCTTGATTCTTTCTTCAAAATGACTTCCTGAAAGCCTAGAAACTTACTAAAGTCCTTTGAAAGCTGTGTGCTGGTAATGTCTTCAGGATGCCACCAGAGGGGGCTAATGAATTTCACATGGACCATTACTTCTCAGAAAAGGTTGAGGAAAGTTTATAAACACGGAGGTTATAAAATCTGATTGCTGGATCTCATACAGTGAACTCACATTTTAAAATGGAGTGTTGATTTTTATTAAAATGTGATTAAAGCCTTAAAATAAAATTATTTTTGCCAAAGCCTGCCCCTTCTCTTTCTCTGCTTCCAGAAGCAAGACGGTAGAGTAAGGATGGTACAGGTTGAAGGGAAATCACCCAGACATTTGCACATGCAAAGAAGTGCTTTCAATTTCCACAGTCCACTCACACATGCCTCCAGATACTGATCAGAGATAAAATAAAATGCAACATTAATTGCAAAACACATCTTGACATCCTGTTTTCAAATCAGATTAAAAATTTATACTTAGCTTCTAGTTTGTTGATGCATTAACTTCTTGTTATTATGAAAAATTCTATTAGCAGTTGACTTGTCTTTTTGAGTGTAGGTGCTTGAAATGAGAGCATTGAGGAGAGATTCTGAACTGGTTGTTTTATGTTCTTCTTTATGCGACCCTACATTTATGGCTGTGCAGATGAGGGACACCCAGGAATGTCTATTTGTGTATGTATGAGAGGGGACGTCTACTTTCCTAGCTTTGGGGCCTCTGTTCCTGTGTGCATTTATATAGTAGGCATGGTCTTCGGAATGTGAGCTTAGTTTCAGCTTCTCGGAAGAGTTTAAGGTAATAATTATTTAAGAAGTTAATTGGAGTTAATGGAGTTGTTCTCATAATGGATTATCATTTCACCTAGATTGCTTCTTTTGTTTACTTATTTTGTCTCTTAGACATGGTGATATCAACCCATAGCCTAGTGCTGCTCCTGACTTACTGAATACTCTCTAATTTCTGCTTCTTATGGCTAACTTGTACGTTTACCAAGACTTGGTGTTGTTTCTTCAAAGTACTATTTGTAATGGCTGAGTTTATTATTTAAATTATATAATATAATCAAATATTATCAAAATAGATCAAATGTGAAGGCAAATCTAGAGGTTGTTTGTATTCCTGTAAAGACATGTGGAATGGATGTGAAAAACTGGATACGTGTGGGGAAAAAAATCACTGTTTACATATAAGTAGAAATTTAAAAGATCTTAAAAAAATGTAAAAATGTAAAATTCTGAATCTGAAATCAGATTGCTTCACAAATCTTCAGATTCCTGCTCCCACTAAATTAAATGAAGCCAGAAATCATAAAAGATGATGTAGGGCTGTAATTTACTCATGATAGATGAGATCAAACTTCAAGATCTGAACTCAAACTAGGACAAGAATTCTGGCTCCGTATCAATAGATTAGCAAGTGAATATCAATGTGTGCTTCATTGTCACATCTGATGTTTAGCATATGTAAGTATCACTCTTTTTATTTCCCAATATAAAGTGCTTTTTTGATTAATTGATCAATTATCAGATCCTTTTGGACTAGAAGATCGAAAACCATTGTCAATTTTATTTACTTCAAATTCCCTGAGAAGTGAATGCCAATAATTAGGACAGTCAAATGTCTCAAATAAAGCAAGCATTTGTTTGAGAAAACTGAAAAATAGGTACTGACTCATGTTAAAAAAAGTCTACTAACAATTCTATTGGAATAGACAATCAGTAAGTTGGTCTAAAATAAATGTGGTGTACTTGTTCTTGTGGGAAACACTGGCGATCACGTCATCCAAAAGTGAAAAACTGAACAATTCATTCCATTACTTACAGTTTTTTTGAGCATACCAAAATGTCAACACAAGTATAAAGATGCTTAATCTTATAGAAACCAATGTAAAGTCCTCCCCAGCCAGCCATTTGGGTCTGTGTATTACACCAGTTATGTCCCCCTGCCTTTCCCTGGCCAGTCCCAGACCTGCCCCCTCTTCCTGGCATCCTTTAATTTTGCTCAGATAGCAAGTCTTCAGGGTGCTCACCCCTAAGTCACATCAGTCCTGGTCGCATTGACTTTATTTAGCCTCTTTGGGTGGACTCATCCTTACCTATAAATTACATTTTATTTCCCCAAATAATTATATATGTTTCCATAACAACATTTTTTTCTGGGTGTGTGAATCCTTATTTTGGACCTTTAAAACAAAGGTATTTTTATTTTTTAATGTTAGTTTTAATTTACAGATCATAATTATACACATTTACGGGGTACAACGCAGTGTTTCGGTCTAGATATACAAGGGAATGATTAAATCTAGCTAATTAATACAGTCATCACCTTGCTTTCCTGTCTTTTTTGGAAGAGAGACGTTTGAAATTCACTTTTAGTTACATTTAAGCATGCAATGCATTTTTATTGACTATATAGTCACTCTGCTGTGGACTAGATTGCAAAAGTTATTCTTCCTGTCTTTCTGAAACATTTTATCCTTTGACCATCTCCTCATTCCTACCCTTCCCACCCCACCCTCTAGCCCCGAGTAAGCACCATTCTACTCTCTGATTCTGAGAGTTGGAGCTTGTTAGATTCCGTTCTCCACACAAATGAGATCTATGGTATTTCTCTTTCCATGCCTGGCTTATTTCACTTAACATAACAGGACAGAGGTATTGTAAAAAGAATTCTTCCTTCAGACTAACTTAAAAATGGGGGGAAAATCTACATTTACTTTATTTACTGAATCAATTCAGAGTAAACAAATAATCTTATTTTGGCAGTTAGAACTCACCCAATGCAACAGAATCATTAAAATGACATATGAGCAGAGAAACCAGTATTGACGGTGTGTGCCCCCTTGGATAAATTGAGAAGGAGAAGGCAGGTAGGCAGGAAGGGACAGGACTTAGAGGATCTAGACTTCATTTCTTAACATGTTGAACTCTGGCTACGCTTACACGTATGCCTTGATTTCATGGTTTCTCAAACTTAGGCAAATCACTGTAGTGTCTACCTCACAGCCTTAGGGTGGATTGAATGGGATATTACCCAGCAAATCATTAGGATGGTGCTTGGCACACAGTAATCACTTGCGAAATTTGATTGGTAATTATTAATTGTACATGTTAACAAGTGTTTGCTTATCTGTACATATAACTTGTGTTCATAGATGGACATATATAATTTGTTGCTATAAAGATATTGTATCTCAATTTCAGATGAACACAGGCTACCTCAAAACTATTAAACTGTGTGTGTGTCTGCAATCTGTAGTGTGTATGTGTATACATACACATATACAAACACAGGTTGCAGACATATACATATGTACATGCATATACATATACATATATATATATATACACACTACAGACTTCACACGCTACATGAATGCCCCACACACATGACTTTATGTACCACATTTCTGATTAGAACATGAATTAAACAAAATACCTTTGTTTTAAAGGTCCAAAATAAAGATTCACACACCCAGGAAAAAAGTCTGGTTAGAACATTAATTACCACAAATTATTGTGGGAGGTGCCTTAGTCCATTATGGCTGTTATAAAAAAATACTGTAGATTTGGTATCTTATAAACAACAGAAATGCTTTTCTCACATAGAGATGTGAGAGGCTCAGAGTCCAAGATCAAGGTGCTGGTAGTCAGTGTGGTGACGGCTTGCTATAGATTGCAGCTTCTCGCTGTTTCTTCACATGATAGAAAGGTTGAGGGAATTCTCTGGGGTCTTTTTTATAAGGACATTAATCCCATTCTCGAGGGCTCTGCACTCATGACCTAATTATTTCTCAAAAGCCCACCTCCAAATATTATCACATAGGGGATTAGGCTTTAACATATGAGTTAATAGAAGGACGCAAACATTTAGTCCATAGCATTCCACACCTGGGCTCCCTAGACTTATGTCCTTCTCACATGCCAAATGCATTCATTCAATCTCAACAACCCCAAAATGTTAACTTATTCCAGCACCAACTCAAAAGTCTAAAGTCCAGAGTTTCATCTAAACGTCATCTAAATCAGATAATGGATAAGGCTCAATGTACAATTAATTCCAAGGACAATTCCTCTCCAGCTGTGAGCCTGTGAACCAAAACAAGTGATGTACTTTCAAAATACACTGGTGGGACAGGCTTAGGACAGGCACATCCATTTCAAAAGGGAGAAAAGGAAAGAAAGGAGTTACAGGTCTCAAACAAGTCCAAAACCCAGCAGAGCAAACAACAATAAACCTTAACACTCATGAATAATCTTTGACTTGATGCTCTGCTCCTTAGGTCCACTGGGGTGGAGGTCCTGCCTTTTGGACAGACTGCTCCGGGTCCCACCTCCTGGACTCATGTGGTCGGGGGTCCTGCCTTCTGGAATCACTGGAATGGGGATCCTGCCCCTGCAGCTTTGCTGAGCATGAGTTGGGCCCCCATGGCTTTGGGGAGCTGCATCCTCACAGCTCGGCCTACAGCAGCTCTGTGCCTGGGCCCCACGGCTCTCCGAGGCTGGGATATCAAGCCTACAGCTTTGTCTTTTGAAAGCTTGGTGGATGCAGCTGTGCTCTCATGGCTGTGCTGGGGACCAGGGCCCGTCAGAGTGGTACCTCGGGTAGCTGAGGAGTGCAGCACGGGAGTCAGGGAGTACAGCCTTCTGTGTGAGGCACAGGTGGTCAGGAGATGCTAAAGTCCCACAGGCACCAATGGCCCTCATTTATGTTCTTCTGTTGTCTTAGATGATGTCTTAAACAATGGAAGAACTGAATGAGGGGCCACTGGCACCTGTGCAACTTAGCCTCTGACTTCTGCTGAGGTAGCTGACTAATCTTATCAAACAGTCTGTTGGTCACACCCTTGACCTGAACATCCTTTCTCGGTCTTTACAATATGAATAAGCTGAAAATATACCAAATCTTTTAAGTTCTTCTTCCCTTATGATTAACAATTTCATCTTTAAATTATTTATCTCTCCTCACTTTTACTATTAAGCAGTCAAGAAGAACCAGCCCACTCATCCAAAACTTTGCTGAGGTATTTCCTCAGCCAAATATCCCATTTCATCCTTCACGAGTTCTACCTTCCACAAAACGCTAGGACATGACCAGAGTACAGCTGAGGATATTTAGCCTCTCTCTATTGTCCAGGAGCATATTCTTCATTTCCACCTGAGACTTCATCACAGCAGTTTTTCTCATCCATATTTCTAACAGCATGCTGTTCACAACCACTTAGGTTTTCTCTAAGAAGATGGAGGCTTTCTCTGCACCTCTCCTCTTTTCCTCTTCCGAGTCCTCGTCAGATTCACCCTTAGTGGTTTGTTGGCAGCAGTGTAGGCTTTTTCTACCGTGGGCTTCCAAACTCTTCCAGCCTCTACCCAGTTCCATGGCCACTTCCACTTTCATAGGTATTTGTTGTAACACCTTACTTGTCAGTACCAATTCCTATCAGTCTGTTTGATTCACTGTAATAGGATATTATTGGCTAGGTGACTTAAGAACCACAGACAATTATTTTTCACAGTTCTGGACGCTGGGACGGCCAAGGTCAAAGTGCTGGCAGATTCAGCTTCTGGTGAGGTCCACTTCCTGGTTCATCAATGGCTCCTTCTTGGTTCATCAATGGCTCCTCCTTGGTTCATCAATGCCTCCTTCTTGCTGCATCCTCACATGGTAGACAGGGAGAGGCAGCCCTCTGGGGCCTCTCTCACAAGACACCAATTCAATTATAAGGTCTCTGCCCTCATGACCTAATCACATCCCCAAATCCCCACCTTCTAATTCTGTCACATGAGAGATTAGGCTTCAACATCTTTTGGGGAGAACAAACATTCAACCCAAAGCAAGAGGGTAGCAGAATCACTCTGCTGCTAGTGCTCTTAGAAGACTGAATGAGGAACTGTGGGCTTTGGACTAAGCGATTAAGTAGCTGAGTTATTCAGATTGTCTCTCTTAAAGGGAGATTTAAGTGGAGGGTTGGAGTGAGGAACAGCATACTAAGGCATCTCATAAGAACAGTTTTTGAATCGGATGCCAAACCAAACTGGATTTTTATCTTAACTTCATCACTATCTCTTTTGTGACTTTGGAGATTTAATTACCTCTCTGAGCTTCAGTTTTACAATGTATAAAATAAAAAGGAGTGAGATCCCATAACTATAGAAAAGAAAAAAAGAAAAGAAAAAGGATAAAAATAGCTGAGCATAGTGGCTTGTGCCTACAGTCCCAGCTACTCAGGGGGCTGATGGAGGAGGATTGCTTCAGCCTGGAAGGTTGAGGCTGTAGTGAGCCATGATCTTGCACTCAAGCCTGGGCAAGAGAGGGAGACCCTGTTTCAAAAAAAAAAAAAAAAAAAAAAAGAGAGAGAGAGAGAAAAATAATATATTTTTAAGAAGATTTTTAACATTTAGAAATTTCATATTGTTCCTGTGTCCCTGGCACATAATAGGTGCTTAATAATTTGCAGGTAATAGCTGCCTGGAACTTTCCTAGAATCTGGATCAAAAGGAGCTATTTCAAAACAAAAACAAAAACAAACAAACAAACAAAAAAACAAAAATCGCCTTCTGTCTCATCCTCTTTGAAACTGCCCTAAATTTCTCAGGAGGGGTGACAAAGATATGTTACACATAAAAGAAAGAATTCAAACTAGTCTGCAGGGGGAAGTAAAAGGAAATGCATTGGGAGATGATTGGACAAGCTCATGAATTGAGAGCAGAGGGAAAAGACAGTGACAGAACGGAGTCCCAGGAAGATCCTGACGGCATTCCCAGAGGACTCCTCTTCATGCCTCTTTTCTGAATCTCTCTGTGTGATGTTTCTCATTAAGACAGGATTTCCTGCACTGTGGAAAACACTACCAATAACTCCTAACGTCTACATCTTAGAGATTCAGCTACCAGAGAGACTTTACCCATCTCTCCATGTACAAAGTAATGACAATAGTAATAGTAATAATAATAATAATAATAATAATAATAATAATAATAAACCTCAGGAAAGGTTCCCAATGTCCAGCCTCTGCCAATGGACCAGGAAGACATGGATTACAGGTAATATAGCATCTGTTTGACAGCCGTGTGAACTGGCAGTAGAGGTGGGGTCTCCTAGCAGAAAAAAATTAACAATATTCATCATTCTGGAAAGCAATAAAAGCAATACGGCTCAAGAGAGCAGAAGCAGTGACTGATAAAAGCAAACGCTGAATACCTTGTGCCTTAACCTCTCCACTTCACCCACCAGACACTGATAATAAAGAACAGCGCTGACTTTTTCATTTTGCTACTGGAGAAGAAGACATCTGTGTGAACCATTTAGGTTAAGGATGTAGAAATACTTAATTAATGTATTAGAACAAAAATGGAGGATGAAAATCATTAGTGTATATTGCATAAAGGGTTTATGGTTTAGTGAGAGTTTATTTGCTATGAGTTACCAAAAAAACGAGTAAACCCTTCTATATTTTAAAATATAATATCCCTCACTATAGTCCTAGAATATTTTTTTCTTCAGTCTATTGATGAGTATAGAAGAGTTCCTCCAAAAATTTCCAACAAATGGCTTTAGATTTGCATAGAAATCTATACTGCACAGACCATCGTGCTGAAGCAAACAAGTGGATTCAGTGAAGACACACAATTTAAATGTAAGACTACAATGAATGCAGGACATATGAATCATATGTGTTAGTATCCAGCAAACATCCATCCACATTGCTCTATGCTTAGGAAAAAACTATCAGACAAACCTATTGCATTTCCAGGCTGTGTCCCTTAAGATGCTCCTGAATAGAGTATTCATTTTCTGAACCCATCAAGGGGAGAAAGTGAAATGGATTAGCTACAAATTTCCACATATAGAGGGACTGATCACCTACTAAGTAACTAGCAATCAAAGTGGGCAGTCAAGGTGGGAACTTCCCACCAGGGCATGGGGTTGTACTTCAGAAAGAGTAATTTGCTGTGCTCATCTAACAGCAAACTTAGACATTACCCAATATCTGAGCATGCTGGGAAAACATTAACTCACATTTGGTAAGGCACCCATTACTTCATTACACTTAGTAAATCCTCACCTCTTCTTAGGGTTTGGCTGTGTCCACACCCAAATCTCATCTTGAATTGTAGCTCCCATTATTCCCGTGTGTTGTGGGAGGGACCTGGTGGGAGATAATTGAATCATGGGGGCAGTTTCCCACATACTGTTCTCATGGTAGTGAATAAGTCTCATGAGAGCTGATGGTTTTATAACAGGTTCCCCCTTACCCTTGCTCTCATTCTTTCTTGCCTGCTGCCATGTAAGATGTGCCTTTTGCCTTCCACCCTGATTGTGAGGCCTCACCAGCCATGTGGAACTGTGAGTCCATTAAACCTTTTTTCTTTACAAATTACCCAGTCTGAGGTATGTCTTTATCAGCAGCATGAAAACGAACTAATACACTACTTTTTCTTGATTTTTTTCTCCTTGAAACCATTTGCTGCAGTTGCCATCTATATAGTATCAGCCAGAGAGTTTATCTATGATAAACGTACCTAAGGTTTTTATAAAGTTAAGGAAATTGTACTCACATTAGTGGTTTCTTTAAGGTCTTTCAATCAAGTGAGCAAACTATTCTTAAAAAGGAATTATTTTGTGCCTAGTCACAGAATTCAATACATAGGCCTACAAAAATCAAAGCACGAAAACTAATCTGCAAAAGAGTTTGTGGTTTTCTAAGAACATTTCTGTCACCTGTGGGGCAAACAGGAAGATGAGAGCTAATGTTAATAATGTCCCAGGGATAACTGAGTTGGTTTCCTTCTGTTGTAAGACTTGTGTACAGCAAACAATGGTTTTTCTTCTTTCTTCTTAAAGCAGAGGGCATAGTTTTCACTGAGAAAAGACAAAATTCTTCATGGAAGTTAGGGATGAAAAAAGTTTTTTTGTTTTTTTTTTTGTCTATTATTGCTCAGTGGTTTGAGTTTTCAAAAGATAGTTTGGAAGAATTCAGACTTCTGCAGCCTTGAGTGTGGAAAGAATTAAGTCCACAGACTCAATTGTGCTCATGTCACCCCTACTGACCTGCTGGTCAGAAGTACCAGCCACATATCCTGGCAGCTCAATATCAGACACCGCTAGACCCAATGAGAAAAGCAGTGCAGCCACCACTTCCTCAGTTCCTGTCCTTCCACCTCGTGGACGGTCAGTATGCTTTCCACTTTTATGTGTCAACTTGATGGATCATAGGGATCCCAGATATGCAATAAACATTATTTTGCGTGTGTCCATGTGGGTGTTCATGGATGATATTTTTCAATTTTGTTTTGTGTTGCATTGCATTGCATTGTATTGTGTTGTATTGTATTGTATTTTTTTGAGACAGAGTCTCACTTTGTCACCCAGGCTGCAGTGCTGTGGTGCAATCTCGGCTCACTGCAACCTCTGCCTCCTAGGTTCAAGTGATTCTCCTGCCTCAGCCTCCCGAGGAGCTGGGATTACAGGCATGCACTCATGGATGATATTTACATTTAAACGAGTAGATGGAGTAAAGCAGGCTATCCTCCCCAATGTCGGTGGGCCGCATCCAATCAGTTAAAAGTCCAGATAGAACAAAAGTCTGTCCCTCTGCCAAATAAAAGGGAATTTCTCTTACTTGACTGACAAAAAGCTGGTACATCAGTTATTTTCTACTTTATGACTGGAACTGAAACACATTGGCTCACCTGGGTCTCCTGCTTGCCAAATGCAGAGTATGGGACTTTTCAGCTTCTGTGATCATGTAAGACAATTCCTTATATTAAACCTGTTTTTTCTTTCTTTCTCTGTCTACGTCTTCCTGGTTCTGTTTCTCTGGAGAACTGTACCTAAGAGAGTGAACAAGTGACTCAAGGGTCTGCTGTTCTTTTATCTTCTCTAAGTTAGTTGCTTTCTTTTAGTTTTATATAAATTCCCTGCTTCGATTTAAATTTGTTGACTAGTGAATGAGCAATATAGACACGCTTCTCTTCTCGTAAACTGACAAAAAGACTTAATTTTTGTTTTGTCTCCAGAAGAATAAATTGTCATTATTAGTAGCAAGGATATGCATAGTTAGCAATAGATAAATTATTTTGTGTATTTTTCTTTCTTTCTTTCTCTTTTTTTTTTTTTTTTTTGAGATGAATTCTTGCTCTGTCGCCCAGGCTGGAGTGCAGTGGTGTGATCTCGGCTCACTGCAATCTCCACCTCCCGGGTTCAAGCAATTCTTGTGCATCAGCCTTCCGAGTAGCTAGGATCTGGGACTACAGGCACTAGCCACCACGCCCGGTGAATTTTTTGTATTTTTAGTAGAGACGGGGTTTCAGCGTGTTAGCCAGGATGGTCTCAATCTCCTGACATCGTGATCTACCCACCTTGGCCTCCCAAAGTGCTGGCATTACAGGCATGAGCCACCGCGCCCGGCCTATTTTGTATATTTCTTAAACACGATGATTCTATTTCAAATTGTTCTCTAAACACTGTGGTGGGAATAAATGTCCCCCAACAGCTTAAAAGGCAACAGGAGGTGATTCTAGCTCTAGTTAAGGATGGCTTTTCATTTTGCTCAAATTATCTCCATGCAGTTGGACAGGATTTTAGAAAGGAATGTGGGAAAGAGATTTGAGTTAGTGTGGTTACTGAACAGTCAAACAGTTGGAAAGAGGGAGAAAGAAGAATGTGGTGTCTTCTGATGCAAGAGAAATCCTAAGGGGGAAAAATAAAGGGGATATTTAGGAGAATTAACCCATCAGTGGATGCTGTAAGGACCTTCTTCTATATCTCTAAGTCGAAATTTGTAAAATTGAAGGTTACTGTGTGTTCCTTTTGGATTCAGACTTAATTTTCTTCTGAACATTATTTGAGAGGTCTGAGAGCCACAGGTAATCTTTAGATGAAGACAGAATCATTTGAACTAAAGCCTGAAGGTCATTGAAATATAACTGTAAAACAAGATTAGTTCCATTAATAAGAGAGGTAGAGCTGACCATTGGTGCATCTGTATTCCCAGCTACTCTGGAGGCTGAGGTAAGAGGATTCCCTTGTACCCAGGACTTTGAGGTCACCTTGAGCAATAGGACATCCATCTGCCAAAAAAAAAGGGAAAGAAATAAGAGAGAACCCTTCACTTCCTGTTTAAAGTGATGATAATTCTACTTATGTCAAGGCCAAGACCTTTGCCCTCTCCATTAAAAAAATCAATTATTGTTTACCATACACTAAAAAATAATATTCAGTCCTTTTATGTATCATCCATCTTATTGTCACATTGATACTAGTCTCCTTGAAATGTTGCTACCAAAACCAGGTGAGTAGTTACTTATTCTTTAATCTTGGGTTTTCAAGTAGAGAACAAATTTTGTCTTTACAATAATTTCTTATTTTATTTTTGAAATATATTTTGTGAACTGGCTTCTGGCAACGTAGAGATAAAAGTAGAAATACGTGCCATTTAGATGCTCAAATTGTGTTAGCATTTTTTGTCCTATGAATTTCTTATCAGTTTGCAGAAGAAAGTGTATATGCAAATAATCTTTGGAAATTGGTGTCTGTATTTTATTAAAGTGCATGATTTCAAAATTATTTTTAAAAGTTTAGAAAAATTTTATAGAAGGAATACAATACCTATAAATAATCATCAGCCACAAAAGCTATTGAAGGTCTCCTAGATTTAGTGAAAAGCATGTATTCAATGTTAATTCAGCCTGACAGCATGTGGTAGCATGTTGCAGAGATACAGCAAGGCAAAGACCATTGAAGATAATCACTTCGTTCAGCAGTAATTGGACAAGGGCTTGAAATCAGGTTTCAGTGCAGATACGGATTCGTGAGAATGTCAGAGAAGCAATGATAGGTATCAATTTCAAAATATACACATTATATTTTAATGATTTTTTTGTCTTTATTTTTAAAAGATGAAATTAGCTTCCTTGGCAGTTCCTATTTTTACAACATTGCAAAACATTTTTCACTTCATTATTATTATCATTATTTTTTAGGTCTTTCTTTTTTAGTCTTCTTTCTCTGTGTTTTTATTTTTTTATTTTTAATTTATATATATTTTATTATACTTTAAGTTTTATGGTACATGTGCAAAACGTGCAGGTTTGTTACATATGTATACATGTGCCATGTTGGTGTGCTGCACCCATTAACTCATCATTTGCATTAGGTATATCTCCTAATGCTATCCCTCCCCCCTCCCCCCACCCTATGATTATTATTATTATTTGAGAATTCATAGCCCGTCTCAAGTTACTCAGCCATTTTATGACTTAAGTTCAGGTAAGTGAAAGTTTGAACTTTTCTGTCATGGCTTCTCTCCCCTCTCAGATTTCTCCCTTTCCCCTTTTCTATCCTGAGGTGAAATCTATGGGCAAGGCTGATCAAGCCTCTGGACGTCAGGAGAAGGGCATCCGATACGGTTAGGCTTTGTGTCCCCACCCAAAACTCATCTTGAATTGTAATCCTCATAATCCCCATGTGTTAAGGGAGAGACCAGGTGGCAGTGATTCAATCACAGGGGCAGTTTCCGCCATGCTGTTCTTGTGATAGTGAGGGAGTTCTCACAAGATCTGACGGTTTTATAAAGGGCTGTTACCCCTTCGCTTGGCACTTCTCCTTCCTGCTGCCTTGTGAGGAAGGTGCCTTGCTTCCTCCTTGCCTTCTGCCATAATTGTAAGTTACCTGAGGCTTCCCCAGCCATGCTGAACTGTGAGTCAATTACACATTTTCCTTTATAAATTACTCAGTCTTGAGCAGTTCTTTACAGCAAAATGAAAATGGACTAATGTCGCATCTTATTTGAATCTCTCCAGGTACTTCAATTTGTGATCTCTTGGGACAGTTAAGCAGGAGTAGCTCACATTCAGACGTGGAATTCATGATCAGCATCCACCGAGACTCAGTTACCTCCTCCTCTATCCATCCCTGAGTGCTTTGGGCGCTGCTCCACAGCCTCAACTATGGAAATCCTAACGTTTCACCTGGGTGAACCCCATGAGAGGCACACGGTGACTTTAATTCCTTCTCATCCTGATGCCCAATTGGAGTCATGATCATTAACAGATTATACAAGGTCCTAGAGATAGTGATGCATTTGCTGGAGGAAGCTAGGAGTCTTATCTTAACTTCAATGCACAGATGCTAAGCTATGGTTTTAGGATTGTAAGCCACCCTTTGTCACTTAACGTGGAACAGAGTATAGAGTAAGGCTCCAGGTGAATGATACTTATCCCTTCCAGTATCTACACCTAATGCCCACCAAAGGCAATGAGAGTGAAACAAGGACACACTTCTCTCAATGGCTTGGCTCTTTTCATCTCACAGTCCTTGGGTTCTTCTCCTTAATTCTAGAATGGCTTTTTTGGTTTCTTCCTGTGAGGTGGTATCTTAGTCCACTTTCTACTGCTGTAATAGAATAGCACAGACTTGGTAACTAATCAAGAAAGGAAGTTTATTTGGCTTACAGTTCTGGAAGTTGAGAAGTCAAATATTGAGGATGCAGAAATGCATCCTTAACATGGCAGAAAACATCACATGGTGAGGAAGCTGCACATGAGATTGAGAAAGAAAGCTGAACATATATATATATGTATATAAATGGAGTCTCACTCTATTACCAGGCTGGAGTGCAGTGGTGCCATCTGGGCTCACTGCAACCTCTGCCTTCTGGGTTTAAGCAATTCTCATGCCTCAGCCTCCCGAGCAGCTGAGACTACAGGCGCCTGCCACCACGCCCAGCTAATTTTTGTAGTTTTAGTAGAGACAGGGTTTCACCATGTTGGCCAGGATGGTCTCGAACTGTTGACCTCCTGATCTGCCTGCCTCAGCCTCCCAAAGTGCTGGGATTACAGGTGCCAGCCACACGACTGGCCTGCTGAACTCATTTAAATCATGACTCCACTCTGGAGAAAACTCACTTTCGTTATAAAGACATTATTTCATTCATGAGGAAAGAGCCCTCATGGCCTAATCACCTCTTGAAAGCTCCACCTCTTAATACTGTTGCATTAGTGATTAAGGTTCCCAACACATGAAATTTTGGGGGACACATTCCACATTCAAACAATAGCAGGCGGGATGTTAGGGTTAGATTATACACTGGATTATCCTAAACAATAACTTATATTATTAAAATTATAGCTTTAGATGCTCTCTGTCTGTCTTTCTCTCTGTGTACAGTTCTGTCTGTCTGTCTGTCTCTCTCTCTCTCTCTCTTCTGTATACAATTCTCTTTACCCATCCCAATAGAAGTACAGGCTTTGAATGCCTATCCTCACTATTATAAATTTTTAAACACACCTTTTGAAAGTCAAAGGTCAGCAGCAATAGATTCTTTATGTAAGTAGCATCTACTTTTCCTTTAAAACAAGGCATAGCTCATCATCAATAGGTGGAGAGAATCAAAACAACAATATACAAGGCAATTTAGAAATTCTGAAAAATAATTCAAATAATTATTTCTGCCACATAGAAGTCAAGGATTGAAAAGGGAGTATCTTGATAGTGACATGAAACTGTAGGAAACAAAGAGAAGAAAAAATCAGTTGTGTTTTCATCTTTTTACTCTTTTGAGTTAGAAAAATGAGGCCAACATAATAAGAACAAGGAACAATATAATGAAGTCAAATTGCTCTTGATATTTGTATTAGTCAAGGTTTTCTAGATGGACACAACCAATAGGATAGATGTATATATGAAGGGGAGTTTATCAGAAAATTGACTCACATGATCCCAAGGTAAAGTCCCACAATAGGCCACCTGCAAGCTGAAGAGTCAGGAAGCCAGTCCAGGCCCGAAAACCTTGAAAGTAGAGAAGCCAACAGTGCAGTCTTCAGTTTGTGGCTGAAGGCCCAAGAGCCCCTGGCAAACCGCTGGTGTAAGTCTAAAAGCTGAAGAATTTGGAGTCCGATGTTGGAGGGCAGGAAGCATCCAGCACAGGAGAAAGATGGAGGCCAGAAGATGCAGGTACTCTAGCCTTCCACATTCCTCTCCCTGTTTTTATCCTAGTTGCACTGGCAGCTGATTAGGTGGTGCCCACCCAGATTGTGGCTGGGTCTGAGTCTCCCAGTTCACTGAAGCAAATGTTAATCTCCTTTGGCAACACCCTCACAGACACACCCAGGAACAATACTTTCCATCCCCCAATCCAATCAAGTTGACACTCAAAGTTAACCATCACAATATTACTAAACAGTTTTTATTTGTTTGTTTTTACTCTCGAACTAAAGTGTTTTCGAGAAGGGATGACGGAAGTTTCTCTCTCTAAAAGCAGGAGGCTGAGAGAAACAAATAAAATAAGCCCAGAATTATGGATGCTTCATGGTAGTTTTGAGCTGTTCTGCTTATTGTCTGTGCTATGGTTTTTAGACCCATGTAAACATAGTCCTTTGGAAGTGAGTATTAATCAGGGGAAATAAAAAAGGAGGGAGAAAGGGCTCTCTCCTGATGGAGAGGACTCTCATATAAATACTTGGCTTGACATTCCTTTAAATTTCCTCCTTATGCCATTTTAATTTTCTAAAATTTTGGTATTTGATTCACAGCATACTTGACAGTTTAGTAGTTCTTTTGCATTTCACACGATGTAATTCATACTCTTCTAGGTATTGGGGAGTGCATATTCCAAAACAAAATGGAGATGCCATCCCTTGAGGATCTTACATTCTTACTCATGATAGTAGTAATAATTAATGAGTAAATCACAGAGAAATTCAGAGGCTGATCAATGCTTTGAAAAAAATCAAATGTAGAGTAAAGAGGATTTGGGGAGAGGGTTGCAATTTTCAAAATCGTGGGGAAAGTAGACCTTATGAAGTTGTAGAAACTGGAAGGAATTGACCAACTGGACACTGGAGGAGTGAGCATTTCATTCAGAGAAACAGAGGATGCTGAAGCCCTAGGGTGGGAAATTTCCTGTAGTGCTCCATGGATTGCAAGGGTACTGTAGAGTAGGAGAAATGGGTGAGGACTGGAGTAGCCAGAAAGGCCAGAGCCAGGTTATGGGCATTCTAATAGTGTATTAGTCCCTTTTCATGCTGCTGATAAAGACATACCTGAAACTGGACAATTTACAAGAGAGGTTTAATTGGACTTACAGTTCTACATGGCTGGGAAAGTCTCATGGTGGAAGGCAAGGAGGAGCAAGTCATGTGTTACATGGATGACAGCAGGAAAAGAGATAGAGATTATGCAGGGGAACTCCTCCTTTTAAAACCACCAGATCTCGTAAGACTTATTCACTACCATGAGAAAAGCACCAGAAAGACTTTGCCACCATGATTCAATTACCTCCCACTGGGTCCCTCCCACAACATGTGGGAATTCAAGATGAGATTCGGGTGGGGACACAGCTAAACCATGTCAAATAGCTCCCTGTAAAGAGCATGACTTTTGAATAGAATCAGAGGCAGTGAAGTGACATAATGCAATATTTGAAAGGATTGTTTTGACTATTATTTTAAGAGTAGACAAAAGAGAGCAGAGGAACAGAGCTTCTAGAAGGCTTTTGCAGTAATCTAAGCAGGAGATAATACTGGCTTGAAACAGCATGATACTTGTGAGTGTAGCAAGAAATTATTGGATTCCAGATACATTTCAAAGACAGAGCCAAAAATAATTTCTACTTTTTAATAGGCAGAGCAACAATGTTGTCAGGGTTTTCTAATAGTTTCATTGGATAAAAAGTATAAGAGAGTGAGGGTAATAAAAGAAGCCTCCAAGGACTTTGGCTTGAGCAAATGAAAGCAAGAATTTGACATTAACAAAGTTGAGAAAGCCAGTGTAGAGCAGGTTTATTGAAACATGCAGGGGCTGCGTGTGCATATATTGTACTTGGAATATCATTAGACATCGAAGGTGATATATCATGTTTTCAGTGGATATATGAGTCTGGATTTTAGGAGAAGGGCTGAGGCTTAATATGCATATAAAGAAAATCCAGGCCGGGCGCGGTGGCTCACGCCTGTAATCCCAGCACTTTGGGAGTCCGAGGCGGGCAGATCACAAGTTCAGGAGATCGAGACCATCCTGGCTAACACGGTGAAACCCCGTCTCTACTAAAAAAAATACAAAAAATTAGCCGGGCGTCGTAGCGGGCGCCTGTAGTCCCAGCTACTCCGGAGGCTGAGGCAGGAGAATGGCGTGAACCCGGGAGGCGGAGCTTGCAGTGAGCCGAGATCGCGCCACTGCACTCCAGACTGGGCGAAAGAGCGAGACTACGGCTCAAAAAAAAAAAAAAAAAAAAAGTTCAGAGAGAAAGTGGAATACAAATAAAGTCATGATTGTACCTGACTTAGTTTTTAATGCATGGGGGATGTGCGATTCTATATTAATACGTGGGTAAATTAAGTCGAATTTTAAGCCCTTGGTCCATTGGGACCCGCCAGCCTAGGCTATCTCATCTTCCAAATCACTAACATGTTTTGTGTAACTTTTTGTTCTAATCTACCATATATTGAAAAGAACTGCCTCTGAGATTATTATATGAGAACTAAATTTCCGGATCTTTTCATGATCAGTAAAGATCAGTTCTTATATTTCATTGTTTTCTATTTCTCAGCAGCACTTGACAGTGTTGCTATTTCTCTTTCCTGAGACTGTTACTTCTTTCTTTCTTTCTTTCTTGTTTTGTGTGTGTGACATGACACTGGCCTGGCATTTTTCCTTGCTCAATGGCTGTACCTCCTCAGTGTCTCTCCCCAATGTATTTCCTCTTCCGAACTGTGGGTGCTGCAGAACCCCAGGGCTTAGAGTCCATCTCTACTCCTCTCCCCAGGTTAACACAACTTGTCCCTGGCTGTAGAGACTGGACCATCAGCAACGAAGTCCACAGCGCTTTCCAGGTCTAGCCTCTTTCCTAAACCCCAGCATTGTATATCTGACAGCACACTGGACATTGCCACTTGGGTGGCTAAAGGGCACCTCAAACTTAAATTGCCCAAAACTGTACTGTAATTTGTTTTATGAACAAATTTTCACAGGTCGTGCTCCCTTATTTTCTGTAGCCAAATGCTAAAATACCTTCAGGGAACCCTTCTCTCTACACCCTAGCTAAAAACCACACCTTTGTCAATGTCAAATTTCTTATATTTACATTTGTTCACATAATATATCAGTACCTGCTATATAATATGTGTATCCATCTTTCTATTCATGATGTCTTTTTCCATAAAATATAAGTCTCATGAGGACAGGGGTTATGAGACCATATTCCCCTCTTGATTTCTAGATCTGGAGAAATGCCTGCAACATAATCAGTATTGGCAAAATATTTTTGACTGAATGAATAAGTAGGGATATAAAGCAATGAGTGTACGTAAAAATGAATACATGAATCAATCAATCCAAGTTCTGAGATTGTTTTTAATTTACTTATAATAATCATGGTCTTTCTAACTCATATCTGTCTATGCAAACTTAACTGTACAGTACTATGTTTGGGAGCACAGAGAATCATACCAAGAGGTGAGATATTTCTATGCTTAATACTCATTCTTGCTGGGGCTTACTTCACCAGTGAGAATATCTCTCTACTTTTTTTTTCTATAACATCTTATTTTTCATGAAGCATTTCTGATTGTCAGACACGATCATCACTGTCTCAGTATCCAGTACATAACTTGAATGTTGTACTTATCCCTAAATTATAATGATTTGTCGATATCTTTTATCTCTACATATTTAAAGATACTTACTTATTTTTGGAAATTATGTTATTTATTTTTATCAGAAACCCTAGCAGAGTTCCTGTTATAAATGTTGAATTAACCTCATTCCTCCAAGTCCCTGCGTCCATAGTCTCCTAGGTGGAGAGGTTCATGCCAAAGATTGTGTAGAATGATATATTGGAGTTGGGGAAAGTATTAGAATGTTTCTCACTATTTTTTTCCACCTCATCATTTTTACAATTTCCATTTTGTGTGTAATCTGTCACATATAAATATATCACTACAGTAGTAGATGTATTTCATTCATACTTTGTAAATGCATTTTGTGAGTGGTTGCTTGATCCTTCTTTTCTGATAGGGGTGTGAACATGATCAAAGCGTTTGGAGGCTGCTAGTACAGGTTCTTGCAATGACTACACACAGGCTTCATTTCACACCTGTGAATATGGGATGGGGTCTTAATAAGTGCAATACCCAAACTGCATGAAATTGAGCCCTGGCTGTCTTTGGGGGTATGACTTAGCCCCTCTTCTTTGCCTTTCAAAATGCCTTTCTTTTATTTTCCTGTGTGCCACTTGCTAAGGCTATCAGACACTCACATCCATATGTGAGATCTGACTCTGTTAAGTGCAGCAGAACTTCAACATAATAGGTGCTGGCCATCTCCCCTATATTTTGCATAGTGAGTGTAAAAAGGACAACATATACCTCTCTCAAGTAGCTCTTCATAAATCTAGCCCATTCAGCTTTTTAATGTGTGTTTTATTTTTTTGCAAGCCACCCTGCCTGTTTCCCCATATTCGCCACATTCCTACCAGTGATACCCAGGTCCACGAAAATAGAAATAATTAGAGCTCAATTTATATATTGCTCAGGGACAAAGTCTCTGGGTGCCAGCTCTGATGAAAAAAAAAAAGGAGAAAAGAAAAAAAACAACATAGAACAACTTACTTTAACTGAATTAAACGGTGTGTGTGTGTGTGTGTGTGTGTGTGTGTGTGTTAAAATTTCCATCTCTAGTTAAATAAAATGCTAGCAATCAAGAAATTTAAAAGGCAAAGCAAAGCAAACAAACAAACAAAATACATAGTAGTGAGTTTTATTGGGTTCTTATCATTTGGCTTTTGGTGTTGGTTTTGGTTTTTCATTTGGTTGGTTTGGTGCAAGTTTGTGTTGTAGGAGTTCCTCCTCATCAAGTTTCCTAAAGCTTACTGCAGAATATTAGGTGGTCACTCTGCTATGATGTAACTCTGAGTACAGAGAAATTTCAGACTGTACTTGTTTTCCCCAAAAGGCAATAATAAAATTGAAGAGAGAAACAGATATTTTTAACTTCCACATCAGTGCTTTTTGTGTTAAATTTTACAAAATGTGTATTTTTATTCCATTGCATTATGAAGACTGAATTGGAAAATGAATCCAGCCAGTGAATGGAGAAAAAACATGTTTTAGGGAAGAAATGGAAGTCCTTCCTTAGACAGTAAACACCAGAGGGGCTTGAATGGCTGCTCCACCAACAAGCTGGGAAAGCTGCCCTGTTGGAGAGTAGAGAAGAGAGATGTTCACACTTCCAAAGTGTTAAAGCAAGAGTGGGTTTTATACATTTTTAACAGTGCATCTCTTTAAAATGCTGCAAGATGTAGCCAAAAAGTGGAACCTATCCAAATCCAACAACTGATGAATGAATTAAAAAAATGTGGTATATCCATACAATGGTACATTTTTTTTTTGCAATAAATTAAATGAAAAATGGATTCATCCTACAATTTAGGTGAACTGTGAAAACATTATGCTGAGAACAGGATGCAAAGCAAAAGAGAGACTGTATAGGGTATGAGTCCAGTGATCCGAAATGTCCAAGATAGGCAATCTTTGGAGACTAGGTGGAGGAGCTACAAGGTTGTGTAGGGCTGGGGGTTAGGAAAAATGGGGAGTGACAGCCACTAAGTACAGGGTTTCATTTTGGAGTAATGAAAATGTTTCAGACTTGGACTGTGATGAAGGTTGCACAATGCTGAGTACACTAAAGAACATGGAATTGTATGTTGTTAAATGGGTGTATTTTATGGTATATGAATTATTTCTCAATTAAGACATTAAAATGGGGAGAATGCAGACAAGAAATATTTTTAAACATTGTGAGGCTAACTTTTTGTAATAAACATTTTTTTCTTCCCATGTCAAAAATGAATTGACTCTAATTTTTTATGTGAAACTTATGTAAGATGACTACAAAGCAGTGATATCGCTGACCACATTTAACCATAGATGTTATGCAAACTCGCTAAATGTGTGATTGCAAGATGACATGACAAATCTTTTCCTAAGGAATAACAAGTCCATTTTAAAATAACACATTTATGCTTAATTTGAGGGGTGTCTTTTTAAGGGTTAAGGACCAAAACTCAAGTTAGCCTAAATGTGCATGAGGTAGCACAAATAGAAACGTATTTATGTAAGCTATGTATGAATTATTCAGTGTTCAGACACCAATCTGATTTTGCATTAAATTACATTGATAGAGGCTACTCGATCCTGACACAAATTAAACATTTGCAGAGTTCTACCCTCTCTTCTTTCCCTGCCCTGAATGTGTATTGGGGGGTGACCTTCATTATGCACAGACATTCTTTCAATTTTTCCAAAAACTGACAGGTACTAAATTCTGCCTGAGGCTACTACTTTAAAGAAAATCAACAGAATATGATTATGTATATTTGTAAGACAGTCTTCTGGTCATCGTGGGGAATACAAACAAGTGAAAATCTCCTACTCTCAAAGACTTTAACTGCTGGTTGGAGAGAGGCTGTTGACCAATAAGAAGTTAATAAAACTATTATCAGGAGACAACCCCTTAGATGACAACCATGTAAATCTATAAGGCAGCTTGATGTTTATTATATGATTTATTATATAATTTTACCTGAAAATATATAAAAGGAGTTAAGCTTGAGGATTCTGTAAGATAGAAAATCACATTATTTGCATATATAAAGGTGTTGACATTTGCCATTTAGCATTGTCTGCTGTTCTTCCTATTACATCTGTACATTTAAAAAAAATAGTCTATATGGCTTCTACCTAGAACCCAAGCAATGGAAACAGTATTTTGGAGAATAATTTCCACTTTCCTTCAACTCTCCAATTCTTCCTGTCATTAGGCTCCTTATCATAGCGTTGATCTCACAAATAATAATTTATAGGACACTGGTCAGATAGTCTAGCCCCAGCTCTTGGATTTTCGCTCAAACCTCTATTAGTGTACAAGTTCCCACACCAGGGCATCCTGTTCTCTCTCTCTTTTTTTTTTCTTTCTGATCATAAACACAAACTCTCTAGCTGTTTGTCCTTGGGTCTCATACATTTGGTGACATTCCCTCTGCTCACTTGTCCTCTTTTCATAGATCCTTTTTGGGGAGGGGAGTGTCCTCACTTTCTCAAGCCTCCTTCTTTATATAATTACCATTCTTCCCATCAGACCAACCTAAGAGATGCTCCATATTTCCCCCTCTTGCTCCTTTCTCCCCATCATAACAATCTACACTCTGTTATATCCATTTTGGTTTCAAAGCTTATACAAAATTATCCACACATAAATCCTCCCTGATATTTATTGCAACTTTGAACATACACATTGAGTCAATCAGGTGAAGTCTGAGCTTATTAGCCATGTCAAAAATCCTGTAATGTCAACGTAGCCCAGAAACCCAGTACTGTGAGAAATGAAATGCAAAAAGTCATTGTGATTTATAAATCAATATGGCACAGCAAACAGGATGAACCCAGGATCGTGGATTAAGTCTGGATGGTGTGGCTGATGTGGCCCCTGCAGCTGCAGAAAAAGAATCAAAACCTCTGGACTAGGTGCACAATTCTTTACTTTGTTTCAGAGGCTCGAGGATAGCTCAAGCCCTAGCACAAAGAAGCTAGGGCTTCACTTGGACCAACACACAGCTTCAGCACATTCAACCTTGTGAATATTGCTACTGGAAATCACTGATAGTGAATGAAAGTGGGAGAACCTTAACCGAATGATCATTTTTGCCAGTTTTTCAAACCTCCATCAGCCTTTGACATCCTTGCCCCGTTCAGAGATCAGTAGGGTCCCTTTACCTGAAAATTAAGAGCAATCCTGTCTGATTTTTTTTTTTAAAGGGAGACAAGGGGGGTTTAGAACTGGTGACTAGATCCCTAAAAAGGAAAGGTCTATGATGTACAGTGGGTAGTTATCTTGATAGTCTATGGGCATAATATACACAGAGAGCTAGGACTCTTCTTTGAGTTTAGAGAGTGCTGAAAATATTTCCAGGCTTTTAGACACCAGGCCGGCTTCAGGACTGGAAAGGTGGTGTTACACTGATCATTCCTAACTCAGTCTGTGATTAACATAAAATAAGATTAAGACTTCTTTAATGAGGGTGAAAAAGATATTAACAACTTTGAAGTTAAATCAGCTAGAATCCAGGCAGGAGACGCTGGGAAGCTCAGCCTTGCATTTGTAGCTGTGAGGCCTTGTGGCCCGGTGATCAAGGAAGCGAGGAGATGGCAGCAAAAGCAAAGGAGCGGAGCTGGTGGGCAGGAGGCCGGGAGTCAGCTGCCAACAGCGGTAGCACCTGAACCTCCATGCCATAGGTAGCGATAGCCAAGGGACGCTGCTCATCCATGCTCATTGCCACACCAAGTATCTAAGATGCGGAGCATTTGGTCATCTGAAACTGGAAGGCTTGTCTGGTGCCCTACCTAAACACTTCTTGGTGTTGGTTACTCTTGAAACATATTTACCCTTGGAATATTCTGAAATTCTCTGCATTTGCAAAATCCTTTAAGGACCAACTTCATACATATGTTTTGAATCTAGCCTGTATGCAAGACATTTATAGCATGTTGTAATGTAGATATAATCATACCAGTGTCAAAAGTCTACTTACATTAAGATGTACAAAGGAAATACAGTATACATTTTTATTTATATTCTACATTTTATCAGGTCTACACCCCCATCCCACTGCATCCTAGGAAAATTAAGGCAGCTTCTCTGTCTCCTCTGGTTTTAACTGTTTCCTTTCCATAAATAATTTGCAACTATTTGAAGCTTAGTTTCTGTCCCAAACTGACGTAAGTCCTATGACCTGGTTGCTCAGGAAATCATCAGTCTTTGAGAGTGCTTTTTTCCTTCTCCTGATAATGAGTCTGAGTAAAAACGTGGGTGTTATTGGGTACTCATGATACTTGTTGTTGCATCTCTGGGGTGAGATTCACTAAGTGGCTCCTCTGAGACCCTAGTTCTGCAGGTGTCCTCTGGTGAAGACCAGAATGCAATCAGGATCTATTTACACTGACCTTGTCAGGACCTACTGGTCCTTCTTCTTGTCTTGTCCGCACCATGCCTTATCTCTTACAGGTGAGGACATGTGGTTGCAGGTGTCATTTGATCTCTGGCCTGCGGGCAGCCTGGCAGCCCTTTCTCTCTCTCGGGCTACTTGCTGTATCAATGCAAGGCTGTGGAAAGTTCAGAATCCTTTGTGTCCTACATGGAACTGGATACGGTTCAGGAGTGTTTTTCCTCTGCCCAGCCAGGCTGCCCTGTCATTTTTATACAGATGCTGCTTCATCTTCACCCGCATCAGGCAAATTCTACCTGGGATGGTGTCTCCTGCAAGCTTCCCACATGGGCAGTGGTCCAAGGGTGTTTCTCTTATTTTCGCATTTTCATTCAAACTACATAACATGTCATGGTGGTTTTTAAGGGTTTTAAGGGAGATCTGCAGATTCTTTGACACTCCTTCACAAACCGTGGTGTTACACTTCCTCCCACTGAATATGACCTATCTCCAATGACTTGTTTCTAATGAGTTGATGAAGCCATGCATTAATTTTCTGGCTAGCCAGGCCAAGAGGAAACTGTTTCCGTATAGTCTCTGTCTCTCATTTGGTCTCTAAGTGGTGAACCACCATGTGAGAAGTCCAGCTACCTTGATTTATCTGCTCGAGGGACAAGGGGAAGAGGTCACAGAGAGTTAGAGACATTCCCGAGGAGCCTCCCCTACCCCATCCCCAGATGGCAGAGATGCCAGTGTCTTCCCAGCCTGGGTGCCAAGCCTGTGAATGAATGAGCGAGGGAGCCTTCTGATGATTTCAACTCTCGTTTACAGTAGCCCTGGGTGACGGTGTGCAGCAGAGCCTGCCCAGGCTACAGAGTCAAGTTCTTCTAATGCACACATTATGTTAAAAAGCCATAGTAACTGCACGACACCTTCAGCCTTCCCTCTAAGATGTGAGCTGGAGAGGGGAAGGCAGGATCTCAGTGTCCCAATCCTGCTCCTTCTTGATCAGTCTGTCATTCCCAACCACCAAGGATCTGAAGGTGTAGGCTTTCCATCTCCTTCCCAAGTCTGGTTGAAGTTTTTCCTTCTTAAAGTCTGTGATTAAGTTAGCAAAACCTGCCTCTTGATATGTAAAAGGGGAGCTAAAGAACTTGAGACTTATGGGTAGTTTCATCTCAACAGAGCTGGGCTTTCAAGACTATTATTGGCTGTAGAATTCAAGGCAGTCCTCTTTGAGGTTCAAAGCTGATCTGGGTCTCATACTTCTGGAAAAGGTCTGTGTTCTCTTTTCATATAATCTTCTGCCTCTTTGCTTAGCCAAGGAGAGAGAAGGCAGCAAGGAAAGGCAACCTAAGGATGAAATGACGATGTGTCATTTTGTCATTCTTAAAATAGTTTCTTCGTTATACAAGGAAGCATAAAACATGTTCCTTGTCCTTGAGAAGCTTTTGAGTTATTTGTAGAGGCAAGAAACAAATACAAAGAACACATTGAAAACTCCCTGCATTGTTAGGTTCCAAATAAGTGATGCCAGCAGCGCTTGCATATTTCATGACATCATTTGGGATTAGAGCTATTAAAGACAGCTTCAGGAGGGTGGTAAGACTTGACATAGCCCTAATGACAGAAAGAGTAAAGAAGTAGGGAGGGTGTCTAGGTAGGAGAAGTGGTATGGGCAGAGGCATAGCAACAGGAAAGCAAGGAGGATGTGCAGGAAGGTTCATGGCTCCAACTGCGACAAGCGCTGTGTCCAAGGGGTGAAAAGAAGATCGGAGCAGTGAGGAGCAATGGATCAAATTAGCACCTGGGTAATTCCAGCATTATCCTTTTGGGTGTAATTAGAATCCAGGAAAAGACTTTTGGGCAGAGAGATGACATAATCAGAACAGTGATTTATACTGTGATTCTGCCCATAGTACATAAGAGGAGTTTGAGCTATCACAATGCAACGAGAATCCAGGGGAAGGAGGCTATGTTGCAATATATATAAAGCTCTTCAGACACAGTGTGGCAGGTTGCAGTTGTTCAATTATTATTAGTTCTCATTATGGATATCATTTTTATCCTGTCTGAGGGTGATGAAGAGAGAAGTTGTGTTCTTGAAGGTAATGGCAATCAATCTGGATTTAAAATAACAAGTAGAATTAGGTAAGTAGACATCTAGAGTTTAAATTCTAAAAATGGAATAACAAGAGAAAAATGGAAACAGGAAAGTGAAATGATTGCTGAGAACCTATGTGTGGGTCAGTTTGGTGAAAACATCGATCGAGAGTTTGGAGAAAAATTACCCTCAATATTCTGCTAAAGAATATATATAATAATGATAGCTTAATATGCTATGTGTACACTAAAGTCTCATATTTGTTTTTCCAGTGTAATCCTCACAACCACCAAGGGATAAGTAACACTATTACACCAGTGTTACAGAGGAGGAAATCCAGTCCAGTCACATGTTTAACAGGTGGCATTGTTAGTATAAAAACCCAGCTTAGTGTCATTGAGCCTGAGTTTTAATTATTCTCTTCATATGGCTTAGGTTTTAGTAAGTCCAGTAAAGGCTTTAGTGTAGGAAAGTAATATAAATAGGACTGTATTTTAGGATGATTCTGCTAGCTGTAGTGCATTGGATAGATTTATTACAGATAATTAGAAACTGGAGCACAATGAAGAGGTTATTGCAAGTATTGGAGATTTGAACCGTGATAGATGTCCTGGGGTTAGAAATATTTCCAAGGTAGATACACACAGGAGAGCGGATATTGAGTTAGTGAGAAATCAAAGACAATAATAGTGATATTTCAGAGCATGTAGGATTTTTTTTTTTTTTTTTTTTTTTTTTTTTTTTTGAGACAGAGTCTTGCTCTGTCGCCCAGGCTGGAGTGCAGTGGTGCAATCTCGGCTCACTGCAAGCTCCGCCTCCCAGGTTCATGCCATTCTCCTGCCTCAGCCTCCCAAGTAGCTGGGACTACAGGCACCCGCCACCAAGCCTGGCTAATTTTTTGTATTTTTTAGTAGAGACGGGGTTTCACCGTGTTAGCCAGGATGGTCTCGATCTCCTGACCTCGTGATCCGCCTGCCTCGACCTCCCAAAGTGCTGGGATCACAGGCGTGAGCCGCGGCGCCCAGCCAGGATATTGATATCAATATCCAATAGGAAATTAAGTAGGCAAATCTATGTTGCTAAGGGCCTGGGAAGGAAGGGGTGGAGAGGACAGGGAGTGGTGATGAACTTGACCTTGAATGTGTCTTAGTTTAAGTTGTTACTTATGAAAATGTAACAGAAATGTTCTACACGTTTTTGTTTTTTTTTTTTTAAATCTTGAACTAAAAAGTCAGGAAAAACACTAGAGAGTATTCTACACTGAGCCTGTGAGAAACAAATGTGCAGCAACATTTGAGATAAAGAGAAAATACATAACTTCAGACTAATAAAAATCAACACAAGATGAATGATGTGAGCTACTTGCAGAATAGTTCCCAAAAATAACCCATTTGAAAAGTGATCACTCAGTGTTCTGGTGATAGAACGAGGTCATTTTCTGCATCTTAGTGGAAAGTCAGAGGTCTCTTATAACAGAAGTGCATCTCAAATCCAAATGTAACTAAAGTGACATAAGGCGGTGGTGTTGGTGATAGACCTAGCACAGGGAAGTGTTATAAAGATGGACACCTACCAGGTGGCTGTAGGAAACTCTGCATTAGGAGACTGGAGAGTGAGGTTGTCAGTGTCATTCTTGTACTGTCTGGCAGGAAGAATTCTCTGATGCTGATAACTAGTCCTGATTATCCAGATAAAAATCACCATCAAAGAGAGAAATGCAATTCATCCAACCATCATGGCTTGATCAAAATTTCACTGAAAAAATGTTTAACTCTTTTTTTTCTTTTCTCTGACAGCAACCTCCTGGTCATTATTTTGTTTTCAGCAGCAGGAAAGGGCCTTTGACAGCCACTTGGCTCTCAAACATCTCATGAGCTCACAAGGAAGGTTTCTTCCTTGGGTTATCTTTATCACTGAGAAGTAGGTAAAAACAAATTTAAGAAATACCAATACAGCAGAGAAGCTACTGGATTTAGAGTGGCTACATCAAAAAGCAGACTTCCCTTAAGGAAAATCCTAAAAAAAAAAAAATCTGGCCCTCTCCTTGTGGCTCTTCTTTAAACATAGCAAAGATAGGATAGAGTTAAATTCCTGGAGTAGATGAGATTGCCAGCGGGGTGGAGTGGAAAGTATGAAGATAAGAGACAGAGACAGAGGCAGAGAGAAATACAGAGCCAGACAATGGAGTTTAAATGTGGAACCTTGGAAAATACTGGTAATGGAATATTAAGAGGTGGAAATGGGAAAGGATGTGTACAAGGGTAGAGAGAAGGAACAATCATGAAGGGCAAGAAAACTGCCACATCCTAGCAGCCAAGGAGAGAAATGGTTTGCCCAGAGGCCAGGCACAGTGGCTTCTGACTGTAATCCCAGTACTTTGGGAGGCTGAGTTGGGAGGATTGCTTGAGACCAGGAGTTTGAGAACAGCCTGGACAACATAGCAAGACCCTGTCTCAATAAAACTAAAATAAAAATTATCCAGACATGGTGACTCACACCTGTAGTTTTAGCTACTCAGAAGGCTGAGGCAGGAGGATCACTTGAGTTAGGAGATCAAGATCCTGTCTCAAAAAAAAAAAAAGTTTGGTGGCCAAATGCAGAAGATAATGTTAGATATGTGAAAATAAGTTCACTGAATTCAGTGAATAAACACCTGAGAAACTCATACAGAATGGTTTGGGTGGGGGTCAGAGGTATAAGTCAGATTGGAAAGGCATGTAGTGAGGCAAGGACATGAAGAGTGGTGATGGCAGCCAGTTGTTTTTCAGAAGCTTGATGTTTAGACATAGATAAAAAATGAGACAGTGGCTTGTGGCTTGAGACAGACTTTTGTATGCTTTTGTAAGAGGGGTTTTGCATGGTGGAGGCGCACACGTACATGCATAACTCAGCGGACTGGCATGGAGTCTCTTCCCCAGGGTGGATAGCCACAGTGCTTTCCCAAACAGAAACTGTACTTTACAACGGAGGCTGTTAAAGGAGATGTCCTTATGCTGGGACAATGCTTCTTGAAATTGCATTTTTAAAAGTAGATATCTATACCATGTGATGACAACTTTTTGAATCAATGTCACATTTTGAACTTTCATAGCCAGTGTTCATATTTCCACAATCTTCCCAATGCCAGGACATTGTATATTAGCAAATTCTTCATTGTGGTGAATGGAGTGATAAATGTCAGTTTCTTAGTTCTATTAAATGGGATGTTCCCCATATCTCTGTTGTGTTGTAGATGATACCTGGAGTCATTAACTAGGGCTTATCAAGGAAGTACTGGATAATTTGAGTGGCAGATGAAGGTTTTACAAATAGCAGATAAATTCAAGTGCCTTCTTTTCAATCTTTGTTTTTCTTGACAGCTCTGCATTATCTAACATTCCTAATGGCTTTCTTCTTGAATGCCCTCCTCCCAGGAATTTTACTTTCACATTGTGCTGACCTTATCTCTTTTTCCTGAATCAAATGCTCCTTTTTGTTTTTCTAAATTGTCTCTTTTCCCCTTTGCTTCCTCACTCATTTGGGTTTATGTCAATTTTCATCTTATTTCCTCTTTCCTCTCAAGATAGTTTTTCTCAATATCTCATCCAGTCTTACATCTATCTCATTAATATAATTTGTCCTTTTGTTGTATCAGCACTTTTTTTTGGGTGCAGCTTTCCAAATTTGATTGCAAAGTCCATCGTCCTTTTAACGTGTACATGCATAAAACTCAAATGTGTTATCTTTCCTGATATAAAAAAGGAGAAGAAAAAAGCTGTTTGACCACATAAAAATATTAAAACATCTATGGTTCAATAATATCATAAGCAAATGAAAAATTAACATAAAATATTTTTATTAAAAATGACCAGGAAAAGAATTCATTCTTAAGAAGTTTTATAAACTTTTTTTTTTCTTCTTTTTTGAGATGGAGTCTTGCTCTGTAGCCCAGGCTGGAGTGCAGTGGCATGATCTTGGCTCACTGTAACCTCCGCCTCCTGGGTTCAAGCAGTTCTCTGCCGCAGCCTCCCGAATACCTGGGATTACAGGCACCTGCCACCATACCCAGCTATTTTTTAATTTTTTTTTTAGTAGAGATGGGGTTTCACCGTCTGGCCAGGCTGGTCTTGAACTCCTGACCTTGTGATCCACCCAACTCAGCTTCCCGAAGTGCTGGGATTACAGGTGTGAGCCACCACGCCCGGCCTTATAAACATATTTTTTAACCAACAACCCAGTAAAAAGAATGGACATGAGCTTATAATTTATAAAAGAAAACTATAAATGGCATTAAATGAATAAAAATTATCAATATTCATTTTCATTAGTAAAAAGTGCATAATTTAAATGTAATAAAAATATTTACTCTAAATAAGCAAGTATGAATAAGATAATACTTAATGTGATCAAAAATACAAAAGAACACTATTATTTAACATATATTAAATTTAGTGTAATTTTTTTCCTAAAGAAAATAATTATCAAGAGACTTAAAAACACTGATAATTATTGACTCGGTTTTTCTATTTCTAGGTTTTGTGTGGTTAAGTATAATCATATATATGCACCAAGACATAGACACAATCATTCCCACTTCAATAATGATACATCAGTGTGAACCATCCCTCAGAAAACATTTACCATGATCTTAGCATAAATGCTAAGAGACCAAGTCTCACCCACCTGAACTGAGGTTGACAATTACATCATCTGTATGATACTCATATACCTCAATATTAAAATATCTTAGCATTGGTCCTATTAATTCCACAAGAGGCATAAACCTGGACATTCCAGGGAGATGTGTGGAAACCCAACTAGTCCAAAGCCCTAAATTATGTGTGTGTTTGTTCTGATTTGGGTGGATCCTCTACCTCTATCCTAATCCATGAGGTAGCTGACTTTGAACAAAGACACTGCGTGATCATGACAGACATAGCTAAAAGTGTCTAGATTGTCTAAAAATAAACAACAATGAAAGTATATAAATGTCTGATTATTCCAAACTATTTTGTTTTGATTCCATGATTTTGAAATATCAAGTTTCGTGTAGAGTCAGTAAGAGTCTATTCAATGGGTTTCCATCCTGTATGATTAGAATAAAGCCTGACTAGCAACGTCTTACTTGTTGGTAGTCTTCAGCATACTTCATCCGAATATGCCATGCTTGTCGCCTACCCATCTGAAGACATACATTGTTATATACACATGTACACACACGTGAACAATATAAACTAAAGATTACAAAAGCACTCATTTGGGCCCAAAGTAGTATTTTTCTAATTAAAACCACTCCGCCTTAAGAAAAATTTGCAAATTCATGATTTGCATACCAGGATTCATTCCTGAAAGCTTTAATTGCTTAAAACTAATTTCTTGAGTACTCATTTCTGCAAAAACAAAAAAAGGAGCTTGCCTGCCTGAAACTGAACCTTCAAAATAAGATGAGGTCTCTGGAAATTCTTGCAGTCTGATCTGAGAGCTTGGCCTTTTACTAAGTGGTCTGATAATGTGGTGTCAACACACAGGAGACTCGATCTAGCCAGGAAGCATCCATCAGACAGTCTCACGTTGGGAAAAGTTGTCTGTTCTCTCTCAAATTCTCAAAATACTACTGGATTTTGTTTCTGGCTCACAATACTGCTTGCTTTTGGGTAGCGTAATATCCCGTTGCCAAATATTACACTGGCAACTCTACTGATAGCAGTGGATGTGACTTTGACAGAGAAACTGCCCAGGATGTTCTGTTGTAGCGTGAGGAGCTATGTGGCATATGTCATTTGAAAAAAAGCACTGCTTGAACAACATATTTCATAACTGTTTTTCCCTTGGCAAGTCTAAAATAGATATGTGGGAAATAGCAGATGAATCACGGGCAGCTTGAAATTTAGTCATAAGCATAAATGTTCTAAGAGTGTACAACAGGACTTTGTGTCTGTCAGTGAGGATAACAAGTCTGTCATTGGATAGATCCTAAGTGAAATTAGATATAAAAGAGAAATGAATTGAATTTACTGGACAACATTCTTCAGATCTGCCGGGACATATTTTCATTTTCTGTGAGTACTGGAATGGATTGGGACAAGGTACGTGTTAAAACTTTAGGCTAGACAGAACGTGAGCATTTTATCCTAGCAAAGGTCAGCTCCCAAAGACTGTGGAATGAACAACAAGGAGATGTGATAAATAATTAAGGACTAAATGTAATGCAAAGTACTTACTTCTGCTTTCTTAATAACAAGTATTCCTTTAGAACTTACTGGAAGCCACAGGCTCTTTTGCAAACCAATTATTTCAGTGGGCGTTTCATTTTCTTACATGTACGATACATTACGCAGGTAGAAATAGCAGGGCCCTCACTCTAAACTTGCGATTTCCACAACCCCTCCAAGCTTTCCTACCACAGTCTTGGGATGCTCACTTCCTTGGTGTTCACATTCTGCTCCGTCGTATCCTTCAAGTCTCGTCTCAGCGGCTGGCTCCTCATCAGAGCTCCGCTGTCTTCTTCAGCGCCTGCCAGTGAATCTGCCTCCTTGCCCCGTTGATTGTTTCCATTATTCATACCATATACTACTCTTGGAAATTATCTTTTTTATGGCTTTGGTTTCTGCTTACTGCTTTTCTCCCCTATTTCTCTCAGGGAATGAAAGATCCAGGAGAGGTGGGATGGGGGTTCCCCTGTCAATCTCTGGGTAATCGTGGTGCCTGTCAATGGTAGACACTGAATACATATATTTTGATTTCACTGAATGAAGTCTTTACTTATCAGGTACCAGTTTCCCTCCAGGGGAAAATAGCACGTAACTCGGGCACTCACAGAGCCACAGTGATTGTGTTGACAAGAAAAGTCTTCCTGTCACAGTAGCTGTTCATTCACATGTGACATGGAGCACACTGCTGTCGCTTTCTATTCACGCCTGCATCTGTGCCCAGAAAAACCACCAGCTGCTGGGGTGTCAGGGCTGTGGCTCTGCTCAGAAAATGTAATCAGAGTCTTAGAGGCTTGCATTTGCTGTCACCAAGTTGACTGCTTAACAATCTGATTCTTTGCAATTCATTCTTCAGGGACTGGTCACTGGTAACCAGTTTATACCATGTAGATACGTACAAGGGCCATTTTTTACTTGTTCTGTGGCACAATCGCCCAACTTTGAGCTGTCTGCAAGTATATAAACTCATCAAAAATAATTTTTGTCTTTAATAAAATAGAAACATATGTGGAAAATACAATACAATTGTTTCTCAGAGTTGCTAAGTTTCAAAATTCATATAAGAGGAAAATAAAATTCCCCTTGCTTTCCATTCCCTACCTCATTGCTGCGTCAGCTGTTTTCTCATTGCAACTGGGTTTTTTTTGCAGTTTTGTTTTTAATAAACACTGATTATGATCATGATTACTTGCCTAAATGGGATAAACATTTAAGTTTTTTTTCATGTGTATTGAGCTTCTGCATGACTGAAACTGAAGTTTAAATGTGAAAATCCAAGGCCAATTTTGTTGTCAATAGTAAGAATGACAAGAGCTATAAAATTTCAAGTCATGAATGTTTCATACCAGGGTGTTACAAATGTATCGTTACTCCTTACAACAACCATGCCAAGTAGAAACAATTTTCATTCTACATGTGAGAAACCCAGACTCACGGTAGGACTGTGCCATGGAATTTCTTCTAAATTGGTTTCATTGTATATAGTTTCTCAATCTAAATATAAAGCCAGAGTTGGGTGTTATCTATTGCTTTTGAAGAGAATGAGAAGATAAGCTACCAAAAAATTTTACATGTACCACAGGGAACAGGAGACTTCTAGGGGAGGGTCATTGCCATGTGCATATCCACGTATTGTGGATGCTTAGAAAATATTTGTGCCCAGCTAGTGAAATGACCCAACTTTGATGAAGATACAACCATCCCTCACCCTGGACGCTTTTCATGCAGGGAAAGGTGCCCAGACCACTCTGCCATAAAGAACAGAATCATCTGTTTGGCACTTAATAATTAATTTCGTTTATCATTTTATTGGCTGTGTTTCGTTAACTTACTGTGTTGTGACTTGCTAAATAGTCAGTTGTGCTGTGTTGTATAAGGTGTACTGAGTGAAGAAAATAGATGCTTGCTTATGTAAAAATACAATTAAATAAAAATGTGAGGTCATTTTCAAGACCTATGTAACTAGTATTTGAATATTTTCAGTAAAGTGTTATTTAGATAATGTTCCATTTTATAAAGAAAATTAAATTTGAATTTGGATAATGTAAATGTCCAAAGATTAACACTATAAATATCACCGGGTATTTTTGACATAGATCATTTATTTGGAAATTTCTAAAATGAAGAAAAGGGTGATTTTTCTTTTTAACCGTGAACATCAAACTTTAAAAATAAATAAATTTGATTCAGGGTAAATTGATGTATCTCCCTCTATATTTATACCTTAAAAGAATTTGCAGGTAGGCAGATGTTGCAATCCTTTATAGAAACATTTATACTGTTTTTTATTTTTACTTCCCCAATGATGTGCATGAAGATAATTACATATGATCCCTAACACTTTATTTACTAATATGGCGGAATTAAGTATGGTTTGATAATTTGTTTCTTTTAAATGATAATCTAATGGATTCATTTTTCAATAAGGTATTTCCATCAAATCTAGTTGGACTTTTAAAGATAGATAAATATCTGAGTCTCTCTTGAATTTTGAATAATTTTGGTGTTTTTGAACTCTTGAAATATTTTACTTGATTTTAAAATAATATTTTTTTCATAAAAATGATGTTTTTCTTAAAAGGTTAATGTTTTTTCTAAAAATGTCTGCTCCACAGTCTTTTATAAAACATTGTTATAAATCAGTTGACCTAAGGAAATAAGATAAAATACGAATATGGAACAGAAAGCCATAATGTGCTGAAGTCGTAGATTTACAACTTTACTTTGAAAGGCATTCTTCATAGCACTTAACACCCCGTAACATTCATTCTTGTGCTTGTTAACTCTAGCCTCCATCCTATAGAATATAAGAAAATAAAAACAAATTTTTGTGTGTTTTGTTCCATTTTGCATTCATCACTTTGAACAATTAGAACATTTTAGATGCTCAGTAAATTGTCAAAAAAAAATTTGTTGACCAAAGTTAGGGACCTTACCTTGCTTTTCAAATACGAACAGTGAATAAACTGCATTAGAGCGGTTGAAGCTGATTTTGTTTTGAGACTGAAATTAATGCTACTTGAGTCCAGTACTGAAGCAGCTTATTTAACTAATTTAATATTAATTGAGCTCAATTGAGTGTTTAACAATTTTCCAAGTGGGAACTCTGTGCAGAAAAATATGAGTAAAGGCATTGCTCAGACAACCCATGCCCTCAGAAAAGCACTAACACTAACAAATATAAGCCGTGGAAGAAATGGCGGAAAAGGAAGGAAACATGTCTTTGGTCAATTTGATCAAAGAAGAGTGAGTTCATCTAGAAAACAAAAACTGCGTGGTTCATTTTGCCTGTTTGACTGCATTGGATTTTCCAAACCTCCAAAAGCAAACAGGCTTGCAGAAGAGAAGTGTTAAAGAAGAGTGTTTATCTGGACAACTTGTCACTCTTCTTATGCTTCGGGACTTGCAAAATCTGTATGAATAAGCTGTAAAATTTTATTTGAGCATCACTAAAGATTATTACTTTGTAGAAATATCTCCTGGCCACAGGAGGCCACTGTGGCTGCAATTATAAATCCCTGACACCAGCCTGCCATGCAGAATAGTGTAACTAATTTTTAATATTAATACCACTTGTCTAACACTTAGCATGTTATATTATAGAATACTTATCTGCATGTCCATCGCGTCCTTTGTATTGTAATTCCCTCAGGCCTTATGTGTTCCTACATTCCCAGGAAAGATACACTTTATATTATAATTTTAATAATTATTAGGATCGTATCCAATTTATCTAGGTCAACTCAGTATCATATGTATCACATAGATTATTTTATAAGGAAGAAACAATATTTAATTGAATTAAATTATATCATTGGCCATAATGGAAAGGTTAGTAAATAGATTGAAAAAGAAAGAAGAAATACTAAATCTCCTTTAACGTATTTGGGTAGATTCATAGGCTCCTACAGTAGTACCTTTCTACAAACTTACTGTTTACAGAACTTCTTAAAAACCCTTGTATATTCTGGAATGATGAACTTAAGGCATCTGTAAAATCAGTTCTAAAATCACAAAGGGATACATTTTGTTTATGTCTAAATCTTTATTGTGCATACCATATAAACATTTCCTTCTTTCAGATTATTAAATTATTGGTTATTGTTTTAAAAATGAATTTTTAATTTTTTATTTAACATAACTTAAAGAGAAGTTTGTATATTACAATAAAAGAAAATTTCTCTAAAACAGGATTCATGAGTAATTTAGTTTGTCCCCTGTGTGATTGCTCTTTAAGAGTTTTATTTGTATTTTTGAGCAATCTAGATTATTTATTTTACTCTCATCAAGATTCATAAACAGTAGAATTGTTGACTGATTTGATTGCTTTTACAATATTTATTAATCTATGATTTTACAAGATATGAATTTTGAAGTAAAGAAGAGGTCAGATGTGTGTTTATATATAAAATTCAATTTGCAGTTTAAATCCGCTTAATTAAAATGTTTAAGTACACAAGTTTAGATTATTTGGAAGTGTTCTGTGAAAGCTGAATCAACAAAACAGAGGATAAGGCATGTTTAAAATTGTTATCTTTACACAATAACTGTTCTGATTACTTTTCATTAGTTTATTATAGCAGAATGTTTAGAAATTATTTCAGTTGTGTATTCAGGAAAATACCTTTCTACCTATGCATGTCCTTCTTTGCTCTGTGAGTTCTCCTGCTGCTCCAGCTATTATAGATACAGTAATAAGCTGGTGATGTTTTAAGCTAGCTACTATCCTGTTACTACTGTGTTTTTGTATTCAACTCAAAAGGAGCATTTCTTATAAGTAACAAATGTAGCCGTGTGTTGGGAAAGTGGTGAGTAACACAGGGCTCTGGTCCTAGGAATAGTCATAGCACAGTGGAGGAGAAATCCTATAAACGTAGACATGCAACACAATGTGTTAAAAACTACATTAAAGGTATGCCCACAATGTTTTAACAACACAGATGCTGAATGAAGTAAGTCTGCTTTGCAAAATTTGAGCAACTCTTTGTAAAATAGGTTGATTTCAGTAGATGGAGAGAAAAATTCTAAGGAGAGAAAAGGTGATAATGAAATATCAATGACAAAAGTAACAATCGCCGTTGATTTTTTGAATACTTAGTACATACCCGACTTTTTATACTATTACTCAAAATTAGGTAATGAAACCATCGAAGCGACTTTTTCATTTAACAAACAAGGAAATTGAGCTATAGTTACACTAAGTGAATTGTTTAAAATCACATTGCATTCATTTCTTCATTTATTCATTAATTTATTCAAAATTTATGTCAAGCACTGTACTAATTACCAGGGATGTGGGACCTGCCTGCAAGGAGCTTCCTATCCTGTAGATACAGCTACAAAACAGCAGAACCAGCTCTTTGGGGGTTCTCTGGATACCAGTCTGTGGTCTTGATCTGCATGGGCAAAGAGAGTTTGAAGTAACCTAGTGGTCACAAGTGTGACTGAATATGAATACCAGTCTATAAATAATAGTGCCTAGAGGGTAACATTTGAAAGAGATATCTGAGCTAAGTTTATTTCTATCATGTTAATGAGTTTGGACTTCACCTGGTAATCTGATACTGTAAAAAGTCTAAAGCAGGTGTGTGACATTATCAGGTAGAGTCCTAAGAAGACAGTCATGGCCACATTGTACAAGAGTGATTAAATGGAGGAGAGCTGGGAGACAAAGTTTACAGCATGAAGGCAGCAAATGAAAACATAATCACAGATGATTAAGTTATTTATAAAGCATATACATACACCCATCAGTGGAGTTTGAGGTATTTAAACTTGTTCTGTGTTTGGAATGAAAGCTTGCTTGATTTATTTTTGACTTCAATTAAAAAATACTTTTAAATCACTAATTTTTTCCTGGGGCAGTCTTATATATTGAAAACAAACAAATAAGGTAAAACATTACCTTATCAAAAAACAGAGACCTCATTTAAAATTTTCAATCTGTCTTTTATAATTTGTATGAATGATGTTAAACTAGTTACCCTTCAGGGCTTCCCATATTGATTAATTACACACACCTTACATATATAAATATTGAAAATGCTTAACAAAGAGTAAGTAAATTATTATTGTTCTTGATCATTACTATTTTTCAACTATGAAAAATACTAATTTAACTCTTGATTGTTTTCATTTATAATATTAACTAAAAAATAGTTTCTAACTTAGAAATGGATTGAGATGAGAGGATAAGAAAAAAGCAAATAGCCTAAACTAGAGATAAGTCTAATTTTAATTCAAAAAGGCATATTTTAGTACTGTCAAAATCGTCTATCAGATGATGATATTAAATTTCCTGTAAATTACATATGTCAATATTTGTAAGCTACTGATTCAGACTGCATCCCTGCTACATTGTGTAGTGCCTAAATTTGTGCATGTTTGAACTGTATTTCCTGAGTGTATTTCAGATGAATTTTTGCAGCTCTACTGCTAGTGAGGTGTTTTGAGAAAATTTGGTGTAAGGCAGGAGTGTCAAGCTTTATGAGGGTTGGGTTTTGGCAAACAATGGTCCTGAGATTCTAATTCCGTGACTTCTATCCCCAGATTTGCCTGACTCAGTTGAGATGTGACACTGTTATTTTCCATTCCCTGATTCCTTTAGAGATACTGATGTGTGGGAGATAAAGAGTCACCCCGTGTTTTCCAAGCACCCAATTCCAGAAAGTGCTTTGTGGATTTGGAATAGATTTTAAAATGAATAATTGTATTAGTTGAGATTAAGCAAAATAGGGAAAGTTTTTTTTTTTTTTTTTAATACACACTAGCCTTTTCCATTTAATAGCTACAGAGCACCTATAGAATCAGGCTTCAATGTTGTAATTTGCGGCCCCAAGAAAGTCAAACTGGGACCATATAATTTGAACCAACAATAGGGATCAAAACAAAGTGAAACAAGCTTTCCCTCTTGTCTTCTTTCCAGAGCTTAACTGCCATAAATAGCACCTGAGTTGATATATTCCCATAAGAAGGCCAGTATAGATTGCTTTAGAACGTTGCCGTTGCTAGGAAACAAAAAATGCCCATTAAAAAAAGAATGGAGCAGTCTCTTTACTAAAAAAGTTTGCGAAGCATCTAATCTCCTTGTTAGTATGTTTGTGTCGCTGAGGCCCTCCACAGGAAAGTGTATTCCACCCATTTTCTTAGAGAGAGAGAGACAAGCATCCTATTATTAGACAGGTAACAATTTTTCTTCGTTACCATAAAGATTTTAGTTTTAAGGCAGAAACAATTTAATAACAGCTCTTACACTTCTGTGCTTGAGAATTCAATAAGGCCTATTTTCACACAGCAGGCATATATGGCTTGTATTAATTTCAGAGTAAGAATGGATACATTATTATGTGTTTGAGTAAAGTAGGGGAAAAAATTGTAGTGCAAGAATGTTGATGTCCTTCAGTTCCACAGGAAGGAAACCAGCAAAGAATTCAACAGATATTAAAATGATTGCAGAGGAAGAAAGAGTTAGTACCTATGAAAGGACATTGGACTACAAATCAAGAGGTTTCATGTTATAATCATATCTGTCAACAGGCTAAGTGTCCTTGTATAAGTCAGTTAAACGGCTTGGATCTCAATTTTCTTGTCTAAATACAGAAAGCCTCTCTCTCTCTCTCTCTGCGTGTGTGTGTGTGTGGGGGGGGATTGTGAGTGTTGTGCAGGGTGTGTGTGTGTGTGTGTGTTGGAGCAGTAGATATTACCAATTTAATCATCTCTTCTTTCCATAATTATTCATTGACAGTTTATTTCATCACTGTGCTAGAGAGATTAAACAAATCCCTGACTTTAGGAAGTCCACAGTGTAATGACAGAGATAGACAAATAACGTATCAAAAGACAATTATAATGCTAAAAGTAAGAACAGGACTAATCACAATATTTCACTTGGGTTTTCATGCATGAATCCTTTCTATGACCCACTTAAGCTTCCTGTCCACCTTTATACCCCCAGTGCTGCTATCTGGACATCGAATGATAATTCATTTTGTAATATAAAAAGTGATACCATGCTGGTATATAGTCTTCCAGGGGATTGACAGTTTTATGGGCACAAAATCTTAAGCATATGAAGCTAATAGAATTCATACATTTTCAGCTAGTGTAGTCAGATACTTCTACCATATCTAAAATTATATAATGTAAGATTTTGTTTTCCCTTTTTAAGCAATAACAATTTAGCTGTTAATTTTATAACTTCCACTTTGGTATCTTTGGGTTAAGAGACAGGTTGGCTGGTTCAAATGGATTTCCAGTATCTCTGGAATATGAAAAATATAAATATAAAAATTGTGGTATCAGAAATATTTAGAGATCCTTGGAATTGTTTATTTGAAATATTAAGAGTAATGAAAAGATCTATACAATATTTTTTACATTGTCTTTTCTGTTCTTTAAATAAAGTTACCATCCACCATTTATGTAATCCTAAGGAAAAAGAAGTCAAGTTACTAGAGAAATATTGCCATCTAGGCTTTCCGAGAGTCCAAACATTATATTTGCAAATAATAAGATGTTTTGAGGGGCCTTCAATTTAAAAGAATTAGCAATAAATCCAGTCAATATAAATCATGAATTCAAAATTAAAGTTAGATTTCTTCTTTTTGCTCTACCCAGCATCTCTGAAATGTTTTCATAAAACACTTGTAATCTGCCTTCTTCTTCTTTCTACCTAGAAGTCACTAGGCTATTGCTTTTTATTTTTATTTTTTTAAATTAATGAGCTGCCTTTTTATCATCTTCTTTGTTTTCTTTATCTTAATTCCTTTACTCTTATAAAGGATACTAATACTATACATAAGTTTGGGAGTTTTAGTTTCTAGGACATACTTTTAAATTTTTGATTGTGTTTGTGTGCTTCTTCAATGTTCTCTCTGGTTTTATAAAGCAAACCAAGTAGAACAATTATCTTGCACTTCAAATTCTGCTACGTTGTTAGTGTAGTTGAAACACTTAAGCACTTGTTTTTTATTAATCAATAACAAAAATGGATTTCATTATTCTTAAAAGAAGACCAGTGGACTCTAAATTTCTACCTGTAAATACAGCAGATGGTTGGGAAGTCCTCGCTTCTTTGTCTGGGACTGGAACAGCTTAGTTTAGTAAGGTAAATGGGGTCATTTTGTTTGGTCTACAAGGGCATATTTAATAGGGTCAAGGTCATAGATTCCATTCCACTTCAATTAGCTTTGCCCCTTTTCAGTTCCATGGGCTGAATTTCTAAGTACAGATATCCATCCAACAAATAAATCTATGCACAGGCCAAAGGGGAAATAATGAGAATATGGAGAGGGATCCATAAAAACTTGTCACAACTTAAGAAAAACAAAAACAGCTTATAAGCCAGCAGCTAGGAAATGATTGAATAGTGACAAACTGGCTGATTCCTAATGCCAAGAGGATATTTGAAGATGATGCATAAGTGCCTTCAAAAGTCAAACATTTGTCCATAAATGTAGAAGACTGTAGGGGACGAAGAAATGTGTGAAACAGTTCCCCCTTCAATGAAGGACTGTTGTCTGAGATTATTCAAATGCTGTTGACATGTCCCTTCGGCTCTCAGCCCTTTCAGAGACTGCCTCACCCCTTTCTCTTGCGGGAGCAGCCCAAATCCATTACCTGATTACTGTGAGGCGGGAAGGAGTATAAAGGCCAGGCCATCTCCGTCCAATGCTGGACAATTCAGACAGGCCAGTCTAGCCCTTGAGCTCCCTGAGGGGTCAGCTGGGGCTGTGATTGGTCCTGAATGACAGCTCAGTTTCTCCCTCTGTCAATTTTTTTGTCCTTCCCATCCTTCCCACACATATGGATCCCAAGAGCCCTCCTTAATAAACATCCTATGTACTAAACTCCGGTGCAGAGCCTGCCTCCTGGAAAACCTGACTGTTGCAAATAGTTTTTCAGTTTCTATTTAATGTCAGAACTGGCTCCATAATTTGCAAGTTCCAATGCAAAATGAACACACAGGGGATCTCTTAAAAAATTGTAAGACTCTAGATGGTGATGCAGAACATTAAACCAAGTGTGGAGTCTTCTACAGGCAGGACCAATATGATGAGACTGATTGCATGCCCACCAAGGCAGCCCTATTGAGGTAGAAATCACTGTTGTCATCAAGAATTCAGAGACTATATAATCATATTTCTGATGATTTACCACAGGAGATAATACAAAGACATAAGAAAATGCAAAGAATGGGACAGTTTTAGAGCCATGCAAATAAATTCCTGGTAATAAAATTTGGCCATAGGCATTCTATTAAACACATTGACAAGAAACATAATTTTGTAAATTACTGCATGAAATAGAACAACAATATCTGAAGCTATAAATATAAGAAATAGAACAAATTTTATTTAAAATTTTGAACTTTTAACACTTGTAGCACAAAAGACAGTGAAATTACTTAAAATTTTAGAAAGGCTCTGATCTTATGTGAGCTTATGTCATGATTAGTAATATGTGCAATCACCATTCAAAAGGTTTTAGGATCGTGCTTGTGCATATTTTGATCACTCCCTCTTAATCTATTCTCTTGTTATAAATACAGTGTCCTCAAAGTATCTGCACCTCAGCCTCATGGCCCAGATGATTGTTACAAATAATTACTGGGATTTGGTGAAGCACAACCAACTGTGGTGATCAAGATGCCGGTATTCAAAGCAGTAGACAGTATTCAAAGCAAGCAGGGCTCCCCATTCGAAGAGTATTTGAGCAACGCATAGTCCTATTAGGGCCTGCCACGCAGCAACATCTTCTTACACGAATTATTATTATTATATTACTAACAAAAATAGCAATGCAATTATGAAGCCTTCATATAGATATCAAATGTTTCCTGACACATTTCCTTTTTAAAGAAACTCCTCGAATAACATATGTTCTGTACTGTGTGCTATGCTACATTTGCTGAAGAAGAGCAAACAGTCAAAATAGCATCCCGAATATATTTATTTATCCATTCTGCTATTGATTGCCATTTGGGTAAATTTTAGTTTGTGTCTATTAGTGATCCAATGCATATTTCTCCACTTGAATATTCAATGGATATGCAATAGATACTCATTTTTTTAAATATTCTGTGTTTTTACACATGGAGTATCACACAACAGTAAAAATAAATCAACTCCAACTGCCTGACACGATATGGATGTCTCACAAAAATAATGTTGAGTGGGAAAGGCAACATGAAAGAGTACACGCTGCATGTGTCCATTTAGATAAAGTTCAAACACGGGCAAACAAACCTGCAGCATTAGAAGCCAAAATATTGAAATGAGGTGAAAAATCCTTGGGTTCGGTTTGGATCACTCAAAAAGAGAGGCTGAGCAGAAGGTTAGATGAAAGCCATAATTCAGTTTCAAGACTTTCTGCCTGAGCTAGTGGTCATCAAATCAGAGAATCACCATTTGTTGTTTTGTCTTCCTTTTGGCTCCTTCTGGGTCATGAAGTGGACTTCTTTTTGTTGTTGTTTTTCTTTTTTTGAGGCAGAGTCTCGCTCTGTCGCCAAGGCTGGAGTGCAGTGGTGCAATCTCGGCTCACTGCTACCTCTGTCTCCTGGGTTCAAGCAATTCTCCTACCTCAGCCTCCTGAGTAGCTGGGATTACAGGCGCCCGCCACCACACCCAGCTAATTTTTGCATTTTTAGTAGAGACGGGGTTTTACCATGTTGGCCAGGCTGGTCTCGAACTCCTGACCTCAGGTGATCTACCCGCCTCAACTTCCCAAAGTGGACTTCTTTTTTATACATCAAGGATTTGTGACTGTTTTTCAAGTGAGTGTATGGCTAAGGGAATACTTTTCACTGATGTCACCAAAAGAACTCCAAACTAACCTGACTCTTATTTGAAATTCTACTAATACCAATATTGTAAAGAGTCGGATTTTTTATGACATTGTCCCCTACTGATTAAAAAAAAATATTCCCAGGGAAAGTAATAAATTACAACTTCTTCTTTAAGACAGAGATCATTTCTTATTCTTCTTTGTAAACCCAGTGCCTTGTACCAATTTTTGACAAAAAAATAAAAATGAAAAACGTTTGCTGAACGGGAGATAACCCTTCAGTCATTACATGCTGCCATGAATGAATCCCAGATTCTTTCCTCAGGGATATTTTCTGTTATGGAGACGTTGCTCTAACTGGACCACAAAGCTGGGGAGTGATGGTCAGCTGGGAAGCTGTGATAAATGACTGGAAATGGACACTGAAAATATGAAAACAAATTGTGCTTTCTGCACAACTTTGCCAAGGAGTAGCCTCAATCACAACACATCCAAAATAGTATAAGAACATCTTCAGCATTTGGTCTAACAGACAAGAGTATATATATATATATATATATATATAGTCATATATATATATATATAGTCATATATATATATAGTCATATATATATATATACTCTTCAGCATTTGGTCTAACAGACAAGAGTGTATATATATATATATATATAGTAATACTATATATAATAATACTATAATAATATAATCCTATAATAATAATAGAGTAATACTGTATATTTATATATATAGTATTACTCTTAGACTCATTTACTTATACATTCATTCATTCATGTAACAAATAGTTGCTATGGTGTGTCATGCATTGTGTTGGTGCAACTGATACAAGAATGAACAGAAAAAATATCATGGTTGATGCACTCCTAGAACTTAAAATCTAGGGATAGAGATAAAATTTTAAGAATCACACCAATAACATAAAACTACGAAAGTGGTAAACATTAAGAAGAAACAAGGAGGGTCCCAATTTAGAGAGATGGGGAGGAGGACGGGGAGAAAGGCTTGATTGTTTGTCCTCCTGAGCGTCCACAGCCCGAGTTACTCTCAGAGTTAACTGGACAGAGACATGAAACTTAGCCTTAAATACACAAAGTAGTTGTGGCTCAGCCGGCTGCTATTTTTCAGATTCTCAGTGTGCCTCTCACCCCTCTGACATTCGGACTCCTGGGTGTTATTTTCCAGAAGATTTTGAGGTAAGCTCTCTGTATGAGTTAGAAAATACGCTTCCCAAATCACCATATCCTTAACAAAGGGTGGTAAAAACCTATCTGATGATAAGACTTTATGGAAAGAGGCTCACTAAAGCACCTTCACTTACTTGTAATAATTCTAAAGTTGGGAAAACAATTTCATTTTTTTCTTTACTTTTCCTAAATTTTTTATTTTTTCTAAAGCTGCTTCCAATTATCATTTTCCCCATACATTGGTATAACAGGATTTAATACCAGCCTCTTTTAGTATTTGACAATTTTAAAAAACTTTTTATTAAAGTCTTCTTCTCCCCATATTTAAATAGTATGTAAAGTAAAAAGAAATTGCAAGGTGCATTGAGCACTAATTGTCAGACCAATTATTCAATACACACACACATAATTATGTAAGGAAAACATAAGCTATCTCAGCAAAATTAAGCATTTTTAATTGTTATATGATGTGCCAAAGACAGGAATGAAAAAGATAATTAAGATGACAGGTTTTTGGTTTTCTTTTTGAGACAGTCTTGCTCTGTCACCCAGGGTGGAGTGCAGTGGCACAATCTTGACTCACTGCAAATTCTGCCTCCTGGGTTCAAGTAATTATTGTGCCTCAGCCTCCTGAGTAGCTGGGATTATGGGCATGTGCCACCACACCTAGATAATTTTTGTATTTTTAGTAGAGATGGGGTTTTACCATGTTGGCAAAGCTGGTCTTGAACTCCCTACCTCAAGTGATCCGCCCGCCTCGGCTTCCCAAAGTGCTGGCATTACAGGAAGATAGTTTTAATTAGGGTAATTGCAATAGTAAGTGAAACATCTCAAAGAAGAAGGAAAAAACATAAGGTTTTACAAAGGAAAGGTTGTTAAGAGGGAGGGTGGAGATGGGTCTGGAGTATGCAAGGGCAGGATGGTCCTTTGTGGTTAGCCATTTTCCTAAATTAAAAAAAAAAGAGGGGGTTGGATTTCTTAACCCTCATTGATCTCTGAAAGTGCTGGACTTAGACAAATTCAGCATTGTCAGTCCTCCTATGTGTCCACTGTGAGTCACTGAGCAATATTGAGCATGTCATAGACTTCCTGAATGAGACGAAGAGTTTAAGAAATAATCACTGAAAGGCTCTTGTTGAGGATGTTTCTAAAAAATTCAACTGGTTTGCAGAAACCTCTCGTGAAGGTCCCAGGTGACTTTAGCTCCCAGAGAGCAAGTTATTTACATAAAGGAGGGATTCCTGAAATAAAAAGCAGAAGTATTTTTAAGGGCTATACTAAAGATCCAGGAGTTGAACTCTGAGAGCGATCAGTCCAGTGAATTCTAGAAGATTGGTGTAAGCAGATCCCTTGTCATGCTGCAGCACTTCTTGAGTTTCTTGAAGCTCTCAGGCTGGGATGCTGATGCCCTTGGTAATGTTGTTCACAATCCAAGTCCCCTCTCATATGAGGGCATGCATGTCCTGAGCATTTCTTCAAACTACATTAGTAGTTTATAGACAAGCAGCTTGTCCAGGGCGAACTCAGGCCAGTGGTGGTCTGCAGCATGATGAGGTATCTGAGGTTTATACAAAGTCATCAGGCTTCAGCTCTTAGGGCTTCTTCAGATCCAGAGACAGCTTCCAGGCCACAAAGAGACCCAGTAAGGGATCTGGACAGCTCGGTTTTAGTCTTCAGTGACTTCAAATCAAGTACAAATGAGAAAAACTGGAGAAGGTCATTTGGAGGATAGTCACCTGATATTAAAGAAAATACAGAAAAAGGGAGAATTTTATAAGGATTGTCAGTTTGGGAAACGTAACATGTTCCAGCCCAATTTGCAGTTAAGTACCAACGCTCCTTTTTTCCATAGGGAGGGTAGAAATCAATTAAGTGTTTACCAGGTCATATGGTTTGGATTTGTGTCCCCACCCAAGTCTCATGTCAAATTGTAATCTCCAGTGTTGAAGGAGGGGACTCGTGGGAGGTGGTTGGATGATGGGGGTGAATTTCCCCACGATGTTCTCATGATAGTGAGTGAGTTCTCACTAGATGTGGTTGTTTAAAAGTGTGTAGCACCTCCCCCTTTGCTCTCGTCCTCCTGCTCCTGTCATGTAAGATGTGCCTCTGATCATGATTGTAAGTTTCCTGAGGCTTCCCCAGCCATGCCTGTACAGTCTGTGGAACTATGAGTCAATTCAACCTTTTTCCTTATAAATTACCCAGTCCCAGGTAGTTCTTTATAGCAATGCAGGAACAGACTAATACACCAGGCAAAATAGAGTGTACATATATGTAAGTTATATTTAATTTATAAAGAAGTAGAACATAGCTCAAAGACAATGAGCAGGGATAAAATCTGATAACACGGAGGGGTGTACTGCATGTGATACACGGTTTTCCATTGAGACCTGTCATTTTTCACTACAGCATTTTGATCAAAAGTAACCTCAAAGACAGTGCATTCTTAATCACAAAATAAGGCTGGTCTCTTTAGATTTGGCCTGATTATGTACACAGGTACAGCAAGAATGGTAATTTACCACACAGGCATTCTTATGTTTGCTGTGCTGGAAATTTTTATAAGGGATCTCAGATCGGATATTCGGGAAGCCTGGGAATCTAAGGCAACAATTCAGCACTAGAAATTTGAGCAAATTTCTCTCCTTTCTAGTTTTCAAAATATCCTGATTTCTGGACTTGCCAGTAAGTCACTTTTCTTACTCACTCATAAGGGTGAGAATCTTATAAACTGAGTGCCAGGCCAGGTTTCCAAGAGGGCGTTGTAAGCATTGGCCCCATAAAGTCAACCTTAGCTTAAAGTATCTAGTTGCATCTGATTAAATGAGCATCATTCTCAAATATGACATTCCAAGCAAGATCTTGGTTGCATAAGCAATGTTTCTAATTGTGTTCTTTTGACAAGGACATGCAAATAACTATATTATATAATGTGAATGTATGCACAGAACTATATTGCTATGAAAATAAGAACATTCAAGAGGTTCACAATTCTGAGAGTGTTGGGCAAAGAGAAAAATATTTCGTTTAAAAATGTTTCATTTGAGTTTACAAAAGCAAAATCTACTGCATTGTTCTGAGTTACAGATAAGGAGAAAAGTCTTCCTATATGTCTATAAAAATAGAAAATTAAAACGCCAATGACACCACAAACAAAACCCACAGCCATCCCTTTTCAGTATCTTAATCCAATGTAATTAATGTGTGTTCCACTCGATCTTGGGTTGACAGTCTCATGAATATGAATCTATCAGTTTCTCAGCTGTTTTCTCAACTGAAAAACTGTTTTTTTCCATCAGTTTTGGAAATCTTGGCTCACTCCACTGGTAGGTTCTCATTTAAGCAATGATACCATTGGAAACCTATGCCCAAACATACATGACATAGTCCTATTTTGCAGGGCTCTGATACAGTCTCCTTAGTTGAGGATGGAAAATTCTGAGCTGTAGTAGATTACCAGAGCTTTCACGGAAGCTTCAGGGTAAAACAAACAATATCTGGAAATGACCAAAGACTTAAAATGGCTGTGGTTAATTTCTTACTTAAAAGGCTAAAAAGTGCAAGGCCTGATGAGATTTGTTTTAAAAAATAATTCAATAGGCAAAGAAATTTTGTTGTTTTTGTTGTTTACAACACAAGGTAATAAAGTCAATCCAAAAAGGTTTTAGACAGAATATTTATAAACATAACAATTAATTATTGTCAAAAAGAGGAGATATTCTATGTAATCTTTACAAAGAAAAAGCTCAGATATTACATATACTAATCTTGATACATAATATAACACAAATATATCAAGCTTATAGTTCTATCAAAAATATCACGTAAAATATTATAGAAGTCTAGACTAGATCCTCAACACCTGAGTATTACTAAAACGTCATAAGTAAGTCATGTAAATTCTTAGTCCAAAACCACTGGTCTAGAAGATACTAGATTCAAATTAAAGAGGTAAAATTGTGACCAAGTCAATACTTAAATACCTAGAATTATTAATGATAATGCTACAGTGCTGTTGTCTAAGCCAGGCAAAGCAACACCAGACTCTAACAAATAAAAACATATGAAAAGAAAGGGCACTGGCAAATTTCCATGTAATTCCAATCCAGCGTCCATTTTCTGAGATATTTATATTAACAATATTTTATCCATAAAAACTTCACCTAGGGAAAGCTCAGGATCTCTTCTAACTTTCTAGCACTTCCTATACACTTATCAGTCGTAAAGTATCAAATAGATTTGATTATTTATAGCACTTTTCTTTTTATAATGTGAAAAAAACACGTTTATGACTGGGGCCATCTGGGTGGTTTTTAAGATAGATTTCCTAGAGAAAATAATAATCCAATTTTGGAAAGGCAAAATATCAAAAGTTGTTGGAAGATCTGAACACTTGAACAAGTTCATATTGATACAATGATAGAGGCAGGAAGCAGAGAAATTCTAGGCAGATGAGGGTGGGTCCCTGGCAAAACCCTGCCTTCAAGCAGAAAATCCTGAAACCCATGGCCCAAAGTGAGAACTTCCATCCCTGTTTTTCTGCTCCAATGTTGCCTTTTCCTGTACTACCGACAGCCCACTCTGCCCCCTATCCTGTGCCTATAAAGACCCCAGACTCAGTCAGAGAGAAAGGGAGAAGCAGCTGGACATCTGAAAGAAGGAACTTGACTTCAGAGGGAAGGCTTGATGGCTTGATTTAGAAGAAGAGTCCTGCCAGAGATGGCCAGACTTGAGGGGAAGATTACCTGCCCATCCCATTTCCTTTCCAGCTCCCCTTCCTGCTGAGAGCCACTTTTTCATCATTCAATAAAATTCTCTACATTTACCATCCTTCAATTCGTTCCTGCTACCTCATTTTTCCTGGATGCCAGACAAGAGCATGGGAGCCACAAGTGTGGATACTCTAAAAAAGGCTGTCACACTGGCCCTTTGCCCTCGGTAGTGGAAGGCAGCCACCCCATGCAAGAAGGCAAAGGGCTTACTGAGCTGTTAACATTTAAGCTGTCCATGGATGGCAGAGCTGAAAGAGCATTGTAGCACGCCCTCTGGGGTTTCAGAGTTGAACATCCCTACCTGAACACTGCCGTGGGGCCTGCATGGAGTTTGCTCCTGCTGGTGCCCAAAGCAGACAGCTGGGTCCCTTACTTGCTCACCCATGTGTTCCCGCAACAAGGGGTGGTGAGCTGAGTAAATGAAGTTTGTTCCTGCCAGTGCCTAAAAGTGCTCACTTCAGTTCCTGTACTCATTTGCTTGCACACTCCCTCCCATGAGGGTTAGACATGGGTGGACTGAGGAAACAAGGCACCTCTGTCACAAATACCATTAAGGGGTCAAGAAAATATTCTGCTTCAATATGTTACTAAGAAATAATAATTGGTTATCTATTTAACCTAGGGACAACAAACATTTTAAAAGTAAAACTAGGAGTTAAGATGATCATAATGATCCTTAGCTCTTCTATAAATGAGAAACCTTTGTTTTCATAAATTATCAAGGGCAAAAACAATCGTACAAACCACGGAAAGTTACTTTGGTAAGATGGAATCTTAGCTATCCAGGTGGATTACACAGAAGTTACCAAAGAAACTTTTCTTTTTTTAAGACGCATTTATTTAGCATCGTGATCAGATTATTACATTTAGCAATCAACAGCATGGGTACAAAAAATCATCTATATTAAAACCCTTTGTTGGAATGCTTTGTACTTTCCACAGAACAGAAACTGAAACACCCTGTTATACAATCAATCACAAATACAGTCCTTGAGATTTTGCCCATACACGTGAGTATTGGTGGAAAACATGTCTTCTTTGTAGCAGCTAGGCCCTGCCACCACTGTGCTTGGCTGAGTTCACAATTCTGTTGTAACCTGTAGCTTCCCCATCACTTCTCTGGCTCTCCTCTCCTGCTAAGCTTTGTTTCCTGACTGTAATTAAAATCTTCTGCCACTGCCATAGCTACTGCTGCTACTGGAACCACCCCAGCCACCTTGGTTTTGTGGTTTGGCAAAGTACTGGCCTCCACCACCATAGGGGCTGGAGCTTCTGCCTCCAAAATTTGCTCTCTTCATAGGTCCAAAATTTGAAGACTGTTGTAATTGCCAAAACCACTGTAGCTTCCACCACCTCCAAAATTGCTTCCATCATTACCAAATCCATGATGACCATCCCCGCTGCCACTATATCCACCACCACCACCATGGCTGCCACCAAAGCCACCATGACTGCCACCAAAACCACCATGGCTGCCACCAAAGCCACCATGACCACTGAAGTTTCCTCCATGACCAAAGTTGTCATTCCTACCAAAGCCACCTCCATGGCCACCGCTAAAGCTTCCAGAACCACTTCAATCTCTTTGGCTGAATGAAGCACTCGCCATCTCTTGCTTTGACAGGGCTTTCCTGACTTTACAGTTGTGGCCATTCACAGAATGGCATTTCTGAATGACAATCTCATCCACGGAGTCATGGTCATCAAAGATTATGAAGGAAAAGCGCCTTTTCTTGCCACTGCCTCGGTTGGTCATGATTTCAATCACTTAGATTTTTCCAAACCGTTCAAAATAATCTCTTAGGTGATGTTCTTCAGTGTCTTCTTTAATGCCACCAACACATATCTTTTTCACAATTAAGTGGACACCTGGTCTTTGAGAATTTTTCTTGAGACAGCTCTTTGGTTCCACAGCTCTTCCATCCACCTTGTGTGGCCTTGCTTTCGTGGCTGCATCCACCTCCTCCACAGTGGTGCATGTGACAAACCCAAAGCTCCTGGAGCTCTTGGTGTTTGGATCTCTCATGACCACACAGTCTGTGAGTATTCCGCATTGCTCACAATGGCTCTTCAGGCTCTCATCGGTTGTTTCAGGGCTCAGCCCTCCAATGAAGAGCTCCCATAGCTAATCGGGCTCTTTAGGAGACTCCTACTTAGACATGACAGCAGGGGGAAGAGAGACCTTAACAATGCTTCCTTGGCAGCGTCCACGGGCAGAAAGGAGTAAGCTGGCAAAGAGATCTCATAAAAAGGAAACTTTTATAGCCTGTTTTAAAAAGACCAATAATATAAGAAAATTTCAGTAGAACAGAGAGAAAACCAAAATCTAGTTTTACAGCACTAGAATGTTTGATACTCAAACTCTACTTGAAAATCTTATAAATAAACCCATCAAACCTTAACCGGTTTAACCATAACAGCCAAAATTCCCTTTCTGATAACTTTCTAAAATTTTTTCTTCCATTTAATTTTTCTTCCTATAATTTTCTTTTTCTCATCCTGGAATAAGCAGTCATTTTATTTTACAACATAATTACTCTCTTTTTTCTTAACAAAAACTCATCCAGTATATTTTGCATACCAGATTGTGCCTCCTTTCCACTATTACTACTAACTGAGTCTCATTCACATATATAGATAATATGTTTTCACAACATTGACTTCTACTTCATAGAGAAAAACAGGAGGAAAATAATTGTGAACTATCTGTACTCACACCAGCATTTCACAGCATCCTATATGGTACAACTCCTCAAAGTGGCAAAACTGAACAGGTTCATCAGCATTTGCAAATAAATTTCACCTTTCTATACCATGTAAAACATGCGAGGCAAAATGTCTACATACTTAAAATTATGTTTAGTAATTAATGGTTTAATGTTTTATCTTTCTTAAGATGATCTTGATATCTAATAAAATTCCATTAATTGACTCAATTCAGTATCATTCCAAGGCTTTAGAAATTATCTTGTAACTGATATACTATAAAACATGCTTACTATTAAAATAAAGTTTGTCAGAATAATGATCTGATTTGCTTATATAACATACATACTTACTTTTTTTCATAATTTTAACTATTTAGTAGAATTCATGGTAATTCATTCAATCAGTAAACACGTATAAGTTTATGAAGAGCATGCCCAAGGAGAATAAGAATGTAAGCTTGTATTATACTTAACACTGGTAATTCAGAGAATACATAGATGTCTCTATTGAACCAACAATGTTATACTAATCTCTCTTGCCAAAGGTTTACTTACATATGTGAGCTGGAATTTGTAAGATGTATTAAGATGTGTGAGTTTGTTTCTGTAAGAATGTGTTTTTAAAGTATATTGAAAGTCAGCCAGGTGTGGTGGGAAAGTATTTGAAGTTCAATTTTCTTAATTTCTGAGAAATTAGGAATATACCATTTAAATAAGCATTTATTTATCTCTAAGCCAATCAGATTAGGACTGTGTTAAGAGGTTTAATGATTTAATTCGACAATACCATTTAGGAATATATTGCATACATACCATAAGAGATAAAGGTATTTCTGAATTTTAGAAATATAAACACACAGACACACACAGAAATTCAGCAGTGGGTTAAACATAAACACAGAAACACAAAACGAATTGCTCTATATTAAGCAGTTATTCTCTTCATAGAAGGTATGAATTTTTAATTGATTGGAGCTCAAGATAGATGAAATAGACAAACAGAAAAGACTAACAAATTAGATTATCTGTCATTCTTTACTCCACAGAGAAAAGATCTTTATAAACCATTAATCCATTTATAGAGATTGCCACATGCTCACACAATAATGGAAAAAATATTGCAGCATCCATACTCAAACAAATACTCAAAAGGAATCAAAATCGTATCCTTTCCACACTACCAGTGGGCAAGAGTCCAGAACAAAGACCAAGAATCAGACTCACCATTGTGTTCCCTCATCGTGTTCCAATGAGAAACAGAGCACAAAGCACACCAAAAGCCTCCAGACCTGGACAGAGCAAAGGGGGACCCAAAGGCGATTTCCTATATGACCCAAGCCACGGCACCCAAATAGTGAAAGAAAAAATGCACCAAATAAGGAAATGTTTTTGTTCAGGCAATGGTATTAGGAACGTATTCATTAAGGAATATCATCTCTACATATAGGGAGGAAACACTGGGCCTTATAAAACAAGGGATTTCTGGAGGAAGACTAAAGCAGGTCTTATCTTGGTATGAAAGAGCAGAGTGGTCAGATATTAGAAGCCACTTTCTGAAATGCAAAACATTGACTGATTTCAAAAGGACAGGGGGGTTTCTTAACCTTGATTATTTTCCAGGAACATAAGACTCGGGTAAAATTCAACATTATCAGGAACACAGTGGTGTTTGAAACAAGAGGAAACTAAAAATGTAATTCTTAGAAAACTTCTGAAAGCTTTTTTTACTGTTAAAAGTTGACAGGAGTCCTTAGAATTGAAGGTTAATTCATAGAGGAGGAAGAAAGTTAGAAACCCTTGTAAGATTTATTCTCTCAGATATTTAAAAACTAATACAAGTGGATCTCACATTTCAGAAGACAACTTCACAGAATAGTCAGCCCCTGAAAGTGAGCCGAAGTCTTCTAATTTCATTCTAGAATGATCAGTTAGAGCGCATCATTTGTTATATTGCAGAAATTCTCTTCACATCATGAAATAAGTATGTTTGTTGCTGGTCACGTTTCATAGATAATCATAAAAAACAAAGCAAACAAAACAAATGCTTAATATATATATAGTGCAAGAGAAACTTGTATTTCAATATTAGTAAAAGCAAATCAATAAAAAGCATTTTCTATACCTTCTAATTCACATCTTATAAGATTTTACTTGGGCCATGCGTGGTGGCTCACGCCTGCAATCCCAGCACTTTGGGAGGCCAAGGCGGGCGGATCACCTGAGGTCAAGAGTTTGAGACCAGCCTGACCAACATGGAGAAACCCCGTCTCTACTAAAAATAGAAAGTTAGCTGGGCATGGTGGCGCATGGCTGTAATCCCAGCTACTCTGGAGGCTGAGGCAGGAGAATCGCTTGAACCCGGGAGGAGGAGGTTGCAGTGAGCCAAGGTTCTGCCTTGCACTCCAGCCTGGGCAATAAAGAGCAAAACTCTGTCTCAAAAAAAAATGTATAGAATATTTAAATTTATATAAATATAGAAATTTAAAATATATTTAATATATATTTAATATATAATAAATATTATATATTATATTTAATATATTATGTATATTATATATTATATTTAATATATAATATATTATATTTAATATATAATATATTATATTTAATATTATATAATATATTATATTTAATATATAATATATTATATTTAATATATAATATATATTAAATATAATATTTAACATATATTTAACGTATGATATATAATATTTATATATAAATTTTTATATATTATATATAATTATATATAAATTTCTATATTATATATATAAATTTATGTATTTATATATTATATATAAGTTTATATATATTTATAATATATAAATATATAATTATATATAATATATAAAAATTTATATATAAATAGTATATATCATATATTAAATATATGTTAAATATTACATGACATATATAATATTTGTATATAAATTTTTATATATAAATTTATATAAAAATATTACATATTATATATTTATATATTTATATATTATATATGTTATATATTTATATATACTTATATATTTATATGTTATATATTTATATATATTTATATATGTATATATTTATATATATATTTATATATGTATATATTTATATATATTTATATATATATATATATATATATGTATATTTACTTGATCTTCTTAAGTTGCTAAGTGACGAACAGCCAACCTATGATATGTGTATAGTCAGTATTGTCAGGCTCAGGCCAATAGACATACATTATGCTGAAAAGCAGTGGAAGTATTCTTGTAATCCATAACTATGTTAATTTAAATGAAGTGTTTATTATTGAAAAGACTTTTAAAACTCAGAAAAGATAGATCTTCCTGAAACAATTTTATTAGCTTGGTGAGTGTATATTTTAGTTATCAAAAAAAAAATTGCCAAACTCTACCAAAGGGAATGAATTTAATAATACATTTAACTATGTAGTAATTTTCGAAGCCCCAAATCTTTTTACATTTAATATCATGTTAAATCAGTGATTTGTTTTTACATTTGACAACCTAGAATTTAACACAGGCTACATTGTAATACCAATGGTTAGATGAATGTTGGTATAGTATATGAACATTGTACTTAGAAATACGTCTGGCACTTTTAAATCACACCTGCAATTCTCAAACCACCAAATCCAATGGAATAAATCTTTCCACATAATTTGTTCTGTAAAGAAGTCCTAATATACACCAAAAAATTTGAAAAATTATTTTGCAATTCTGTTGAATTAAATAAAAGAAGAAATCACACCTCAGAATTAATAACAATATTACCTGATGAACTCTTAAGAATCTGTCGTGATACTTTCATTAAATTGTTTAATAATATACATAAATAGAGACTACAGAAGTTCAATGTGCTACTTATTTTAATTCTGAAATTTGGTTAATTTATTTAAATCAATTTGTTTTTATGTTGAAATGTATCAATAGCTTTTAAGAGAAATGCATATTTTCATTTGTTTATAAAGTTGTTGCTCCTCTCCCAAAGGTAAAGGTACCACTTTATCTGTAAATCTCATTCATAGTTGACTCAGGTGAATGTTCCTTTGAGGATATCAGTTATGCAGCAAACTGAGAGTTGTACCAAGGGCTATTAAAAATTATGTAACAAAGAAAACATGATCTTGGAGGACATTTAGAAAATCTCTTTGACAGGGAATAACAGAGGGAACTATCTTACAAAGGAACTTCAAAACACATCGCTGGGCTAGAGGGATATATTGTCTTAGAAGACGTTTTGAATACAAATTGCATATACCACAAGACACTGAAAAGGAAGTCGATAATATGAATTTGAAAGGCAACAGTGTACAGGAATAAATCTGATGCTTCACTTCCTGAGTCAACAAGCATGGAATCTATGAGGTTTTCAAAGAAATGGATGAGCAATAGCTTGAGGACAACATGTAAATAAATGAGTCCCCGGGGCCCTGTGTAGACATACTGTTCAAATAGGTGATTTTCTGCATTCTGAGCAGGCTGAAGTCCTGAGAAGAGTCCTATTTTCTCCCCTTTGTCATTTCATCTTCTTTGACACTCCCTCACTCACAGCCTGCCTCCTTCTGATCCCAGCATTGTTCAGTATTAGGTTATTGCAAATAGCAAAGCTTGTACCAAGGTTTGTATCACCAGGGCATGCCACATTAAGGCAGAAATGGAATTGCTGGTTAATCTTTCAACTAAAGTGTGTAAGAAAAAAAGATACCTATTACTAATAATAACTTAAAAATAAATTGTGAAATGCTAGCTATGTTCCAGATATTGGGAAAGACACTCTTGAGACAGAGTAAGTGGCGTACTTCAATCCAACAAAATATTTATGAAGTCACTGTAATGTGAAACCCACTGGTCTGGATACTATAGACAGACCTACAAAGACAGAAAAGAGAGACCCTTTTTTAAGAAGCTTATTATTTGCCCCCCTTAAATTCATAAGTTAAAGTCCTAACCTCCTCTACCATATCAATGTGATCACATATGGAAATAGATTGTTTTACATGTATTAGTTAAGATGGGATAATAGTGGAGTAGGATGGGCCCTCATTCAAAATGACTGTGTCCTTATAAAAAGAGGAAATGTGAACACAGAGACACACAGAGAAAGAGAAGAAGGCACAGATCAGGGTGATGCTTCCCCAAAACAAGGAGCTCCAATGATTGCTGGAAAATTGCCAGCAATTTTACGGTCCCTCCCAGCCCTCGGGAAGAACCAACCCTACTGACACCTTGATCTTGGACTTCTGGCCTGCAGACCCATGAAATGATAAACTTCTGTTTTTTGGGCACCCAGTTTATGGCACTTTGTTACAGCAGCCCCAGCAAACTCATACAGAGCTTGACAGTTGTTCTGGGAGAAATAAAATACAAACACACATCCATAAAATATAAAACAAGAATACAAGTTAGAAGAGAAGAATAAACAAAATCATGTAGGATTTTAAACTTCTGGATAAAGGTAAGTGGGTGTTTCAGATCAGACAAATCTCCGCAGAGTAGACATTTAAGCTAAACCTTAAAGCAATTGACAGAATTGAAGCAGGTGCGGTAAGATTGTGTGTATTGCAGAGAGGCAATGTTTTTTATTAGAGGAAGACATTAAGTACAGAAAAACACAGAAAATATGCATCCAACAGAGCAAGATAAGACCCCAGAGGAAAGGAGGGAGGGAGGTAAGGGGGCCATTCTGCAAAGAGCTTTGAAGGTAAGGCTGGGGAGCCTGCACTTAGTTTGAGGGAAGTAAACATTTATGTTTCTTAAACACAGAAAGCAGACACACAACAAATGTGAGTGTTCATGTGCACTTGCACTTGCACACACACAGGCACATACACACATAAAAACGAACAACTTGAATCTACAGATTCAACATTATTCCTATCAAATTATTAATGTCATTTTTCAAAGAACTAGAAAAAAACTATTCTAAAATTCATATGAAACCAAAACACAGCCTGACAAACCAAAGTGATCCTAAGCAAAAAGAGCAAAGCTGGATCATGCTACCTGATTTAAATTATACTACAGAGCTACAGTAATCAAAACAGCATGGTACTAGTACAAAAACAGACACATATAACAATGCAAGAGAATAGAGAACCCCCAAAATAAAGCCACACACAGCCATCTATCTTCAACAAAATTGATAAAAAATAAACAATGAAAAAATGATTCTCTATTCAATAAATAGTGCGGAATAACTGGCTAGCCATATATATAGAAGAATGAAACTGGATCTTTATCTTTCACCATATCCCAAAGTTAACTCAGGATGGATTAGAGAGTTAAATGTGAGACCTCAGACTATAAGAATTCTAGAAGAAAACCTAGGAGACATTCTAGACGTTGGTGTTGGGAAATGATTTATGACTAAGTCCTCCAAAACAATTGCAACAAAAACAAAGATTGGAAAGTGGGACCTAATTAAACTAAAGAGCTTCTGCCCGGCAAAAGAAACCATCAACAGAGTAAACAGACAAGCTATAGAATGGGAGAAAATATTTGCAAACTATGCATCCAACAAAGGTCTAATATCCATAATCTATAAGGAACTTAAGCAATTGAACAAGCAAAAAACAAATAACCCATTAAAAAGCAGTTAAAAGACATGAACAGCCACTTCCCAAAAGAAGACATATGAGCAGCCAACAAACATGAAAAAATGCTCCACATCACTAATCACTGGAGAAATGTAAACAAAAACCACAGTTAAATACTATCTCATGCCAGTCAGATGGCTATTATTGAAAAGCCAAAAAAAAAAAAAAAAGTACATGCTGGTGAGGCTGCAGAGAAAGGAGAATGCTTATACACTACTGGTGGGAATGTCAATTGGTTCAGACCATGTTGAAAGCATTTTGGAGATTTCTCAAATAATTTAAAACAAAACTAACATTTGACCCAGAAATTGCATGACATTAGATTCATACCCAAAGGAATATAAATCCTTCTACCAGGAAGACACATGCACTCATATGTTCATCACAGCACTAGTCACAATAGCAAGGATATGGAATCAACCTACGTGTCCATCAATGGTGGATTGGATAAAGAAAATATGGTACATATACACCATGAAATACTATGCAGCTGAAAAAAAGTATGAAATCATGTTCTTTGCAGCAACATGGATGCAGCTGGAGGTCATTTTCCTAAGCAAATTAACACAGGAACAGAAAATCAGAAACAGCATGTTCTCACTTATAAGTGGAAGATAAATAGGGGGTACTCATAGACATAAAGATAATAATAACAGAAACTGGGGATTACTAGAGGTGGAAGGGAGGTAAGGGTTGAAATACTAACTATTGGGTACTATGCTCAGTGCCCGAGTAACCAACTGTATTCCAAACCTCATCATCATGCAATATACCCAGTTAACAAACCTGCACATGTACCCCCAATCTAAAATAAAAGTTTTAAATTCTATTTTTAAATAAGCCATTTGATGGTTTAAGCCAGATTTACAACCACTGGGTTTGTGTCTTGGAATTACTTGGAACTGCTATAAAGGAGGGATGCTCCTTATTGATTTCTACCTTGTTTCAGAGGAGTAACATTCTGAAGCATTTATGAGTCAATATTATTCTAGGTGCTGGGATTACAGCAGTGGACAGGACATACAGAGTCCCTTCCCTCATGTAGTATACATTCCAATTGAGGTAAATGCACAATAACAGATACATAGATATTTGGTGTAGCATCAGAGTAGTGAAAAAGACTATTACACAAAAATAAATCTAGATGAAAAAAAGAAAATGATAGTGATGTGTTTTAAGTTAAGATAATCAGGAAAGTTTATAAGAAGGGAAACATTTTGAGCAAAGACCTGAAGAAAGGAAGAGAAAGAGCCATTGTTTTCCCAGGTGTGGGTACCCTAGAGAACAGCACTGCACACATGTTCAGAATGGAGTGTGCTTGGTATTGAAGGGACAGGGGTGGCCAGGGTGGAAGAGAGATGGGGGAGAGGAGCACGCTGAGCCTCAGGCTAAAAACAACAACAACTCATCTCAGAAAAGCCATAAATAGAGTCTACATCATTTATTTCTAAAAGAAAGAAACATTAGCATGGTCATGGTGGGAAGAGCTGAGTATGTCCTATTTCAGCCTGCAAAAGTGTGGGTGGCCCTGGGTTGACAACCAGCTGAGGGAGGCTGTGGAACATTAGGGAACATTAATGGTCCTGGCTGTACACACAGAATGGCAACAAGTGTCAGTGAGACAGGTGCAGAGGTGGCAAGACAACCCAGGGAATATCATCCCCAGATGACAGCTGTGAGCAAAGCAGAACTGCCCAATGTACCTAATGGCATCGAGTAGGAAGCAGAAGCTTTGTACACCAGCTAGTGACAACAATTTCCAGTCATGGGAAGACAATCAAGAAGCAGACACTTCTGAAGTTTGCTGTCAAATGGAGTTACGTAAATGCTTACTCATCCCATCCAACCTACAGGAAGTGATTAGGAGTGACAGGGATGGCACCTGGGAATGGCAAATTGAAACCTCCTTTGAAACTGATATGTGACATGTTGAAGAAACTTGCTATTTTACAGCTTCGCATAGCTGTAGGTAGAGGTTATGCAGGATGGCTTTCAGACTGCTAGGGCTGCCATAACAAAGTACCACAGTCTGGGTGGTTTAAGCGAAATAAAGTTTTTTCTTGCAGTTCTGGAGGCTAGAGTCTGAGATGAAGGTGTCAGCATGCCTGCTTTCTTCTGAGACCTCTCTTGGCTGGTGAATGGCCATCTTCTTCTTGTGTCTTCAAATGGTGTTTCCTCTGTGTGTGTCTAATGCCCTCTTCTTTTAAGGACACAAGTCATGTTGCATTAGTGACCACCCCTATAACCTCATTTTACCACAATTATATCTTTAAAGACCCTGTTTATAATTATAGTCATATTTGAGGTACTGTGGATTTGGATACAACATATAAATTATGGGAGGCCCATAAAAATTTCTATTAATTCAGCCCATAACCCTTTTTATTTATGCAAATGCATTAGTAAGTTATAAAAGAGTCAGTCAAATTTACCTTATTGGCCTCTGCTGAGATACAGACACCTTCTCTCCATCCTTTCTGTTGCAGCCTGATATGGGTTGGCTGTGTCCCCACCCAAATCTCACCTTGAATAATACCCATGCCAAAGGTGAGGGCCAAGTGAAGATAATCGAATCATGGGGGTGGATTCTCCCATATTGTTCTTATGGTAGTGAATAAGTCTCATCACATCTGATGGTTTTATAAATGGGAGTTCCCCTGCACAAGCTCCCTTGCCTGCCACCATGTAGGATGTGACTTTGCTCCTCATTCACCTTGCACCATGACTGTGAGGTCTCTCCAGCCATGTGGAACTGTGAGCCCATTAAACCTCTTCCCTTTATAAGTTACCCAGTTTCAGATATGTTTTTATTAGCAGCATAAGGACAGACTAATATACTGCCCCTCAGCCCCAACACCTGTGCTCCTAGGCACGTGGGAGCAAATCTTTCTTACAATCACTTCCCACTGTGAAAATGATTCCTTATACATGAACATGAGAAGATGGGGTTTATATCATTTCAACAGAGGATGAAGGCTTGCTTGATTCACTTTCAGGCTCAACTTGCTGCTCGCTAATAAAATACTAATCAGAAATTTAGAAAAATGTGAAATCCATAAGATCAGGAAATGTGAGACTGAATTTATCAAGGTTTAAGTGCAGCCAGGTGCCTGTTGAGTGTCAGCACCCCAGGAAAAGAAGGCAGCTGGCAGGCAAGGGCTTCAGAAAGAAGCCAACGATGTGAGACACTGTTCATGGGAGCCCCAAAGGAAGAACAGAGTGGGGAGGGAAAGTATGAAAAGACAGGAACTTCTGACTCTTTTATTCTCCCTGCACTTATCCCCCCAGGAGAAAAGAAGTCAGAGGCTAAAACAGAAATGTACAGTGTTTCAAAAGCTATGAAGGAAAGGAATGGATTCTTACGAAGGAGTTTTCTTTCTAGGATTTGTTTACAAGGAATAAAGCAGTTGTCGTATGAAAAGTAGTGTGGGAACTGTTATTACAAATTCACCACGTATAATTCTAAGATATTTTTGCAGTCATATGAACCTTGGGGAGAAAAAAAAACCTTACAGATGTATGAATGGCTCATTTTGGTGGAAAATAGATAAGAAGTTGCAAGCGTGTTGAAAGAGTTCAGGGAATATGCCTTTAAATATGCCTGTGCTAAATACAATTCTCTTTGGAAATAAAACAGCTGCCAGAAAGGTACTGATTAGACTACTGCTGGATGTGGCTAGAAAAAAAGCTTGTTATGTGTTTCATGCTCTCAATAAAAGTGACATGTGATGAGGGGAATGGATCGCTGATTAGGGGTGTAGACTAAAAAAATGGAATTCAAAATCTGAATTGAAAAGGAAAGAAGGTACCCAATCCTCCACTCAGTCTTTTAAATTTAGAGGAAAAGAGAGAGAGAGAGAAAGAGAGAAAGAGAGAGACAGAAAGAGAGAAAGAGAGAGAGAGAGAGGTATCTACATAGCTCCTATAAATGTTATTTTGGCTAACACTTCAGTTTGGTGATACACTTAAGGAAAATGTTACAGAATAAAGTGTAATTAGCATAGCATGTCAGAAAAGAAGCCATGAAATCTGTGTTTGGTGGGGTGCTCTAGAAGCAACAAGGAAAAGAGCTTTTAGACTTTGTGTTTAACAGCTTGAATAAAAGAAAGTAGCCACAACCGATCCTGCAGGAGAAAGGGAACAGTTGCTATTCTTTCTCCTTAGAAAAGATGCTCATTAACTCCTGAGTGAGAAATGAATACATGTGCATTTCCAAGTGGGGCGGATATGCCTTCCCAGGTGCTAACCTAGGAGATCCTCAAGGGATTTGTGTGCATCTGCTAAGGCTGCCTTAGCAAAGTACCACAAACTGGATGGCTTAGACAAAAGGCATTTATCTCACAGTTCTGGAGGCTGGAAATCCAAAACAAGGGTGTTGGCAGTGTTGGTTCCTTCTGAGGGCTGTGAGGGAGAATCTGTTTCAGGACTTCCTCTTGCTTCACAGATGATCATGTTCACAGGGCATTCTCCTGTAACCATGCCTGTGCCCAAGCTTCCTCATTTATTGAGGACACCAATAATATTGGGTTAAGGCGCACCCCAATGAACTCATTTTAACCTATGACCTCTGTGGTGACTATTTTCAAATAATTTCACATTCCAAGGTTTTGGGGATTAGGACTTCACCATTTGAATTTACAGGGATACAGTTCTACCCCCAAGAGGGAGACATACTGTGTGCATGAAAGATCGCAGTCCATGGCCTCATCTTTGGAACCTTCCAGTTTCTTCCTCCCTACTCTTGACCCTCTGTGTGATGGCTTTTGCCAAGTACTTTACTGGCCAGACCGTGTGAGACCTGTAGCTTTCTGTCCCGCTTATCCTCACTGAGGCCTTGGATGGAGGTCCCCACACTCCTGGCCGAGCTGGTGTCTTCTCCCGTCCAGATGTGTTCTGTTGTACCCTGTTTCTTAAGCAGCTAAGGTTCTTCTATGCTCAATAAAGAAGTCATTAGTAACCACTAAAGAAGAATAAAAGATATTTTGCCCTTTGATTTTAGTTTCTCTGAGAGATTTTAGATTTTACACTATGATATGATTCTAAGGGACCTGACATAAGGAAATACCTTGTTGTACTCAGAATATCATTTTCAAAACATTCTACAGATAACACAGACATGCCCAAATATGTCTATAACTTAGGGCATATGTAGGGGAGTTGACAGGTTACTACTATAACCCCAAAGGAAAAAATCATACAGATTCTTATACAGGAAAACTATTTCCATATTGGTTAATAGGCCAATCTGTCATTAACCTGTTCTACATTAGTGGAAGAGAAAATGTATAGTAGTAATAACAGTGGCTTTGGAGAGCTATTGTATTGAAATGGTACAATAATTATGAAGATTATGGCCAGATAAAAGCGTTGCAATTGTACTGGATTTGGGTCTTGGAATAAAAGGCAAAAAAAGAAGGTAGAAAAAACAACATACCTATTCTGTCTGAAGGTATCCTAAGGAATAGGAAAAGCTTTCTACTTTGGGAAGAATCTCAAGGATGTGGTGACAGCAAATGCAGCAGGCAGCCTCGATCCCAAAGGGACTGGCTGCTTAACTCCACACCATCAACCACATTGGCACTGGAGTGATTGAATGCTTTGAGACTTGACCAAAAGGAAATGAGGCTCTGGTATTCTTTAAATACATTTAGGGTACGGTCACACAGGTGCCATTGTAGTGTTTGGTTGCACAACAAATTATTCTGTGTGTGCACCGATGTGTAGACAAGATAGAAATAAAAGTAACATCTAAAATCAGAGTAAGAAAGAAGGCTGGGGCTGTGAGGCCCATCTTTAAGTTGACTTTGTTTTTTTATTTTCTTAGTAGTAACTCTCCTAAGGAGGGAAAATTACATATTAGAAAACTCTTATGTAGTGCATCAGTTTTTGTTCTACCCACATGTAATATGAACTTGAAGTAGCCCCAGACATAGATATCACCAGGGTCAGACCCTTGGAAAACATTCCCTAAATTCTTCCATTGTTTGACTTATCTTTCTTGTCACCAGCTATGTCAGTATGAAGTGATATCATTGATATAAAATTTTAAAAAGCACTTTACTAAAGTTAGAAAAATGCATTAATAAAAATTTGTTACTTTATGTTTCAAATTATTTATTGTATTATCCCCTTGCATCTATTATAAGAAGTGGAAAAAACTTTAGCAAAGGCCAGTTGGGTTTAGTTTCTAAACTTGCCTGGCGCTGTTAACAGAATATCAGTAATTAACTTCTGAATTTTGTTTAAAAAATCATTAAGTATCTCTACCAAGGGGAGAAGTAAAAGTGAAGAACATATAGAGTCATAAATTAAATACAACAATGCCTGTATTTCCACAGCGTGTTCAAGTGTTACTTTAGAGCAATAAAGTAAAATAAAAAAAGATGTGCATGTGAGGAAGTTGGTAAGGGCACCATATTTTGGTTGACTGTAAATTCAATTCAATTGGAAAGTTTTAAGACAGGAAGAAGGAAAAGGTGCTAATTCATTGTGAAAGGCAGGGTCAAGTGTTTAGATATGACAAGAACCAAATTAGATACAAAATGGAGGGACATTTCTCCTAGAAATTTTGTCTAATCCACCAGTTTTTCTTCTGTGACAGGCTGAGGTCTAAAGGAATAGTCTTTTATACTTGGGTTATAATTACACGCTTGCCATTCCTCCTGGTCTAGCCAGATTGAAAATATTTCTAAGAAAAAATGTCTTAGTCCATTTTTGGTTGCTTATAACATAGGTAATTTGCAAGGATTTATTTCTTATAGTTATGGAGGCTGTGAAGTCCAAGGTTGAGGGCCTGCATCTGGTGAGGGCCTTAGAACTCTGCAGAGGGCATCACATGGCAAGGAGGCTGAGAGTCCTAGCTCAGGTTCATCTTATTCTTATAAAGCCACCAGTCCTACTCCTTTGGTAACTCATTAATCCATTAATCCACTAATCAACAAATGGATTAGCCCATTCATGAGGAAAGAGCTCTCATGATTCAATCATCTCTAAAAGGCCCCCCCCCATACTGCCACATTGGGTATTAAATTACAAATGAGTTTTGCAGAGGACAAACACTCAAATCATGGCAACAGAATATGACTGTTTAATAAATTGTGTGTTGCTTAAAACACAGAATATTCCGTCTTAAAAAGCTAGCCGGTCAGGTAAATAGACACTTTGATAAAATAAAAACTGTGAATTTTGCAACATCAATATGACAAAAACAGTGATTTCTTAGAATACTGGAGAATCTAAACCCACTCCTTATTGTGCAGGAAATTAAAAAAAAATTATGAAAAGCCTTTGAGCAAAACAAGTAGAGGAATGAGGCATTGCTTTAATTAGAGCAGTGCATCACCTATGAGTCTTGTTAAAAAGCAGACTGTTTCAACAGGTCTGAGGAGGAGCCCGTGTTTCTGCAAGTCTCCAGTGCTGGTGGGCCTTGAACCACTGAACCACACACTTTGAGGAAGAAGAGATCAGTGTAAATCAGATTCTCAAATTCCGTTGTACCTTTTGAGAAGTACTGTCTCCTAGACCCCACCCTCAGGGATGCTGATGTAATTGGTGCTGGATGCAAGTTGAGAGTCAAGATGTTTCCAGCCTAGTGGGATTCCATGTGTAGCCACCTCCAAGAGCTCCTATTGTAGACTGTGCTCCACATTTTAGGAAATAACAGGATTATTACTTAGAGCAAGTGAGTTCCAGAGGCCATTTTCTTCCCATTGAAAGATGAAGCATTATGCTACTTTACATGTGTATTCCATGTATTTTTTCTGTTTTTGATTTCCTATTGAAATTATTTAGGCAATCTATAATTAAGTTTAGGTTGTATGGTTTTATTTTCTTTGATGATACACTGGATGGAGCATTTGGGATTAGATGCTGAGTTCCTGAAATATTTCAAAGAGAACGTCCAGCAGTGAAGTGCTCAAACTGATGACGAATGAAAGGAGGTTGCAGGCGGACTTGAGGAGGGAAAGGCACACTCTACGAAAAGGAAGAAATATATGATTTTGACTACCAAGAATCCATTATTCTGAGCCAGGCAAGAGCAGAAAAACAATGAAATATGAATGCTTGAATGAGCATTTTAAGGGAATGTTGAAAAGCTTTGACTGTTTCAAGAATATATAGTGACTACTTTTCACCTATTCATCTCCACTGTGCTGCCTGTTTAGTAATCTACACTCTGAATCCTTTGTTAGGAGAAAAAAAAGGGACCCGCAGCTTTCACTTATTGAATTAAAACCTGAAAAATGAAGAGGTCTGCTTACAAATTCTGATGATTTCAGTTATTTCAAGTGCTAATAGTCCCATGCCATTGAAAAGATACTTTATTATTTATGGATATTGGAGATTTAAATGAGAAAGGTTTTTATAAAATCAAATACACATTGTAAAAGATGTTACTAGAAGAGGAAGAATGTAAATAAGAGGAAAAAGAAACAGGACAGAGGAAGGAAATGGAACTAAAGGATTGTGATTTTGCCTTGCAGCATGGCATATACATGTAACACACCATTTAATCCTCTCAGTGAGCCTTGAAGACAAGCTTTCATATGCTGGTTTTTTACAGATGATGGAATCGCTTAGGCAACCTGTCCCGCTAGTAAATGGTGTTCTGTTTGCCTCCAGCACACCATGGAGGGAGAAAACAAAAAAGTGGAATCAGGTAGGGTTCAAGCAGAGAAACAAAGCCAGTAAGAGATAAGTATTAACAGATTTACTGCAAGGAACGGGTTCCTTGATTAGGAAGCTGGCTAGGCAAGACCAAAATCCCTAGAGCAGGCTGTCAGTCAGGAAGAGAACTGCTGGACTGGAAACTCCAACAGGAGCTGAAGCTGCTGTCTCCAGGAACAATTTTTTCTTCTGTGGCAAATCTCAGCTCTTCCCTTACGTTCTTTCAAGGGAATGAATCAGCCCTACCCAGATTATCTAGGAAAATCTCACTTACACATAAACTGAATATGGGCTTCAACCACATCTGCACAACACCTTCACAGCAGCACCCTGACAACTGCTGTATTGATTGGCTGGGGACTACCACCAAGATGAGCTGGCATCCAACTGACCATCACAGCGTGTTTTCATGCAGGGCTGAGTTGGGGATGAGGGGTTAAAAAGAGGCCTCAGTAATAATTAGAAACAAAGGTAGAAAAGAATGTTGAAAGAAAAAAGAGAAACTGTTGAAACAAAGTGAAAATAATACTGGAATGGGATACCAGAAGCATAGTGAGAGCACGGGGATGCTGAGAAGAGAGGCCTTCTCCTCACCAGACCCAGAGCACAGCCGCCAGCAACAGGCTTTGCCGTCCACCATCCCCGCCCTTATTGCAGTGGCCTGTGTGATCCCAGGACGTCCTTGAAGGAAGATGTTATCTAAACTGTGAAATGAATAGTGTTTCCACAAGAATTGAACCAACATCTAAAAGTCCCACTAACACCACTTCTGAGGGGACCAGAAGGGGATGTCTTTGTTCTGCTTTAAACAATGGAGCCAAACAAGCCTGGTGCAGTCAGCCTGCAGTCTCATCTGCCAGTGAGCCCAGATGTGGCTCAGCAGCGGCTAGAGCAGGGCCACAGGCCCTCCAGGCTTCGGTGCACTTCCAGGGAAGGCATCTTCAGGTACAGGAGCTTCTGAGGGGCTGTAAACTGGCTGCTCTGGTAGGGTATGATGGAGGAAGGCACTGCAGGGCTGACTGGGTACTGTTAGAGCCAAAGGGAGAAGGAACGGAATAGAAGCAGCTCAACGGTAACACAGGTTTATTGGATGAAAGAGTCTATGGAGGAGGAGCACCAGTGAGTGCTGGAGCCCCCCCACCCCCCGCTTACAGGCTGGGGCAGTTATAGGCCCAGGCAGAAGAGGCCTGGGATTGTTGCAAAATGGAGTGGGGACACTGTCTTGGGCTGCTGATAAGGAAGGAATTTACTTCAGTCAGGGGTTAGGCCTGGGACCTGTCCCCTGTCCAACAGGATGTTTCTCAAGGCCCACGCCCTGGTGGAATTTTCCACTCTGACCCAAGTTTGTAAAATGGTGAGGGTCTGCAAAATGGCGTGACTTGGGCTAACAGGCACCTCCACTCCTTTATTTATGTGGGAAACCTTCCCCTCTGCATGGAGACCCCTGCTTGCTGTGTAAGGGGAATCTATTTCCTTCTTGGACACATCTATTCATGGAATTGCTGGTACCTGGCATACACCTCCCTCTACCCTCAACCTTTCTATCTACCTGAGAGAATCCTACATTCTTACAGAAATAGTACATCCCAACCTTTGAAATCACCTTTGCAAAATTGTGACAGTAAGAGTAATATGACATAGTTGACTCCATCCTACTTCTGACCTCCAAGCTGTCCTTGGTCAATCCTGGGCATAGGTCAAGCTAACTTTGGGAGGAAATTGAGTTTGTACTTGAACCTTAAAGCAAGGATGATAATAGCCCTTACAACGGTGATAATGAGCCACCTTTGTAAAACCAATGAAAAGCCACAAGGTTCAGATTATGAGAAGGGCCTGAATTCTATTAAGATATAGGCATAGTTAAATGATAACCAGCCAGTTACAGAGGTCACAAGATACGTGACTTCCCCGTTTACTCCTGTGGGTAACATAACTATTGTAGAAACTAAGATTGGCCTTTTGAGATGCCTTTTCAGACTTGAATTTCTGATGACTGCAGACTCTGCTGGGCCCCCTGACTTGTGACTCAATAGGTCATGTGACCCCACCCAGAGGGTGACTCAGCACACAAGAACTGTTTTCCACACCCTTATGATTTCATTCCCAACCAATCAACGTTCCCAGTTCTTTAGCCCCCACCCACCAAACCATCCTTGCAAAACCCTAACCTCCAAGCCTTTGGGGAGACTGATTTGAGTAATAACCCCTTCTCCTATGTGACTGGCCTCATGTCAATTTAACTCTTTCTTCACTGCAGTGTTGCAGTCTCAGTGAATTGATTTTGTCTGTGTAGTGGGTAGGAAGACCCCATCAGGCGATTACACCTTTTCCCTCCATATCCTTCCAGGCCCTTAACTCTCATCATTATTATCTCCACGACTTCTCCAGCCATGCCAAGGACTTTGTCTGCAAAAGGAAATAGTTTATTTGTGAAACACTAATAAACTACACTTGGTCTCACATTTAGCCTTGCCATTCTTTCACACCCAAATTCCCATAGTATTTATTCCTGTGCCTTACAGAGCTACATGTTTCTTGATTCCTCTGACTTTCTTCACTGCCCCATTCCTATATGAATCATATATTGAGCACAGGAACTACTTCCTCTTCCATCTCAAATTCCTTTCCCACTGTACTTTCCAAAAACCTACTCGACATACCCCAATTTTAGGATCAAGTTTATAATCATACGGATTCCTTCTTTTTGAGTAATTTTGGTAACTAAAATTTATAATTCCAAATGATTGATCTATTGTAGCAATAGGAAGATCAACTCACATTACCAAAATTTGTTTACCCAACATATTCCAACTGGAAACCTGGGTTTCTCTGTGATGCTAGGGAAACAGGTGTGGCCACAAGTGCTTCTACAGTGACAAATGAGCAGGCTCTAACCACAGGTGGGGCTTGGCTGTCATTCCAACCTGCGCAGGTCAAGTCCCTCTCAGGGACAGCCACGGCAGTCCCACTCTCCAAGCTTCCCATAGAATCCCAGCTCACTCAGCCTTGGCCCTCAGGCCATCACCTCTCACTGGGAAAAATGAGACACTGAGGAGCTAACTCTCAGCTCTCAAACTGTTTCACGGGCTCTTATCACCTGCCTTCCTTGTAATCTCACAAGATGCAGGGCATCCCTACTTGGATTGAAAGCCAGATCCATCATTTATGCTCTTGACCCTTTTCTCTCAGATTGTTCCAGACCTTGATTTATCAATTATTCCTTCTTTTTCCAGTATCTTATGCTGTTCTTTTTTTCTACTAGATCTTTCTCACAGCTTTATAAAAATGGGCTCTGGTATGAATGTCCCATGTTAACCACAAAGAATTTATTTGCCCCATATAAATATCTAATTTGGTTAATCAGCAAGTAATATACTTTTTTAAAAACTCCACAAAATTAGTTCTATAAATGGAAGTGAAAAGTTCAAATCTAAATTAAAATAAGATAGTGTCATAAGAAGATTATATCCTTTATATACACATATATTTTCATGTTTTAAGTTATCCTAGAGTCCTTTGCATTAGTAAAATCATGGACAAATATGGGTACATCCATTTTTGTATTACCACCCATGAATTATTCTGTTGAAAAGTTTTAACTCCATTCTTATCCAATACTGTCTTTTAAATTATTTTTAATTATGAAGTAACAAACTTTAAGGACAAATTTGTAAAGAATGTACTTCATTAAAAATTAAAAAATTAATAATGACATGGAATTTCACAGTGTTACCACATAAAATTTATTCATAACTTTGAGTTTAAAAAAATTAAAAGTGAGGGGGAAGTGGAGCACCATGGCCAAATAAAAGCCTCCAGAAATTGTTCCCCCAACAGGAGCACCAAAATGAATCCTATTTACAGAAAAAAAGCACCTTCATAAGAACCCAAAATCCGGTGAGTGATCACAGTACCTGGTTTTAACATCACATTAAGGAACCAGGCACTAAACAGGGTAGGAAAGGCAGCCTTGAATCGCCTACAACACCCTTCTCTCATTCCCCGAAAGTGGCCATGTGGCATGGAGAAAATCTGTGCACTTAGAGGAGAGAGAGTGCAGCAATTTTGGGACTTTGCACTGGAACTCAGCGCTGCCCTATATCAGTGGAAAGTGACACAGGACAGAACTCAGCTGATGTCCATGCAAGAAGCATTTAGATCAGCTATAGCCAGAGGCAAATTGTCCATCTGAGTGGTCAGAACCTGAGTTAGAGCACCCTGCCACCATGACCTAAAATGCTCTGGGTTCCAAAACGAACTAGAAAGACAGGCTAGGACACAAGGACTACAACTCCTAGATGAGTCCTAGTGCTGAACTGGGCTCAAAGCCAGTGGATTTGGGGGGCATGTGACCTACTGAGACACCAGCCAGGGTGGCCAAGGGAGTGCTTGCATCACCCCTGCCCCAATCCCAGGTAATGCAGCTCACTGCTCCAGGAGAAGCCTCTTTTCTAGGCTTAAGGAGAGGAAAGAGGACAGGAAAGAGGACTTTGTCTTGAAACTTGGATACCAGCTTAGCCACAGTAGAATAGGCCAGCAGGCAGAGTCCCGAGGCCCTCCTTCTAGACCCTAGCTTCCAGATGATAGTTCTAGACACAACCTGGGCCAGAAGGGAACCCATTTCCTTGGTAGGAAGGAGGCAGTCCTGGCAGGATTCATCACCTGCTGACTAAAGAGCCCTTGGGCCCTGAATAATGAGCAGTGGGAGCCAGGGAGTACCTACTTTGGACCTTGGATGAAACTCAGAGCCATGCTGGTTTCATGTGTGACCTAGCACATTCCAAGATATGGTGGCTATGGGGAAAGACTATTACTGCTTGAGGAAAGGAGAAGGAACAGTGAAGGGGGCTCTGTCTTGACGCTTGGGTACTAGATCAGCCACGGTGGTGTAGAGCACCAAGTGGGCAGCTGGGATCTGCAATTCCCGGCCTTGGCTCCTGGATGGCATCTTTGGATTTGCCCTGGGCCAAAGGGGAATCCAAGTCTGTAAAGGAAGAGACTCAGGCCTGGCAGCATTCATTGCAAGATGACTGAAGAACCCTTGGGCCTTGACTGAACATTGGTGACAGCCAGGCAGTACTTGCTGTGGGCCTGGGGCAGTTCTGGCCGTAGGGAGAGACTCCTTTGCTTGTGTAAAGGAGAAGGAAGAGTGGGAAAACTTCGTCTTGTGACTTGGGTGCCAGCTCAGCCTCAGTAGAATAGAACACCAGGTAGATCCCAAAGGTTTCCAACTAGAAGCCCTTGTTCACAGACAGCATCTCTGGACCTTGTCAGGGACAGGGGGAACTTGTCTCCCTGAAGAGAAGGACACGAGCCTGGATGGATTCACCACTTGCTGATTATGGACTCCTTGGGCCTTGAGTGAACATAGGCTGTGGCTAGACAATGGTTACCATGGGGCTTGGGCAAGGCCTTGCACTATGCTGGCTTTGGGTCTGACCTAGTGTAATCTCTGTGATAGTGGCCACGAGGTTGCTTGTGCCACCGCCAGCTCAGCTCCAGGCAGCTCAGCACAGAATGAGACACTCTGTTCGTTCACATGAAGTGAGGGAAGAGAACAAGAGTATCTGCCTGGTAATTTAAGAAATTCTTGAGGAATCTTACCCAAGACCACCAAGGTAATACCTCTGCAAGCCTGCAAAAGCCACAGCTTTACTGTGTTTGGGATTTCCCCTAATGCAGATATGGCTGCAGTGACCAAAGACTTAGATCACAACATGGAGTCACTTCAAATATATGGAAAGCCTTCCTAAGAAGGATGGGTGCTGACAAGCCCAGGTTGCAAAGACTACAATAAATACCTAACTCTTCAATGCCCAGACAACAATGAACATTGACCAGATTTAGAAAATAGTCTCAAAAGGGCAAACCTAATAATTATTGGTATTAAAGTAGAGATAGAGTGAAAGATGGGGGTAGAAAATTTATTCAGAGGGATAATAACTGAGAACTTCCCAAACCTAGAGAAAGATATCAATATTCAAGTACAAGAAGGTTATAGAACACCAAGCAGCTTTAAACCAAAGAAGACTACCAAAGCATTTACTATTCAAATTCCAAAAGTCAAGGAAAAGCAAGGATCTTAAAAACAGCAGAGAAAAGAAACAAATAATATTCAACGGAGCTGTAATACATCTGGCAGCAGACTTCTCAGTGGAAACCATACAGGCCAGGAGAGAATGGTGTGACATACTTAAAGCGTTGAAAGAAAACAACTTTTATTCTACAATAGTATATCCAGTAAAAATATCCTTCAAACACGAAGAAGAAATGAAGATCTTCACAGACAAACAAAAGCTAAGGGCTTTCATCAACAACAGACTCATCCTACAAGAAATGCTAAAAGAAATTCTTCAATCTGAAAGAAGAGGACATTCCTGGGCAAGAAATCATCTGAAGGTAAAAAATTCACTGGTAATAGTAAGTACACAGAAAACACAGAATATTATAACACTGAAATTGTGGTGGGTAAGCTACTCATATCTTAAGTAGAAAGATGAAAAGATGAACTGATCAAAAATGATTGCAACTTTTTGAAACACAGGCAGTATAATAAGATACAAACAGAAACAACAAAAAGTTAAGAAGCAGGAGGATAAAGTTAAAGTGCAGAGTTTTTATTAATTTTTTCTTTGTTTGTTTATGCAGTGTTAAGTTGTCATCAGTTTCAAATCATGGGTAATAAAATATTATTTGCAAGCCTCATGTAACCTCAAATCAAAAAACATACAACATATCCACAAAAAATAAAAAGCATAACAGAAAATTACCTTCAGTAAAAGGAAGACTGGAAACAAAGAAAGAAGGAAGAGAAGACCACAAAACAACCAGTAAAAAACTAACAAAATTGCAGGGGTAAGCCCTTACTTATCAATAATCACATTGCATATAAATAGATTAAACTCTCCAATCAAAAGACATGTAGTGGCTGAATGGATACAAAAATAAGACCCAACAATCTGTCGTCTACAAGGAACACACTTCACCTATAAAGACACACACAGACTGAAAATAAGGGAATGGAAAAAGATATTCCATGCCAATTGAAACTTAAAAAAAGCAGTAGTAGCCATACTTATATCAGACAAAATAGATTTCCAGACAAAATCTACGAAAAGGGAAAAAGAAGGTCATTATGTAACAATAAAGGAGCCAATTCAATAAGAGAATATTACAATTGTAAATATATATGCACTCAACATTGGAGCACTGACATATATAAAGCAAGTAATATTTGGGCTAAAGAGAGCAATAAACCCCAGTACGACAACAGCCCTAGATGCCAACATTCCACTTTGAGCACTGGACAGATCATCCAGACAGAACATCTATAGAGAAACATCAGACTTAATTTCCACTATAGACCTAATGGAACTAATAGATATTTACAGAGCACTTCATCCAATGGTGGCAGAATACACATTTTTCTCTTCAGCACATGGATTATTCTCAAGGATAAACTATATGTTAGACCACGAAACAAGTCTTCAAAAATGATAACATTATGTTAATTATCTTCTTTCATCACAATGGAATAAAACTAGAAATCCATAACAAGAGGAATTTTGAAAACTATGCAAACACACAGAACTTAAAGAATATGCTCCTGAATGACCAGCTGGTCAATAAAAAAATTAAGACAGAAATTTCAAAATTTCTTGGAATAAATGAAAATGGAAACACAATGTACCAAAACCTTGGGATACAGAGAAAGCACTCCTAAAAGAGTAGTTTATAGCAATAAGCACCTATGAGAAAAAAGGAGTAAACTTCAAATAAATAACCTAATTATGCATCTTAAAGAATTAGAAAAGCAAGAGCAAACCAAACCCAAAATTAGTAGAAGAAAAGAAATAATAAAGATCAGAGCAGAAATCAATGAAATTGAATTGAAAAAAACACAATACAAAAAAGTCTATAAAGTGAAAAATTGAGTTTTTCAAAAGATAAACAAAACCAGCAAACCTTTAGCAAGACTAACAAGTGAAGAAAGAAGTCCCAAATAAATAAAATCAGTATGGATAAAGGAGACATTACAACTGATACCACAGAAATTCAAAGGATCAATAGAGGTTACTATGAGCAACTATATGCCAATGAATTGGAAAACCTAGAAGTGGATAAATTCCTAGACACATACAACCTACCAAGATTGAAACAAGAAAAAATCTAAAACCTAAGTAGGCAAACAACAAGTAATGTGATCAAAGCCATAATAAAAAGAATCCCAACAAAGAAAACCCCAGGACTCCGCAGCTTCACTGCTGAATTTTACCAAACATTTAAAGAACTAATACCAATCCTACTTAAACTATTCCAAAATACAGAATAAACAAATAATACTAATCCTACTCAAACTATTCCAAGATACAGAATAGGAGAAAATATTTCGAGATTCATTTTGCAAGGACAGTATTACCTTGATACCAAAACCAGACAAAGACACATCAAAAAAAAGGAGAACTACGGGCCAATATCCATGATGAACATTGATGCAAAACTACTTAACAAAATACTAGCAAACTGAATTCAACAAAACATAAAAAAGATCATTCATCTTGACAAAATAGGATTTATCCTAGGTATGCAGGTATGATTTGACACATGCGATTTTTTTTATTATTATACTTTAAGTTCTGGGATACATGTGCAGAATGTGCAGGTTTGTTACATAGGTATACACATGCTATGGCGGTTTGCTGCACCCATCAACCTATCATCTACATTAGGTATTTTTCTTAATGTTATCCCTCCCCTAGCCCCTCAACCCCTGGCAGGCCCCAATGTGTGATGTTCCTCTATATGTGTCCGTGTGTCCTCATTGTTCAACTCCCACTTATGAGTGAGAACGTGTGGTATTTGGTTTTCTGTTCCTGTGTTAGTTTGCTGAGAATGATGGTTTCCAGCTTCATCCATGTCCCTGCAAAGGACATGAACTCATCCTTTTTTATGGCTGCATAATATTCCATGGTGTATATGTGCCACACATTTGGGTTGGTTCCTAGTCTTTGTTGTTGTGAACAGTGCTGCAGTAAACTTATGCATGCATGACACATGCAAATTAATCCATGTGATACATCATCTCAACAGAATGAAGGACAAAAACTATATGATCATTTCAATTGATACTAAAAAATTTGATAAAATTCAACATGCCTTCATAATAAAAATGCTCAAAGAACTGGGTATAGAAGGAACATATCTCAACATGATAAAACCCATATATGACAGACCAAGAGCTAGTATCATACTCAAAGGCAAAAAAACTGAAAGCCAGTCCTCTAAGATCTGGAACAAGACAGGAATGCCTGTTTTATCACTGTTATTCAACACTGACTGGAAGTCCCACCTACAGCAATCACACAAGAGAAAGAAATAGAGTACATCTAAATTGGAAAGGAAGAAGTCAAATTATACTTTTTTGTAAATGTTATAATCTTATATTTGGAAAAATCTAAAGATTCCACCAAAAAACCCTGTTAGAACTGATAAACAAATTCAGAAAATTTTCAAGATACAAAGTCAAGATACAAAAATTGGTATCATTTCTGTATGCCGACAGTGAAAAATCTGCATAATAAATCAAGAAAGTAATCGCATTTATAATAGCTACAATAATAGCTACAAATAAATATAATAGCTACAAACAAAATAAAATACCAAGGAAGAAACTTAACCAAAGAAGTGCAAGATCTCTACAGTGAAAGCTATAAAACATTGATGCAAGAAATTAAGGAAGACAGCAAAAAAGAAAAAGATATTGCATATTCATGAATTGCAATAATCAATATTGTTAAAATACCCCTACTACCCAAAGCAGTCTACAGATTCAATGCAATCCACGCCAAAATACCAATGACATTTTTCATGAAAATAGGGAAAAAGAATCCTAAAAATTTATATGAAACCACCAAAGACCCATAATAGACAAAGTCATCCTGAGCAAAAAGTATAAAACTGGAGAAATTACATTACCTGACTTCAAATTATACTACAGAGCTGTTGTAACCAAAACAACATGGTACTGGTATAAAAACAGATAAATAGACCAATAGAACAGAATAGAGAAGCCAGAAATACCACACACCTGCAGTGAACTCATTTTTGACAAAGATACCAAGAACATACACTGGTAAAAATACAGTCTCTGCATTAAATGGTGCTGGGAAAACTGGTAACCATATGCAGAAGAGTGAAACTAGACCCCTATCTCTCACCATATAGAAAAATCAAATCAAAATGTATTAAAGACTTAAATATAATACCTCAAACTATGAAACTCGTATAAGAAAAAATTGGAGAAAATCTCCAGGACATTGGAGTGGGCAAAGATTTCCTGACTAATACCCGACAAGCACAGGCAACCAAAACAAAAATGGACAAATGAGATCACATCAAATTAAAAAGCCCTTGCATAACATAGGAAACAATCAACAGACAACTCACAGAATGAGAGAAAATAATTGCAAACTATTCATCTGATAAATGATCAATAACCAGAATATATAAGGAGCTCAAACAACTCAATAGGGAGAAATGCAATAATTCTATTAAAAAATGGGCCAAAGATCTGGATGGATATTTTCAAAAAAAAAAGACATACAGATGGCAAACAGTTATAGGAAAAGTTGCTCAACATCACTGATGATCAGAGAAATGCAAATGAAAACTACAATGAGATATCATTTCTCCCCAGCTAAAATGGCTTATGTCCAAAAGGCAGGCAATAACAAATGCTGATGAGAATGTAAAGAAAAAGCAATCTTTGTACACTACTTTTCAGAATATAAATTAGTACATGTTGGTGAGAATGTAAATTAGAATGAAGAACAGTAAAGAGGCTCTTCAAAAAACTAAAAACAGAGCTTCCAATTCCACTGGTATATACTTTAAGGAAAGGGAATTAGTATGTTGAAGAGATATCTATACCCCTATGTTTATTGCAGCAGTATTCACAATAGACAGTATTTGGAAGGAAACTATGTGTCCATCAGCAGATAAATGGATAAAGAAAATGTGGTACATATACACAATGGAGTACTATTCTGCCATAAACAAAGAATGAGATTCTGTCATTTGCAACAACATAGATGGAACTGGAGAAGATTATGTTAAGTGAAATAAACCAGGCACAGAAAGAAAAACTTTGTATGTTCTCACTTATTTGTGGGAGCTAAAAATGAAAACAATTGAACTCATGGAGATAGAGAGTAGAATGATGGTTACCAAAGGCTGGGAAGGATAGTGGGGACATGGGGAAATAAGGATGGTTAATAGGTACAAATATACAAAGAAAGAGCAAGATCTAGTAGTTGATAGCACAGTGGGGTGACTACAATCAGCAATAATTTATTGTGCATTTCAAAATAACGAAAGAGTTTAATTGGCTTATTTGTAACACAAAGAATAGTTAAGTGCTTTATGTAATGGATACCTTATTTACAGTGATGTGATTATTACACTTTGTATGCCTGTATCAAAATATCTCATGTACACCATAAATATATACACTTACCACATACCTACATAAATTTTTTAAAAATTTATGCAAAGCAATAATTATATTGATAAAGATTCTGATAGATTTGTTAGGAATTTCCTTTTTCCCCTTTATTCTTTTCACAATGTAATATTCATCACTTTAAATTAATTGAGTTAGAATTAGATAAGTTAATAAGTCAGCAACTGTACTTGGTGTTTTAAAACTTATGACTAGCTGGGTAGTCAGTGTAACAATTACATGATGAAAACTGATTTTAATCCCTTTTTCCTCGACTCTGCTGAAGATAAACACCAGTCACACTGGCTCTTGGTATATTGATGATTAGATTCAGGAAAAACACCCTTACAGCTAGAGATGGGCTGAATATATGAAAGCTATCAAATATAGCAGCAGCCCTTTATCTTAGGCAATGCCCCAAAGACAGAGAAACAAATGGTCAAGCAATGTCATTGGAGAAATAGTTTAAATTATCCAAGATAAATGTGACAACGCAGTAATCTATTAGAATATTGTTTACATGCTTGTTTTTGTATTTATTTCATTTAGTATTCTATGACTTGGTCTTCTAGCTGCTCAGGTAATTAGTAATGAGAAGGATAGGACTTAGACATCACTATTCACCTGAAGGAATCAATGATTTTATTATCACACTATAGGTTATTTGACCTGAAAATAAAATGTGCAGGAACATTTATGGAATTTCAGTTACTCTATTATCATAGATATCTAGTCCAAGATAAAAATCTGTACACTAGTGACATAATTCTATAGTCATATTTTTTATTTTTGTTTTATGTGTTGCTGTTTTGTTGTTTTTAAGAAAAACCCAGTCATTATCACGATAGATTCTAAAACAAATACAATTTCAGTGATTGTATTAATTTCTATTACTTTTCATATCCATTTACCGAAACCACTTTTTTTTTTTTTTTTTTTTTGAGTTGGAGTCTCATTTGCTCTGTGGTCCAGGCTGGAGTGCAATAGTGCAATCATGGCTAACTACAACCTCCACCTCCCGGTTCACATGATTCTCCTGCCTCAGCCTCCCAAGTAGCTGGGATTAAAGGTGGCTGCCACCATGCCCGGCTAATTTTTGTTTTTGTTTTTGTTTTTGTTTTTTTTGAGACGGAGTCTTGCTCTGTCACCCAGGCTGGAGTGCAGTGGCATGATCTTGGCTCACTGCAAGCTCCACTTCCCGGGTTCATGCCATTCTCCTGCCTCAGCCTCCCGAGTAGCTGGGACTACAGGTGCCTGCCACCACACCCAGCTAATTTTTTGTATTTAGTAGAGACGAGGTTTCACCGTGTTAGCCAGGGTGGTCTCGATCTCCTGACCTCGTGATCTGCCCGCCTCGGCCTCCCAAAGTGCTGGGATTACAGGCGTGAGCCACTGCGCCTGGCTAATTTTGTATTTTTAGTAGAGATAGGGTTTCACCATGTTGACCAGGCTGTTGAACTCCTGACCTCAAGTGATCTGCTCACCTCGGCCTCCCCAAGTGCTGGGATTCTAGGCATGAGCCACTGCAGCTGACCTCCACAACCACCATTATTGAAACTTTTAAGTAACTATGATCTCAGATCACCTGTGGCCCTCACTATGGCAGGTCTCACAATAGCTTTTTGTTTCTACTATTTCTAATTTTCTCAGACATGGATTCCAAGATAATTGGATTATGTGTTGTCTCTACCTCATTATACAAAATGCATGTGTCAACTCGTATCTTAAATGTGAAATTGTTCTCATAGAGTCATCCAGTAGTATGCTAGTTGCTAAATGTTCATTTTTAATCTTTATTTAATATCTCTAGGCTGTGACCTTGTTTTGATTTTTACGGAGTTACTTAGTTTACATTATCTCCTGATACTATCTCATCCATGCCTGAGATTGAGTTTAACCACAGCCCATATGTGGTATGCTAACTGTATCCGTGGCCCACCTCTATCCCAAACTCCAGGGTTACACCACTGGAGGGACCACAGACATTGCAAATACAGTGTATCTCAACAGAACTCATTACAAATGAAATTAACTCATTTTATACTTGAATTTACTTTTGAATTTGTCGGTATGAGCTTTTCTCCTGTCAATCAACTTAGGAACCTGGGTACTACTTCAGCAAACATATCTAAAATTTCCATGTTTCACAGATTTTACTCCCCAATTATTAATTAAATGCTCTTTTTCTCCTTCTGTGGCTGCCGTTGGCCATCCAGGATTTCAGTAACAGCTGCAATTGACGTTATTGAGGCCATCCTTGCCTCCACGCTTGCCTCCCACCGATGAGTGAATTATACCGCAAAGAGGTGATCTATGCAAAATGAACATCTGACCAGAGCAGCTATAATGGTTCAGTATTTGCTTATTTCATGCCAAATAATGTTTTCTAGCTCCCAAGAAGAGTGCTTTTCACTGCGTTTCATGATCTGCTTCTGCCCACGCGTTAGTCCCATCTCCGCGCACTTTTCCTTCCTGCCTTCCAAATATTACGCTCCAGCTTGAGCGAAGTACTTAATGTTCCCTACACGGTGCTGTTCCAAGCTTCCATAGTTTCATCTCTGCATTCTCTCAGCCTGGAAAATGTTTTCCTTTCCTCTTTGGGATGGATAATTCTTTTCTAGCCTTTAAAGATCTAATCAGATGTGATAAGCTTCACTTTTGCCAACACTTTCCCTACCCTAAGAGGAGCTTTCCCTTCCCATCCAAGAGGGTTCTGTTTTCTCCTCTGTCCTGGCACCAACACAGAGCACTGGAAACGGTCCTGTCGAAGTCTGTCTTCCCCACTAGTCTGGGAGTTTCTTGAGCTCAGAAATGATGTCTCTTCAGCCTTCAGTCAGCATTAGCACAGTGAGTGGAACACAGTCAAAACTGAAAATACAAAATGTGTTTGAACTAGATAAAGATGGTGGTTTCGCAGCATTGTGAATGTACAAAATGCCACTGAGTTTTTCACTTTAAGGTGGTCAATTTCATGTTATACAAATTTCACCTGAATAAAAAAGAAAAAGAGAAGATGTATATTTGTTTAGAGGTTCATTCAAAACATTTGGATTCAGTGGGCGAATAAACCTTATTTAGAAGACACTGAAATGTTTTGGAGGTCAGCATCAACTGATTTGGAGTGGGGATTGTTGCTGAATAAACATAACCTCCTCACACTTGTTTGAATTTCCAAAGACTGTTACCACAGATGCCCTGGAAAGCTTTAGCTCTGAATAAGTGATAGGATGGAAATTTTCCTATGTGAATTGGGATGAGGTCATATAGCAAATGACTAAGCCATACATTTGGTTATAGCTAAATGAGCCAACTTACATAATAGTGATTTGTAAACCCTAAAGCCTTATTCAAATACAATGCAATCTCATGATAATTATTATAAGAATATTAGGTAATGCCAAATATCGACTTGGCTAATGTTCAGGGACCCTATAAATTACATTAACCAATGTATATACTTGCAAGGAAGGCATAATTTATTATTTAAAAAGATTATCTATTTCATTGTTATTTCAGAAGCAGTTTATACTGCATATATTCAGAAGCAGTATTATACTGGATATAATACAGAAGTAGAAGTTTACACTTCGCTTTGTGTCTCAGTAATTCTTACTTAACTTTAGATACTAGCTATATTGCATATGCTCATTGAGCATTAATTTCCTTGCAGAGTTATTATCAGTTCTACATAATTTAAATTGATTTTGTGAAATATGAGACATTATTCAAATATAAATGATCGTTGTCTTTGAAGTCAAACAGAAAGAGTAACTTGTATCTTCAACAAATATGCAAAAATTGTAGGATTTTCAAAATATAAACAACAGATATTAGAAACAAAGGACAGAGAAAAATCTTTCCTAACTTTGTAGTCTTTTTTTAAAACCTACTTTCTTTATAGTTAAATAAACTTAATTCACTTTTTGGGGAGATTACAGAAAAATATATTTGAACATATATGTAAAAAGAATAAACAGTCCCTGCAATAAATTATTCTTTCTTTTAAAAAATTTATTTTATTGTGTAACAACTTTAATTCACTTTTTAGATAAACAAAGTAAAGGAATAACTTATATTTCAAGTTGCATATTAAGTTAATGGCAAAGCAAATCAATACAGGTATTCAAATTCCATAAGGACTTAGATTCAAAAGGTTTCATATTCTCTTGTATTTTCTATTTATCTTGAAAATATCACCACCTCATGCCAAACTGATTTCAGGAAACTCCTCTATAACCCTTAAAAACTGACAAAAAATAAATTAAAACTTTAGTATTCTTAATCTGCGTTTTATTAAACCTCCATAATATGTTTGTTATATGTTATTAGAATGTTGATGATATGCTATTTTGATTTCCATATAAAAAATTATAGCAGTGTTTCTAACTTTGTACCCTTTTATACACTATAACTGGATAACATGTTTATATACATATATCATAGTTATAGTATAAACATTTGAAAATTTTAACCTTAGGATTTTCTCCCTCTGCTAATGCCAAAGAGAGAAAGAATGTGTTAAAATAGCATTTCAACTTGAAATCTCAGAAATAACACCCCAAAAGGCCTATTTCACTTATTTTGTGTTGGAGAATTCTCTTAGATAGTTAATGTCTATTTATATGGTAATTGCTCCCCAATATATGGCTCCTTTTTCTCTTTTCAGTTAGATTTCCATTTTCACCTAATAACACCAGTCACTAACGTACTGTGTGAGTACAAATGATCTTCATGAATAGTACTGAACGAATCAATAAAATGTTCAAGTTTGGCTTAAGCTGAATGCTTAACCGTTCATGAATTAAAATGAGATGAGAGAATACTTGTGAAGCATGGGGCATGACTTTTCTTTCAGTGATTCTTTGAGAAAACTAGCCCACATGACAGTTATGTTCTTTCCACTGTCACTGTTTCACTCTCTTCTAGCCTCAGCAGACCTCTTGGTTCCATTTAAGAAGTTTTGGACATAACAGTGTTGGTAAAGAAATTTATGGCAAATTCCCCACCTTTAGTGTATAGAACTTATATATTCCACCTGCAGCATACATATTACATTAAAGAAAAGGAGTAGAAAAAGCCAGCCACAGTTATACAATGGAGGAATAATGTGAAAAGGAAAAGGGAGAGAGGAAACAAGAATAATTTTGATGGCCACAACAGCCCATCTGGAACACTGCTGCCGTGTTGCTGGCTGCAGCAGAGGAGGCATGGCCAGGGCTGCATGCTCCAGGGAGCAAATGGGGAGCCAGGAACAGGCAGAAGCCCCACCCCTTCTGAGTTGGAGGGTTGGGAGCCCCGCCCTCCCAGGCACAGCTGCAGCCACCCAGCTGCAGCTGCAGACCTGGGTATCCCTGCACTCTGGGAAACCTGGGAAGCCCTCCTGCCCCCACAGGCAGCTCCCGCTGCCTGGCATCTTCACATTCCTGGTGCTCACTCTGACTTTGGAGCAAAGTTGGGGCTGAGCCCCAGCACTGTTGCAAGCTGGCCATGTGGGCACACACTTCGGGTGGTGCTGACATGCCAGCTCCCTGATGTCTTGGCCATCTCCGGATTTTGGGTGCCAATGGGCATGAGAGGGAGGCCAAGGGGGGTGCTGAGGGTGGCTTGGCATGTGTCTTCAGGTGTCCATTGGTATGAATAGCCTGGGCACCCTGGAGGTTGATGGCAGCAGGAGGCAGACAGGCTCCTGGAAGGAAAGGGGTGGGTCCTTGGTGAAGTCCCACTTTCAAGCCAGGGATGGCCTGAGGCCTGGTGGCTGGGCTGTCAGTTCCACAAACTGGAGTGAGAACTTATCACCACCCATGGACTAATCAGTATGCACTTCCTCCCCTCTGAAGCCCATAAAAACCCTAGACTCAGCCACACTCAGACAGATGATGGGATGACCTTCCTGCAGCTAGGAGCTACCCACTCTGGGTTTCCTCTACCCTGAGTGCTGCAGAGACAATGGTGTGACCTGCCTGTGGAAAGGAGCTACCCACTTCAGATCTTCTGAGAGCTGTACTGTCCTCAGTAAAGCACCTTTTCACCTTGCTCGACCTCCAGTTGTTTGCTTACCTCATTCTTCCTGGATGCAAGACAGGAACTCAGGACATGCCAAATTGTGGGACTAAAAGAGCTTTAACACAAATGGGTCTGAAACACGTCCACCTCCACTCACCATGTTGTGGGTGATGAGAGGGAGAGAAGACAGAAGGAGAGGAGAGCTGCAGCCCTTTGGGGAGCCCAAATCTAGGAGCTCTGTGAGCCAGGGCTGTGACACCCTTTTTGGGGTTCTGTGGTTCCTGTTGTCTCCAAGCTTTTGGGCACCATTGCATTCCCTGGTACCTGCAGTGGAAGCTGCTTGTGGCATACCTGGTCCAGACACAGCATCGCAGGGAGCTGGTGTGTGTGGCTGTGCACAGTGACAAGACCCTGTGCTCACTTGCTCACACACCCTTCACTGCTCTGTGCCTGGCTCACCTTTGGCAGATGTGGGATCCAGGCTGGTAGTATCAGCTGAGCACAGCCTGCCAGCCCTAGTGGGCAGAATGAGCCCAGTGGGCCCTATCAAAACTCGGGCAAAGATGCCACTTCCCACAGAGGTTTCTGACTGGTGAAGTGACACTCCAAGGATCCTGTGACACTTTAAGGTTTATATATTCAATCTTTATTTAACAAATATTTATTATGTACCTATTATGTCCCAAGCAGTCTTTTTTCTACTGTCAATGTAACAAATAAAATAAGCAATTTTAATTCTCTCCCTATAAAAGAATGTATAAGCAGTTTATATACATAAACAATAAGATTGTAGGCTGGGCATGGTGGCTCATGCATGTAATCCCAGCACTTTGGGAGGCTGAGGTGGGCAGATCACGAGGTCAAAAGATCGAGACCACCCTGACCAACATGGTGAAACCCTATCTCTACTAAAAAAATACAAAAATTAACTGGGCGTGGTGGCATGCACCTGTAGTTGGGAGGCTGAGGCTGGAGAATCACTTGAATCTGGGAGGCAGAGGCTCCAGTGAGCTGAGATTGCACCACTGCACTCCAGCCTGGTGACAGAGCAAGACTTCGCCTCGGGAAAAAAAAAAAAAAAAAAAAAGGATTGGTAATTTTTTTTTCTGAAGAGGGCCAAGAGGATGGCGTGGTATGATAAAGAGTGACAGGAGGAAGGCCAATGACTAAGAGTTCATGAAAGCCTATTTGAGGAGAAGGCTTTTGAACTGCGACCTGAATGAGAATCAAGCAGCAACTGTGACTATGTGCAGGACAAGTGACCTAGGCACAGGCAGTGTGTGTGCGCCCTTCTGTCTGCAGCTGGTGCTTTGAATGCACAAACAGAAACTAGAGGTCCTGGAGAAAACTGAGTGAGGAAAGAGGCAGGAGCCAGGTCCTTCCGGCCCTCCAGGTCATGATAACAAAGTGACGATGAAGTTTTATTACAGAAAAAAAAGGAAAATGTATTCAAGGAGTGTAGCGGTGTCCTGCACAGAACAGGAGCTTAATGAACACGAGATCAATGCCTTTCAAGTGTGCCTGTGCAATCACATTGCTGGGGCGACTTTTAAAAGAGCCCGAGTCTCAAAGATGAAAAATGCCAGGAGTGAGATGGCCAGGCCATGATTCCAACATGTAGCAGAGGTTTTGCACAAGGTATTTTGCAGAGTACTTTATTACATTTCATTATTACTGTAAGTGGTAAGAATGCCCACTTGGTTGCTTTAGAGACAAGGGTTTCTGAGAGATTAATAGAATTCTGGGCCATTTTCATTTTTTAAAGCTTCTGGTATATGTTTTTTTTTAAGAATACATGTCAAAATAAGGTTATAAATTTTATGACACTTAATCTACGAAATTAATGTTTTTAAGTTGAAAAGATAGCTGAAATGCAATGGTTTCTACAATGTCCAGGATAAATGGAATTCATTTACACCTGCTTTGGGAAACTTCCAGATTTGGTAACACTCTGGGAGCAGTATTGAGCCCCCAGATTATAGCATGAGTGTGTGATTGTGTTTGCAAGGAGGGACTGGGCGTGGGTGAGAGGGAATAACAGGCTCTGCTCTAGAAAACCAAGAAAGAGCCGCTGCTTTTGTTCAGCATGAGCTGCTCCAAAGTCCAGGTAGATGAGGTATCCCAGATAGCTGCGCTTCTTCCCTCCTCTCTTTTCAAGGATTTAGCTCTGCCTGGGGCTTAGAAAAACGATTGGAAATTTTCAGGTGAACATGTGTGGTTTAAGGAGAAACTTGCCTGCCAGGCAACCTGGGAGTCTTAATCTGATCAGACCTCACGCTCGTCCTGGCAGGTCTAGTCTCTGCCCTGGAGGCCTGGGCCCAGGCCCAGCTTCCATTCTTCACTTCAGTTCTGCAAATTCTCACCCCCACTCATGTTGGAAGGGAGAAAGCTAGTCCATCTCACAGAGTGAACCTCAGCAGAGGGTGCAAGAAGACCCTGCAATGGAAGGCAGGCTGAGATACCAGAGTTTTGATGGGAAACATTTAAATATTTAGACATAGCATGGAACATAAGATGTAGGTCTAAATTAAGCATTGTAATTCCAAGTAAGATCATGGTATTTCCTTAAGGACTGTTTGCTGCCTAACTCTAGGTCTCATGTTTCCACTAGGGTTTAATCTGAGCATGATCCACAAATCCCAGGGAAACTGCTTTTCCAATCTGTTTAAGTATATTGGCTTTAGACTTGGGTATGTGGGCCCCTGCTCTTAAACAGTCCCGGATATCTCATGCACATGTTATATGCATTTATTAAAGGGTGCGTGAGCACCTGTTTTACTCAAGGTTTGGTTCCCAGAGAGTGCAGGAGGCACAGCACAACTCATGCATTCTCTCCTATTAATCTTGTCCTCAGACCCCAGGAAAAAGCTCCCTCACATCTCTCGCCTCATATCAGAAACAGTATGTTTCTGCTCCCCAGAACCAGGAAGTTTTATGGCAAGTGTGCCTGTCTGCTGACATCTGAATGAACAAGCCTTAGAGTATGGGGAAGCTTGAGTGATAGAAGCCAATTACCTTAAAAGATGTTATCTTCCTACAAACTCCATACTGTTCCCGGATGCTCCACCACACTCAGATCATGTCAGTTAGGAGACACTAAAAGGCTTCTGCCTGCAAATTAAATCATTCATTCACAATATTTTATATGAAACTTGGCAAGATATATCTAAAACTGACATGGAAATGCAAAGACCCAAAAATAGCCAAAGCACTCTTAGAGAAAAATGTGGGAGGACTTGCACTGCCATATATAAAGCCAAGTTTCAAAGCATATGGTTCTGATGCAAGGGTAGATGACAGAACAGGGAAAAAATAGAGTGCTTCAAATAGCCCTGTGGAGATTTGGACACTTGATTTACAACAGAAATGTCACATCGAAGTGGTGGAGGAAAGGCAGTCCTTTCATAAATGGTGCGAAGACAAGAGAAGCTCCTCACAAACAAAACCCCAAAACTTTGAATGTTATTGCATATTGGACACAAAAAATCTGAAACCCACAGAGATTGAACATAGACATGCAAAACACACTCACAAACATACACGAACTAACCAATTAAACAGGCAAATAAATGAATTTAATTTAACTAATAGAATATGACTTCAGGCTAGAAAAATATTTAAGCAGAATACAAAAAACATCATAGAGGAAAAATTTACAAACAAAATGGCATTAAATGTAACATCTCTAAATGTAAACCAAAATTCAAAATTAAAGAGGGGAAAAGATGTTATGTGCAACACATGTAATCACAAAGACTTATTTTGAGAAGATACAGATAACTTCATGTAAACAAGAAAAAGAGAGAAAACTCATGAGAACATAAGCTAAAGCTCCAAACAGGTGTAAGTTAACATATACAAGACACAAAGTGGGATATTCTAATGATTTAAATGGTCAGTACACATAAAGAAATGTACTTCACCTTATCAGTAACCAGGGAAACAGAAATTAAACAATAATAAAATTTATTATAACATCCATAAGAATGGCTAGAATTTAAAGAACCAGAGGATGGCACACAAGGAGAAATCATAAAATTCTCATATATTGATAGTAGATATATAAATTGTTATAATCATTGCAGAAGATAGGAACTCTTGATTAATTTTACGATGCATATGTCATATGACTAAGCAATTTATTCCTCGAGGTATACAATTAAAAATATTCTGACACACATTAAAAAAGTTAGGAAGACATTATTCAAGACTGCTGTGAAGGGAAAAGAGACTGGGCTCCTGATACAGGAGAGATATCTGAGGATTTGTATCAAACAGCAGAGTGAGGTGGTCAGTGGATAGAAAATTACTAAGGGTAGGGGAATTCTCGACAAACTGACCTAACAGGTTTCTTGCAAAAGGCAAGCCAAGGACTTAAACATAAAACGTGCTCAGATATCAAGGGTGGGAGGATTCTCAAACTGGCTTAGCTGGGTACTGGCTAATACTGGACTAAGGAGGCTGAAGGCAGGATGGGGCCAAGATGGAAGCTTTATTGAGAAGAGGGCTCAAAGGAGCCTGACTGAAGTTTGGTTAAGAAGAGAGTCTGTCATTACTCAACAAAAATATAGGTGTATGTGTTCCAGGAGAGATATAATGTGAATGTTCATAGGGTCATTATTCATAATTGACATAATTTCAAAATAATCTAAATGTTGATCAGCAGAAGCATGAATAAATAAAATGTGGTATATTTACACAATAAAATACTTTGAAATACATGACATATAATTATACAACATAATACAAATGAATTCAAAAGCATCATGTTTAATGTGAACAAATGATGAAAGGCAAATATATATATATGTGTGTGTGTGTGTGTGTGTGTGTGTGTGTGTGTGATTCCAATTCTATAAAGTTAAAAATTAGCCACAGTTATACTATAGTATGTAAGAATGTAAACTTGGGTAGTGAAAAGGCAAACAATGAATTGATGCCGTAATATTCAGATAACTAGTCATATTTTAGAGGTTAAAGGGAGGGTTATGATAGAAACAAACCTCTGAGGGTATGCTGGCTTTCTGTCAATATTCTAGTCCTTGCTCTAGGTAGTAGTTATGTATGTGTTTGCAATGGAATAAGTCAATAGCTGAATAGTTTTCCTTAATGTATTTTTCGGCATGAGTTAGTATTTTATAATAAAAAGAGTTGACGCCTCTATTCAAATGAATTTTTAAGCATTTTTATAAAGTATAATATTTAGAGTTGAGTTTCCTGTTAGCTTTTAAGAACATTTCTAGTCATTTTTCATATAAAAATCAGAAATATCATTAATTATAATGTCACCCATGACATTTTTTCCTACTATTTTTTCTTGTATATATATTATGCTATAATTTGGAAAAAAGTAGTTGCACTGCTACAATCATATCTTCTTTTGAAAAAGGAGAATAAAACCCCAGTTTTCATATTTCTCTTCAGAAGTGTTAATTATTTACCTATTTAAATTTCAAAATACTTTATTTTTATTATCCCCTAAATTCTCCATTTCCTTAATGCAAGGCCAACTTTGCGTTAAGACTCAGAGATTAAATGACTAAGCCTTGGAGACAAACATAATATGAACAAAAATCTTCATGTCAATCAATTTAGTGGTTCTGGGAAGGCCTTGAAAAAAATTGAGTAGACTTATTTTTTTATGACTAGTTTTCTTTTGGTTTTTTTTTGTTTTTTGTTTTTTGTTTTTTGCGAGACGGAGTCTTACTCTGTCACCCAGGCTGGAGTGTAGTGGCATGATCTTGGCTGACTGTAACCTCTGCCTCCCAAGTTCAAGCAATTCTCCTGCCTCAGCCTCCCAAGTAGCTGAGATTACAGGTGCCCACTGCCACACCCGGATAATTTTTGTATTTTTAGTAGAGATGGGGGTTTCACCATGTTGACCAGGCTGGTCTCCAACCCCTGACCTTGTGATCCACCCACCTCGGCCTCCCAAAGTGCTGGGATTATAGGCGTGGTATTACTAGTTCTTAGAATACGTCTAAATTCTTCCAGCTCAATAGTACATTGTGTTTTTGAAATTGGAAATTGCTAGACCTCTTACTTTGATTTAGTAATATTAAAAGCTTATCTAAAAGCATTAAATCAAGCAAATAAATCATTTTAATTATGGCAAGTTATATATGTATATATTTATGATTGATACTTTCATTATGCTTTTGAGAATTTGAAAACATTAGTGGGAATTCTTATTCACGTCAGAGTGATTTATACTTCAAATTTTGGAGAAGATTTTACTATCTTATTTAGTGATACTTCATTAAAAGGCAGTAATATATTGTGTTACTCCAGCAGTTCAATTAGTGGTGTCATTCAATGTCTTGCTTCTCTTACTCAAAAACAACAAATGGATGTCTACCATAGACCACAGTGCATTAGATATTGAGCATCATTTGTAATTGACCAAGCTTAGACTAAGACTTGGTGACAGTAGGACAGCTCCATCTCAGAGAGATAGTGACACAGATTGTGACACAGAGAGCGACACGGATAGCGACACAGTGTCACTGTTTAGAAGAAATGAAAGGTGAAGGGCGCTTTCAGGAGGAAAAAGGAAAGTTATTTCCATCATGAATATTGATTTTACTTTATGCCGTGCAACTGAATATAGTTTAGAAAAGCATGTTTTTCTTAAACCTTCATCATTATTGCATTTTTCTAGGCAGGTAACACACTAAAGAGTGTCTACAGGAGACAAGAATGAAAAATCAATGGATTGAGAGTTCTTTCCACATTACTGCATAGTAAATACCACAGACTCTAATAGCCTGGTAATAAGGATTTACACAAATAAAAAACCAAATGGCTTAATGTGAAACATTGTAAGCCTTTTAAAAAAACAAAACTTCATAAGCATACTTAGTAGAAAAAGGAGGGCACAAAGAGTATGCCAGACAATAGAAATGATGATCTTCACCAGTGGTTTTGACTTTGTCTTAGAAAGTTATTCTCATCCTTGTTTTTTTCCTTATTGAATGACTTCAGGCCATACAGCTCACAACTGTTCTGTGATGGTGGTGTCTCCATTACCTCAATATAAGTGGAATATATTTTTATGTATACATCATGTTATCTTTGAATACAAATTAAGTGTTCAAATACTTCTAGTAGTAATTTCCAGGTAGACAGTTTTAAACAGTAAATTGATCACTGGCTTGGTAGGGTTATGGGAATTGTTAAAATGGTAACACTTGTATGATGACTTTGCTAATTAAATTTTAAACGCTTTAAGATTACACCTACCATTTATTGAATGTTTATAGTATACCAGGTACTTGTCCCTATAACAATACTCTGGGTAGTAAAATTCCTATTTTAGAAATGAGTGAATCGAAGCTTCAAAAGGTGAACTTAGTCACTGATTCCCTCAGCAAAGAGTACGCAGAGCTGACCTAGCAACCCCAATCTGTCTGACTGCAGAATCTGTATGCCAACTACAGAAAAATGAAATAATATGGTCTTTGAAGCATAACATATCATTATTCATCGATGATCAGAATGAGATTTGAAAGTGGTCTTATTATGCTTTATTCACTTCACAGTGCTCTAATGCTGATGGCAATGGTCTAATTCTTAGTACAAACTATTACGCTACAAATGCTCATCACATTCAGTGAACAACATTTATGCCTACATATTGAAATGTGCAACTCACGAGATGAACATGAAATCAGTTGTGATGGATCCATCTGTGTTATTGCACCAAAGCACATTAGAAATAAAAGGACACCAATTAGCACCAGGCCAGAGCGTACCCAGGAAACTGCATGCACTGGCTCTTGCCCATGGAGACCAATTGTATTTGAGAAATAGTTAATACCCAGGTGTTAATTTCACAAGATAGGATGGCGTCATTTAGACAATTAAAATCACTGCAATTGTTTTTCTCAATTGCTGAAGCTCACATTCAAATGGGATGCTTTGCTGTGGAGAAGAGCGGTCAGCATAGACTTATTAAGAATTCTGACATCTTGTCCTCAGATACTCCCCTTTATTTAGCTTAAGTCACCAATACAATAAAAATATGGAATAAACTAGAATAAAATGATACACTTGTGAGAAAGCTTCTCCTCATCTATACACTTTAAAATGTGTTTTTTTAAAAATAATTATAAAACTAATTGTGGCAAATTAGTTTTTAAAAGAAAAATTATATATAAGAAAATAAAAATGCCCTACAGATAACCATTGTTAATATATTAGCACAATATTTTTTCTTTCATATTCATATATATTTATGTTTATATAGTATTGAAACTGCATTTTAAAGCCTATATTTTATTACAAACATTTCTATTGCCATCAACATTCTTTGTACATATAATTTTTAAGGACCGAGTTCTTTTTATAATTCAAAATATTCACATTTATATATATATAATTTATACATTATATATATCACATTGTATATATAAATTATCACATTTATAATTCTAAATATTCACATTTATATATATTTATATATATCACATTTATATATAAAATTCTAGAATGAAAATAAATATATATATACACTAATTTTATATATATATTTATCACTAATTTTCTAAAGTTAACAGCCAGGTAGTTTTTTACATATGGAGCTTTGTGTCAGGATAAATGGTGATTGTTAAAACTCTTAAAATGTGTTTTTAATTTTCCAAAATACTAAAATATCCTTGAAAAAACCCTTTAGTATTTATTTTTCTGCTCTCATATCCCAGCACAGACTCTTGCACAGAACAGGTACTAAATAAAAGGATTTTAGAACTGAACTGACTGGTATTGTTTGGGCAAATGGAACCAATTTATACCCTTGACAGCAGTATATGAAAACAATGTTATAATAGCATTGAGGGTACATATTATAAAACATTTATAAGTTTTAAAACCACTACCTTTTCATTTCATTTTGTATAACCTTTGATTAGAGAGTGCTCCTTTTAACTTATTTGTTATTTTATCTGTGCTTTCATTATGATATAACCTGCTGTGCACTTTTTAAGTATTGGCAAAATTTGAGGTGGACAAGCTGTGACCTCTATTTGGTGCAATGTTTTCGCCTTGGTGATAACACTCGTTTGGACTGGATGTGAAGTTGCTTTAAGCATTCTAAGGCAAAAAATGTGTGCTTACTTCATAACTCTTCTGCATAGTCTGTTATGTGTCAGAAGGCTCACATTCTAAACAAAATAGGAAGCAAAGTCACCATTAATAAACCACGTGTACTAAGGCCAGCAGAGAAAACAACAAAGAGCTGCATAGAAATACCTGCCGTTGTAAACGTGCAAACTGCGGAGTTTTCGCTTAATGTTAGTTTTAGCTAACAAATTTCTCTCCATTCCCTAACATCTACTCACTTCCTGACTTATAGTATATTCTCAGTAAATATTATTGAATGAATAACACAACTAATAGCTTACAAAATGGAAGGATTGGGTTCAGGTTTAGGGTGATAAGGGCTAAAGGGTGCTACACTCCAGGAAAAACCTGTTTTCCTCTGACTTGCCTCATTTATTTTTATTCCAGTGGTCAGAGTCTAATGGTTTTACTCCAGCAACTGGCAAACAAAATTAACCTTCTAGGGATGATTACTCAGCCAATCAGGTCACCGCACATCTCCCATTCTCTTTCCTTGTTTCATTCCTTCCAAACCCCAAGTCCTACCCTTGGCCCTTTTAGAATCCCAGTCCAGCATCTACAAAATCGCCTGCATCCTCAGCCTCTCCAGAGACTAGCCCTTCATCCTCTGGCTCCCATGGACTCTGCCCAGTCGCCTCCTGAGGGCCCGGCTTCGCCGGCAGCCCTCTGAAACAGGGGCTCTTCTTTCTCCCACAGGGCTTTTACTACACGACCTGGAGACATGGACCTCCCTTCTCACTGCTGCTCTCAGATCACACCACGCCCCCCCCTTCCTAAAAACCTTCCCATTTGAATCCCGTCTCAGCAGATTGTGTCAGCCACTGTTCCTTACGGTTGTTGTCATATGCATATCCCGTAGCGGTTCTCCCTCATTTTGATGTTTTTAGCTCCTGACTCATTGCCACTCTGTCCAAAATAATCCCTGTCTTAACATGGATGATCCTTCCAACATCCTATCCTCAAGGTATTTAAAATCCTCTCTTCTGATGATCTTGACAGGCACACACCCGACCTCACTCACTCACAGCCATGGCCAATCTCTGACTTTGCCATCAGCAACAATGCCAGACCCTCCATTATCTCAGCACCTGCATCACATTCTCCAACCACCACTTCCCATACTTTCAGCTCCATCCCTTTAGCAGCCCAGTTCCAACCCTAATTCTACCCTTCCAGGTTCTCTAATCTGTTGGTTCTACATCTGAAAGCCTCCTTTCTTTAACTACTTCATTTAACCCTCTGCTTACTCAGTATAATCACTTCCACCCATACACTCTCAACTCCCTTGCCCCGACCTGTTTCATCGTCCTCACTGGAGAACACCACAACCTGAGATAATCCACAAGCCTTGCTTGCATTTCCATAGTTCACATAGCTGGAGAAATATATGCAACCATGATGACTGAATTTGCCCTTCAAATTTATCACTGGGAACTTCAAAAGTGTCGTTAGCGATTCATGGTAATCATGACATACTTTCCTAGCTCATTTACTCCCTTTTTTTTCTGCTCCTCTCTTCCCAGACACCCAGCACCACTTTCCCATTTTTGTTCTCTATTTTCTTTTCACTGAGAAAATTAAGCCTTTAGAATATAACTTTGCAGACTCTCACTATCACATCCATTCACTTTCTAGCATCTGCACCCATATACTTTGCATTCCTGCTGTTCACACAGATGAATGAGCCATGATCCCATCTAAGACAATCCCCTCCATCTGTACACTGGATTCCATCACCTCTCACATACACAAGGATATCCTTCAGCAACCCCCTGCTTTTGATATAATTATTTTAGTTAATGTTGTTCTTGGCCACAGCCCCCTTCTCCTGGTACCACCCCATTTCTTTGTTCCTGTGGCAGCAAAAGTGTTCAGAACAGTTGTCTAAACTCTAAAACTCCTAAAAGAAAACATGGGAGAAAATTGAAATGACCTCATAAGTGGTGATGATTTCTTTAGATATGACACCAAATGCACAATCCATAAAACTTGATTAAAATTTTAAAAATTCTGATCTGTGAAGACACTATCAAGAGAATATAAAGACCAGATTGAAAGAAAATATTTACAAAAGGCATATCTAATAAATAGCCATTATCAAAAAATATAAAGAACTCTTAAAATACAACAATAAACAAAATGAACAACTCAAGTAAAAAATGAGTGAAAAACCTGAACAGACGCCTCATCAAAGAAAATATACAGATGGCAAATAGGGATATGAAAAGAGGCTCAACTTCACATTCCTTTAGGGAATTGCACATTAAAACAGCTTGAGATACTACTACACACTTATAAGAATGGCGAAAATCGAAAATAAAGAAAACAGCAAATGCTGGCAAGGATGTGGTGCAACAAGAACTCTTATTTATTGCTGATTGGAATGAAAAATGGTCCAAACACTTCAGAAAATAGTGTTGCAGTTTCTTACCAAACTACTTACCATAAAATGCAACAGTTGTACCCACCTGTATTTACCCAAATGATTTGAAAAGGTAGATCTACATGAAAACCTTCACACAGATGCTTATAGCAGCTTTATCCATAATTTCCAAAACTTGAAAGTAACCAAGATATTTCAGTAGTTGAATGGATAAATAAACTATGGTACAACACACAATGGAATATTATTCAGTGCTAAAAAGAAATGATCTATGAAGCCAGGAATAGACATAGGAAATGTAAATTCCTATTACTGAGTAAAAGAGGCCAATCTGAAAAGGTTACATACTGTTACATACATATGCTTCCAACTATATAACAATCTAATAAAAGACAAAATGTAGAGACAGTAAAAAGATCAGTGGTTGCCAGGGCTTAGGGGAGAAGGAGGGAGGAGAGGACAGATGAATAGGCAGAGCACGGAAGGTTTACAGGGAAATGGAACTATTCTGTGTGACACTCCTACTGTTTTATTTAATAATTCCCTTTTAATTGGATGTCAGATTTAAATGTTAAAATTTTACATTTCAGTTGTGATAGATACGTCTACCTTCCCTCCAAGATATTTATTTCAAATAACAAGTATTTCTTGCTAGATCCCAGCAACAAAACTTGCGTCTGTCTCCAGCTGCTCTTGAAATTCTGTAGGGCCATCTGAGCAGATTTTAACAACAGGATCTGAGCAGAAGTGATGTGTGTTTGCCCTGAGTTTTACAATGTTGATATCTTTCCTATGCTTTTATCATCCCATGATTTATTGAAAACAAGTATGGCAACTTTATAGAAAATCTCAAAGCCACAAAATAAATAGAAAATTCTGGGTCTTTGAACTACCTTTTAGAGAAAAGCTCCTTCACTAATCAAGATAATCTGTTTTGGAATTTATATGAGAGATTGTACAATTATCAATACAAATTACTCTTTCTTATTCTTTAGCATACTTAAATTTTAAAAAATTATTTTATTTTTGTTTTTTCATATATAATAAAAATAACAATCATTTTTTGTCTTATAATGAACGCATAAAACTTGTTAAATTAAAAAACTATGATAATATTCTATTCATGAAGCTCTCTTAAAAATAGAATTTGTTAAGATTTATCTCATCAAAAGCAAGCTGGACGTGATGACATGCACTTGTAATCCCAGCTACTTAGGAGGCTGAGGTGGATGGATTCCTTGAGGCTAGGAGTTGAAGACCAGCCTAGGCAATATAGTGAGACCCAATCTCAAAAAAAGGCAGTAAAACTGATTATAATTCAAGTTAAAATCAATTTGTTGATTACTGCCATGGACAAATTTGACAATCATTCAGAAACAGGAGAGATAAATGGACATTTGAAAACTTTAACAGTCACATTATGGTAAGAAATACTTTTCTTAAAAAAATTCTAAATTATTTTAAATTTTGTAGTTTTCTAATTATACTTTAAAAGATTCCACTAGTCATCTGTCGCTACAGAATGACTATGAAATGCCAAAGCCACAGTTCTGAAAATATATTCGTATTTTTGCATAAAACTCCTTTGATTCATGTTTTTGCATAAAACTCTTTTGTAAAAAAAAAAAAAAAAAATCAATGATTCTGCCAGATAATGGATCCTTAGTTCTTATAAATAAATGGAAAATCTCAGCTGAGCCACATGGATGATACAACAATGACCACGAGCTTCATATAACGCAGAAGATGGGGAGGAATGACCAGCTGAAGTTTCTGTCTTCAGAGCCCAAACACTAGTAATAGTCAATGCAAAAGCCTCTATGGTAAGATTTAGAGAGCACAGTCTCAATGTTAAAATTAGCAGTGCATGTTCTAGCAAATTATGTATGATAAATTGTATTGTATATTCAAGGTGTTATATAATCTAATAAAATATGAGAGATTCATTTTTAATGATATAGAAGGTTATTCCTGGTTTTGATATCTTGCGATGATGTTACTCTTACATTAATCAATAATATATCAAAAAAATACATCTCTCTAGATTAAGATGTCAGTGCTCTCATTTAAGTTTGACACTGCTTTCGTATATATGTTTCTTTGTCTTTGCAGTTTACTGGAAGATTCCATATGGCTAACATTCAGCTCAAATACACTTAGATCTGTCCTAACATTTCTCTGCGTATAACTGAATAGGTTTAGTTTGCTGTTATTCTCTTACTGAATCGCCACAGACAGTGGTGGAATCAAGTAGTTAATGGGCCTGTTCACATCAGAATTAAATCTCATCATGTTCTTAGAATATGTACAGCTAATTGTCAAAGCACCAATGATTCCACTCATTTCCTTTCACTGCACTTAATAGGCTGATTTATTTACTTACTCCATAAATTTCTCCATGTCTTTCGCCACTTTTGCTCTTTTCAGCTGCTTGCCACCTTCTAGGCAATGCTCTTTCTCTTTTTTTTTCTTTTCCTTTTTTCCTGGCTTCTCCATCTGTCACCAGTTTGTCCTCTGTGTCCATTTTTAGCCAATGAGCATGTGACATGACTGATTGAAGAACTGTCCAATCACATGGCACTCTCGTTTAGTAAAACTAATTTTTAATCATTTCGTAATCCTTATGTGTTTAGGATTTCTTGTTAAAATTTGTGCTCAAAAAATTGATATTGCAGACTTTAAAATAAGTATTAATTTAGACAAACAACATCCTTGAAATTATGCTTCACTCTCTCTTATTTTAAGAAATTGGAAGTGCCCTGGTACTCTCTATCATCTATCAATATAAAATATTTATCTTCTATTTTCTTAAAATGTAGTGTATAAATATACATACATAATATATAAATATACATATATATGATAAACATCCAAACAAATATAATATATATAGAGAGATATAAGGTATACAGACACAGAGTCAATCCTCATTATTCATAAATTATATATTTGTGAATTTGCCTAATCACTAAAATTTGTTTATGACCCTCAAATCAATACTTGGTGGCTCCATTGCAGTCATTCATGGATGTGCTCGGAGCAGTAAGAAAGTTAGTAGCCAATCTCAGCTGAGGTTGAACAAGGGCACACTCTGCCTTCTTGTTGCAGCTCTCTTACTGGAAACCTATCTCCTTTTCTGCAGTTTACTTTGTGTCATGAGTTTCATGAAATTGTGGGGTTTGTGTTGATGATTTTGATGCTTGGATATCCTACAAGTATAGTGTTGATGTGCTATCTAGTCTTCCCAAGCACAAGAAGGCTGTGAGGTGCTTTATGGAAAAAAAAAGCATGTATTAGATAAGCCTCATTCAGGCATGAGTTACAATGTTGTTGGCTGGCTGGGCACAGTGGCTCACGCTTGTAATCCCAGCCCTTCAGGAGTCTGAGATGAGTGGGCTGCTTAAGCCCAGGAGTTCGAGACTTGCTTGGGCAACGTGGTGAAACCCATCTCCACAAAAAAAAAAAAAAAAATACAAATATTAGCCAGGCATGGTGGCATACACCTGTAGTTCCAGCTACCTGGGAGGCTGAGGTGGGCCTATTGCCTGAGCCCAGGAGGGAAAGGCTGCAGTAAGCCGTGAAAAAAAAAAAAAAAAAAAAAATAGAAAGAAAGAAAGAAAAAGAAGAGTGCTGTTGGCCACAAGTGCTAAGTTAATGAATCAAAAATACATATTAAATAGGTGTGTTTAAACAGAAACACATAGAAGATTAAGTATCAATCAGTTTGTAAAAATGTGACCATAGATTCACAAAATGTATAATTCCTCTAGGATTTGATGAGTCAATGTTCACAGTGACTTCATAAAACATAACCACCACCAATAATGAGAATCAATTGTATGTATACACTCGCTGGAAATTTAATGTCACCCTCTAAGCTTTAAATGTGACAAATGTAATGTAAGGATTCTTCTCAGTCTCTGAGTCATTTCTGTGGATCTGTGAGTCTCCCATTTAAACTATACATCTCTATGATACTGTACTGATGATATGCTTTGGATGTTTGTTCCCTCCAAATCTCTCGCTGAAATGTAACCCCCAGTGTTGGACGTGTTGGAGGTGGGCCTGGTGCGGGGTGTGCAGATCACAGGGAGAATCCCTCATGAATTGCTTATCGTCTTCCCCTTGGTGATGAGTGAGTGAGTTCCCACTCTGGTAGTTCACACGAGATCTGGCCATTTAAAGGGGTGTGGCACCTGCTCCCTCTCTCTCTTGCTCTGCCCTTCGCCATGTGTGGAGCCTGATCCCCCTTCATCTTCTGCCATGATTGGAAGCTTCCTGAGGCCTCCCCAGAATCAGGTGCCGGCACCACATTGCCTGTACAGCCTGCCAAACCATGAGCCAAATTAAACCTCTTTCCTTCATAAATTACTCATTCTCAGGTATTCCTTTATTGTAACACAGAATAAGATAATTGTTTTCATATATTAAATCAAAATAATTTATCATAACTGATTGGTTCCAGAGGGAGATGTAAAAATCTAGCTATCTTTTATTAAACCAGATACTGAAAAGATTTGGAAAAATGTAAAATAATATCATTATTTTCATTAAATTGTTTTTTGTTTTAGTAAATACAGCTATCTTAAAATGATGTCTATATTACAATTTTAGTGGTTATAAATTATTGTTATATCAACATCTAAAAAATTTACTATTATTATTTTTAAAAAGAATAAAATTTTGTCTGAAATGTCAATGGTATCACTAGTGGCATGCTGGTAAACTGGTTCTCTTAAAAAGATAAAAAGTCCTGATTTCCTGTGCTAACGACTCCGGCAGTATCAGAGTAAATATTTAACAACTAGTTTTCCAAAAGAAGTTTCAACATGAATGTCTGCATTAACAAGTGAGACAAGTGGGAAACAGCAGATCCACAAATTGGAACTTCACTCATTCATAGGGATTGACTTTTAAGCTGAATTTGATAATATGTTTTGAATATTAGATTATTTCCTCAGATTTTTTTTTCACTCTTCCTAACATAACTGTTAGAAACTGGAAACACTTTAAATATAATCTGCCTAATATACATTTTCTTAAATCAACAAAACAACAAATCAAGCCCTGCATTGTAGCACTTGCCAATTTCGTGGTATAAATATTACCATGACTGATTTCAAGCCATGGACCTAACATCACAGAACAGGGAGTCTTAAAGGGATGCACAATAACACAATGTTAAATAGCATTTCCACTGTGCAAATATAGTAGAAATTAACCTCAAAAGAATAGGTAATAGTGCAATAATAAGAAATGTTTATTACATTTGTTTTTAATATTTTATTTTTTTAGTTTATTATTTTTATTTTTTATTTCAGTTTTTTTAGTTTATGTAATTTAATTTTTAATAATAATTACTTTAAAGACTGGCTTGCAAAATTCATGAAAATCTAATAAGTAATCATTTTTGCTAGCTGACTCCATTACACTATTGAAATATGCCTGCCATGGTCATTTGGAAGCTACCGACATGAAGTCACAGCAAGCACAGCTGAGAGATGTTCAGAATCAGTTTTGGCTGATGATGCTTCTTGGCTCCAGCACATCGATGGATGTAACCTTAATAAACAGAAACTATTCGATTATGAAGGTTAAAGGATCCTGAGACCAAAGTTTGAGAATTACCCTGTTAGAGTATAGAGAGGTCATTCATTTTAACCCTGGAGCCAGTGCATGGATGATAGTGTTCCTGGAGAGTCCCAGTGGCTTAGAACGTGACTGGTTATACACAACAGGTCAAACTTACAGAATGAATAATGGATATAGCGGCATTTGACAGAGGAACTGAGTACTGAAACAAAATAAAAAGTGACAAGAAATGAAATCAAAGCTTCTGAGTGAGAAAAGAGGTGAAAATGAGTATGTAAACAACAACAACAAAAAAGAACTGTGATGTTATGTTAATCCTAACAATAATTTTATTATAGGCTTTTATTTCTAATGGAAAATTATTGCTTCTTGTGTGATTTTAACTTGTGCAATAGATAAATATAAAGGCAATGTATACTTGCAACTGCTTTCTAAGATCTTATTACAAGAAAGGCCTTTTGATCTGTTAAACTTCTTGAGGGGTCTGATGTGCAAAATAAGCATAAGCTAAGCCTGAAGGCATGGGAGAGCATCTGTGTAATAGGAATTTTGGAGTTCGGAGAGTAATCCAGGAGAAAGAAGAAGAGAAAGAGAAAAGGAAAGAGGGAAGACGAGAACTCATCTTAGAGGCTGGAGACTTTGTGAAATAATGCATAAGAATATGAAATATTTCATCTGAAATTGACTTGTCTATGTAACCCTCGACTTCTCCATATTCTGTATCTTTATATTTCATGTGCATTTGTGTGCAGGTATCAGCTAACGTGCTTGAGTATGTGTATGGACATGCCTGAGAGAGAAAACTCAGATAACAGCATCCCGATGACATATAACAGAAATAATAATTCTGGACAGGCAGTAATTTAGAACAAGAGGTGACTGACAGAATGCTAGCTTCCAAACCACTCACATACATTTTAGGAAGAGCTTTGGACTTTCATAGAATACATAATGGATTTTTTTAAAAGAATTCACATTTTAATCTCCAGAAACAGAAATATCCTAGTTTAGTTCTTCTTATTATTATTTTTGATTGACATATGATAATCATACATATTTATGGAATACGGTATGATGTTTCAGTGCATGCACACACTGTGCGATGATCAAATCAGCATAATCAGCATATCCAACACCTTAAACATTTAACATTTCTTGGCCAGGCGCGGTGGCTCACGTCTGTAATCCTAGCATTTTGAGAGGCTGAGGCAGGTGGATTGCTTGAGCCTGGGAGTTCCAGACGAGCTTGGACAACATGGCGAAACTCTGTCTCTACAAAAAGTACAGAATTAGCGGGGCAGGGTGGCAAGCATCTGAAATCCCAGTTACTCAGGTAGCTGAGGTAGGAGGATAACTTGAGCCAGAAGGTGGAAGCTGCAGTGTGCTGTGATTGCACTCCAGCCTGGGTGACAGAGCGAGACTCTGTCTCAGTTAAAGTAATAATAATAATAATAATAATAATAATAACAACATTTCTTTTTGGTGCAAATGTTCAAATTCCTCTCTTTCAGTTATTTTGAATTATACATCGTTAACTACCCTTCTGTGGAATAGAATACCAGAACGTATTCTTCCTATCTAACTGTAACATTGTACTCAGTAACAAATGTCTTCTCTTGTCCTTGCTCCTACCCTCCACAGCCTTGGTAACCACCACTCTATTGAATTCTATGAGATCGACCTTTTTAGATTCCACACATGAGTGACAACACGCAGTATTTGTTTTTCTGCGCCTGACATTTCACTTAACATAATGTCTTCTAGGCTTATCCATGTTGTCACAAATGACAGGATTTCATCCTGTTTATGGCTGAATTTGTGTATGTATACCACATTTTCCTTATCTATTCATCTGTTGATGGACACTTAAGTTGATTCTCTACTTTGACTACCGTAAATAATGCCACAATAAACATGAGAGTGCAAATGTCTCTGACATACTTATTTTATTTCATTTGATGATATACCTAGAAGTGGGATTGCTAGATCATATGGTAGTTCTATTTTTAATATTTTGAGGACGTTCCATACTGTTTTTCATAATGGCTGCACTAATTTACATTCCCACCAACAGTGTGCAAGTGTTCCCTTCCCTCCATATCCTGGCCAACACCTGTGATCTTTTGTCTTTTTAATTTTAGCTGTTCTAATAGACATGAGGTGATATATCAGTATGTTTTTGATTTGTATTTCCCTGATGATTTGTGACTTTTAGCATTTTTTTGTATACCTGCAGACCATTTGTATGTCTTCTGAGAAATGTCTACTTAGCTCTTTTGCTCATTTAAAAAATCTGGTTGTGTGTTTTCCTACTATTGAATTATTTGAGTTGCTTATGTATATTGGATATTAACTCCTTATAAGATGTATAGTTTGTAAATATATTCTCCCATTCTATAGGTTGTTTCTTGTTCTCTATTAATTGTTTCCTCTGCTGTGCAGCAGCTTTTGAGTTCAATGTAAATTTAATTGTCTATTTTTGCTTTTGGCACTCGTGCCTTTGAGGACTTACCCAAAAAAATCTTTGCTCAGACCAAGGTCATGCAACCATGAATCTCTCATCCTCTTTTGTTATTTACCTTTGTGTTCTGGTGATTTTCTGTAGCAGTAAGCTTTGATTCCCTTCTCTTTCTTATTTGTGTAACTACTGTACCTTTTATGTGTGGTTACTATGGGGCTTACATAAAAATTCTCATATAGACTTTCTAAAGTTGATAACAACTTAACTTTGGTTGCATACAAATATTCTAGACATCAGCCCTTGCCCCACAATTTATAATTTTCATTTCTTTACATCTTTTTATGTTATATTTTCCTCAACAAGTTTTTTAGCTACAGTTATTGTTGACCATTTTTATTTTTAACCTTCATACTAGAAATCTGATTTTTAACCTTCATACTAGAAATATTTATACTAGAAATACTGTAATGGTGGTACTACATACTGTAATATGTTATACTGTAGTAATATTAAATACTGTAATGGTAGTATTACCATACTGTAATGGTAATATGTATTACTACCATGACAGTAATAGACGATTGTGAATTTGTCTATGAATTTATCTCTGCCAGTGAATTTTATACTTCAATAATGTTTTCAGAATAGTAACTATCATCCTTTCTCCTTCAGTTAAAGTACTTTCTTAAACACTTTTTGGAATGCTGGTCTTTGCTGATGAATTCCTTCAGCTTTTGCTTGTCTGGGGAAGACTATTTCTGCTTCATTTATGAAGGATAGCTTTGCTGGGTGCTATTCTTGGCTGACAGATTTTTTCTCTCAACACTTTATGTCTTCTCATTCTCTCCTAACTACTCCTGCTGAGAAATCTGCTGATAGTCTATTGAAAATCTTATATGTGACTTAGTGTTTTTCTCTTCCTGCTTTTAGAGTTCTCTGTCTGACTTTGGGTTTTGACAGCTTGATTATAATGTGCTTTGGAGAGTATCTTTTTGGGTTGAATCTATTTGAAAACTTTTGAACTTCATGGATCTGGATGTTCATATCTCTCCCAAAACTTGGGAAGTTTTCAGCTGTCATTTTATTACTTAAGGTTTCTATGCCTTTCTTTGTTTCTTCTCCCTCTGAAATTCTCACAATGCAAATATTTGTTCACATAATGGTATCTCATAAATATTGTAGATTTTCTTCTCTTCCATTCTTTTTTGTATCTCTGACTAATATGCAAATATTAATAACTCATTAAATCAGTTGTTTTGAGAAAATTTGACCATTTAGTATATGTTTTTTAATTTAATTGTATCTCTGACGATCTGACTAGGTTATTTCAAAAGACTTGTCTTCAAAATCAAAATCAGAAATTCTTTCTTCTGCTTGATCTTTTGTTGCTGAAGCTCTCGATTGTATTTTTATTTCATTCATTGAATTCTGCAGCTCCAAAATTTATGTTTGGTTCCTTTTTATGATATCCCTTTGTTGGATTTTTCACTGAAATAATAAGTTATTTTCCTGATTTCATTGAACTGTCCATGTGCATTCTCTTACATCTCACTGAGTTTTCTTAAGATTATGATTCTGAATTTCTTTTCAGATGATTTCTAAATTTCCATTTCTTTGGGATCAGTCACTGGAGAATTGTGTTTCTTTTATGGTATCACGTCGCCTTGTTTTTAATTTTGTGTGTGTGTCCAGGCATTGATTTCCGCATATCTGGTGAAACAGTCACCTTTTCTAGTTTTATAAGATGGATTTCATAATGCAAGTCTTCCACCTGCAGGTACGTTTTACAGTGTCAGTTGGGTAACGTGTGTTGGCTTTGGTTTTGAGTAGACATGATTTCAATGCAATTTCTTTAGAATGTCATAGAATTACATTCATAGAATGTCAGAAATGCCTGTGAATGCCTCAGTAGCCTAGGCTGTAGGAGTTTGTATGGCTGGTCTGCTGGCTCAGTCATAGCTCCATTGGGAGTGAGTTTCTGGGTTTGTATGGATGTTGAGAGAGTGCAAGGCTGGCCCACCGGCTTGGACACTGCTCCCTTTTCAGTGAATTGCTGGACTTGTTCATGTGTAGAGGGGAGCAGAGCTGGCCCACCAGATGGCCACAGCTACTCTTGGTTGGTTTACAAACAAATGGAGCATGTGAATGGCCTATTGAATTGTGGGTGGTGCACTTGGAACTCTCTTGTTTCCAAGCTGATCTTGACTGAGAAGATGAGGTGGCAGGAGCAGAGTCTTTTTTTCTTTTCTCTATGTGGCCATCCTGAATCTTCACCACTTCCCTGCTGTACACCAGTGCTCTCGTCCAGATACTCAAGTCAAAACACTTATTTTATTCATTCCTCCTTGTGTTATGGGGTGGGGGGAAGTTAGGCATCTCTAGTCAGCTATCTTATTGATGTCCTAGAGACAGACTAGTTTAAATAAAGCTACATTTTTGACAAGTCTTCCTTCAGAACCATTTGCACTCATCTTATAGATGAATAAAACTTATATGAATAATGCAAATATGAATAACTCATTAAATTGGTTGTTTTGAGAAAACTTTGACCATATAGTATTTTTTAAATTTAATTGTAAAAACATAATCTAAGTTTACTGCATCTTTTAAGTTTCCCTTTTTATAATGTAAATCTGGCTTTACCCCATTGTGATTTATCTGTGGATTCATAGCACATGCTCATTATTTTCTATAGGTGTGTCTCTGTGTGAGAGAGCATCGCGTATGTAAGTCTATGTCTGTATCTAAATCTATGTAACTATCTATATGTGCTGATTATAATGAGAGGCTTATGTAAACATTAAGACAAAGTTTTACAATGGTATTACTTCCACTATTTGAGCACCACTTGCTAAAATGGAAAAGGAATTCTAGGTTCAACATCCTAGAAGCAACTTGCTTTCAATTTCCTGTAGTTTAAAACTAGCAACTGCCAGCAGGTGTATCCAAGCACATTTCAACTGTCAGACAGTATCAGAGAGATAAATAAAATCACTAAGGTAACCAACTTCTAAAAACCCCGTGAATCATGAAGACATTTTTACATAACATCAAACCTAAATTATACTTGGCAGACTAACATTTTAAACTGCCTCCTTAAAAGTAGGATTCATTTTCCACTATTGTCTGTTTCCAAAGACTCTAAATATGCATTCAGCATTTGTGCTATCCGGGTTTAAAATAAAAGTAAAACAAAATAGTGAGACAAAATAATCTTCCACAATTTTTATACCAAAGCTAGTCAAAGAGACTCGTCTAACCACATCAGTCAAATTAGGTCAAATGTGTTCCTATCACTTTAGTACGATAAATGATATACTGAGAAATCCTACTTAAATGGATCATTTGGACCATATCTTACCTCTGGAGGGGAGAAAACATTCTTCCCAAACCGAATGTTTTGTTTTTCTTCTTATACGATTTCATTCCTGTGCTTGAGATATACTTTATCCTCTTTTCTGTCTTATCTAAATGTTTTACTTTTCTTCCTATATGATTTCATTCCTGTGCTTGATATATATTTTATCCGCTTTTCCACCATCTCTCAATTATAATTTTGTCCCTGTATGGCCTACATTGTCATCCCTACTGCTACTCATGCTCCTCACACCCCATATCAGTCCTCACCAATCACACACATACATTCAATTTATGTGATACATAGCTGGCTTCAAATAGCTGTCATTTGTTGTAAATGAAGTCCCAAACGTGTGCATGGCTTACTGCTCCCTACAGGGTAGTAGCAGACACATAAAACAATAAATTTGGAGGTACTGTTCTGTGAGTTAGTTCTGTTTATAATCAATTATCACAGGGGAATTGTGTAACCTAACAATGATTCTGTTACATGATAAGGTGACTTATCATATAGACCACCTGCCAAAGTTTACAAAATCACACCTAGTGTCTTGAGATATCTTTTATTTACCCCTGACATATAATAATTCACAGGAGCCTCCAGAACACTCTGAGATTAATGTTTACATACTTTTAAGCCTTCACGCTAATGCACAAGTTATTGCCGCACGGACAGAGGGAAAATTGTGCATGAAATAAGCAATACTTTATAGTTTCCATATCCAACTCTCAGAAAAGAAGGCTGCCTTTTAAATGTTTTTATCTGTCATAAAGTGCTGAGAAGTAATACACACTATAGTGGTGGTGTGATAATTTCTGCTGCTTTCTGAAGCTTGCCAATTGCAAAATTACTCCTGATGCAAGTTAATAAATAATGTATACACTGTTAATAGATCTAAAATCTTAAGTTCCTGTCAGAGAGAGAAATTGTGCCAAATCTTCAGAGGAATGCTATATTGAATTGGAGGGGACAGAGGGAAGAGAGAGGAAAGAGAGAGAGGGGGATAAAATAAAGATGTGTTAAAGTCATGGATGCTGTTTACTGTAAGGCCCTAAAACTAACATGGTTTAAGTAATCAGAACATTTTGTTTCATGCATTGAGTATTCTCATGTAATATTGTGTTTTATTTTTCTTCTGGTTTGAAAATTAACTTCTTATATTCTTTATAGTTTTATGGAGATAAATGTCAAGCATCTTTTTTTTTTTTTTTGGTGGTTGTTTTTATTTTGGTTTCCTGGGAGTGATTTCAAGTTTACTGTTTTTTTAACTTAATGAAAATAAATGCTAATGTGTGTGTGTTTGTGTGTATGTGTATGTATATATATATATATATAGCTTTTATCACAGCTATCTATATGTTTTATCTAAGTACCACTTACACCTATCACAACATTATTCACAGTCATTTGATTTATTTATTTTTATTTTTATTTATTTATTTATTTATTTTTGAGATGGAGTCTTGCTCTGTCGCCCAGGCTGGAGTGCAGTGGCACGATCTTGGCTCACTGCAAGCTCCGCCTCCTGGGTTCACGCCATTCTCCTGCCTCAGCCTCCCAAGTAGCTGGGACTACAGGCGCCCACCACCACGCCTGGCTAATTTTTTGTATTTTTTAGTAGAGACAAGGTTTCATCATGTTAGCCAGGATGGTCTCGATCTCCTGACCTCGTGATCTGCACACCTTGGCCTCCCAAAATGCTGGGATTACAGGCGTGAGCTACCACGCCCGGCCTATTTTTATTTTTTAAACTCATACCAGTGTAAGCCTTTGGAATCTATGTATGTATCATAGAATAGAGATCAGCGAACTTTTTCTATAAAAGACCAGAGAGTAGCTATTTCAGGATTTGCAGGCCATGCGGTCTCTGTCACAGCCACTCAACTCTGCTGCTGTATTGAAATCAGAGAGCAATTTGTGAATGAGTCTGGCTTTGTTCTATTGGTCATAGTTTGCAAACCCCTGTCCCAAGGAAAAATTGATCCAAAAGCAAGTTGATTCTAACGTTTTTCTATAATTCTCTAGGTTGTCTTAACATGCTTTGAAGGCTTTGGAAATTCTCCATTGTAGGCTGATAAAGCTGTTCACTTTTCTACTTAAGAGGCACACAGAAGCCTGCCCCTTTTCCTGAAGCCATGTGATCGCTCATGCACCTTATTAAACACAGAAGAGTTATCTTCCTATGTGCACAGACGATCTCTGTCCATGACTGGCCTGCATCTGGGTGCAAGAAGGAACCCAGCCATCCCACGCTCTCCCTCTTTAGACCCACAAGGGGCAGGAGCAGCTGCATCTGTGTAGACACAGCCCTTGTACTTACAAAGAACAATGGCTTTCTTAAGGCCTGTCAGTGAGCAGCACGTAAACAGTGAAAAATTGGGAGCTCAGGAAATACACAAACTCCTCTGCCTGTTCCCTGTTTGATGAGCTCCTTCCTGGGTTCAGTGAGAAGAGAGCTGATATTATTATTCCTATGGAAAGAAAGGATAAAAATAATAGATATTTGACCAATGGATATATAAAAAATTAACAAATGTCACCGAGGTGAGTGCCTTGGGGCTGACTACAAAATCAAGGTGCTCTGTGTCTTTCTTTGCTACTTTTCATTGCACTTTATTTGATTTCAGAAACCCCAAGAGACTGCATTTCAAAATGGCTTTTTATCTCCAATGCCATATGAAGTGCCCCTTAGAAGTCTAAACACAATAATGTCATCTGTGTCCATGTCACTCAACATTGCCTTATCCTCAAAAAAATCAAATGGATGTGTTAGTGGTGAATTCATTTTAAATGCAGGCCAACGGCTGGCATTGAAAAGTGCTTTCTTCAAATCTCTTTTCAAATACACAATCAACCCAATATTGATCAAGATGTTTTATCTAATTGCATTTCATTTCATACTCTGCTGTGATTATCAATAAAATATTTTATTTAATATAAATATTTGATAATAAGTTATGCTTTCTATGAAAATGAAAGCAAGCCATAAACTCACCAACAGAGTCAAATCCAAAATGGCATGACTTGGATGTGTGCTCTGAGCCTGGCACAGGCCTTTCTTGAAGCCCCTAATAGGTTAGGGAACACGATACTTCTCAGTCAAATTCATCAAATATTGACTTCACATGGACTCCACAGCTACAGAGAAATTGTTCTTTTCACCTCTGAAAAGGGAACTTGCAAATCCTGAAGGGAAGTCAGTGGTTGCCCCACTGCTGATTGGTTAATTGTATTGCAGGTCACAAAACATCAAGTGCATTGCTGCCTGAGACCCAGAGCAATCACATCAAAGATGCTTAACTTTGCCAGACCTGGGGAGTGCTGGTGGGCTGTGGGATGCCACATTGCTTCAGGGTGTACTTTATATCCTTTATTTCTAGTAATATATTTTCTTATTTATTAATTGAGACAGGGTCTCACTCCCATTGCCCAGGCTGGAGTGTAGTGGTACTATCACAGCTTACTGCAGCCTTGGCTTCCTGGCCTCAGGTGATTCTCCCCACCCCTGCCTCCAGAGTAGCTGGGATTAGAGATGTGTGCCACCATGCTTGGCTAATGGTTTGTATTTTTAGTAGAAACAGGGTTTTGCCATGTTGGCCAGGTTGGTCTTGAACTCCCGGGCTCAAGTGATCTTCTGCATCATCCTTCCAAAGTGCTAGGATTAGAGGAGTGAGTCACCATGCCTGGCCTCTAGTGATCTTTTAAAACCTCATATGCTTGTACAATAGAAAATATTTATAAAGTTACCTACAAAGTGATTTCTGGTCCTGGAATGTTCTGTGCTTTTCGTGTCGACCCTTTCCTCAAACAGGTGCTTCTCCCTTCTTACTCCTACAAAAAGCAGTATTGTCACAATATATGGGGAGTGAAGTAATGGAATTACTTCCAGAGAAAAGAACAGAAGCTTTGCACACCCTTTCTTTAGAACAACTGCACGTTTTGAGATCCCCAAGATAACCCTCAGGTTCAAGAATCCACTAGAAGGGTTTGCAGTGCTCAGCTAACCTGTTAGACTCACAGTGAAAGGACACAGGTTAAGATGAGCAATGGGAAAAGGCGCATCGAACAGGGGCAGGACAGACCCAGTGTGGAGCTTCTGGGTGCCCAGAGTATTATGTCTCCTAGCTATGATGTGTGACAACACCCGGGGGTAGCCCCCATCAGTGACAAGCACCAAACCCAGAGTGTCCAGAGATGTTATGGGGTGTAGGTCACATAGACATGACTGAGCCCCAGTGTGCCTAACCTTAGTCTCTAGCCCCTCCAGAGTCAAGCTGATACCACATGGCCCAAGGTGCCACACTAAGTCACATGGTCAGCATAGATCCTCTCTAGGAGGCTCCTAAAAGTTGTTTACATCCTACATTCATTAGGGAAGACCTGGGTGTTCACCTCTGTATGACTCTGCTCCTTTAGGAAACCTTCCGTGACATATTTCATGAGAACCATTCATTTCTGCCATCACTCTGTGCTGGAAAAGCCCATCCAGCCTACCTATTTTTCTTATGCTTGGACTCTTGTGCTTACTTTTTTAAAAAACATATTTTTATTTTAAGTTCCAGGGTACATGTGCAGGATGTGCAGGATGTGCAGGTTTGTTACGTAGGTAAACATGTGCCACGGTGGCTTGTTGTACCTATCAACCCATCACCTAGCTATTAAGTTGAGCATGCATTCGCTATTTTTTCCTAATGCTCTCTCCCTGCACCCCAACCCTGGAAAGGCTGTAGTATGTATTCTTCCCCCTCCCTGTGTCCATGTGTTCTCATTTTTCAGTTCCCACGTACTAGTGAGAACATGTGGTGTTTGGTTTTCTGTTCCTGCATTAGTTTGCTGAGGATAATGGCTTCTAGCTCCATCCACGTGCCTTCAAAGGACGTGATCTCATTCTGTTTTATAGCTGCATAGTATTCCGTGGTGTAGATGTGCCACGTTTAGCAAGGTTACAGATAAACAGGAACATTTTTACATTGTTGGTAGGAATGAAAATTACTTCAACCACTGTGGAAGATGGTGTGGCAATTCCTCAGAGATCTAGAACAAAAATACCATTTGACTCAGCAATCCCATTACTGGGCATATAGCCAAAGAATATAAATCATTATATCACAAAGATACATGCACACGTATGTTCATTGCCACACTGTTCATGACAGCAAAGACACGGAATCCACCCAAATGCCCTCAATAAGAGACTGGATAAAGAAAATGTGGTACATACACATCTTATTTTGCTTTATCATTTTCATTCAGTTTGAGTTCCTTTTATGAGAAAATCAAAGATTTAAAATTCAAATTAAATTAAAGCAAATTAAATAGCATATACTGTATTTGTCATATTTTTACTTGTTTGCATGGTACATTGGTAAACAATGGTAAGCACTGCTTTCGAGATATTGTAGGAGAAAAACTGTAGATTTCAAAGCACTTGACATGATAGAAGATAGAAAATAATATATTTCTCTTCTTCAATTACTCTTTAGATGTCAGCGTAAGAATGATGAAAACATTTTCAGTTTTTATGAGGTGGTTTAAAAGCATATGTCTGCATATAATTTGGTGCTTTTTTCTCATATCCTTAGCTATTACTCTGTTGGTTTTAAGAGTTTTTTTTTCCTGACCCCTGGTTCTTGTTTCAAGCTTTTCATTATGGTTCTATACTTTCCATTCCTGGGCATCATAATACACTGAGAATCTACCTATCAGTAATTTGCTTTAAGTTGGTTTGATTTCCACTTTTCTTATTTTTTTCAAGATAAGCTAAAGAAACACCCTCATTTACCTTTAGTCTTAGAACCAGTAGTCCACTAGTAAAGTCTTTTCATTGCTCCATAACTCTCCTGCACGTTTACTGCTGTGCAGCAGAAATAGAGACAGGAAAGGACTGTTTCATGCTGAGCAATTACCACCTCTTCCTCCAACCACACCAAATACAGTCAACAGGCCTTCTAAGCATGCAGGAGGAATTTTCTTTTCTCTTTCTTTCTATCTGTGTTTTTTCTTCCTTCCTTCTGCTCTTTCTTTCAGATAATAGTAAACAGCTATTGCTAACTGAAATTTCACACGTATGTGGCAGAAAATTCACTGATAGACACATAGAAGATGGATGATATTGATGCCAGGTTTAGAATTGCAGACCAGACATTCTTATTTATTTATTTGGAAGAGTTATCCTATCTCCCTAAGCGTTTTCTTTTTCTTTTTTGTGTCTGCATTATTACAATTAGTAAAAGAATTCCACATTTATTAGCTGGTTAAAAAGAGGAAGTGAAGTAACGTGTGTGTGTTCTAGTCAGCATGGAGTGGGGTGTGCAGCAATTTAGCAACTCATAATGAAAAAAACTTGTGTTTTCTTCATGCTACATGCACAGGACAGGTAATTAGGGGTCCTATCCCCTACCTCTTCAGCCTGGGACTCAGACTAATGGGGCACCTGCCATCCCAAACATTGCCAGTGGGTGTGGTAGGAAGAATGGCTCAACTGGGAGGTGTTTGTCACCAGCCCGTAGCCACAAAAACAGGAAGCACTTCTCTCAAGGCTCACCTGAAGCCATCCTGCCCCACATAACCACCAGGATGCCCCCACAGTGCAAATACCTTGCACTCAGAGGGAACTTGTTCAGGGACTAGAATTACTGACTTTCTCTGTAAGGTGCTTATCTAAAGTGCTGAGCTCATAGTAGGCGTTCGTTGAATTTTAGATAACATGGTTATCACTTTGCTACAAGGTCATGAACAAGTCACATTATTTTGCTTAAGTTCCAATTTCTGTAGAGAGAGGGAATTTTCAAGTTGTTACTGTTTAATTTCAGATTTGAACATAAAGTACATTTTTAAAATGCTTATGATAAATTAAATGGAAAAAGTAGATTACTGTATACAAAATTCTATAATTCATAAATTAAGATGGTATTAGGTTGGTGCAAAAATAATTGCTGTTTTGCCGTTACTTTCAATGGCAACAACTCAACCTAATATTTATACATTTTCCACTTCCCTGACACACACACACACACACACACACGCACACCCACACACATAGTCAAACACGTATTCACAGTGAATTTCTTTCATTTTCATCAATAGGAAATTCTCCCTCCCCCTCAAAAACTATCTAGTTTCTTTAAGCTGAATACCTTAACAACCATGACAGATTTTTGAACACAAATTGAAAGTAGGTGCCTGCACTCTTAGTTCTCTGACCACCAGCAGGCTTTCCAGCCGAGGGCACCTTTAGAATAAAGCCCTCTCCCTATTTTAAACATGGCATTGTGCCTTCAGTTATTTGCTTTTCTCTTTCTCTCTCTCTCTCTCTCTCTCTCTATGTCTTTTCTTTTCTTTTTTTTTAGGACAGAATCTTGCTCTGTCACCCAGGCTGGAGTGCAATGGCATGATCTCGGCTCACTGCAACCTCCGCCTCCTGGGTTCAAGTGATTCTCCTGCCTCAGCCACCCAAGTAGCTGGGATTACAGGCACGTGCCACCATGCTGGCTAATTTTTGTATTTTTAATAGAGATGGGTTTTCATCACGTTGGCTAGGCTGGTCTGGAACTCCCGACCTCAAGCGTTCCACCTAGGCCTCCCAAAGTGTTGGGATTACAGGCATGAGCCACCGCACCTGGCCACTAATTTTTTTTCTTTTTAATCAATATCAACAAGGGGGAAATGAATAGGGGTTGCAATGGTAAGAGATGAACTTTTATACATTTAAATTTTATTTTCTTTAACGTTTTTATTGAGGACTTTGCCTGAAATTTTGGCTAAGGGTATTTAGAGATCGTATGTAACGTTTTGTCACTGAATTTTTAGTTTTTTTTCCTTTACAGGCATTCAATTATTTTTTACTATGTGTTATTTAAGCTGAGTTTTTTTATGTCAATCTTCTCATTTAATATACTCAGGTTATTGGGAACAATTATTTAATATGAACCACTTTAAAGATGTTTAATTGACAAATATAGGATATAATATGGTGTTATGATACATATATATGCTGTGGAGTGATTACATTAGGCTAATTAACATAATGTATACCATTTTAAAATAGTAATTCTAAACTCCAGAACTTAATTCCAATACTTGAAATTTGAAAGGAAAGGGAACAATGTCTCTAGTTAGAATAACTTCAAAAATCACCATCAAAAAACCCCTTTTTCATATACTTTATTATTTTTGTTTTGCAGAAGTTTAAAAGGCTGGCTAAAGAAAATGTTGATTTTTCTCTTAAAAATTATTCTTGTCACTTTCTTGCAAACATCCTCTAGGTAAATCAGGCATAATAGATTACAAATTTTATAATACATTTCAATTTGACTGCTTTAAACAGAGTCAAACCAAAACAAAAAAAGGGTAATGAAAACAGCAAATAACAATAATCTTATAATTTTCAATTCGTTAAACATTCTTCATCATATTACACTCTAAGGATTATGAAAAATAAATTATAGAAGAGATTAAGTGATTAGTTATTAATTCTTTCCCTGCAGGATTGAGAACCAAAGGATGCTACACTAGTTCTTCATTATGGAAATATGCACTTCATGTAATATGATCAGATTGCACCCAGGCATGGCAATGAAGTCTAGGCATAAGCTGAAAAACGAATCTGACAGTTGTCTTCAAATCTCGTTTTAGCCAAATGTTTCAAATTTCTCCCAGTTCAGACCTTTGATCAGAGTTTATAACATCAATCAGAGTTAATAGTCTGATGATTTTTGTCACTCTGTAATGTTTTCAGCTTTCGAGGCATGAATTATGGCCTTTAACCCTGTCCTCTTTTCATCGCTCTGCGGTTTCCCCAATTCTAAGACCAGGATTAGGAAATTTCCTACAGTTAGATTGTGTATCAACCAAATGATGAATTAGCTCTTTTGCTGAAATTATCTAAACATAAGGATTTGTCTGAGCTTTCCAATCACTAAAATTATATTTTCTACTTATTTATTTAAAGTAAGGTTTTGTTGAGTAACCTAACCAAAAATATGCACACGTGTTTGTAATATATATGTACATGTATAATCTGTTTTGATATCTATCTATCTATCTATCTATCTATCTATCACAAATTGTTAGTCTATGTAGTAACCTTTGTCTGTTGGGATATTTACTATTTTTCCTGAGCTATATTTCTTATTTTCCGTTTATGCCTACAAAAAGAAGTTCATGGCTCCTTCCCTCATTGACATGTTGGACAAAGCCCCTGAAGGACCGGGGCAGATCCCCACTCCACACGTGCACTTGTCGTTGTATTTCCCAAAGTCCTCTTTGGAGTTGCTGGGCCCTGAGATCCAGCTCAGTGTTTTGTTCGTGAACACGTAAATCACGTAAATCAGAGTAGTGAAGCCCACGGAGAGGCAAGCACCGAGACAGTTTCTCCCCTCTGGTCTCCTGTTGTGAGTCCTCTTTTCTGCTCCTGTGAAATCCATTCTGTAAAATCCAATGTTTTCTCCTTAGCAGCATTTTGCACAAAATTCACATATGCACATATATCAGAAAATAATTTTATGTCATTTAAAAAAATATTTCCAAAGTAGGGCATCCATATGGTGGAAAATTTAAAAATACAGAGACACATAGGATTAAATAATAGTAATAACAATCTCTTGCCTAACACTTTCCTAATTCCAGTAGTAGCCTCTTCTGAAACAATTTTCGCCATGTTTCCCTTTCTCCTACTATTTCCTAAAGTCAGAATCAAACGATTATATGCCTACTTACAAATATGCCAGCTTTATTCAATGTCTATTTTCTGCTTAAAAGATGGGGATTTAGCTCACTATCGCTAGCCTTCTTTATTTCTTTTTCCTCCAGTAATTTAAAAAGAAATACATTATTTAAAATTATATTATTAATTCGCTATGTACCTGGAAATGATGTACTTCTTTTTCATAATTTCAGTAAGCATCTCAACATCTTTTGTGAAAAAGGAGAATGTGGATGTCACTGGCTTTCACTTCAAGTTTTGTGAGTTCCACTTTTATTTTTATCTGTTACCAACATTGTTAGCTTTTGTATTACAGAAAGGGTTGTTTTGAATGGCATGTTTAAGGAAGGAGTTTGTTGATTTTTATGTATTTTGAAAAAATATAAATGTTAGATATTTGTATGATAAGCTGATTTAAATCTATTTCTTCTATTAAAAAAAAAAAAAAAGTATTTTGGCCGGGCTCGGTGGCTTATGCCTGTAATCCTAGCATTTTGGGAGGTCAAGGCAGGTGGATCACCTGAGGTCAGGAGTTCGAGATCAGCCTGATCAGCATGACTAAACCCTGTCTCTACCAAAAGATACAAAATTAGCTGGGCTTGGTGGTGCATGCCTGTAATCCCAGCTACTCGGGAGGCTGAGGTAGAATTGCTTGAACACAGGAGGCAGAGGTTGCAGTGAGCCGAGATCGTGCCAGCCTGGGCAAAAAGAGCGAAAGTCTGTCTCAAAAAAAAAAAAAAAGTATCTTGCTCTGCTGGACATTTTAATAAACAGTGAAATTCAGAAAACACTGACAAAACAGATTAGATAAATGAGAAAGAAAAGGCTAAGAGAACATAGGAACTGGGTAACACAGTCACATACACAAAGAAACAACCAGTAGTTAACTTTTTGATATGAAAGGTCAACACAACTGTACAATCTCAAAATCATAAAAGAAAAAGTTGGCCTTCTAAGTTTAAAGCTTCAGATGAGCATTCACATTCCCTAAGGTGAGTCAAGAAGGTAAGGACAATTTATTTCTTTAATGAAATATTAAGCCGTGCTGATTAATATTAACCTAAATGATAAATATGTGTTTATATGTATAATGGTGTTCATATAATTTCACGTAATGTACGCATCTGAATAATCTCAGCATGGTTACAGTATTAATGCTGGGTACTTTTTGACTTATTTCTCTGAAACAGATCTCTCACCTGTGTATACACACAGAGACCCACACATCAATCCAGCTCCATGCAGACGTATAGCCTTCAGTGATGGGGTGTGTTCAAGGAGCGCAAGGATGGTAGATCTTCCATTTCTGAAGACTTAGTGACACTTTTAGTCTACCCAATTCTGTTATTTTTTAGTTAATTCTATTTCAAGCAAGATTTAGATCTCTCAGAAATATGAAAGCCAACAAAGGGAAGCACAGTTTTAAAATGTGTCCAGTCTTCTGGCTATACCCCAGAATCTCCCAGACCAGTCTAGAGAATGTGAAACCTCTATAAACCAAAACATACACCAATAAAATAAAGGTATCTTCAATCTGGTAGGGTAACTAAAAAACAATTTTATCTTCATTTCATATATATGTATAGATGTGTATATATATAAACATTTTACCGGTTAAACATGTCTGAAAGTGAGTATGAAGATACATGGTAGAAACACCTAAAATTTCTATTTAATAAGCATCAGAATCAATTTATCAATGTTTAAATAGAGGACTCTCAAAAAGTAAAGATGCTATACTAGATGTGTTGAAAAACAGCAAAACAAAATGTCACGGTACTTGTTTGCAATGAATGAAATTACAGTTTATGGGTGTGAAAGACATGTATATGTGTTACTCTTACACTGTGCCCTGCATTACCCATCAGCATACAGGACACAGTATAAGCACCATAGCAGAGCTGCAAACAACATGAGGTACCTATTAAGAATATAGCCATATATCATTTTAGGGGAATATTTAATGCATAAAAATAAATCATGGAATAGGTTAATATTAGTCTATCATTTAAAAGCTATTCTGTGCAGAACATCTCAAGTAACATTTTGAATTAAACCAAAACTTGATTTAATACTTAATATTCACTGAAATCTCCCTAAAGGCACATAGAGGATTTACAAAATTTAAAAAAAGAAGAAAAAGAAAAATTTCTCTTTCAAATAAGGCAATGTGTGTTATGTTATTTTCCAGGATACAAACTTTTTATTTTAGTATTTTTGAAAGGTAGGTAAAATATTTCTAGTTGCTTAGGGTTCAACGTCTAGGAAATTTAACATGAATATCATTTCACTAATGAAAGTGCTTTTCTTTCCCCTGCCCCCATAGCCCATCTTCTCCATAAACTCCGTACAACAATATCAGCTCTGAAACTGAGCTATCTCTCCACCCTCTGACTTATCAGCACTGATTGCTCTCAGCTGTTTCTGGGCCTTCCTGCATTTTGATTCATTGAGGTTTTTCCTTACCTCCCTGTATGGTTCAAGTTTACTCAAGAGAAATGATGGTGCAATGTAATCTATTCCTCAGATATATCAGAAATTTCACAAATGTTTAGGCTTATTGGAGAGGATGAGATCCTGAGGGGAAATCCATATACTTCCTTGTAGATTACAATGAAATAGCAGTTCCATGATTTATCAAACATACATTCAGAAAACCTGCCAAGGGATGAACTTTGTTTCTCATTTTCCTTATTTTAAAGTCAAATTTTAACTTCCTAACATTTCTGGCAGTGAGCAAGAAAAGCCCAAGTTTCATATGAAGAAGAAGAATATGTTGATATTACAACCAGGAGAACATTTGCTTTTGTATATGTGTATAGGCTTTCTATGTCTACCAGTTTTTAGCAGATCCAAATATAAATCTCACCATTCCCTCTGCTATTGCTGTTAGGAATCGCAATACCTTTGACCCAGGAGCCAGAGGGTTTTCATTTTTTTCACAAAAACATGTAAAATCTTCAACCCTAGGTAAGCATTTGCCCAGTAATATGCAGATGAACTGAAACTCCATCCATGACAATTACAGAGTAACCCCTGGTAGAATAATCTTACACAGGATGATAAAATCCCCTAGCTGCCAATTAAAAATGCCTTTAGAAAGCCGTTTCTCCTGTTTTCTCAGTAATGCTTCATTTGTCTTGCCCAAATTGGGTTTTAGAAAGGTGAAAAAAAGTATGACATTTTAACACAATCATGATTTCTTTTCTTTTTGGAATAATTGTATGGAATATAGCACATTCAACTTGAGAAAGTAGCTATAAAACACCAGATGCTAATGAAAAAGAACAGCTGTATAATCATACTGTTCGATACCGGCTTCCATGTTTATTTATATGATCACTAGACCATTTTCTGATGTGAGTTTAACATAGTATATCTAATGACACTTTTCCTCCTATATGTCTGCAGTAAACCTTCAGAATATTTTTCAGGTATTAATATTCCCACAAGAATAGAAAAAAACAGATCTTTGCTACTCAATGTGTGGCCTATAGATCAGCAGCATCAGCATCAGCTGCAAGCTTGTTAGAAATGTTGCTGGCCACGGTGGCTCACGCCTGTAATCCCAGCACTTTGGGAGGCCAAAGCGGGCAGATCACTTGAGGTCAGGACCTCCAGACCAGCCTGGCAAACATGGTGATACCCCGTCCCTACTAAAAACACAAAAATTAGCCAAGCATGGTAGTGCACACCTGTAATCCCAGCTCTAGGAAGGCTGAGGCAGGAGAATCTGTTGAATCCAGGAGGCAGAGGCTGCAGTGAGCTGAGATTATGTCATTGCCCTCCAGTCTGGGTGACAGAGTGAGACTCAATTAAAAAAATAAAAAATAAATAAATAAATAAAAAGAAAGAAAGAAAGAAAGAAAGGCAGACATGTGAAATTTCAGGCTCCACCCAGCATTTTTAATAGGATTTCCCAATAATTCATGTGCTCATTACAGTTTGGATCCCCTTCCTCAATTTCACTACCTTTTTATCATATGTGAATCTGGTGTTAATACATATCTTCACAGCCTGGGTGCATTTATGGTGCAGGAAGCTAGGACAGAGTGTGCAGAGGATGCCCATGGAAAACAGATGCTGCGTGCACAAGGTCAGAAATAAAATTCAGCCATTGCTGACTTGTGGCTTTGCTCAAATGACCAGGCTGCACGGGCTTCATTTTCAGATCAATAATCATTTCTTAAATGTATGTGGTCCTGGACTCTGATCTCTGTGCAGGGGATAACCATATTTCTCTTAAAAACTTATGATCAGTATAAAATGGCTTTTATAGTGGATTACATCAGAAGAATGGATCCTGAGCGATAACCAGGTATTCTTAGTTTGGGCAATGAGCAACTCTATGAAACACTAGCCTTACAGTAGCTCAGTTTAAAAACAAAATAGTCCTATGAATCTTTCCTTAATATTCCCTTTGGATGTTCTACTTTCAAAGAATAGTCTCAAGATCAAGAATTAATATGAAGTATAAAATAACTAGTTAGTGCTAGCGAATAGTTTTGGAAACAATAAAAAGGTCCTATTCAGATCTAGATCTAGGCAATATTTGAGTTACATTTCTTCTGACTTGGATTAACAGTCACATCTGTAATCTGGTTTGTGGCTGCAGCACAGTCAGAATACATTCTGATGGCAGATCCCTAAGGCAATGGAAGGCAGCTTAGTGGCACGCACTGAGGACATGGTGACAAGGAGTCCTCTCAACTCTGCTGACTCCAGATCAACAGCTCCAGACACCAATACCACACTCAGATCTCTAAGCTTTTTCAGAAACAGAGCCTCTTAGATGGTTCTTTCCTAAACCTTCAGCTTTTCATTCCTTTAATTCATCAGACCCTATGATCTGTTGCTTCGTGAGGATGTAGGTATGTCTTCTGGTAAGAGCGAACAGAACAATCGCCTCGATGATAAAGGACAATTTGAAAAGAAAACATATTTTGGAAAGCCGAAATGGTTATGTATGTGCTTAAAGTTTGCTTCCAACTGTTGGACTTAAAACTTTACTAAACGATCAAAAATACAACATACCTTTATATTTTATTTCTACGGTAGAACACTTGAGGGGGAAATACACATTGATATATCACCTCATATAAATTTTTTCAGATACAAAAGCACAAGTTTTTTCCTTAAATCATGCATTTTCTTTTTTCTGAAATTCACTTCTAGATAAAAATATATTATTTATGTATATTATCTGTACTCAAAATATTCCAAATATAAAAAGCCTTAAAATCATACCTGTAGCTCATTCTAAAACTAAAGCTATACAATTACATTAAAAGAAAAAATAAATTAAAATTAGAAATTGCTTTAGCTACATATTACTGATTTTCTACTACCTCCTGGATCAATAGAATTTTTTAAATTTTTAATTATAAAAATAGATTTAGTGGGTACATGTGCCATTTTCTTACATGGATACCCAAATAGTGTACATTGTACCCACTAAGTAATTTCTTATCCTTAACCATCCTCCTGCCCTCCTGCCCTTCTGAGCTTCCAATATCTGTTATTCCGCTCTCTTTGTTCATGTGTGCACATTCTTTACCTCCCACTCATAACTCGAAACATGCAGTATTTGACTTTCTGAGTTATTTCACTTAAGATAAAGGCCTCCAGTTCCATCTATGTTGCTGCAAAAGACATGATTTCATTCTTTTCATTCCTTTTATGGCTGAGTAGTATTCCAATTGTGTGTGTGTGTGTGTGTGTGTGTGTGTGTATGTGTGTGACATTTTCTTTATCTAATCATCTGTTAATGGACACTTAGATTTATTCCATATTTTTGCTATTGTGAATAGTACTGCAATAAACCTACCAGTGTAGGTATTCTTTTTGATACAATGATTTTTTTCCTTTGAGTAGATACTCAGTGGTGGAATTGATGGATCCAACAGTAAATCTATAATGCATGCTGAAGATGCATTTCAGAGATAGATTATATCCAAAGAACTCAAATTTAAGTTCTATGAGAGACAGATATTTAGAACAAATGAGAGGAAGGGTACTTGAATTATCCAAGCCTCTCCCCTTTCCACATTTTTCCCTAATATTAGAATATGTTCCTCTTCAGCTCTATGTGAACACCTGTCTTTATCACAGGGTGTTTGTGGGTGTTAAATCGTGTTATATCCTAGACAAAAGACATGGTGCAATATCTGATACACTACAGGTGTTCAATAAATGGCTGTCATTGTTATTGTCTGTGGGAATGTCCTACTATTAATATTCTAGTAGTAACAGCAACAATTATTAACATGGAAAAAGGAGAGAAAAAGGAATCCCTGAGATAACTAGAAAAATTTTTGCTTTTAAATCTTAGACATTTTCTGAAAAATTTTCTAAGCATATTTACAAGCTAAAATTCCAACACTTGACTTAAATATCTTCTTTTTTGAGAGAGTGTCTCGCTCTGTCACCCAGGTTGGAGTGCAGTGGCCCGATCTCGGCTTACTGCAAGCTCCGCCTCCCAGGTTCACACCATTCTCCTGCCTCAGCTTCCCAAGTAGCTGGGACTACAGGCGCCCACCACCACGCCCAGCTAATTTTTTGTATTTTTAGTAGAGACAAGGTTTCACCGTGTTAGCCAGGATTATCTCAATCTCCTGACCTCGTGATCTGCCCGCCTCGGCCTCCCAAAGTGCTGGGATTACAGGCGTGAGCCACCGTGCCCGGCCGACTTTAATATCTTCTTATGTGAAACAACTAATTAATCAATGAATAAATAATCTGCTTCTCTGTCAATTTGCTATCTTCTATGGTTATGAACTTTTTTCTAAAATAATCTCTAGTCTAAATTAAACCTAACCTGTTTATTGTATAAGAATGCTTATAGCTTTTTTTCAATAATTTAGTCCAGTAAGTCAGATAGATTAAAGGTGTCTACATATATATAATTTAAACATTTACATTGCCACATAGAAAGTGGTTTTCTTTTTTCCTCCAGTGTTGGTGATGATAGTTCATGTGTGCTTGCATTTATATTAGTCAAAAGAAATGCTTACAGTATTAAGGCAAGTTGCTGAGTTGCTATTTAAAGATTTATAGATGTGTGAGAGGTATTGCTATAAATTAGCATCCCCAAATTGGTCTAATTATGTCTGTGCCTCACATGTCTTTCAAATATCTAGTGTTCTTTGCTGTCTATGCTTACACATAAATCAGTTCTCTCTATGGTGGAATGATGAATGGGGGCTTATTTTGACAGTAAGACACCATCAAATGGATGAAATATTGGAATAAAATAACTATCTGAAAGTAAGAATGCATTATTTCCACTCTGTTAAACTCACAAAAATGGTAACAAAACATGGAAAACTGTGGTGGATTTGAAAAAGCTTCCTGGTGAATACCAGTACCTATCTCCAGCATGGTACAAAAGTGTTGAAGTATGACATTTACTTTACAGTGAGTATAGCTTAGGAGGATGAGAGATTTTGGAAGTATCGTATATTTTCTACTATTTTGCATGCTAGGTTAACCAGGAAGCATTTGGCTCAGAGGTACTTTTAATCACATCCTTACACCCATACTAAATATTTTGTCTCACCTAGCAGTGTGCAATGACTTTCTGCACATCCATTCCAGTTGAACTGATTATGAATTTCATCTCCAGTGCTTGGAGATGATACCTTGGCAGTTCTGTTCTAAATGGGGAGAATAGCGGTGAGAGGGCCTACGGGAAAATAAGGCCTTCAAAACCCCCTACCTGAAAAGACCTCCGTTTGTCAAGATGGAATCAGACACTGCTGAAATCTTCAAAGGGAAGAGGGTTCAGTGTGAAGTCTGGAGGAATAAGAAATACAGATGCTCTAATGAACAGCACTGGCTAACTTTTATTATTATTATTATTATTATTATTATTATTATTATTAGCCTATCAGAAAAGGTATATCATGCATGTCAAAGAACAAAGTATTTTTTAACCATGTTTAAAAAAAAATCAGGCTATAGAGTGTAGATTTAAATATTGATTTTTTTTAGACCGGCACAAACTATACGGCCCAGTTGTCTGTGCAAACGTTGTGCCGACGATAATAACCGATGATAACCTCACCGCAGCATCTATCATCTTGGCAGAGTTGTTTGTTAGATCAGTGAAGATCCGGAAAATCAGGCGGCGTGCTGCTTGGTTTTGCCAGGAGTAAAAGTACTGAAGGATACCGGGAAGACTGGTCATTATTGTTCTTCTTGTGGTTGCTATTATTATTATATTATTATTATTATTATTATTATTATTATTATTATTATTATTGCAGAGGTCAGCGCTGCTTTTGGGGTGAAAGAAGACCATCAGTAAACCTCAGCCTTGCCGCCAGGACTCCCCCGTCTTCTGCCGGAGTCCGCCGGTCCGCAGCCTGCGGCAGGGAGGCCCGGGCACCCGCAGGTGGCGCCCCACGTCCGTGTTTGCGCCCTCAGCCGCGCTCCAGGCGCAGCTGGGAAACCCAGAGCGTCTCCCCGGGTCGTTTGAGCGAGCGCGGACACTGCAGTTTAATAAATAAGCGCGAGCGCCAGCCGCTCCACCAGTCCGAGGTCCAGAGGAGCAGACACACAGACCCGGGCCGGAGGCCCCTCTTCCAGCCCTGCGGGAACCGGACAGTTCCCCAACTGGGGACTCTGGAAACACAGATCCTAAATCATCAAATTCTCAAGCTTTTTTTTCCTCTCTTCGTCCCAGCCATCGCAGTCTTCTTCCTCTTTTTTTTTTTTTTTTAACTTATTGTTTTTTTCGCCCCTTTCATTATGAAAGTGGTCACGCCATTCAATATTAAGACTTGGAGGGAATTGGGGAAAGAAAAGAAAGAATCTAAAAGAAGAGAAGCGACCGGTGCTTTTAAGGGCGCCTAATTTTCAAAAGAGACGTCTGGGAGTATTTTGCTCTGGGCGTTTGGGTGAGCAGGACCAGGGCGTTGGAGGGTGCGGCGGGCTTGGGAGCAGGGAAGGTTCCGAGTCCTAGGGCGGCGGCAGCGCTCGGCTATGCCCTCTGGAGACTGGCGGGGCTGCGGGGCCGTGGGGACCTGCGAGGGAGCCGCGCTGCGGGCGCGCTGAGCGCGGGAGCGCGAGGGGCCCCAGGCAGTGGTGCGGGCGCGAAGCCCAGGGGTTGGAGGCACCTGGGCGCACAGCGCGGGGCGCTGAGCCGGGCGAGACGCGGGGTTCCCGGTCCCGGGTGCGGCGTCTAAGCGGGCGCGCGGGGCGTGGTGCACCCCTGAAGCGGCGCGGGCTGGCGCGGGAAAGCGGCAGGGCGGGGCGGCGCGGTTATTGGCCACGCGCTGGGAGCAGGGTCGCGCTCCGTGTCCTCCTCCCGACAGCTCCCGCTCGCCTCATTTTCTCTAAGCAGAGCAACTTCGCGGACAGCGGAGCTCGCCGAGCATGGATGTTCCAGGTAACCACCCCCGACCTGCCCTCCCCTCCGCATGCAAGCGCCTTCTGCGTGGATTTTAACCAAGACTCTCCCTGGTCCAGATCGAGGGGTGGGGGAGGTGGAGAGACAGAAGGGAAATCATGCAGGATCGAGGCTGCGGACAGCGGATATTTATCAAGAGCCAACTTCTCCGTTCTTAGAAAGAATATTGGAAGAGTTAATGGGAGGCTGTGGGCGGCGAGGGGGCAGCTTCTCTGCGTGTCTCTGGGCTGGTATTGAAATGGCCTGTCTGCTTTCCTGGGAGGAGCGGGGACAGGGCAAAAGTGCAGACGGGCGCGTAAGTTCGCAGAAACCTGCAGGGGCTGCCGCCCAGCTGAGAAAGAGAGAATACCCGTGGTCTGGAAACCAGAGCTGGAGAATAAGCCAAGCCTGGGATTCCGTCGTTGGAATCGGTCCTTCGCCCAAGAGAGGAATCCCAGGGGTTTCACCAAGGGGGCTGGCTCGCTAGTGGCTGCAGGGACCTTGGAAGTGGGTGTTTGGTTTTACTGCCCGTGTGTGTGTGTGTGTGTGTGTGTGTGGTGTCATTTGCCCCCTATTAATCTTATTCGCCCTAAGGAGATTCCTGGGGTTTGTTCTTTGGGTGGAAAATAGATAAAATCTGTACCAAAGGGACTTAAATGGACTTTAAAAACATCTCGAGGATTGAAAAATAGAGGATAGCAGGGAAACAAGGGAAAAGAAAAGGGTTCCTTGGTGCTGCTCCAAGGAAATGCTGTGAGATGAAGGCGAGAAGGCAAGCATTCGTAGGTTTTTCTTTGCCTGCGTCTTAGCCCCCTCCGCGCTGGTGAATGGGCGGGGTGGCGGTGACGCCTTCTGAGGGTCTCGGGGCCCGTCTTAGCGATGAGGACCTGCAGAAGCGCGGCCCCCTCCCTCGTCGCAGCCCCGCGCGCCGCTCGGGAGCCTTCAGGGATGCGCTGCCAGCTGCGCCCGGGCGTTTCTCCGGACCTGTTGTGCCAGATCGGAAAGCGGGTTGGCTGTGCGCGGGACCAAGGGGGTGGCCTTCGGGGAGAGCCCCGGAGCCGCAGGCACCTGCTCCCAGTCCCCCTTCTTCCCGGTGGCTCCACCTCCCGGTGTAAGGCTTTGGGTTCTGTGCCCTGACAGGTTCACGGGCGCCTTTCTTCTGAGAACGACCCTGGCCTTGAACGTCAGAGCGGGGGACGAAGGCCCGCGGAGGCTGCTGCGGGCCCCGCGCGTTCCTTCGCGCCCTTGCGCGCCGCTCGCGCCCCCGCCGGCCTCCACCCCCACGCGCCGCCTCCCACCAGCCCCGATGCAGACGCCCGGCCGAGGGCCACTCGGGCTGCGGCTGATGATGCCCGGGCGCCGGGGGGCGCTGCGCGAGCCGGGCGGCTGCGGATCCTGCCTGGGGGTGGCGCTGGCCCTGCTGTTGCTGCTACTGCCCGCCTGCTGCCCCGTGCGGGCGCAGAACGACACGGAGCCCATCGTGCTGGAGGGCAAGTGCCTGGTCGTGTGCGACTCCAGCCCGTCGGCGGACGGCGCCGTCACCTCCTCCCTAGGCATCTCCGTGCGCTCCGGCAGCGCCAAGGTGGCCTTCTCCGCCACGCGGAGCACCAACCACGAGCCGTCCGAGATGAGCAACCGCACCATGACCATCTATTTCGACCAGGTCAGCCGCCGGCCTGCCCACCCCGCCCCCAGCCCGGGGAGAGGGGCGGGGACCTGCGCGCGCGGGCTGGGGTTCAGGCTTCTTGAACGTGGAGTTCCCAGGCTCTGTCCTCCCCCTCTGCCCTGCTACTCTCTTTCCTCCCGTTTCATAGAACGCACTCCTACTCTTTCCCTTTTCCACATTTTGGCTTTTTAAAAACTTTTAAATGATCAGCTAACTTGGCACTTGGATGACTGAGAGTCCCTTAAGGCTGTCTAAGCTTTCTAAGAGTTCCGTAAACCTAAAGATGTGAAATATGTTTCCCAAAAGGAAGCATTGCACGTTTTACTTTTCACGGCGGTGTGGTTGATGGTCTTCAGTCACCCAGGTGGCCACCTGAAGGATTGAGTGCATTTAAAACTCTCCACGCTCAGGAAAGGAGTCTTCCCAAGTCTCTGCCAGCATTTGGAAAATACATTCCTATTGCTTATTTTGAGGAATGGATTGGGGAAGGGATGTTTATCTTAAAAAAAAAAAAAAAGTGAGGAAGAGCAGGGATGGATATAGAAATACAAAACAAAATATTGTGATTATGTAAGTAAAATATATAGTAAATGAAATATATACCATAAGCAAATGCAATATATACAATGTATACATGAACAGTGTGTTGGTACAAATTTTTTAAAAGAGCAGTGACTTACGTCACCTTAAGCCACTTAACTTATGCCATTTGGTTCAATGCAGAAGGTTCAGAGATATGATCAGGCCTTTCTAAACCCTTCTCTGGGTTATTGGTGCTCAGGGTTAAAGGCTATGACCTTCTTTTTGTGTCCCGCTTGCCTGGTTTCTGTTCCTTTTCAGAAAAAAATTAAAAGCATTATAGAGGTTTCCAAGCTTTAGCTAATTAGCTAATTACCTAATCATTTTACCAAAGTGTTTCCTACAGAATGGGGCGCCTGGCAGTCACTGACAACCTACCAGGGCTTACTGTACGTGTTTAATTGACTTTCCTTTGGTCTGTTAGGCAACTCTTAAACTTATTAACCATAAACCTGCAGACACACACTCTTGACTCTATTTAAGTCAGCGTATTTATTTCTTAATTATTGTTAAGCATCGAGTATTTGAGGTTTTTTTTTTTTTTTGGCGGGGGGAGGCATGTGTCTCTTTAATTCATTTTTTATTTACAAAACGTAAAATTATTTATTTTGATTATGTCCAAATGAGACAGCAATGGAATAGGCATTTGGGAACTAATACTCTATTAGTAAGGTTTCCTTTACGTGCAGTTATTGTTATATTATTATTATTCACTTACCAATGTCTTGCAAAGTTTTCATAGCATTTTTATATCCACCTTTGCATTTGTGTAACAAGAAAGCTCTGTGATGTAGGGCAGGATAAGTAGTAGCAGGATTCTAATTTTATACATGAGCAAACTATGGCAGGGTGCATTTAATGTTTCTCTGGCTCCCCAGTTAATGAGGAGCTGAGGTCTGCTTTTCAGGGTCTGGTTGGGTGTTCTTTCATCTACAGCAGGGCTAAATTCTGCCTGAATTTATCAGTTTCCAGAATGTAAAATTGAGGTGAAGGAGTTGAGGTGAAAGGAAGAAGCAGCTCCGGAGGCTTAAATGGAGAATGCTTTATTCTTTTCTAAAGCTTTGTAAGGAAGACAGCAAGCATAGCCTTGTGAGACTGAGAATAGGCATCCCGAGGTGCTTGTCTTAACAATGGAGCCCAGAGTGTCTGTCTCAGTCCTGCCCTTGAGTGGAGCTGAAGTGGTGCTCACAGCTGGGTTGAAGAAGCTGAAACAGGCATATTTCACAAGTCATTTCGGCGATCGTCATTGGCAGCATTTCACATTGCGTTGGGAATTGCATGTTATTCATCTATAATGAGCGTGTAAGAAGTAACAGCAAAGGTATTCCGGTAGAAGTTTGTATTCCCATTAGGTAACAAAATCTTAAACCCAGGATTTTGATGTTGTTGTTGGCTGTTTGTTTTAAAAGGCAGGCCATCTTATTATTATAAAGCAGTTGTGCATTTATGCATGAGGAGGATGGAGACAGCAGCCAGACAAAGTGGCCAGAGTCTGTGTTGAGCATCTGAAAGAAATTGGGTCATCACGGGGGTCCCGCCACTCTTGAAATTCTGCTTATGAAACACTCGCCCCTGCCCTTTTATCTGAGGAAAGCCATCTGCAGGGTCATGCACTCATTCCACGTGGCTAATTTTGTCATTGTTTTGCATGTTGTAGAGTTCCCATTAGCTTAAGCTAAGGATGTCCAAGCTGCCCGTTCTCTATTTATTCAAGCTCATTTATAGGGCACCATGGCTCAGGCAAGGGAGCAGCACACTGCTCAGGGAAAATTAAGGAAAAACAAGAGTAGCAAATGTTTTTCTACGAAGGTCTTTCATTCACCACCCATCATCGACCACCTACTGTGTGCGTCCAGAGTGTGCCAGGCACTGAGAAACACTGGAGATCCAAACCTCACAGAGCCCATTGTCTCTGGGAGCACATGAAGTTAGGTCCCAAGCTCAAACTTACAGAAGTGATCTCCTTTAATTGGCATCTTGCTCCATAGCCGCTTCTCTACCCACTCAGAATGGAACTTTTTTTTTTTTTTGGTCAAACAAGGCATCATGTTGATGCCCCCATAATCCCACAGACCTCCCTGGACTCAATTTAGGATTTGTTTAACAAGCTTACCATCTTCGATTCCTTTCTCTCTGCCCTGCTCCCCTAACTTACAAAATTCACAGCCAGTTTTTGAATGCATAATTAAAATATGCTTTAGAAATCTTGATTAGTTACAATTTATTAAAATACCTTTGAGATTACTTCCTGCTATAGGATCTTTTAACTTCAGCACTGCCTCCTTCCTGGGGAGGCCAGAATGCTGAGAATGCTGAATTTGTGTTCCCAGCCGCTAATGAAGGAGGCAGTGTTGCTGGTTATCCAAGGATGATGAAAACATACACCGAGGAGGGGCTTGCTATTGTGTGCTGTGTTCCCTCTTCTTTTTCAGGTATTAGTAAATATTGGCAACCACTTTGATCTTGCTTCCAGTATATTTGTAGCACCAAGAAAAGGGATTTATAGCTTCAGCTTCCACGTGGTCAAAGTGTATAACAGACAAACCATCCAGGTGGGTAGATTTGAAACTGGATCCTTTCAGGTTTGGGTTAATAGTTCCCCATTGCTAAAGGCCCCTTCACCTGGTCTCTGAGGCTGAGGGAAACAGGGTACTGGGCTGTCCAGGGGTGATGTGGCTCTGAACTAGCTGGGAGTGCTCACTGTCAGGCTCCCCTGATGTGTACTCTAAGGGAAGGATGGGGGTGGGAGTGGGGATATTGGCAAAGGAGAGAACAGTGTGTGGGAGTTGGGTGCTTTATAGTCTGCTGAGCTCTACTCTCTGCATTTTAGGTCAGTTTAATGCAGAATGGCTACCCAGTGATCTCGGCCTTTGCAGGAGACCAGGATGTCACCAGAGAAGCTGCTAGCAATGGTGTGTTGCTGCTCATGGAAAGGGAAGACAAAGTGCATCTCAAACTTGAGAGAGGCAACCTCATGGGGGGCTGGAAATACTCCACATTCTCGGGCTTCTTGGTGTTTCCTCTATAAACACAGAGCCCCCTAGATGGTGGGGGAATGGCAAACTGGACCCAGGAATCCGCCCTTTAAAACACCCTGAACTTGCTGGAATTGGACACCTTGTTTCCAACCTCCGTCAGACTGTTGCAGTAGAAGAATGATTTCCTTTGAAACCTCCAGTACTTTTGTTTTTGTTTTTTGGAATACTGACAATTCCTCGGGAACCTGGCCTCTAATTAGTTTTAGATGACGAGGTCTTAAGGAGAAATGAAATTATCGATTTGAGCAATTTGTACCTGTGATTGTAAAGTCAATATCGAATTTTATTGTTGGGACCATGGACCTCTTTTGTTTGTATGTTGTATTGTTGTCCCAATGGAAGGAGAGCTCCTGACTCCAGGATGGGCTGCAGGTTGCAGTCAGGGCTTGAAGCAGGAGCCCAGCAAAGAACCAACTGCTGGACAGTCCTCGACATGTGTTCTGTGTGTGTCTGTATAGCCTTAAGAAAAAGAATGGCTTCACTTTCATTCTGTATTCTTCCCCCACCGTGTGGATGGGAGGACTTGGGAGGGGGATGGGGACATTGTGAACCTGTCAAGAAGTGCTTTATCCAGAGAAGCAAATTTTGCACGATTGGACTGCAACTTTTGTTTTGTAATGTTTGTGTTTTTTCTTGAAAAGCTTTACTTTTCTTTCCACACTCAGCTCTCCCTCCTCAAACCCACTTTTATTTTTCTTGCAGGGGTTGGAGAGAGAAAATATAGAATTCCTGGATAAGACCAAACAAAACAAAACATTAAAATACCTGTATGTTTTGTTTTAGACGAGACCAAATTAAGCAAAAAGTATCTGTTTATCAAAGTAAAAGTAACACAATGGACAATTCTGCTTATTCTCTCAAAGAGATTCTAAGATGCACCTTTAGAACTATTAACGGCAACCTGCATTTTTTTTTAATTTATACTTCAGAATCCTTTAAGAACCTGGTGTTCCTGAGTGGTCCTGAATCGTATAAGTTGGGAATGGAAGCTGTAATGACCAAGTCCCCTAAACATACTGTTTCTTTGCCACGTGTGCTGTGACTTCTCAGTGGGTGATTTAATTTATTTGGATCCACCTCTGAGTGAGCGCACAGTGATCAGGTGCTTCAAAGCCAACAGACCAGCTCCTCTTCCTCCGGATCCTCTTTTGATCTGCCCAGGAAAGGGATGCATTGACACTCTCCTGCATGCACCTGGCGAGAAGCCACCTGGAAGTCACTGTGGTTAAAGATATTGGTGGAGGTACCCCAGGAGCACTGTTACAAATCCTTCTTGTTTTGGAATCTCGTACAACAACATTATTAAGACACAGCTGAGAGTTGATGGGTGTGTAATTCATATGCCAAGGAAATGTCACTAATCCCAAAGCAATCAAAAAGGAGACCTCAAACCAGATGTTAATTTGTTCTTTGTGTAACAATGTAACCAAAATATTGGTGATAAAAGTCATAATTTAAGATTCAGAATAAATGGGTTTGATGTCTGGCTTGCTGTCATCCTCCAGTTCGTCTCCCAACTCCCAAAATGTGTGGATGTAAAGGCCGACTGTCAAGGACCTGGGGAAGATAAATCTATACAGTGCCTCTGTAAAAAATGTACTCTCAAACACACGCACACCGGTATGTGCAGACCTGGCTGTGGGTCTGGATGGATATTGTACACTTAGATATATTTCAGTTTATACATATATATTTTTTGAAAAGGAAGATCTTGGGGGAGATATGTGAAAAAGACAGCTTAAGAAGATTTTAGGGATAGGTAGTCTGCTTTTATCACATGTCATCTTTGATGTGGTGCAAGTTCCAATCCAGTATTTTCATCAGTGAACACTGATATAAAAGAAACTAACATTTTAAACGCATAAGTTGTTTCCAAAAATGTGTGTGTGAGGATGGAGAGGAATTAGATTCCATTTTTGAAGAAGAAATTCAGTGGGGATTATATAAATGACAAAATATATAGTTTGACTAAGGGGCTAAGTTTTACTGTCCTCAGATGAAGAGCATAATGGGATGCAGAATTTTATTTGAATTAAAATTCTGGTGCATTTTGTGAGGGAAGAAAATCAATAAAAGAGCCTTAGGGGTACCTTGGCTCTGTGATTAGGAGACATACTTCTAAATAAGAACATTATTTATCAAGGCTGATAACATAGCGAGAAGGATGCTGGAATATGGTTTATTGCTCTTGGTTATTTTAGTCCTTTTTCCCTCATTTCCTTAAACTTATGTTCAATTTCAAACAAACAGGAAACCTCGTTAGAGGACAATATAATATGCCACAGATTGAAGCGTATACGAGTACTTGTTACTTTTGTCACTTAATCATATATAACACATGTATGTTTGTATTTACATCTTTATTACATACAGGTTTTTATTGGGCTATCCTGTCTAATAAGCTATTAAGTAGACCAATTTAAACAAGAGTATATTTCAGGAGTTTATTTTGTGTTAGAAAAAACATGATATCCTGATTATTCTACTTTAGTTATTCATCTTCCTCTTCTTTTTTTTTTTTTCTTGAGATGGATTCCAAAATCTGCCTCAGGAAGGAGCCATGCTGCTAGTGTCTCTAAAGTGGTTTTTTATCCCCTGCAGCATCTGCCAAGGTTCTATTTGGCTGAGGATCTATGAGGCATCTGAAGCTCCTGTGTTTTGTCTACAAAAATATATAGGTCAGATCAAAATGTAAAATATGTATTTTTTTAATTGGAAAAAAAAGAGAGGCTCTGTAACATCCGAAAGGCCATCTGAGCCCTGTCTCTGAACTTGGGTTTTCTCATCTGTGTGAGGGCAGTAGCCCTGCAAGGTACCCCACCTCACAAGGCAGTTCTGAGGACCGCACAGAAGTGCTTTGAAAGCTGGAAGGCACCAGGATGACATGGGGTGTGTTCTTGGCAGGGAGGGTGTTTCTGCAAAAGCATATTTTTAACATGCAATTTATGAAAAAATTTAATGTGACTGACAGAAGGACAATTTTATGAAAGTAAATATCCATATTTCTCAATAGACTATTAAAACTGTAGCACTGGGTTAGAATTTTGTCTCATTTGATTGTAGGGATGATGATAATCTCAAAGTCTGTATGTTGTAATATTAACTCAGTTCTCAGTTATGTTCTTTGGCTGTCCTGTGTGATTCAAGTTCAGTTCTCTGCTTCCGTGTGGAATGCCAACATTTTATAAAAATATACAACTGTAACATTTTTAACACAAATAAAAAATGAGGTAGTAATGTATGGCATTATAACAGTAAATTGCCTTGGCTGATAAATATTAGCCCTACTAAATTGTAAATGCTTAGAAAACAACACAATTTTTTAAGTTAAAATATATTATAATTTAAATCGCAACCTTGGTGAGTCAACTCCAGGTCCTGAGAAACTATGTTTACTATCTGTAATTTCTGAGCCTTCATTGCATCCTAATAATTTTGATTTATATGTTCATGTATATGTGAAATTATCTACAGTTTTAAAGTGTGTGCTTATGATAGCTGCTCAGAGTAAAGGTGATAAAAACTTATTGAATATTAGTATAAAAACTCACAGAATCCTGTAGAGACTACATAGATGCATAGATTTACCTGTTTAAATTTTAAAGCTAAATCTAATTATATTAAGCATCAGAAGAATTAGAAAATATATATAAAGCAAAAAATATTTGTTGAATCTTTAACTTTATTTGTAGTATTTTCTTACCATCAAGAAATTACAATGGTTACATACTTAGTAACTATCACATAAATACTGTTTGCTTGTAAATACATGAACTTCCCCCTCTGAATTTTTAGCATAGAAATACAAAATAAACTACAGGGGTTGGCCACATACTCCTGGAATCTAGAAATATGTGAGAGGAAAATTCGATAAATTATTTTATGCAAGCAAAACAAAAGCACTGGTTGCTCCAGAATACTTTAGATGAAGCGAAAGGAGCAAAGAATGTTCTGTCAATTTGTAGGACCATGATTTTGCAACCTTTTATAAGGAAAAATGTTGCAATGAGATATAATGTTTGTGTGAATAAAGTAGTGAATGTTTGTTTATATTTCAACAGCATAAGAAGTGTATAGTAACCTAATGCACAGATACACATGAATGAAAGGCTCTTTTACATTATATTTAAGATGGGGAACTCATAGAAGTAGCTTACAGTGAATCCTTCTAAAGGCTTTATTGAGTACTGTGTAAAAACACTTGTAAAAATGTAGAAAGATTAACTGTAGAAGTACAATGAGTTTTGCCCTTTTGCCTTGCTTATATGGAGACTTATTTGTCATTGGGATTCTGTTTCTAAAGCTGGCACTTTGCTACTAAAATGGGATATTACAAACATATTTTTAAATTTAATATCAAAGCCTGTTAATTCTCATGAGACTCTTAAAATTATTTTCTCTTGACATTTAAAGAGCAAGCACACCAAATATACTGAAGTATGTTAAAATACAAATTTTGCTTTGGTTTTATCATTTTATGCTCTTTGTGCTCTGTATCTTTTTTCCTATGATACACTATGAAGAAGTTAGCTGATGATGTCCACAATTATTAGTCAAATGTGTTTGTGTATTTGCCCCGCATTTTGAAACTTATTTTTGCAGAGAGAACTCACCAAAAGGCATATTTACTGCCTTTGCAGATGGATGGCTACAATTTTTGAAGATATTTTAAACATCTGCTTTGTTACATAGCTATCCATGATGTGATTGGACAGACCTAGTCCCCAAATCACCAGTCCCCAAAAGAAGACATCATATTAAAAATCCTTTATAAGATCCAATAGATGTAAACTTTAAAAAATGGGCATGTATGCAAGTCTATATAATAGCATTATGCCAAAACATGAATCATAATTAAATGAGCTTTCCTTGCATTCCCGTACCCAGTGGGGTAACTTGAAATTTGTAAGGGCAAAAGCCACGTAATTTTGCCTCCTACAGATAATAGGAGTTCTGTTTTATCATCCTAAGTGGGTTTTGCTGTGGATGTCCATCACCAGAATTACTCAAGTGTCTATAGCATCATAAATCATCATCTTCATCAGCTCGCCCACATACACTCACTGTGTAGTGTAAATGAGCTCCTTGACAACTTAATTTGGAAAAGAAATCTTCATTCTCTCTTCTTAATGCCTACAGCGGGACCCCCCAGGGTTAGAATGCTGCTTTGCACTGAGGCTATCCTAACAAAATGGAAGCTACTAATTAATGAGCCACTGCTAGTCTTGCAACCTGACTAGTAATGAATGTAACTTTTATTGTTGTTCCCCCACTTTCTTCAGGAATGCTGACTTCTTTTGAATTCATATCAGGTTGCAATAAACACTGAGCTGGAGAAGAATGTTGGTAATAATCTGGAATGTGAAACTCCTGAATATTTTGCTGAAGTCTGTTTGATCTAAGTTTATTCATTTAAAAGTACTTACATTAATCTCTTACGTCTTCAAAGTCCTCTAGGATATAGGGGCATTTTCTTCACTTTATACCAAAAAGAAACATTTCCTGTGATTCTGGGTGCAGCATTATTGTGGAACTGACACAATGAAAATATTATCATGGGAAAAAGAATACATAAAAATAGCCAAACTAATTAAGTAAAAATTGGCAAATTTTTCTTACTACTAAAATCCCTCATTTGCAATATTTTTACAAGGATCTTAAAGATTCCCTCCAGTCTTAAAAGTATATTGTTCTATGTAATATTTATCTTCAAATTGCTAATTTTCTTTTATAATTCTTTCAGAGAGGAGATTATCACTGAAAAACAAATTTAGGACATGAAAATGTGATACTATCTTCTTTTCTAATTCCCAAGCACCATGTCAGGATGTCATAGCACAGTTTTTGCTCTGAAATTGTAAACACTTAAGTGGAAGGAGCAGTTATAGGACTTATAAAAAATGATCTATTCTTTTGGGAACAGAGTGTAGATATTTTCTTTTCATTTCGTAACATGTATGTATAGCAGCCTAAGGACCAGACAGTGTGCTTAAGGATGGTGATAGAAAATTGAAGATGCCCTCGATGTGCAGAAAGAGCTTGTAGTCCTTCTTAAAAAATAACATGCAGAATAATCCTGGAGGATACTCAGCTAAACTGATGGTGAGGGGGTGAGCTGGGGTGGGTGGGGTGGAAATGTAAATGCGTATTTACTGAAGTGAATAATATAATTCCGTTTTTTTACATATGAGGAGGAGAATGTTATTTTGACGTTGACATTGAATACTGAACATCAGTTGATATCCCGACTGAAACGGCCCCCCATTCTGAATATGGCCACAGGTCTAGCAAACCAATCGCAAACTAGGGCTTGTGAACCTTGGAAGCATTGAAGTGGACAGGGACAGACGCAGAGAATTCCCATCATTTTAAAACATGAGGGGTAAACTATAGTAGCCATTTTTGCAGTTTATTATTTTTTCTTGTCTTCTATCTAGTGAATTGCTTCGAAAGACAGAAGGCATGCTAGAATTAGTCGAATCCTTAGAAGATAGTCATGTACCAAGATGCAAATGAGGCATGATTTGAAGGCTATCTTAAACAGAACTGAATTGGGGACCATTTTAACACATTGACTTTTTTTTTTTTTTGCAAGATATTAACTTACTGAATAAAGAATAACTTAAGAAGAAACAAAAGATAAATGTGAGACCAAATGGCACTGGAAGAAAGTTTGAATTCTGTATGTTTTATACAGCATTTAAGTATAGCAGCCTAGGGTCCAGACACTTGGGGCCAGACACACACGTGTGAGTGTGCGTGTGTGTGTGTTTGAATATAAACAAATACTTACAGTCAAAATGTACCCACTACGAAAATGCCTCTCATGTCGCTGAAGCTGCACCGTTCCTGAAACTTGCGTTCGGCAGATGAGGAGATGATGGGCCCAAGGGCCTTTACCCATTACATACTTCTACTAACTTTTAATCCCAATTATTTGGTCCATGTTTCACATTTTATTTCTTGTGTTCAATCTTAGGAGTTTATTTCACCAGAAGGTAGAAATTACATCTGGTCTCCCTGACAGACAGAGATTGAGAACTGTTGAGAATAATTAGGCCATCTGGTGCTATAAATCCAATGGAAAGTTATGATCAGTGGATCATGGCCTAATCTGCTCTTCATCCATTGCATCTGAATTATCTTGGCACAAAAGAATGACAAGGGGCTGGATTTTTAAAGGAAATTGCCACATCTCCCCAGTCATTAGCAGGCAAAAGGCATGCGTGCATCAGACTGTGATAATTAGGGAAGACTTATTCTCCCCTAAGGCCTATTACTTTTTGATACTTATATTTTTTTAAATGTCTCAAAATGTACTGCACCAAATAGTGAATGTCATACAGTCTTTTCTTATGATTCTTACCAATTCCTGAGTATATTCATTAGAAGAAATTTTGTACTAAAATAAACTTTTCTTTTTATCTTAATGGAGAATTGAAGTGAACCTAAATTTGTTTGGTTATATTTTTTCCAAAATTGCAGAAACATTTGTTTCAGGAAAAAAAAAATCTCCCCAATAGATGGTGCTGGTGCTGTGATTTAAACCACTGCATCATTAGTATGCAAAAAAGCTCCAGAGAGAGGCCTCCGGGAATTCCCTTACATCAAGTTATAGAAAGACAAGAATGTGGCTTTATTTTTGCTAAGTGCAAATTGACATAATTGTATAATTTGAAAACTTCAGAAATATTTCTTGATGTTTTGAGGTCAAGAAATTACTCCTCGTTTCGTTGTTCATATCTCAAATATCTTTGAAACATAAACGCAAACACAATTGAATGCTGCAAAAGATGAGCTGAGAGGCCTTCCAAGTTTCTTCTTGCATATCGCTTCAAGGGTCTATTAGTGAAGCTATAATGTGAAGGTTACAGTACAAAGTATAATAGATTCTTGCTTCATATTGATGAGAAAAAAAATTGCAGATGCAAGAAGCATTTTGGCAGGATGATGCTGCCACTGATGTTGACAATGAGCACTTAATATAGCTAGACACGATACTGAGTGCTGAACAATTATCTTTTCATTTAATCATTATGACAATCATACAAGGTATATTGTTACCATTTTATAGATGATGAATATAATGCTCAAAAAGATTAAATGATATGGTAAAAGTCTCAAAGTAAATAAATTACAAAGGTGGGATTCAAATCCTGAACTTTCTAACTTCAGAACCTATTCTTTGAACTATTATATTATTGGAACATGTATTATATTACATGTCCAGTATAAAAGAAAGAGTGTGAAAAAACAATTTTGTCCAGAAATCTATATATTCTCATTATTCATAAATGTTTCTATCACAGTTATTTACATATAACACATTGTTTAAAATGGACAATTTAGATTTGCATGCTGCAAACATAAAATCTGTTCCATTGTAAGAGAAGTCTTGCAACAGGTGATATAAATTTACTAAACTGCTTATATCGGAAACACCAAAGTTTGGGCTCTCATGTTTAGTCATCAACCCCATGCAGAAAATGATAATGGAAATATTTTTTCCTCTGTTTCTGTTGCCAGCACTCTTTGCAAAGATAAACTCAAAATACTAGAAACTATAAACACAACTAGTTCATTTTTCCAACTGTAATGTATATTTTATAAAGGCCAGAGATCCCTCTCTGTTTAGAATTCTGAAGTTTAGCCTAAGAAATCAAGTGCAAGACGCAAATTAGCTATCCTTGAATTGAACAATCTGCTGTTTTAAAGCTGGTCCTGAAACTTTAAGCTTAAACTCTGGTTTGAGAAATATCTTTCAGAGTCAGGAGTCAGGATGTTCCTTCAGAGATTAGATGCCTTTCCCTGAAAGCATAATTATGTATTTAAGCAAAGTTAAAACCATTTATATGAAGTAATTATAGATTTTGACGATGATTAGCAGTATTTGGTTGTATTAAATCCTTTTATTGCATTCTTATACCACAGGAAAACACATTTTTTAGTTTAGGTAGTAAATGGCAAAACAAAATGTGTCTAAAAAAGCTTTTTTGAGAATATTTTTCTTTTTTTTCTTTTTCTTTTTTTTTTTTGAGACAGAGTCCTCCTCTGTCACCCAGGCTGGAGTGCAATGGCACCATCTCAGCTCACTGCAACCTCTACCTCCCAGGTTGAAGCAATTCTCCTGCCTCATCCTCCCAAGTAGCTGGGATTACAGGTGCGTGCCATCACGCCCAGCTAATGTTCTGTATTTTTAGTAGAGACAGGTTTTTGCCATGTTGGCCAGGCTGATCTCGAACTCCTAACCTCAGATGATCTGCCTGCCTTGGCCTCCCAAAGTGCTGGGATTACAGGTGTGAGCCACCACACATGGCCAAGAATATATATATATTTTTTGTTGTTGTTGTCTTTAATTACATTTTTTTTCAGCCCACATATTAGCTTAGAGATGGGAAATGGATTACATTTAAAATTTTTAACTCTGAATTTTTACCGAGCATTTTAATCTAATACATATTTTCTTAATATTTTAAACAAAGAATAAAAGTCCTCATTTTTTTTTAACTTGCACCTGAATGTACACATGAATAAGAAGGCAGATAGATAGATAGTTAGACAGACACTTTCAATATATGGTGGCTTGAACATGACAAAGACTCTCTCCTTGACCTAATGTTAGACAGGCTCCTCTGATCCCCCTTTTTATGAGGCCTTGTCCTTTGGCTTTATCCTGGAGCCTGCCCAGCCCAGTTGCAGCAAAACTCCTGTTAAGTCACTTTAATATTTAGGGAGAGGTGAGTCCAATTCCTGATCCAATCCATTGCTCCAAATTACAGTCCATGGAAGCACAGTAAGAAGGATTTTGATTTTAAGATTCTGAATGTATTCTCAAGAATGGGTTGTAATCCCAGGCTCTGAGCAAAAATCTTCATGGATGGAAATTGTCTTGTCTTTTTTTTTTTTTTTTTTTGATGGGGTGGGGGAGGGTAGTAAGGACCTGACATTTGAGGTGGAAACTTCTGGCTCTTTTTTGAGGCTGTGATATGGTTTGGCTGTGTCCCCACCTAAATCTCACTTTGAATTGTAGTTCCCATTATCCCCACATGCAGTGGGAGGGATCCGGTGGGAAGTAATTGAATCATTGGATGGGTCTTTCCCACGCTGTTCTCAGGATGGTGAATAAATAAGTCCCAGGGATCTGATGGTTTTATAAAGGGCAGTTCCCCTGCACATGCTTTCTTGTCTGCTGCCATATAAGATGTGCTTTCCTCCTCATTCGCCTTCCACTATGATTGTGAGGTCTCCCCAATCATGTAGAACTGTGAGTCCATTAAAACTCTTTTTCTTTATAAATTACTCAGTCTTGGGCATTTCTTCATAGCAGTATAAAAATAGACTAATACACGCCACTCTTTTAGAAGCTGGGTGAGAGTCTCAAGTTTTTCTGTTTATAAGACATAAAGGTTGGGTTAGAGTCCTAGGCTTCTTTGTAAGTCACCACTAGTTAAGAACATGGGAGCTTCTCAGTGGACTAGACCCTTCCACTCCCCATTCCTGCCCCAACATCCATCTCAAATCCCCACTGACATGCTCTACACTAAGATGCTAACTCTGTCCTCTTCCTTTCTTATTGGCATGGCTTTACTAGATATTTTGGAACTTCACTGGCTTCTTCAGGAAAATTGAGATGCCCTCTAACAGGTTCCTCTCAGACTTCTCCCTTCCCAGTGCTTAGGCTCCTCCCTCCTCTTACCAGCTTAGGTCACATTGAATCCTTTAATTTGTCCCCATCCCAACCTCTGCCTTCTCCATTCCTCCACCCACTCTTGTGAGGCTTTTCCATCCCCATTCCAGCCCCTCAACTCCTGACTATCCCGTGAACTTCAGGCCCCTGCCCCACATTTAGGATCCTCAAGGATCTCGTGGACCACCAAAGCCACTACATACCAGTGCAAAAGGCATCTTAAAGTGTTGTATTAGTCCGTTCTCACACTGCTAATAAGGACACACCTGAGACTGGGTAATTTATAAAGGAAAGAGGTTGAATTGACTTACAGTTCCACATGGCTGGGGAGGTCTCACTATCAAGGTGGAAGGCGAAGGAGGAGCAAAGTCACATCTTACATGGCCACTGGCAAGAGAGCTTCTGCAGGGGAACTCCCCTTTATAAAATCATCAGACCTTATGAGACCTATTCACTATCATGAGAACAGCATGTGAAAGACCCACCCCCATGATTCAGTTACCTCCCACTGGGTCCCTCCCATGACAAATAGGTTTTATGGGAGCTACAATTCGAGGTTTGGGTGGGGACACACCCAAACCATATCAAGTTTTTTTTCATAAATATTGGTGAAAAACATTAGCTCTCGTAGGTGCACAAAGGCATAGAGTAGCATAACGAACACTGGAGACTCAGATGCAGGGAGAGTGGGAGGGAAGTGAAGGATTAAAAATTTCCCATTGGTTACAGTGTACACTATTGGGGTAATGGGTACACTAAAATCCCAGGCTTCTCCACTGTACAGTTCATCCATGTAACCAAAAACCACTTGCACCATGAAGCTATTGAAATAAAAAAATTATAAAAAAATCATTAGCTCTCATATTGAACAAGTAACCTTAACACATTTCTTCCACCAGAAGCACAATTTAGATAAAAATTCAAAGTGAAGCAAAGAGAGAACCAATTAACTTATATCAGCTAGTGAATTTTGTATTATATTTACCTGACTCCTAGCTAGAATTTTAAAATGAAAGGCACAGAGTATCTATATGCATCTGTATCTATATGCATCTGTCTGTATGTTTGTGTGTGTACACATATATTACGTATACATATATGTGACATCTTTCTGCATCTGGATAGTATTAGCAAATAAATTCATAAAGTCCTGTAGGAAGCTCTATTTAAATTTGTTTAGAGATAAATAAACACACACACATATATATTAAATCCTGAAACTCTCAGAAATATAGTAACTAAACCAAACGTTTTTCCAGTTCACAAGATTTGAGTAAATCTTTGATAAATAAGACTTTGTTTGGTATTACTGGTTTAATAAAAAGTAGTATGTCTTCTGAATTATCAATAATTAAGTAAAATATAAACATACATTTCTATTCTGCTTTGATTTACTTGTCAAATGAGGTAATATTTATGACATGTTTAAGAGTATAAAAATTATGAATTCAACCTAAGGACAAATGTACAAAGAAGCAGTAAGAATGAATCACTTCATTCATATCAACCATAGCAGTGAAACAAAAAACCCATATACATAACTTTTTAGATTTTTTTTTCTGATACTTGCCTAATATCCATGTGTTATTAAAGACAATTGACAGGAAAACAACTTGAGATAATAGCTGGCTTAGTTTAAGTTATAATATGTCTGCCAAAAAATAGTTTCCAAAATCTTTTTTGTTAACTTTCAGCCTTAGATTTATGCAAAGTTAAGTAATGAATATTCACTAATAAGTAGGATAAATTCCGGAAGCACTAATTATTAAGCCTACATTTAAGTGTGTATAATTTTAGCTCTTATTTTTATGTGGTAATGAGAGATTAAATATATTTGGGTCTGTAAATAAGCATGTTCTTTATGCTGCATTGAAAAATTATACTATGAAGAGGCATACACCTATAAATATTATCAGATAGTATAGTCATAAAGTTTACTGTTAGGCTACAGAACTTTTATATGTAAAAGACAATCACAATTGTCTATTTCCTCATTTTCATTGTGAAAAAAAGAAAAAAATTACGAATGGTAAACATGCTAATCAAGATATAAAAACAAAACTAGTAAAAATATGGAGATGGGAAACAACATGATATGCAACATATCAAGAATGTAAGGTGTATTTTTGTTAAGGGAAAAAGTGTATAATTTTGTTCTAGGTAAAAAGCAATGAAAAATATAGGGGAAAAACTTAATGGATATATAAAGTTACAGAAAATTAATCTTGGAAAAGCAATCTTACCTCACGGATAAGGCTGGATGAATTTATTTATAAGATTTGTTTACTTTCTTTTGTTAAGGTTTCCTATTAATAGTACATGAATACAAACCAGAATTTAGTTTTCTTTGTTAAAATAACAAAGTTTTCTCAGATTATTTGTCTGGTTCTTAGTAAGAGATTTTAAAAGATTTTTTTTAAAAAGTAATCTGCCTGAGCAACAAAGATTCTATTTCTTATCAGAATAATTTCCTGTGCTTTATATTGACTTTAACATGTTCTTGATTATTTAAGAGAACTGAGTCTTCTCACTTGTTAAAAGAATGAAAATTAAAATTTTATTATGATTATATTCCTCCTATGTTTAGTTTTGAATTTTTAAATGGACATTTTGGTTAAATAGGTAGCTAATATTGTTTCACAATGACCTAAGATCCCATTTAATCAAATGTGTCAATGTTTTAATATTATTAAAATTTTGCCTTCCCAAAATCAAATCCCAAATGAAATATTATTGATATTGAACTGACTGAGATTCCTCTGAAGCAGCCTAGAAAATCTCAAAAGATTTGTCCTTTTTAACATCCTTTAAAAAATAGTTAGGTTTGTTTGATATGTTTAATTGCTTGAAAAGGATTGTCAAAGAAGAGATGCTTAATCTTTCCTATGTTATATTTGTAAATATTATTACCATAAAAATTTCAAAAATTGTATGAAGTTCATAGAAATCTTTCAATAACCTCACTGTCCATGCCATTTCTGGTTATAATGTTATTGTCATAATTCCAGATAATATTTTAAAATATTGCATGTCACAAAAATAACCACATTTCTTTGTCAAATGAATTCTCATCAGATCTTTCACCATGGCCATTTACACTTTTTTTTAAATTCACAGATAGTTTTTGTTTTAACCTGATTATTCTCTAAAAGCATTCGCAGTCAGCTACAGGCCAGAGTGCTTATCTTAAACAAAAAGGGATTGTCTGAAAGAAACTTTGAAAGCTGTAATAGGTACTTGTGGGTACAGCCTGTTGGTGGCAGACTTTAAATTATTTTGAGACCATCCCACTAGACAAAATAAAGATTTTCAGAACTCTATTGAAGAAGCTGATGGATTTGTAAAACTTCTAACCCCAGATCATGTAGAATAATAATGAATTACATGGGACTGAATGAACTGATAAAAAATGATTATAATTTTTATGGCTTTTGTTTGGAACGTTGCTGGTTCTTCAATGTTCTATTTTCTGGATGTGACAACTCCTTTCCCTTCTGTATTAAACTATCTATAACTCATAAAGATGTAGTATAAATAGAAGAAAAACATTTATCCTTTTCTTTCTCACTAATCCCCCTAGGAAACAAGGAATATTTACATTATTAACATTTTGCCTTCCCAAAGGAAAAATTTGGTGACTCTTATTGAGTGTTCTCCGTTTCATGGCAATATAAATATTTATGTACTTCAGTAGGAGTCTGTCTTCCTCATAGCAGGGCATAATTGGACAAATTGGTTACATAACAAAGGCTTTTACTGGAAAGTCATATTTGAGAATGATGTGCATAAAATAAGGTCTGATCAGACAGTTTTAAGAAACTAAGATTGACTTTGTGGAGTCAATGCTTGCAAAGCTGTCTTGGAAAAACAAGCCTGACCCTGGCTTACAGAGTTTCCAGCTTTAGAGGTGAGTGGGAAAATCACTCTCTGGGAGATTCTGGAAAAAGGAAATTTTGGGAACCTTGAGAAGAGAGGAATTCACCCACAACTCTAGGTAATGTAGGTGAAGGATGCTGGGAGGTTCTTGGCTTTTTTCTTCTGAAAGTCAAATCTGAAATTCCATATGTAAAGTTTTAGCAAAGGAAACTTGAAAAGGCCAGTGTGGTCAGTTACCATTTTTGTTGCACTTGTGTAAGTCATTTAGCCAAATGTAATGAGACCATACTTATTTTGTAAACAAGAATAACCTAACTTTGGTTATCTTTGACCAAAAATGATGGTGACTGTAGTGAGAAATTTTGTTTCCGTAGAAAACTGTCGCACATCATGTGGGTTATCAGGTTCCGGTCCCATTCACTGTCTTTGAGATTTTCTTATCCACCTCTAAATCAGAATGGATTCTGCATCTTGCACATTTTTTCAGTCCTTACAAAATTCTCAGTTCTCCAATTTCCTCAATATTTGACTACAATTGTTCAAATTAATTTTTCCAATATTTATTCCACTCTCCTAACGTGGTGTCCCTAATAACTAAAACCTGACTTTCCACAATCTTATTGGAAGGTTAGATTATCTGATAGCTCACTTTCCTCTCCCTGACCCTCCCCCACCCAACCCCAGGATATAAAGCAGCCTTCCCAGCTGCCACTGGAAGATCTTTGCGTGTGTAGCTGCTGCCGTGTGGTAATTGCCAATCAGGAAGCTTCCAGTCCAACATCTAGAAATATTCTCTGCTGACTGCTCTACCACTAAGTCTGGACAAATGGTTCACTGTTTTTTTTGTTTGTTTGTTTGTTTGTTTTTGAGACAGAGTTTCTCTCTGCTGCCCAGGCTGGAGTGCAATGGCATGATCTCAGCTCACTACAACCTCCACTCCCTGAGTTCAAGTGATTTCTGTGTCTCGGCCTCCCAAGTAGCTGGGATTACAGGTGCCCGCCACCATGCCTGGCTAATTTTTGTATTTTTAGTAGAGACAGAGTTTCGCCATGTTGGCCAGGCTGGTCTCAAACTCCTGATCTCAAGTGATCCACCCACCTCAGCCTCCCAAAGTGCTGGGATTACAGGTGTGAGCCACTGTGCCTGGCAGCCACTGCGCAGGGCTTGTTTTTGATGAATAGAGGCAATCAAAGAGGACATGGATTTATATTGTTCAGAGGAAAAGAGAATGCCTCTTCTTTGAATAAGAAGAGAGACTTACAAAGACTCTATCTTGACCAAACTTTAGACAGGCTCTACTGAACCACTTTTTGATGAGGCCTGGTCTTCGGGCCTTGTTCTCAGTACTGCCTAGCTGGTTGTAGCAAGAATCCTGCTGAATTGGCTTAAGGGGAAGCTCCCTTCCCTTGCTACCTGATCACTTGACTTGTCTTATCACAAGTCCATTTAACAATGAGAACACATGAACACAAAAAGGGGAACAACAGGGTGGAGGGTCGAGGGGAAGGAGAGGATCTGAAAGAAAAAGATACTTTTTGAGTACTATGCCTATTATACTTTTTTACAAAATAATCTGTACACCAAACCCCCATGACACAGTTCGCCTACATAACAATCCTGCACATGTACCCTTAAACCTGAAATTAAAGTTTAGGAAAAAGAATCAGTTTAAATCAGTTTAGCAAGATTCCCTGCACTTGAAGTCTTCTCTCAGTAATTTTCTGTCCACTAACTCTGCTCTAAGGCTTCACATCTCTAGCTGTCGTTGTTGTATTTGGAGTCTCACCATTGTGTGATGGTCTTGACACCTAATATGATAGCCCTAAATAAAATCTCCCTTACCATTTTAACTATTGTCAGAATAATATGTTATTTGACAAATGTATGAATAAATATAATTTATATTTAGATATATAAATATAATTTATATACATTTTAACTGTGTATGTGTGTGTATGTGTGTATGTATGTATGTGTGTATATCAGATATAAAACCATAGGGATAAAAAGAGTAATGAGGAAAACTGCCATTCAAAGAAGAAATGCATCTTTTCAAAAATACTTGTGACACATATTCACCTTCCCAGAATACTTAAGTTAATCTTCTGCACCAGAACCTGCTATACATAATGTAAACTCAAGTAAGTCACACAGCTGATCAGGTGAGTGTAACAATTATGCAGCACTTACTGTGTACCAGCCAGTGTTCTGAGTGGTTTAAGTATATTTAGTCATATTAACCCTATAATGTAGGTATTATTCGTATCTCCAGCTTGAATGTTAACAATTTAAGGTCACAAACATTAATAATTTAACTAACTTTCCCAAGGTCAAACAGATAGTAAGTAGAGGAGCTCTGCTTCAAACCTAGCCAGTCTGATCCCAGTCTCTGCTTCTAACTATGTTATACTATCCCTCTGGATGACTGTGACATAAACTCCAATGATGTGGCAAGCAGCCCGTACCACTGTGATGGCTGAATCAACTTGAGTGATTAGCAAAAATAAATAAATGCTACAATCGGGATGATGAATCTTTCAGTGAACACCTGAGTCATAGAGGGTTCCAGCAAGCTATTTTAGTCCTTCCCAAGAACAGCCCAACTGAGCTATCAAGTTCCACTCATTTCCCAGACATGCACTCCTAACGCTTCCAAAGCAGAAGTCATTACGCTATCTGCTAAATTCCCACCAGCTATACCGGGCAGACGCCGTAGCACAGAAGCCTAAATTTGAGCCTTGAATCCTGATTATTTCTGGTCTGGCTTGTGCTTCTATATCAGCCAGGAATAAAGTGTTCTTAAGACCTGGTTTCCAACATACACCTAATTTTAATAACTCCATCCTTGTTGCTTATGTGTGTGCCTTATTGTTAGTATTTGTTTTTATTCGAATTTCGCTATGTCTAGGTACCCCCAATTTTCTTCCTGCCAGTTGCTTTTCCTGAGAAAAATGTCATTCTCCTGAGGTCCTGGGTTCCTGCTGTATATTTACAGACCTCTCCAATCATGAAAGAGTGCTGGTCACCCAGTTTATCTGCTTGCTTGCTCCTCAGATTTCCAAATATCTCTTGTTCCTGGACATCTTATCCCTCAGTACCTTTTCTCTTAAATCTTCATAATTGCTACTGTTTTACTAAGCTCTCTTTTGGAAGCTCTTCCATTTTTAAGAAAGAGTGGGCTGGGCGTGGTGACTCACACCTGTAATCCCAGCACTTTGGGAGGCCGAGGCATGTGGATCACGAGGTCAGGAGATCGAGACCATCCTGGCTAATTCGATGAAACCCCATCTCTACTAAAAATTCAAAAACATTAGCCAGACGTGGTGGCGGGCTCCTGTAGTCCCAGCTACTCGGGAGGCTGAGGCAGGAGAACGGCGTGAACCCAGGAGGCGGAGGTTTCAGTGAGCTGAGATTGCGCCACTGCACTCCAGCCTGGGTGACAGAGAGAGACTCTGTTTCAAAAAAAAAAAAAAGGTGAAACAATCTTCCTTAAAAGTGAAAACTATCAACTATCACAGAAAACTGAGAGCATATTTCAGTAGTCCAGTAAGAAACAATGAGAATTCAAGCTCAGACAGTATTAGTTTAATGATGTGGATGAATGGGTTAGGGAGATGCAAAGGGGGCAATCTTGACATTATGTGTTCACTGCTTGTAGATGGGAATGGAGGAGAGAGGAGCGTTATAGAGGGTTCGCATAACTGGCTATTCCAGTCACAGACAGACAGTGGTCATATTCACCAAGATGGGATAAAAACAACCATAGTTAATGTAGCACAGTCATATATGTGAGTGCCAAATTTTAGTGAAATTGTATACAGTGTACTACCTTGTCTCTTTTTGATGTTTCATAGCCCCAGAGTAAATAAATTTTAATGGTTGAGTTACTTTGATATTTTATGTATTTTAGTTCATTAAGTAATAGCAATTTATCTGTATATTATATATGTGTATAACCACTCAGTTAATCAATTATTAAATATGTAATGAATGATTATTTTAATAATCTGTTGAATTCGAATATCACGTTTCATCTTTTCACCTAACCAAATTCTAATCCTTCTAGAGTTCTTACCATTTACTGGCTACTTAATTGGAGAAAGTCATTTAATCTCTTCTGTTACATTTAATCTCTTCTGTTACATTTAATCTCTTCTGTTATATTTAATCTCTTCTCTTACAAAGTGCCTTGTTTACTTTTTTCTGTTACATTTAATCTCTTCTGTTACATTTAATCTCTTCTCTTACAAAGTGCCTTGTTTACTTTTTTAATTTAATTGTTACTTTATATCCTCAGCTCAATCAACTTTCTGTTTTAGTAAGAATTCTTAAGGAATAAATTACAGTGAATTTTACCCCTCTTAGTGCGCAGTTCTCTTAGTTTTGACAAGCGCAAACAGACCTGTATCCCACCATGATCGAGATGTAGTACACCTGACCATCCCATCAGTACAGTACCCTTTGCAGTCAACTACTCCCAAGTCCTGGCAATTCCTGATCTACTTTGCTTTCCAGAACATCAAACAAACACAGCAAAACAAAACTCAATCTCTTGAGGCTGGCTTTTTCCCTTAGCCTAATGTATTTGAGATTCGTCCATGTTACTGCTTGCTTTGATTATTTCTTCCTTTTTAATTCTGATTCGTATTTTGTTATAAGCTTAAGTTTACTATTAATTCACTGGCTTAAGGACCTTCAGATTTCTTCTGGTTTTCAGTGATTATTAATTAAGCCACTATAAGCATGTTTGTCTATTTTTTTGATCCATATTATTAAAAGTAATAATCAATAAATTTGTAAGTTGTGCATTGTTTTTCCTGTTTTTCAGAAGAGATTAAATGACTTTCTCCAATTAAGTAGCCAGTAAATGGTAAGAACTCTAGAAGGATTAGAATTTGGTTGGGTGAAAAGATGAATAAACTTATATCAAGAAAATGCATGTGTTTGCATGCTCACACTTGTACGTGCACACACAGACACAATGGATACCCTAAATTTAACTGAGTTCAGCCAGACTTCTCTACAGAACGACAGCTCCAGTTGGCTTACTCCAGCAGTGTTCAAATGTTTTACGGCTCCATATCCCTGCAGACACCTGTCACTTTTCAGTTTTCTGTTTTTTCTCATTTTCTTTGTTTTTTTCTTTTTTTTGTTGCCAGTCTTAGCAAGAGGCAACCAATATAAATAATGATAATTTTCCATGAAAAACAGAACAATAAAGATGGGGTTTTATATTGGTCAGTTCATCAATGGTGTGCAGCCAATGTGAAAAGGCAAAAGGTGAAGGAACAGAGGTTGATGGGCAGATTGTTGCTGGTGTCCAGGTGGCCGAAGAACTTGAAAATCACACAAAATCTAGCAATAGGAAGAAAATGATCAAAGCAAGAGACTTGGTGGTAAAATAAACACTTGGTTACTGATTGCCATAGTTTTTGGATCTAGACGAATAGCAAAATAATGGTCCCTGTGACAAATCACAGGAATCAGAAATGTGATGTGATTTACAACGTAGTGAAATTTATTACTTTTAATGAAATCTTCTGCACCTCAGAAATATGTAAGCTGTGATTTGTAAAAGAGGGACCTCTAACATATAAGAAAATTATTTATGGTGTAACTCAGGGGTAGCCAGGGATGGGATGTCTTATCTCTGTTTTCCTCCATGAAGCATTCCAAATGAATAAATTTCATCTGTCAAGACTGGTTTATTTTAAGTTAATATGTATGATTAGTGGGTTTTGTTATTTTACATAAAAATAAACACCATTTTTGTATTCAAAACATAACACTAAATTTGCTACAATGATGATTTAATATTATTTATGAAATCTAATTTGATGATTAATTCAGTAGTTCCTGGGGCTGATTGAGCCCCAATCTTAGAACTAGAAAATCATAAAATACCATAAAATATATCCAGAAAACCTCTAATCTCTTATGTAGAAGACACATGGAGAATAAAGTTTATCTACAGCATTAACGAGCTTTTTACATCTTAATTGTTATAGTCATATCTGTCATTTTCCTTTATTTTTAGGATTCTAAAACTGCTTCAGACTATATCTAAAATATTGTTAAAGAAAAGCCCATGTTAACTAGGAGATTTGCTTTTTTGATCTCTATATGAGAATTCTGTTACTTGGAGGCTACATAATATCACTAATGGAAATGACTAACATTTGCTGAAAGCTTACCTGCTGCCAGGTGTCATTCTGTGTTTGACTCCTGTTACATCTCCTTATACCGCCATTTTCTCTAGTCTACAGCTGAGGAAACTGAAGAACAGAAGTTAGTGACATTGTTCAGGGTCTCACTGAGGGCTGTCCTAGCCAAGGTCTGGGCCCAGCCTAACTGGCTCAAAATCTGTAAAGTTATGGGTTATGGCATCATACAGTGTTGGGAGCATCAGAAAATTTCGATAAAGGCTGAAACCTTCTTTCTTTAATTGATTATTGTGGTCAGATGCCTATCTTACAAATGTTTTCCTTTTCACTCCATCAGTTATTCATCACATTTGTAAGTTCAAGTATCTCTGAAGTTAATTTAATTTATGTATTTAATAATATCTTTTGGCCAATTATACAATGCTAATTTAAATCCAAACCCTGGAGTACTTATCTTGATGGCTTAATACATCTGCAACCAGACTCAATTTATTCATTTATTTATTAGGGTTAGGTGCTGGAGATATGATGACATGAACAGTCATAGTTCATGAAGTGTGAGGTTTGGGGGGATTTTGACAAGCATATGTTAATCTAACACACCTTACAGGAAGTGTTAGGACTTTGGCAAACTTAGAACTCCCAGAGTGGAAACACACGGGGTGCATCTGATCCCATCTCTCAGGAAGCCATCATAGGGAGATGTTGTTCAAGCTCCTCTGAAGGTTCAGAGAGGTGGGTCTAAGTGAGGAGAGGAGCAGGGAGGAGGAAAAGGAGAGGTGAAGGTGCTGGAAAAGAGGTAGAAAGTCATAGAAAAAGCTATTAGGACATAAAGAACTTGGAATTTAGCTCGAAGGTAAATTCTTTACAGTTTTAACAAGTGTTATGACTCAACTTAAATCACTCTGATGAGGCTCTTATTATATGTATAGAAAAACCTATAGAGAAACTGTATTATGTAATGTTGATATTTAACATTTTCTGCCTTTGCACATCTTTCCGTAGTTCCTTATGAAAATGCATTAACTAGTGATATAATTGAACATTGGTTTGTTGCAGAGGCGTAAAAGAAATGCCCAGGGATCGCTCATTTGTTTCTAGCCTATCATTATTTCCCACCTGCACGATATAGAGATTTTTTAAGGAAAGAATAGCTGTATTAAAAACATAAATTCATTCTGATTTCTAAAACAATTTGCAGGGCAACATATATGCTATAATAATTTTCCTGAACAAATGTGTCTGTTATATTTATAGCGGTTAATTTTAGTTTATGTGGTTGATTTATTGACTTTTAAAAAAGTTCGTAGAACATTTAAATATCTTCCAATTTTTCAGAAATAATTTACATGCAGTAAAACCCACTCTTTTAGGGTACAGTTCTACAACTTTTGAAAGTGTTATAGAGTCAAGCAGCCATGATCAAGATAGAGAAGAGGTCCATCCCTCCCCCAAAGTTCCTACTCTGTGTAGCTAACCTTTTCCTCTGGAAACCATGGATTTCTTTACAGTCTCATAGTTTTGCCTTTTCTAGAATATCATAATCTCACAGCAGGCAGTCTTGTATGGCTTCTTTCACTTTTCATAATGCATTTTAATATTTATCTGTTTTATTGTGTGTATCAGTGTTCATTACTTTTAATTGCTGAGTATTAATAGTATATTATTGTGTTCTGTTTCTTGACTGTTACAAATACAGCCACTATAAATGTTATATGCAGATTTTGTTTGGACATAGGTCATCATTACATTTGAGTGAGTACCTAGGAATAAGATTGCTGACTGTCTTCTTAAGGATTTGGTTAACTTCATAAGAAATTGTAGAACTGGCCACCAAGGTAGCTGCACAGTTTTGCATTTTTACCAGTAACAATTAAGAGTTCCAGTTGTGTAGATCTTCATCAGCACTTCGCAGTGACTGTTTTGCCCCCATTCTAATAGAGTGAAGCAATTAATATCAATTGCTTTTAAGACATTATAAGTGAGAGTGGAAATACTACTCTGTAGGGAAACTCTACTCAAAACACATTTAAAATTGGCAAAAAATAAGAACTGTAAATAGCCAATGAATTTTGAGAAAGTGTTTGCTTATTATTGATTTTTTTTTTTTTTTTGAGACCGAGTCTCTCTGTCACCCAGGCTGGAGTGCAGTGGTGCCATCTTAGCTCACTGTAGCCTCCAACTCCTGGGCTCAAGCAATCCTTTCACCTCAGCCTCCCAACTAGTTAAGGCTACAGGTGCAAGTAACCATGACCAGCTAACTAAAAAAAAAATTTGTAGAGACAGTATCTTTCTATGTTGACCAAAATGATTGATATGGCCTGGTTGTGTCCCCACCCAAATCTTATTTTGAATTGTAGCTCCCATAATTCCTATGTGTTGTGGGAAGGACCTGGTGGGAGGTAATTGAATCATGCGGGCATGTCTTTCCCGTACTGTTCTTGTGAGTGTATGAGTCTCAAGAGATATGATGGCTTTATAAATGGCAGTTCCCCTGAACACATTCTCTTGCCTGTTGCCATGTAAGACATGACTTTGCTCCTCCTTCACCTTCTGCCATGATTGTGAGGCCTCCTCAGCCATGTGGAACTGTGAGTCCATTAAACCTGTTTTTCTTTATAAATTACCCAGTCTCAAGTATGTCTTTATTAGCAACATGAAAATGGACGAATGCAGTGATTATTGTTGAATTCTGAAAATCTTTTATGAGTGCTGGATACAGATTTTTAATAACATATGTGACTTAGAAATAATTTTATTCCAGTCAATATTTTCTTTTTACTTTGTCTTCTTGTTTTATAGGGGGAGCAGACATCTTAAATTTTGATGCATTCCAGTATAAGATTATGTCTTATATGGATCACATTTTGTGGTAAAATTTTAATTTTTTGTATTTATGTAAGGCCATAAAGATTTTTTCCTTTGGATTATCTGGATTGCTTATAATATAGATTTTACAATTTCAAATCAGTGGTGTTCTCTAGCCAGCTAGTTGGCTATTGGCTCTTAAGAGTCAATTGTAAATACCTAAATTTTTGTGCAATTGCTGATGTCACATTATTAGATAGAGTTCAGTCGTGTCTACGTTATTTACACAGTACAAATCATCAATGCAAAAATTAAAGTCTTTTTTTCCCCCACAAACGTGGTTGATATGCATTTTCATACACGGCACTTTCTATGTTCCACATTGTTAGTTTTTGTACCGGGTATGGATATAGATAGATGTTTATTTTGTTGCATATGAATATCCATTAGTTCCTGCAATATTTCTTAAAATGAGTATGCTTTCTTCAATGACTACCTTTGATGTCTTTATTGAAAATAAACCCACGATATATCTGTGAATCAATTTCTGGACTCTGTATTCTATTTCATTAATTTATATGTCAAAATTTATCTAATACCTCAATGTTTGGACTAGCGTGTGTGACTTTATATTAGGTAAAGATCAAGAAGTATGGATGATTATAATGTTTTCTTTCTTCCTTTTCAAAATTTGTTGGCTATCATAGTTCTTATTTTTTTCTTTTGGTCTTTTTTTTATGTATTTTGAAGTTCTGTGCATATATACTTAAGAAAGATATATCTCCTTAGAGAATTGACCCGTTTATCATAATATAATATCTCTCTTGATCCCAATGGTGTTAGCTCCAAAGACGATTTTGATATTAATATAGCTAATTCAGCTTTATTTTAATTTGTGTTGGAATAGTAAATGTTTTTCTATCTTTTTATTCTAAGCCATTTATACTTTCATATTTAAAGTTTACTATTTTGTAGAGAATAGATAGTTGGGATCTGGGTGTTCACAAAAAACCAAACTAACCTTACAATCTTTGTCTTTTAAATCAGTCATTCTAGAATATTCACATTAATAGTATAATTGATTTAACTGGATTAAATTATACCATCTTGCTAAGAGTTTTACATGTATTCTCGCTCCTTTTCTCATTTATTTCTACTTTTTTTGATCGAGTAACTTTTATGATTTCATCTTACTTACACTTTTGGGTTATTATTTATCACAAAAATTTTCGTAGTGATTTCTCTATGGTTTAAAATGTGTGCCTTTTTATTAAGGTATAGTTGACAAATAAAAATTATATATATATATGTATGATGTACAATGTGATGTTTTGATGTACGTATACATAGTAAACTGATTAAATCAAGCTAATTAACTTATCCATCACTTCACATATATATTTTTTGTTGTGAGAATATTGAAAATCTACTCCTTGGCAATAAAATATGCACTTTTTAAAGAAGAAATTATTTTAAGTTCCAGGATACGTTTGCAGAACATGCATGTTTGTTACATGGGTAAACATGTGTCATAGTGGTTTGCTGGACCTATCAACCTGTCACCTAGGTAGTAAGTCCTGCATGCATTAGCTATTTGTCCTGATGCTCGCTTTCCCTCCCCTCAACCCCCTCACAGTTCCCAGTGTGTGTTGTTTCCCTCCCTGTGTCCATGTGTTCTCATTTTGCAGGTGGAAGCCGTCATCCTCAGCAAAATATGCACTTTTAATTAATCAAATACTACCTTCAGATACTTTTGCGCTATTTTGCATGTAGTTTTAACCATCTTGTAACAGTTACTTTCAATTCCACTCTGCCGTTTTTTTTGCCACTTGTGACATGTATTTTTCTTTTACATATAATATAAACATAAAATATGTTGTAACTATATTTGTTTTGGATATTATCTTCTAGAGTACTATAAAAATGTTTAAATTACCTTCATTTATCCCATTTCCTGCACACTTCGTTTGTGTCGATCCAAATTTCCATCTGGTTTTGTATTCCTTCTGAAGTGTTCTTTTAACATTTTTTGTAGTGTGGGCCTCTGGCAACGAATTCTCCTGACAAAACGTTATCTTTGTCATGGAGATCTTGTTTCCTCTTTATTATGAAACGTTCTTTCACTGGGAATAGAACTTAGGTTGGTAGCTTTTTTTGGTTTTCTGGCACTTTACAGATATCACTCTTTTATCTCCTGGCTTATATGACTTATTATGAAAAGAGTCCCACAATTTTTATATTTGTTCCTGTTTTCACAATCTTATTTTTAAATCTAACTTCAAGATTTTCTTTTTGCCCTTGCTTTTCAGAAGTTTGAATCTGACATGCTTAGGTGTGAATTTTGTTTTTCTTGCTTGGTATTCTCGGAGACATCTAGATCTGTGGTTTTGCATCTATCATTAATTTTGGAAAATTCTCAGCCCTTGTTTCCTCAGATATTTCCCCTCATTCTCATTCTTTCTCTCTCTTACCTTTTGAAACTCTTATTTCATGTATCTCAGTCATATTTGGTGTTTTCCCATGTGTGCACACGTGAGTTTGTGTGTTTGTTCCTACTTTTTTTTTCCTCCTTGTGTTTTATTTCTGGATAATGTTTATTAAAATATTTTGAAATTCCTGGTTCTTATTTTGACTGTGTTGAATTAACTGACGAGTCCATGAAAGGCATTTTTCATCTCCGTTTCTATTTTTCATTTTAATATTTTTATTTGGGGCTTTATTATAAGTTTTTTGTGATGAAATTATCCCATGATCTATTACAGATATATCCATAGACTCTAACCAGACACTGAATCTGCCGGCACTTTGATCTTGAACTTTTTAACCTCTATAACTTTGAGCAATAAATTGCTGTTTTCTTATAAATTATTCAGTCTAAGGCATTTTTCTTGTTATTGTAGCTGAAACAAATATGTTATTGTAACATTATTATAGCGACTTGCAAAATAAAGTACCAGAACCAGGTAACAAAAATTAGGAGATCAGTTTGAATGGAGTTTATCTTTCAGATTTAGAAGGCATTATTTTACCCTTAATCTCTCAGCAAGATTATTGTGAAAATCCACAACCTTTGATAACACATGAATACAAACTCTCCCCCTCCTTCTGTATTTGTTTCCCTGGTCTTAGTAAAGTCCATTGGAACTGCATTCCTGGAACTTCATTTGTAATAAGAAATTGATGTAAGGTGAAAAAAAAGTAAATTAAAGCCCACTAAAACCTTCATCTTCAACTTGTTAAAACAGGCATAGTCTACTCTGAACTAGACTGGGAAAAGGCAAACTTTATTGGCCATTATTGTGCCTCCCTGTATAACGATGTATTCATCACCTTTAGGTCTGATGGAGTTTCAGGATTAGTAACTGAGTTTGGCAGAGGGGAGGCGAATGACCATTTCTACTCAGGAGATTTCTGCTTGCTAAAGGAGACAAACATTTACTTTGCTTCTGTTTCTGTTTCAAGTAGTTGGCGAAGGCAGCCTGGGTTTAATGGGGGGGAATAAATCATTTTTTTGATATTAGGGCATGGTTCCTACAGATAGAACTAGAAACCTACTTTCCTAGCTAAATGGCCTTCAGCTAGTGCCTCCATATGACTAAACAATCCTATCAAGTGACTCCACAGGAAAGGCCTACTATACGTACAGTACCACATAGGGTACAAAGAGGCCAGCCTGAAAGATATTTTATCAACTTGTGATATATTCCTTTACTGATACAAAATACACAGTGGAAAAAATTAGATAGTATCATAGTGTTTGACTAAGTGCCAAAGTGTGAACAAGGTCTCTTCAATGCAGAAAGGGCAATAACTGGGTTTTAAGAAGAGGCAAAGTGTCTTAGCTAATAGGAAGCAGATAGAGAAGGGGAGAAAGCAAGGCTGCATAATGGGAACAGCAGGTTGCCTGAATTTAAGAGAATCAGTGTGCGTTATTAGTCAGGGTTTTCTAGAGGGACAGAAATAATGGGATATATGTATATATGTAAGGGGGTTTATTAAGGAGAATTGACTCACATTATCACAAGGTAAAGTTCCATAATAGGCTGTCTGGAAGTTGAGGAGCAATGAAACCAATGGTGGGTCAGTTCGAGTCCCAAACCTCAAAAGTAGGAAAGCCGACGGTGCAGCCTAGCCTTCGGTCTGTGCTCTGGCAAACCACTGGTATAAGTCCAAGAGTCCAAAAGCTGAAGAAGTTGTAGTCTGATGTCCAAGACCTGGAAGCATTCAGCATGAGAGAAAGATGAAGACTGGCAGACTCAGCAAATCTGCTCTTTCTTCTTCTCCTGCCTGCTTTATTCTAGCCATGCTGGCAGCTGATTACACGGTGGCCAGCCAGATTTAGGGTGCGTCTGCCTCTCCCAGTCCACTGACTCAAATGTTAATCTCCTTTGGCAACACTCTCAAAGATACACCCAAGAACAATATCTGGCATCCTTTAATCCAATCAAGTTCACACTCAACATTAACCATCACAGCATACATCTTGACTAATAGAAAATAACTGTTTTGGGAGGCTGAGACAAGAGAATCGTTCGAACCTGGGAGGCAGAGGTTGCAATGAGCCAAGATCACACCACTGCACTCCAGCCTGGGTGACAAAGAGTGAAACTCCATCTCGAAAATAAACAAATAAATTAATAAATAAATATAGATATAATTAAGTAAATTATATTGAAAATCCTGGTAATAAATTTTCAAAACTCATCACATCTTAATTATTTTATGACATTTACTATCATGTGTATACTGGAGGTTACTTTCATCCATTGGATCTGTAAAGTGGAAATGCTTATAATGGTGTGCTACTGTGTATCTCACTGACATTGCACTGGTAGCTTACAATTGGCTACAGTGGGAGTATTTACACCATAGAAATTGGTGAACACTACAAACCAGGGCTTGATTTGTTTTGTAGACTTGTGAAAATAATAAGGAAAATGTTAATAATACAGATTATACCTAAAAGTGTGTCGTGCTTGTTGCTGTGACATTGTGAAGAGCATAAAAAATGGAAGAATGATTCCTTCAGTATTTGAATAGAAGACGGTTACATCTTTGACAAACTAGTAAAGTTCTGATGTTAAAAAGAAGAAGAAAATAACTGTTTTGGCCAGGCACGGTGGCTGTCACCTGTAATCCCAGCACTTTGGGAGGCTGAGGCAGGCAGATCACCTGAGGTGAGGAATTCGAGACCAGCCTGACCAAGATGGAGAAACCCTGTCTCTACTAAAAGTACAAAATTGGTTGCACATGGTGGCACATGCCTGTGATCCCAGCAACTTGGGAGGCTGAGGCAGGAGAATCACTTGAACCCAGGAGATGGAGGTTACAGTGAGCTGAGATTGTGCCATTGCACTCCAGCCTGGGCAACAAGAGTGAAACTCCATCTCAAATAAAAGCAAAAAAGAAAATAAGAAAAGAAAAAGAAAACAAAGAAAAGAACTGTTTTAAGATGAATTTGGAGAGAATGTCATAAACATCTAGACAAAAATGGAAACTTCTGAAAATATGATAAAGAAAAAAGAGAGGAAATAAAATGAAGTCATTTTCTTAGTACAAGTGTATGCATGCACAAACATGTTCTTCACAAAATAGAAATACTCCTGACAATTATAATCCTCATTTCTGCAAATGATAACATGGTCGTAGCTGGTATTAATGACTACATTCTTCTACTACTCATTGTGTATTCCCTTTGCCTTCAGAAAACACCTCAGCAGGTCATGGGTTTTACCTGGTGGAGTAATCCAAACTTTCATTCCTGAAGGGTCTGGACCATTTGTAGTCCTGCCTGGATTGGGTTGTTGTAGTTTCCCATTAACCTTAATCTTAGGGCACGGTAATACTAGGAGATGCCCTAAGGGATCTCCTCTATTCCATACATACTCTTCCTTACTTCCACTGTGGAGCAGTAGACTGATTTCATCTTGATAGTCTGGGTCAGTTAGCCCAGCCAACATTGTAACTCCCTTCTTTGCCTGTTGTCTTAGAGGTAGGAGGAACCCAAAGTGGCCAGGTGGGAATATTAACATCTAATTTAATGAAATCATCATTGTGTCTCCTGGTGGCAGCATTCTTCCCTCTGGAATTAAGACATCTAGGCCAGTATAACGTCATGTGAACAGAAAGAAAAATATTTGCTAATGGGGTCACTAGGGTTGATGGTGAGTTGATTCCTGGACTAATACAGTAAATTGGTACCTCAGAGAGTGGGTTGCTGCTGTAAAGATATCTGAAAATGTGGAAATGATTTTGGAGCTAGGAAACAGGCAGAGGTTGGAACAGTTTGGAGGGCTCAGAGAATGATAAGAAAATGTGGGAAAATTTGGGACTTCCTAGAGACTCGTTGAATGACTTTGACCAAAATATTGATGGTGATATGGACAATGAAATCCAGGCTGAAGTGGTGTCTGATGGAGATGAGGAACTTGCTGGGAACTGGAGAAAATGTGATTCTTACTATGATTTGGCGAAGAGACTGGTGGCATTCTTCACCTGCCCTAGAGATCTGTGAATCTTGAACTTGAGAGAGATGATTTAGGGTATCTGGTGGAAGAAATTTCTAAGCAGCAGAGCATTCAAGATGTGACTTGGGTGCTGTTAAAGGTATTCAGCTTTGTAAGGGAAACATAGCGTGAAAGTTTGGAAAATTTGCAGCCTGAAAATGTGATAGAAAAGAAAAACCCATTTTCTGGTGAGAAACTAAAGCCCACTGCAGAAATTTGCATAAGTAAAGAGGAGCAAATCACAAAGACAATGGGGAAAATATCTCCAGAGCATGTCAGAGACCTTCACAGCAGCCCCTCTTATCATAGGCCTGGAGACCTAGGAGGGAAAAATGGTTTCCTGGGCCAGGCTGTGGCCTCCCTGCCTTGGAACATGGTGACCTGCATCCCCACTACCTCAGCTCTAGCTGCTGCTAAAAGGGGCCAATATATAGCTCAGGCTGTGGCTCCAGAGTGTGCAAACCACAAGCCTTGGTGGCTTTACACATGATGCTGGGCCTGCAGGTGCACAGATGTCAAGAAATGAAGTTTGGGAACTTCTGCCTAGATTTCAGAGGATGTATGAAAACTCCTGGATATCCAGGGAGAAACTTGCTGCATGGGTGGGGCCCACAGGAGAACCTCTGCTAGGGCAGTGCAGCAGGGAAATGTGGGGTCAGACCCCCGACACAGAGTCCCTACTGGGGCACTGGCTAGTGGAGCTGTGAGAAGAGGGCCACTGTCCTCCAGAACTCAGAATAATAGATCCACCAACAGCTTGCCTCGTGCACCTGGATAAGCTGCAGACACTCTACACCAGCCTGTGAAAGCAGCTGGGATGGGGTCTGTACCCAGCAAAGCCACAGGGGCAGAGCTGCTCAAGACAGTGGGAGCCTACCACTTGCATCAGCATGACCTGGATGTCAGACATGGAGTCAAAGGAGATTATTTCAGAGCTTTAAGATTTAATTACTGTCCTACTGGATTTTGGTCTTACATGGGCCTGTAGCCCCTTTGTTTCGGCCAATTTTCCCATTTGGAATGGGTGTATTTACCCAAATCCTGTACCTCCATTGTATCTAGGAAGTGGCTAACTTGCTTCTGATTTTACAGACTCATAGGCAGAAGGCACTTGCCTTGTCTCAGATGAGACTTTGGAATTGGACATTTGGGTTAATGCTGGAATGAGCAAAGATTTTGGTGGACTGTTGGAAAGGCGTGATTGTGTTTAGACATGTGAGGGCATAAGATCTGGGAGTGGCCAGGGGCAGAATGATATGGTTTGGCTGTGTCCCTACCCAAATCTCATCTTGAATTGTAGCTCCCACAATTCCCACATGTGGTAGGAGGTACCCAGTAGGATGTAATTGAATCATGGAGGTTATTTCCCTAATGCTATTCTTGTGATAGTGAGCAGGTTCTCATGAGATCTGATAGTTTTATAAAGGTCTTCCTCTTGCTCTTTTCTCTCATTCTTCTCCTTCCTGCTGCCATGTGAAGAAGGACATGTGTTTGCTTTCCCTTCTGCCATAATTGTAAGTCTCCTGAGGCCTCCTCAGCCCTACAGGACTGTAAATCAATTAAACCTCCTTCTTTTATAAATGACCCAGTCTCAGTTATTTCTTCATAGCAGCATGAGAAGGAACTAATACATTGTGTCATTTTGGGAGCAGAAAGGAAACCCTAATGTCTTCCACTGAGCATCTTTTGACTGATAATGAGCAGAGAAAGTAAGACTGTACTGGAGATTCCACACAAAGGATAACATAAGAGAAGATACACAAAGCAGTTTTAGAGGAAAAGAAGAGTGAAATTGTTCTGCAGAGACAATAGCAGAAAGGAGAAAGGTAAAATATATTGGAAAGCAAATAAACTAGTAAGGATAAGATAGCAGGTGGGCATCAGCAACCAAATAAGAATAACTATATGTGGGAGTCATCTCTTTTACATGCTTAGTCAAAGAAAAGGTCATTAGTTTCTGAAATAATAAATGTTGGTAATTGTCTAGCCTGTACTTGTATTACTATGACTTCTGGACCTTCATTTCTATCAGTATTTTATCTTTCTGGAAAAGTCCTCAAATTCAAGATGTGACACTGAGGACTGTCCTTCTGATGGTTTTAAGAAATTGGGTTGTTATACAAATGAGCCAAAGAGGTCCTAGTATCGGCCCCTAGGTATTGTCATATCTTCACAGCATACTCCAAAGCTCCAAGGCTTGCAGCACCAAACTCACATTTTTAAATATCCAATTGTTTTAAAACTAGCACAAATGATTTTTTGCTAATTTGTGCCTCCCAGCTCTGCCCATGCTGTGAAACTCTGCCCAACATCTGCTGGTCACTGGAAGATGGTGTTGTGGTCAGAAGATCCAAGTGGCTTCTGTCCTTCAGAGCTCCCTGACCCAGACACTCCTCACTATGCTGCTGAGCAACATCACCTAGATGCAGAAGCCTGTCCAGCGTTTAGAAGTTCCTTCATCTCCTCCTCAGAATGGCAACGCCCATGTTGTGTGGCCCATCATGATCTCATGCTGTGGGAGCTTCCCTTTCATGCAACTATCCCTGTTCAAGCCCCACCTGATAAAGCCTGTGTGTTACTGCCTTTTATTTTTTTTTCCATGATCAGCCATCAAAACTTCTACAGGGTATCAATGCCAAGCTGAAGGGATTAATTTGGGCAGGAATAGCTCTCCCTACTTCTTGGGTTTTGCTGAGCTGCTAACAAAGAATCCCAGTGAGAGCCAATGGTCATGATTTTCCTTTTCTTAAAATGAATGAGAAAATTTTCATGAAGTAATTGGTGAACTAGGAACAACAAATATTTCATCTCCAGACCTCTACAAGTACATTTAGTTAAAATAATCCCCGCTAACCTTTAAAAAGTTGATGTGGGTAAAATGAAAGCTATCACTGTTAACATGTGAGACATTGTATAGAAAACTTCAGAATCTAATGACAAATATACTGGTGTCATGCCCAGGTCTGCAATGGATCTTGTCTTATCATGTTGTCCTCTGTCACAATTCATAATCTCTTCCTGAAGCATTTAAGCCAATTGTCTAATGGATAAAAAGAGGGTGTACTAAGCATTTCAATGAGCTCCAAAGACATTTAAAATATTTTCATATCTGGCTGGGCACTGTGGCTCATGCCTGTGATCCCAGCACTTTGGGAGGCTGAGGTGGGTGGATCACCTGAGGTCGGGAGTTTGAGACCAGCCTGACCAACATCAGTCTTTACCAAAAATACAAAATTAGCCAGGCGTGGTGGCACATGCCTGTAATCCCCGCTACTCGAGGGGCTGAGGCAGGAGAATGGCTTGAACCAGGGAGGCAGAAGTTGCGGTGAGCTGAGATCACATCAATGCACTCCAGCCTGGGCAACAAGAGCAAAACTCCATCTCAAATATATATATATATATAAAATATATATATATATATAAAATATATATATATACACATATATGTACTTCCATATCTATCTATCTATCTATCTATCTATCTGTCTGTCTGTCTGTCTGTCTGTCTCTCTGTCTGCCTGCCTGCCTATCTATCTATCTATCTAATATATATATATATTTCCATATCTAATTCCATATTTGGGAGTTGTAATCTATGTTTTGGGGTTTATGGTTAGACTTAAAACATTTCTTGCAAATATTTACTCTGCTGATAATGTCAATTAATAGGAAACCCTCATATCCCTTCTATTTTAAACATCAGTTTCTAGGTTAATTAAATGATACTAGGAGTCAGTTGGACAGTCCACAGCATAATGAAAACAAAGATGTATGTTCAATGGTAAAGGTGCAGTTTTGGAGGCAATTATGAGGTTAAGAGAATAGATTGATGGCATCTATATTTACTAGATGACTTTTCATTAAGCTTGTTAGGTATATAGTACTTGAATGCATGGGTTATTTTCTACATCCTACTCAGCAACCAAGAATAATTTTAGCATGTGAGGATTCTAAAATATTTTTCCCTTATCTTACTTATCTGTATAAGAAAACTGTCCTGATTTTTTAAATGCACTTAACACTTAAGTAAGTAAGCCTTAGTGTCATGGGGTTTAATGACTCACCTAATTAGATGATATATCATTAGCGCCTTGAGCTATGTTTTTCACAAATAATCCTTCCTTTTTCTGCACATAGCTGTACTTTCTTCCCCTGATTTTCAAAGGTCACGGGCAAACAATACCTAACAACAAATGCTGCAATTTATTATGTGTTAATGATATACCAGACACGGTACAGTTGTTCCACATCTATTATCTCTAATGACAGGATATCATGAAATGGACTAATGTATACTTTTAGGTATTAAGATTTGAAAATAGTGAGAGACATATTGGATGAAACATATGAAATCTAAGTATGAATGTTCCAATATTGATCTCTGTGACCTATCATTGGCAACTTACATAGTTATGGGTAAATGTTTAAAAATATGGGAACCCTGAACAGAGACACATCCTCAATGTATCTGCAAATTAGTAAAATAGTAAATTATCACTGCATGACCCCCAATTTTTTCTCATTAATATAGAAAGCCAAGCAAACACACTCTACTTAATTTGTACTGCCTACATAATTGTTTTTGTTCATTCTTTAAAAATAACAGACTTGTAATGAATGAACAAATGAGGAAAAAGGGAACAGTTATTTCACTCAGGAAAAGTTAGAGCAAGATTTAAAATCTAGCTCTTGATTTGACATTAATATGATTTTAAAAATATGTTTGCTAAGTGTTAAAAAATGTGTGAACTGATCACAATTTTCTGCATAAAGCTTGAATGCTTCTCATATTTAACAATTTGCATTGTTGTTTATATATGAAATATTTAAATAAAGAGCTATTACTCTTTTATTTTTTATAATATTAGATCCATGAAGTGGAATTAATTAATATTGAAAAATATTATAGGGAAATAACACTTCCCTGTGTTTTCCAGTGTTCCTGTACAATCTTTAGCCTGCTGAGGCCCCTCAGATACTAAAAGATCTACATCGGTAGCCATTTGTGTAGTTAATATCTCTGACCCTGAGAGGAAAAGATAATAAAACTCTTTTTTTCTAGATAAGGATGAATGTTTACAGCCTGAATTAGATCCCAGGAGGCCAGAGACCAGAGCATTTCCTTCCCAGGAATTTAAAGGTTCCAGGAGATGATACCCTAGAACTTGGATACACTTGGCACTATCTGGATCCAAGAGAGATTTTATTTACTTACCAAAGGTCTGGAGTTGGAACTCAGACCTATTACATCTTCTAGGATATCCTTTCAGAAGAGAGGGGGTACTGCTGCCTTCACCCCCTTTATAAGCAGGCAAAGTCATTTTTCCTTGTCTTTCACCTGTGGAGTGCCTGGCTATTCACACGAGATAGTTGACCTGGCTCTCATGGAACAGCCTCAGGGCCAAGCTTGTCAGGTAAGTGAGGGAGAGCGCACACTCTGTCATCCAGGCTGGAATGCAGTGGGGCAATCGCAGCTCACTGCAGCCTCCACCTCCCCAGGGAATGGTGATCCTCACACCTCAGCCTCCTGAGTAGCTGGGACTACAGGTATGTGCCAGCGTACCTGGCTAATTTTTGTATTTTATGTAGAGACATAGTTTTGCCATGTTGCCCAGGTTGGACTTGAACCCCTGGGCTCAAGCGGTCTGTTTACGTTGGCCTCCCAAAGTTCTAGGATAACAGGTGTGAGCCAGCATGTCTGGCTTGCATTTATTAATAAATATTTGTCTCTGGCCCAGAAAACCAATGTGTGAATTCAGGATAAAATTAATAAAATTAATATTAAAAACCTAACACTTATCAACTTTGTAAATAAATATATTGAATATCATTTAATAAAGTCAGAATGACAAAACTTTCATGGATAAAATAATATTTGGTCCTCTTCCCAGATGTTAGATATCTCCCAATATTTTAGTTTTTGTGATTAGCCTCTCTAAAAATAATATTGTTCATGTCTTTAGTCTATTCTGACAAGCAAATTTATTCATTGTGTTTCTTTAATTCCTTTACTTTATGCCTGAATGTACAAATCATCCATTTTAATAACTTACTCAATGCAATTATAAATCAAGATATTGATATTTTTTACTTAAAACAATACATTGGAAATAAAGTCATGGGGTTGATCCTGCAAAAACATGAAGGGCCTTCACCAAAACATTATCTATTTCAGTGTTATTCTTATAGTATGTACATAGAATTTTCTACCACATATTTTATGAATGCTAAGTTTGTTGATCAGAATAATTTGTTACCAAAAGACTTGCTCATGCTGTTTTATTGTATGTATTTATTGTATTTAAATATTAAAGTGTAAACTACTAATTCACTGTGTTTTTCACTTTAAACTAGTAATTTTGCTATTTGTTTAACAAACTCCTTTTGCCACAAGAGATAGAATCAAGTTGTAGGCAGCTTAATTCCCTTTTTTACGTATAAATCTTCAGTAAATTTGCATTTGAGAAGGTGCTATCAAGCATAATATAAAATAAATGACACTAACACATATTTAATTTCAGCCAACAACTAGCCAATTACTATGCCTAATATTTTTCGCAGATTATCTCATAGCTGAGTTATGAGATAATAGTTGATGAATTAGATGAGGAAAGTGAGCAAATAGCAGATAACTGACTACTAAACTCTTAGAATATGTTAGAACAAAATGTGGGTATACTTTATTTAGTGAATTTGAAAAAGAAGTTGGAAGGAATAGGAAAGATATGGATGACAAAGTTATCCTAAACAGCAGGATCATGAAAGAAGTTTATGCACCATTACACAAAAATGTCCTTTGTTTATCTCAACTTTTTAATTTTTATTTATTTTTATTTTTTGGCTAATACCTTGTCTAGAATTCTGATGGGTAAAGAGTGAACAGGGCACTTTTTCAGACATGGTTTTCCTGTCACTGTGCAATTGCATCCTATGTGTGAGAGAAAGATCAGCGAGAATCACATGGAGAATGTTTCCCATTTGCAATGCTCTATAAAAACTAGGCATATGATGTAATGGAATTTATTTAATCAAAGTACATATAGCTCTGCTAGTTGCTGAAGGGACTAGAATGGATGGATATGACATAGTCTTTACCATTTTAAGATAAAACAAATGCAGAGGAGAGAGTTTAATACTCATGCTGGTGGGTAATTAAGCAAACAAGAGTAAGTACCACTGGTGATAGCCGCAGTGGGCGGTCTGGGGCGGCGCTGCCATCCTGCTGGCAGCTGCATGGAGGGGCATGGGGACAGCCCTCCCCACTCCAGTCCGCCACCCTGGGGGACCGCCGCAGGAGCTCTGGGCCACCCCTGAGCGCCAGAGGTCACAGAGGGAGCTCATGGCAATGTCACCTCTGCCCAGATGCTGGCCCAGGTCCAACGAGGACCTGGATCCCCCGCCCCAGTATGCAAGGGGGCAAGGCAAGCAGGTGCAGTGCTCCAGGAGCCAGTGGGAGCCGAGGACAAGCAGGAGACATGCCTCTTCCAAGTTGGTGAGGTGGAAGCTCCCCAGGTGCAACTGACCCCGCCCAAGCCACAGCTGCAACCCGGGCACCCCTGTGCCTGGAGTAGGCAGGAGCCCTCCAACCCACCACACCCAAACCAGGGCTGCAGACCCAGGCATCCCTGCACTCTTGGGGTCCTGGGAAGGCCACCCTTGCCCTCGCAGGATCAGAGTTGCCCGCTCTGGCTGCCTAGCCTCTCCCATCTCCCAGCCCCACCTCCGATCTGGGAGCAGGTCTGGGGCCAAGCTCGGACACTGTCACAGCCTGGCCGGGTATGCGCACCCCGGAAGCAGTGCTGACATGCCAGCCCCATGCAGCCTTGACCCCCTCTAGACTTTGGGTACTGAGCATCCCGAGAGGGGAAGCTGAGGGGGAGCTGAAGGTGGCTGGGCACTGGCCTGAAGGTGCTTCTTGGTGCCAGCAGCCTGGGTGCCATAGGTGGCCCCAGGAGGCAGACAGGCTCCTGGGCAAAAGGGGGCGGGTCCCCAATGAAACCCCACCTTCAGGCCGGGGCAGGCTTGAAGCCCGGGGACTGGGCTGCCAGTCCTGCCCACTGGAGGGGTAACTCATGGTGCTTTTTCCTGGGCCTGCCCATGGCCACGCATGGACCAGTGGGCACACACTTCCTCCTCTCTGAGGTCCATAAAGCTCAGGGCTCAAGAGGATGGGAAGACCAGTTGCAGAATGGAGCTGCCCTCTCTGTTGAGAGCAGCAGAGACGACGGCACCACCTGCCTACAGAGAGGAGTTCCCCACTGCGGTCTCCTCTACGTTGTTGTAACATTCAGTAAAGCTCCTCTTTATCTTGTTCTCTTCCACTTGTCTGTGTAACTCATTCTTCCTGGACACAGGACAAGAACTCCGGCAAAGGCGCAACCAGCCATAGAGTTTTCCAGTCAGCAAAGCAATACCCCAAAGATCCGGTAACACTGGGACTTGAAGAGAACTCATTATCGAAACTTTCTAAAAGGGCTCTTCTGCCTCCTCCTGTCCATCCCCAAGTAACATCATCATGATTTTAGGGGAGGAAAAAAAAGGCAATGCTTAACCTGGAATCAATAGCAGTAAAATATTATGATGGTCTTAGGATATTCTTTGATTTTCTTCTGCTGATTTGAAAGGTTAATGAGTTTTTCCAGCAAAGCCTGAGCTTGATGCTGAGAAGACCTTCAAAGAAGGAAGACTTAACAAAGTAAAGCAAAACAAAACAAAACAAAACAAAACAAAACGAAACTAGGAAATGCAAATCAAAACAGCGTCAAGTAGGTGAAGAATGTGCAGGAGTAAAAACACTGTCTGTTCATTTGCTACTTATCCGTCGCTCTCTGAAATACTTTTTGCAACTTTTTATACCTGAGGACCTCTGTTCATTTGCTACTTATCCGTCGCTCTCTGAAATATTTTTTGCAGCTTTTTATAGCTGAGGACCTGGTGGGAAAGTGCATAAAGTCCTGAGGAGGTGGGCAGAGGTAGGGGAGAGGGAATTGAACTTGAAGAGTCCTTTCCTAGTTGCTGATGTGTGTTTAACTTTTATAATCCACTAATACTTATTAGTAAGGGAATTATTTAAACTAATTATGGATTTTTAAAAAAATTTGAGGAGAAAGAAAAGAATGTCTAAAACTCCACCCTGCAAACATAAATGAATAAATAAAAGCAAGAAAAAATAGCACAAGTAACTCTATTCCTTTTCCTTGTTATGTTTTTTTCTCCATGATTTCTTTTTGCTTGTATTGTAGACATCTTTTCTGCCACAATCATTTCTAAACACACACCTACACACATACACTTAGGAAATTAGGTGGTAGGTGAACTCACATATCATTTAAACAGTGCATGTGTCAAAAACAAGATCTGCTGCCTTAGTAACTATCTATGAATATCTTGAGCTGAATATCTGAGGACATTGTGAGAAACTCCATTTACAGGCTTCTTCATAGGAGGAAGGGTATGCAATTAGCTTTTTAGAGATTTTAGAAAAGAAGAATTATGTAGATCAAAAAAGTTAAGGTGTGAGATAATTTGGATAATTCTAAATGAATTGGAAAATCCTGGTTGATGTCTTTGTTACAGTGACATACTATACAGGAAAATGAAAGTAGGTTGTGATAAGGTGGTCTAATTTAGATCATGAAGAAAGATTGCAAAATGAGCTAGGAAAACACTACATCTTTGCTTTTAAATATATTATGTTCAAATATGGGGAGGTAATTTTTTTTCTTTTCTTAATTTTCTCTTCAAGTAATTGCAGTTTTGAGAAATGTTATTCCATGGCTTTACTTCAGGAAGGACTTCACTCCTAAGGAATTTTTTTGCTTTGTCTTTATGAATTCATTTTAATGATTGAATTAGCAACTCAATATGGCTTTATATAATAGAATTCATGGCCATAGTTATTAAAAACTTAGAATATTTTTTATTTAATAATTTTATCTTTTAATATGAAAAGAGATTTGAAAACTTGTATAAGACCTAATTTAGGACATGGTATAATCACAGACAAGAAAAACAAACCTGACATAAGCTTATTTAATAAGGAAAATTGTATCATATGTTAAAGGTGTTGTCTTCTCATTCAAGAGCTGAGAGAGAAAGGAGTGTGGATGAGAGAGAGAGAGAGAGAGAGACAGATATTTGATAGGGACAACCAGGGAACTTCATGGTCACCTCACCTTAAATTATGTCTTTAATAAAAATTTGCAAAAATTTACTTGTTTTCAGCTAATAATAAATATATATTATTTATCCCCAAAACTGTAAAAATATTTTGTATATTTTTTGTGAAATATCCCCACCCTAAAACTAACAATGGTTAATTTTAAAACCAAATAAGAATTTGGTCCTAGAACTGTACCATTTACTCAGTATTGCAAGTTGTTCGTTGGTCACATTCTTAGCAAATTGCTGCTCTGGCATGGACACTTCAATTCCTGAGGAACTGTGATCATCTGCTTATCTCTTGAAGAAGGCTGTAAGTAATGAACTAGAATATTAACTATGTCTTTAGTCTCAGGCTATGCAAATTCATTGGTGATATGTAAGCATTTAATCATTTTTCTCACTTCATACCTTTCCTCATGCTTTTCCTTAATATTTTTTTCTGCTTTGGAAGAAAATATGTTCTTATATAGAATTTAATGTTATATTTAATAAGATGTAGTAAAGTAATGCATGAAAATAGTATAGTGTTTGAAGGTCAAATTTCTAAGTTCAAGCACTTGACTCTTTAGATGCTGGTATTCTGAATTTGGGTAGTTATTTTAATCTCTCTAAGCTTCATTTTCTTTTCCAAAGAAACACTGAAACACTGTCCACCATGCAAGGTGTAGTGACCAAATAAAGTGATATTAAAATCAACAGTTTTTTAAAATGAGTTCATAAACCAAAGCATCATACAAATACTAGCTGTTATTGTACAGACAGAGGAAGAAAAAAATATCTTTCATTGAATACCACCAGCCCAGTGGGGAGATTCATTACTTTCTCCTTTTCAAAGGCTCCATCTCAACACTTCCACCTCAATCACTTACTTCATCAATTAACACTGTTCTATTTGAAAGCATTTTTGAAATTTTGAAATTTGCCATTTTAACACCAATTTCCAGTTCATTTCTACATCTCCAATTTCCTCTGCCTTTTGTACCCCCAATGTTGTGAAGTTCCTCAGCCAATATTTATCTTCTGAGTTCATCCCCGTTTTCTGGCTGCTTCTGCCTTCCGCACAGTCATGTCCCTCTTCCTGCACAGGCTCATTCACACTTCCCTTCTGTGATTCCTGTCTTGCTAACTATCAGCCTTGGGTAATTGACTCTCTATTTTTTTTTTCAATTTTTGCTCTATGCTACTCTTCCTTGAATATAACAGCTAACATTGGAATGAAGCATTACAGTTTGCATATCTGTATATCTATATATTTATATATACAGATATGCTTATATATGGCCTGACTTCATCTTCAAAATATCTTACAAGAATCACAAAACACATCCATTTTCCTCAATTAACAGATAAATCTCTGAGTATTTTAAGTACTTTGAATAAATTCACATAGTCAAGAAGTGATGAAACCAGAATGTAAGCTGCTGTCCTCTAATAGAGTTCCAGTGTCCCTGACACTATTTTGCTGTCACGGTTGAATCATCAAAGCTCATATGAATGATTCTATCATGAAGCTCAGCCAGGCTATTGTCCAATATATACATGTAAACTCTACAAACTGCTCACAGTTGTTTTCAACCTCCAAACTCTTAAAGTGCAACCTCACTCTGCTCCCACACTGTAGTTTATCAAATTTCTGTATTTTTCTTAAATCAAGAGAATTCAAGTGAATTAATTACCTGTGTCTTGATTAAAAAATACTCTGCATCTTTATTCTCTCTGAGTTTTGATTCCCATATTTGTCTCAAGCTATCTATAACCCTCTTCTCCACCTGTTTCTAACATCAGTTTCTCTGAGTTCTTCTCTAAATTTTTCTGATGGAAATTTAGTCCCAAGCTTACTAATTAGTTGTTCTTTCTCTTAGTTGCACAGTTACCCTCTTGCTTTTATAGATTCTCCCACCAATGTGTCCCTTATCCTCAAAAATAATTTTTCAAGCTACTATCTCATTATATCCTGCTCCTTTTTTCTTACCTTGACATCTCATAGAAAAAAAAAACAAACTCATTATCTTCCCTGCAAAACATACACCATTCTACTTATTTGTATCAGGAAGTGGTACTATTTCCCATCTATGCAACTCCTTTATATAGGGAGAACATTTATTTATCTTTGTATTGCTTAGAGGATAGAGCGCTGTGCTAAAAACAAAGCAAATGATGATCAACGTTTCTTGTCTTTAAGTAAATATCTTCAAGTAACTGTTGACTTAATTATTTTGACACTGTTTCAAAACATATTTTGGAATACATGCACAAAATATTTTAAAGATGTGAAAATATTAACATATTTCCTATCTAAACATATGCAACGTTTATAGTAACATTTTACACAGTTAGAGTACCCTCGTGTCACCCAATGCCTTGTCTCTGTGTTAGCGATAATTGCCTTCTCACCATTATTTTGCTTAAAACACACACACACACACACACACACAATCTGTACCGAATGGCAAAGCTCTTCATATAAATGTATTACTCATTTAACTGAGATATATCTTTTCATACAAATAGGTATGTAACATTATTTCACAAATTGGGATAAACTGGATTATCTATGGACATTTTTACAGGATACTTCACTTTCCCGGTATATAAACTCTTTTTGAGACTGGAGGGATAGGATAAAGCATGCTGACTGTTCTGACACAGTCATAATCTTCAATGATTAATGGCATCCACTACTTGAAAAGCCCGTGCACCATAGGGGTTAAAATCACAGACTCTGGAGTTATATTTCTTGAGTTTAAGTTCCTTGCTGCTTCATAGCTTTTAGGTATATTTCACAATCTTTTTGTGCGGTAGATGACAATACTTACCTTGTGTGGTTGTTCGGAGAATGATGGAAAGCACTTAGTGCCAGCCATACAGTAAGTACTAAGTAAGCGTCTGCTCTTTTTATTTAGAAAGTTGCATTTAGTAAATATCAATGCTGGGCATTCATTTGCTAGGTGAGGGCTTTAATTAGTAAAGGTATGCTTACACGATGATATTCTCAGACCAAAATGAAAAATTATTCCTTACTGGAAGTTATTTATAATATAAAATTCATGAGTAAGTATTTTATAAAGGAGAGAATATAAAGCACAACATATTGATCCTCTATTTTAAAAATATTTTTTCTCACTTTAAGTTGTACATTTTCTACAGAAAATTTGTAAATACCAGAGAAGCTCTTCAAATAAATATAGCCATCTATAATTCCTATATTTAGCTTTGTTAAAATTTGGTGAGTGTCTTTTTCAGTTTTTTTCATGACAATAAAAATAATCCCATAATAATAATAATAATAAAATATTAGTAACACTAAATTACCAATTATTCATGTCCTATGTTTCACTTATGATGTTTTTCTCTTTATGTATTATCAGTTCATATTTTCTTCTTAGCAGTTCAATTAATCTGTTACTTCTTCATTTTATGTATAAAGAACCTGAATCTCCAATAATTTAATTTGCCTAAAGTATCCCACTGAATATGCTATAGAACTGAAGTTCATCTGAGAACTGACTTACTCCAAAGGTCCATATATATTAGGAGACATATTTTATAAAAGTGTAATTATACAAATTTTCTCCAAATGTATAAAACACGGCAAATCTAAGCTTTGTAAAGGATTATTGGAGGCAGTTTCCAGCATTAAGATATGTGTCACATTCTTTCACTGTTGTTCATTTTAATAATATATGTTTTAATAAATAGTCCACTCCAGAAATTATATATCTCATAATATAGTTGCTAAGAATATTGAGAAAAAAATGTAGGTTTATTTTTTGTTCCATTAGTACAGTTTTAATGCTCACAAGATAAGCAATGTCTAATTTTATTTTTTCTTATGGAAGAGTGCATAGTATGATTATATAAGGACTAGCAATACATTAAGAGTAAACAGCCAGTTTATTTTTATATTTATTACTGACTTTATGTACACACATACATAAATTCCATGGTTCAGTGTGGTTTATTTCAGCTGTTTTGCTATTTTTTTCTACCTGAAAGCAGAATTTCCCATCCTTGAAATCTGTTATTTTGCTGTTGGTGTTTCCAAATCCTCTGCAGGTTACAAAGCGTCATTGGAGAGATCCTTTGTAATGGTTTTAATATCTTTATAATAATACTACATGGAGCATTTGGTCACTCAGTATAAGCTGAGTGTTAGCAGACTGGCTAATATGATTGTTTTGGAAATAGGTCGTGAATAAAGGAGAGATTATAAAGAGGAGAACAATGTAGGTGGTGCTGATTGACAGATCATTTCTTAAGTTATTATAACAGTGTTATCATATTTTGGAAAGAGAATTTCATAAACCCAGAGCAGAGTATTGATGTTTATGAATTCCTTTCTTGATTTCTTATGAAATCTTATGAATCTATGATGCTGCGTCCATGACTACCATTTGTATACATATTTGATTACCTTATACTGTAATTTACAACTCAAATGTGCACAACTCAACAGCAGTAGCTCACTTAGAATTTTGCAGGTTTATAGCTTTGTTTGGCCCTCAGCACAAGTAATAAAATCCTAGCTTTAAGTACCATTGGGGTTTATAGAATGAAGACATCTGCATTATTATATTAAAACATTCCTTCATGTAATAAATATAACTGACAGTAGTGCATGACTTTTTTTATGAAAAATATGTTGATAGCAATACAGTCTTAAATACTGAAGAAACTTCCGATTAAAATTTTATGTGCCTAGTTACCATCTAAATGCTCAACAGATGTCCATATTAATAGTTTATTACTGGGTATTCCTAATAAAAGTTGTAGTTAAGATTTTTTTTTTTTAAACACCGATGGAAACACTGTATTAACCCCCCATTTATTCTAATGGTGCTTCTTCTTTATTATTCTTGGATATTCTTTAAGAGCAATGTGTGTTCCAATGTTACAACTTTGAGTAAGTCCTCTGTAATAATGTTCCAGTGCCTCTGGATTTTAGTGCCATCTAAGTAGTGTCGAGTATTTCCCCATGAATCTGGCAGCTTTTTAGGAGGCACAGCCACAAGCTGACTTGAGATGCTCAGCTTCACTCCTAGTATTAGGGTGACCAACAGTCCCTGTTTGCTAGGATCTGGGTATTTCCCTGGGACAGAAAACCCTTTGCTAAAACTTGACAAGTCCCAGGCAAACCAGGATACTCAAACCCCCTATAGGTGAAAATAGTGCGGTAGTGGAAGGCAGTGGTAAAAGGGAGAATTGCTTTCTGCTTGTACTCTACTCATCTAGATCTTCTAAAATCAACTTATACAAAATCAATCACCTAAAACTGCCTGAGATAATGTAGAATTTTTGTCCATTTATTTTCCATGTTGCAACACATGAAAATTATGAGGAGCTACAATGTGGCACCAACATATAACTTTATATATATTTTTGTCAGCTATGAAAACATTAAACACCCTCTACTAAATAAAATGTACTCTATATAGTACATTAATATTTTGCATTCAAATATAATTTTTCAAATGATCAGAGAAATAAGTAAATAATTTATGGTTAACACATTATTTTATCATGGACTGCATTTCACTTTTGGTAGAAAGAAGATATTTGCCATCCATAACCATTCTCTCAATTATTATTATATAGTTATTATTGTTATATATAATTATTATATACATTAGTAGGCACAATTAGTAGGCACAATACGATACATATAGGATATGTATTATATAGTGGCCATTATTGGGTTTCAAATAAGATTGCACTTTTTAAAATTAAAAGCATCATAGATATTGCTGCCCACAAATCTCTGTGCTTTTTTATGTCTGAGAATTGTAGCATCTACCCTGAGGGTTATTACACTAAATATTTATATTTTTGATGAAGATGATTTGATGATTGTCGTAAATGATAATCATATCTCAAACATTGCCTGAGAAGAGAGAGAGAAAAATTTAAGTAATTATAATTAATATGTGTTTTCTAATCTTAATTTATTTTTATTCAACATATAGGACTTTTACTTTTTGCAAAGGTATTACTATTCTTTTGGATATTAAAGATAATAAATCTCTTACTTTCTCTCCAAGACATATTACAGAGATTATCTCTGCTTTTAGGATTTGCAAAATAGAGTTTTCCTTTCTGTTTTTATTGCTTCTTTTGCTTTAACTTTGATTTATTTACTTTAAGATAAGATATAAGAGTATATTTTATGTTAAGTTACAATTATTGATTCATCACTAGCTCTTTAGCTTCTTGAGCAGAGGGATTTTTGGCCAATTCATTTTTGTAATAGAATAAGTACTCAATAACTGTGTATTCTATGATTGATCAATAATGTTCACACAAGAATCTAGAAGAAATACGAAAAATAGAATAGATTTTTATGACGCATTTGGGATTTACATAATTAGGTACATAATTCCTCTTCAGAGACTTCTTGAGAAGTCTCCTTAACATATAAGACATTGAATCAGATAAATAGTCACCCTTGTACCTAAGTAGGGAAAAATTAGTTTTGTATTTTTCAGAATGGTCTTTATTATACATGTTCAATTTCATCATCAGTCCTTCAGAACATAATTTAACTATGTGCCACATTTTGAGTGACAAAATATTTTGTCATTCTAACCATGGAGAATTTTCAGGACAAATGATCATTAACACATGTTATTAGGAGTTAAGCCAGTTCAAGAATTGTGTTCAGTTCCTGAGCCTATTCCAAAATTGGTGGAGGATACCATGATGTAACCATGGAAATCAAAATTTATATCTTAGAATTTTCAGATATTTTGTGTTAAAGTAATATTTTTTATTACATATAAACATTTTGAAAAAGAATGAAACAAAAGAAGTGGACTCTCAAACACACAGCAAGGTTTAACTCATGATGAGAATAAATAAATCCTTATAAATTCTACTTCTATATTTAAGTTTCAAAGAAGACATATGTAATTAGTGTCTGAAGAGTGCTTTTGTATGATTAAAAAATACAAGTTAAATCTATTTTCTTCTTACCTAAAAAACAGGAAACACAACTTATCAAAGTATATCACTATTATTTATCAGATAATGAAAATCAATGAAGTAAAAAGCAGAACTCAAGAGTAAATAATACCAAGTAACAAAAGTCTATAAATACATAATTAAAGCAGACAGTATAAAGTGTTTCATCAGATTTTAATAAATCCCATATTAAAAAAAAATTAACCTTCCAAACCATTCCTTCTCTGTGCTTTTAATGGTGATTTTAAATAGGACCAAAGGTAATGGCCAGGAATCCACCAAACTGTGACCAGCATGGCTCTGATTCTATATCGCATTAAAAAGCCCACACCATTACCTGGATGAGCCAGGTGACTTCCTCAGCCCTGTAGGTATTCTTCTTGTTGAGTTAGTGAGGCCTTTTACTAATCACTTCTCAATGAACTTTTTCTGGTTACCGGAACAATGGCTCTGCCTCTGATCTTATGTGATTTCATTTAGTACCACACTTTGTTGTCTTCTGGAAACTTGGCACTAAACAAATCATATTTCTTGGCATAGTGAATTGTTATAAGTAGCAAAAACTACCTAGGAAAGTACCTGCACAAGACAAGGAATATTTAAACCCACAGTGTCATTGTTCATTAAATAACCTCATAATTTAGGCAACACAGAAATCACAACATTTACTTCAGGATGAGAATATTGAAGTGGAAAGTCTAGATGATTTCCTATCATGTAGACTATCAGCTTACATCTATCAGCTTAAAAATAGCTCCAATTTTAAAATCAAGTTAAATGCTTTTTTTTGCTGTAATTCAAAAACCTTGGATTTATGAAGTCAGATGTTTCGCAATAGTATCATGGCACTTTTTCCACTGATCCTATAACTAATTATTACATAAATGAGACAAATGTTCATAATTAACACATTTTTTAATTTCTCTGTGTGATGGATAATTTTACATGTCTACTAGTCTAGACTATGGAGAAGAAGATTGATCAAACCCTAGTTTAGATGTTATAGTAATGGTATTTATGGATGTGACAAATATTTATACTCAATTCACTTAAAGTAAAACAGATTACCTTTATAATGTGAATGGGACTCTATCAATCAGTCAAAGGCCTAAAAACAAAGATAGCTTATTCCCTGACACCTGTCAGATTGAATTAGGGCCCTTCCACATGACCTCGTTTAAACTTAATTATTTTTTGAAGTCTCTATCTCCAAATATAGTCACAATCTGAGGTACAGGAGGTTAGGACCTCAACATACAAATCAGCTTATAATACCCATTTTGCAGATCAGGATACTGATGTACAGAGCTGTTTAATAACTTGCCCCAAGCCACTAAGTAATTGTTAGAAGTAGAGTCAAAATTCAGGGAAGCTATCGCCAGTATATATGCTCTTAATGCCTATAGGTTAAATTATTGAAAATACTTTAACTATGATAATGAAATTTGAAGTTCTACTGGATGTTTGCAGGTTCATAGAAACCAACTTCCAGTAAGAAATTTAAAAAAACTGATATGTACTATGTCCTCTACGTAGGTTGATTCTTAAGATTTAATTTGATATATAGTATTTTTAAAGACTAGACCCTGTCTGGAATTATAGCACATCTCCTAATATTGAACAAGTTAAGATCTCATGCCCCTACTATAAATTATCTTCTATACCCTATTCCAATAATTAGAGCACCCCTCTTTTGTTAATATTTCCCACCTTGCCAGTTTGGTTCCTAAGAACAAAGCTATATCCAGTGTATCCTGATATCCATCTCCTTTTGATTTTAAAAAGTATAGAAACAAGATATTCAAGAAGAAAGAGATGTACATGTATGCGTATGACTCTGTGTTGCGGGTGAACTGAACTTACATATCTGATTTCTGATCCCCCAGTTATTTTTTGCATTGTGGAGTATGACAAAAATATCTGGAAAGTGTTATTGATACTCAGTTTATTCTGAAGAAATTAAAAGAAAATAATCATTTTTCATTTAATAGCATTGCTGCCAGGACCATTATCACTATTATTTTCCTTTGTGGAATAATAATGGATGGGAATGGCAAGAATAGCAGGGCTCATTTTAGGGCAGGAGACTCAAATTTAATCCTGAATATTACAGAATGCAAAGCCAAAATTTAGAGAATAACAAATGATTTTCTTGGTTATACCCACAATTCAGTTAAACTAGTTATTCACTTTATTGTAAATAAAATGAGATATCACACTAAACTAATAAACTAATTAAATTTTGTTGCATACAAATACATGTACTATTTAGTTCCCCGATCAAATAACTGTATAATTAAAAAAATAGTACATTAGTAGGCACAACATATACAGAATATGTACAATAAAAGAAAAACAAGTTGTTTTTGCTGTCAAGAAACATAATCACTCAAGCTCTAATATTATTTAATATATTATTTCTAATATTATTTTTCTGTTTCAATATTGTTTTCAGACTCAAATGAATAATTTCTGAATAATTGCATAGATTCTCAGTTGATTACTAACAGTGTAAATGGGAAAAGGGGGTAATTTTTGTTCCAAATTCCTGATCTTGGAAATATAAATGGCTATTCTCAGATTATAGTGAGTTACATTTCTGTCCACTGATATTTGCATGTGTGTGTAGGTGTATTGTGCAGTTGCTTGTGTTGGATGCAGGCATGCAGAAGTGAGAAGAGTTTCAGATGTTCCAGTAGATAAAACAAAGAGGAAGATAAACAGTGTTATCCAAAAGTTTATTATGAGTGTCTTCGCTTTTTAAATATTTCTCCTGGAAACCACTGACTACAAATTTCTGTTATTGCTGACAATAATTAGTACTTTCTCACATATTGGTCACTCACTGTGTGCTCAGTTTATTTAAAATTAAACTGCGCACCATTTATATAGGATTTTAGTGTGCTTTGTTCTCTGTAAGTTATTTCTGAAGACTTATCTACTCTATGACGGAGTAAGCAGTGAACTCAAGCAGGTTCTCTAGGGCTGCCTCAAGCATCATCTTCTGGTGGGGAAGTCAGAGAGAAACTTACAGTGGATCGACACACACAACCAATCAACCCATTAGCTAGCTGTGAACTTGTACAGAATGGACATTAACCTGTGTATCAGTAACTTGGCTTAGGAACAATAACTCTTTTGCCTGGCATTTGATGTCAGGATGTTCATGAACCCTCCACCTATAAGAGAGGTGTTCAGTTCAAGTATTATTTATTTTTATTTTTTAATCTTTAAAAGGCATACTTTCTATTCAAGAAAGTATGAACAAATGAAAAGCAGAGAGTTTCTCCCTATGTATCTTTCTATTCTTCTTCTTTTATTTTTTATTTTTATTTATTTATTTTTTTGTGAGGCAGGATCTTGCTCTGTTGCCCAGGGTGGGTACAGTGGCATGATCACGGCTGACTGCAGCCTTGACCTCCCAGGAGCTCAATCAACCCACCTGCCTCAGCCTCCTAAGTAGTTGGGACTGCAAGTGTGCACTACCACACCTGGCTACTTTTGGTATTTTTTGTAGAGATGGGGTTTTGCCATGTTGTCCATCCTGGTCCTGAACTGCGGAGCTCAAGCAATCCACCCACCTCAGCCTCCTAAAGTGCTGGGATTACAGGCGTGAGCCACTGTGCCCAGCCTCTTTCTATCCTTGCTGTCCAAGGAGTTCCCCTAGAAGTTATGAGGCCTGTCTTCTTATCACAAAATCTTAGTTATAAGAATATATCCTCCATAGATTTAAAAATTAAATAAGATGATACCTGAAAATTACTCAGAACTGGGTCCTAGGTGTGAAAAATGTTACCTATTATACAATTCCATATGGTATATTTGGCATAGTATTTAAAATATTGAATTTTTTGTCTCTATGATTAGCAAACACATAGAGCAGGTACCATCCATTCATCCAAGAGATATTTAGTGAACACCTGTTATAGAGAAAGCACTATGCTAGCTATAGGAAAGGGCTAAAGCCTTGTAACATACAGACTTTTAATGTGCTTCTTTAAACCCAAGGGTGGTCTTGACAATCATAATGATCAATGAGTGAAAATCATTTCAGCCATACTAACTCAATGGATAACATTGAGGTAGACACAATGCTATGTGTTCATTAACCCCAGAACATTGTTTTCTTCCGGAGCACACAGGAAGGCCACATTTCCGCTAACTGTTTTAGTTAGGTTGGGCCATGACTGGACACTGGTCAGTGAGATGTGGGTTGGAACTGTATGAGCCCCTCAGGCCTGTCCTTAAGATCCCCTCATGCACAGGGCCCCCCACACTCTGGCCACTCTGACCTCAGCAGCCCTGTTCCTGATGGAGAAGCTCCAACATGGGGAAAATCCTCCTGATGCACAGTAGACTTACTTGAGTGGGAAATAAAGCTGAGTTGTGTGTAGCCGCTGAGATTTGTGTGTCAATCTGTAACCACAGTGCACTGTGGTTCCCCAAGGTGTGATTCCCTCAGCAGCAGTATCAGCTTCACCACGGCTTTTGTTAAAATGCAAATTATTATTCTCCTCCCCAGACCTAATGAATATAAAATGAATACCTATATAATCTCCTTTCTCTCTCTATTTCATGTGCTCGCTTCCTGGAGCACTTCTTGGTCAAAGATAAGGCTTTCCTTGTTCAATGTGAGGACAATGATTTCAGAAATGACAAAACACCAGGGTATCAATTATATGTTACAAAGAAAATTGATGCCATACTTCTACTAAATATATCATAATTACCTATCAAATGGAAAAAACGTTCTATGTAGATGACTAACTTCACATTCTAAAAGACACTCTAGCTTCACTTTTCTCTTACTAATTATAGATTTGGTACATTTTTCATTAGCTTTTAGAAATGGGCTATCAACTGGTTCAATAAAAATCAAAACCATAATCTTTTTCATCTCATTTTGTACCCAAACAGAAGAGTGTATATCAGTCTAGCCATTAAAAGCTGCATTTCACTGAAATAGTTCTATCAAGGAAATCTAATGATTCTGGCTTGCTAAAGAGAGAGTGGGACAGACAGTAGGATACTGTGGTAAGCACTCGCTCGAAGCTGGGTTACCCGGGGTCAAGCCCAGGCTTTGAAACTTTTATATGCAGGGTATTTAACCTCTCCCAGTTTCATTTTCCTCATTTAAAAATAAGGATATTAATGGCTCTTATCTAATACATTTGCTGTATGATTAAGTGTTAATATATCTAAAGCACCAAACCCAGCATGTGGCACTCGCTTAGTGCTATGTAGCTATTGAAAGCATGGAGTGTGATCAGCTTTTCAAAAATAAACCTCATAGATTCCTAACAGTCCATTGGAAACTTATTTTGAAAGTTCATTTCAGAAATTAAAACTCACTCTTATCGACAGCTTTTATGTGTTACAGATGTATGTACCATGCCATCCACCATGACTTTATTGAGGTGCTTTATATAAATATACCATCCATTCATCCAAAAAATATCCATTCATCCAAAAGATATCCATTCATCCAAAAGATATGCATTCATCCAAAAGATATAAATATAAAGCACTTCAGACCCTCATTTTATAAATATTTATTAAAACTTCATTATTCCTCAAATTATCTTCACAATTATAGAATAAATATTTTAGGTTTTAAAACTATTAGAATCCTTTTATATGAGTCAAATCAGATTGCTGATATACAATCAGCACTCAAAGTATTTGTGTATAAATACACTGTTTATAAATCCCATTTAAAGATAACTTAGTCTTTCGGGAGTTTACTTTTTTTTTTCTTTTTTTTTTTTTTTTTTTTTTAAGACAGAGTCTTGCTCTGTCGCCCAGGCTGGAGTGTAGTGGTGCAATCTTGGCTCACTGCAACCTCCACTTTTTGGGTTCAAGTGATTCTCCTGCCTCAGCCTCCCGAGTAGCTGGGACTATAGGTGCCTGCCACCACGCCTGGTGGCTAATTTTTGTATTTTTAGTAGAGACAGGGTTTCACCATATTGGCCAGGCTGCTCTTGAACTCCTGACCTGTGATCTACCTGCCTCAGCCTCCCAAAGCACTGGGATTACAGGCCTGAGCCACTGTGCCTGGCTGGGGGTTCACATATTTTAAACTAGCAAAGCAATGTGAACCAATTAGAACAACAATGAGATACTATACACCTATCAGAATGGCCAAAATTCAGAACACTGGTAACACTGGTGAGGTGTTATGCTGGTGAGGATGTGAAGCAGCAAGAACTTTTATTCACAGGTCATGGGAATGCATATTCTACAGCCACTTTGAAAGATGGTTTGGCAGTTTCTTAATAAAATAAATATCCTCTTAACATGTGATCCAAAAATCACGCTCCTTGGTATTTGCCCAAAGGAGGGTAAAGCCTATATCCACACAAAACCTGCGCATGAAAGTTTATAATATAAACTTTATTCATATTATAGTGTATATGGTTTATTCATAGTAACCAAAATTTGGAAGCAACCAAGGTACTGTTCAGTAAGTGAAGGAATAAATGAATAAAGTGTGGTATTATACATTGGGCCACAAAATATTATTCAGTGCTAAAAAGAAATGAGCTATCAAGTCATGAGAAGTCATGGAGGAAACTTAAATGCTTATTTCTACATAGACTATATGTGCATACTGTGTACTCTATGATTCCAATTATATGTATATAGGTATACTGTATAATGTTTTCCAATTATATGACATTCTGCAAAAGGCAAAACTCTGCAGACAGTGAAAAGATTAGTCGTTGCCAGGGTTTAGAAGGGGTGTGGGGTGAATAGGTAAAACACAGAGCATGTTTAGGGCAGTGAAAATATTCTATATGATACTATGATGATGAATATATTTCATTATAAATTTATCCAACCCAATAGAATTCACAATGCCAAGAGAAAACTCTAATGTAAACTATGAACTTTTAGTGATGTGTAATGTAGGGTCCTCAATTTAACAGGGTGTTTAATTGTGATAGGTGAGGTTGATAAGGGGGGAGACTATGAATGTGTAGGGGTTGGGAGTATATGGGACATTTCTGTACCTTTCTATTATTCTGTGAATCAAAAAGTGCTCTAAAATAGTAAAGTCTTTAAACTATAATGGGAACATTTTTGTAAATACAAATGTAGGGACTTTTATTTATTCTATTGGTAGAATTAGGGTTGGAGAGTTATAGTGATATTAGGAGCTTAATTTAGTGGCCACACAGTTTATCTTTTGAGATATGCATTTTATTATTAAGCACTCACTTAAAAATGCTGGCTGAGTTCAGTTATTAGCCAAGTCTTTCCAGGGGTTTGCTGATATAACACAGTATGACAAATTTATTAGGAAATTTATTTTTGCAAAATACCTCCACAGGATTGACTAATGCTTGGCAGGTACCAGATAAATGAGGATAAAGCTAGCTCATTCACCTTAAACCTTTACTATTTTGTCCTTTTACGTTGTGCAAACAACTTCATGAAATTATCATTCCTGAAAAAAGTCTCATAAATTATAATTTTATGCACAGTTTAACATAAGACATTTAAAATCCAATGAAATATCATATGCTCATAAATTAAATGCCTTAAAAATATGAATTATGAGACACTTAGAATCAGGTTTTCAGTTAGTCTCCTTGACTCTTTCAGAATCATATGATGTTGAACAAGACGCGTCACGCTCTTAAGTTGCTTTGCCTACCATTTTGTCTTCAACCCTCAGACAGCATTTTCTTGGCATTTGCAGGAATAAAAATGATGATTTATTGAGCACATACTTTGTATCCTGTACTGCATTAGCAGGTAAAAGAACTATTTCATCTTGGGGATATGAAGAAACTCTATTTCATACCCCAAATGTATTTGCCCCTCTTCCTGGAGATAGAGCCCTGGTTTTTCTTGGTGATCACCAGTCCCCCACACAACTCAGAGACAGGTGGGTTTATGGCTGCTTTTAGAGTTCATTTGTTGTTGTTCTAATCCAAATATTATGGCGCCTTTTTCCTTTTCAGGGATAGGTTTAGTGGTGAAGATGGGTCCCCTAGTCTCTCCAATGAGAGGCCTTTTGGCTTGTGAGTCAGAGGCATTGATAGAAGTTCATTTCTGCCTCTAGGTGTTGGAATGCTGGGATGTGATGCACGGAGCTACCTCCACGTTGGGGGAGCTAAGCCTGCGGCATAGAAGCAGGCTGAGTGGAAAAGCAGGGAGAACTGAGATCTTTGACGAAATCACCATCTCTGAAGCATCCTACCCTGAAACAGGCCTTACCTCTGGACAATTGCTATGAGATGACACATTTTCTCATTGTACAAGCACTTTGATATGGAAATCTTTGTTACTTGAAACAGAGGCATTTTAACATATGAAATGTGATTCCCACTGACCGCTGGCATCCCCAGATTCTTTGGTTTACCTAAAAGTATATTTAAGGAAAGTGTATGCCTGATATCTCTTTGACTCCATTGCAAAGCAACATTAAAAAAAAATAAGACCTTGATATGTTGATTCAATTATTGGTCAATATGCTGGTAATAATAAATGCACTTTTTATTAAGAAAACAATAGGCCGGGCGCAGTGGCTCACGCCTGTAATCCCAGCACTTTGGGAGGCCGAGGCGGGCGGATCACGAGGTCAGGAGATCGAGACCATTCTGGCTAACACGGTGAAACCCCGTCTCTACTAAAAATACAAAAAAATTAGCTGGGTATGGTGGTGGGCGCCTGTAGTCCCAGCTACTCGGGAGGCTGAGGCAGGAGAATGGCGTGAACCCGGGAGCCGGAGCTTGCAGGGAGCCGAGATCGCGCCACTGCACTCCAGCCTGGGCGACAGAGCGAGACTCCGTCTCAAAAAAAAAAAAAAAAAAATTTAAAAATTTTAAAAAACAGAAAAATATATGCAGGCAGTTTCCCCTGTGTTTTACATGAAGCACCTCATTGAATCCTCATGATGTGACAAAGTACGGGCTCTTATTAATCCAGTCTTACAGTAGGCACATTCATAGTTAGAAAACTTAAGTTCTGTGGCACCATCAGAATTCTAGCTCAGGCAGTCAAAATAAAATCGCGCAAGCAGGGCCTCTAGGATATGCTGATTTTTCTTTGAAGTTTTAATCTTTTAATCTATTTCAGGTTTGTTCATCCGTATTTTGAAAGCAAATAAACCAAGTACATTTGCAAAATTACTTGGTGGCCTTTTATCCAAAGTAAATTTATATAATTAGATACATTTACTATTTAGAGTGTCCCTTACCCCAAAAAGATTATATGACAGTAATCATTAGATAACATCGTTTGGGTGTTTTTAAAAATAATCGTTAGGTGCTATTCTAAGCACTTCTCACATTCTATCCCATTTAATGCCTAAAAATCATTTACGAAGCAGATATTATTATTCCCATAATAAGCATAAGTAAAACAAAGTCCTGAGACATTAAATAATTTGTGTAATTTTCCACAGCTATTTAGCAGTTGATTCTGGATTTTTTTATTGGCGTCTACCACCAGAGACTATGTGCTTAGCTCCAACATTTTGTTGCCTTTAAATACAGCCTTTTGCTTTGATTTACAAATTAATAATTTTATTATGTATAAACTCAATTTACTTGCTATAAAGTTTAAAATGGAATAACTATATCACAATTTACTTGGAATTACAAAGATAAGTGACATGTAAATTATTAAACTGGCCTAGTCATAAGCTGAGCCATATTATTTTTACTTTTCGTAGAGTCTCAAATGCTTCAATAGATTTATTATTTTATTGAGAAATTTGTGGTGGTTAGCTCTGGTGCTATAGAAACACAGCGTTTTTGAAGCTCACCAACTTAGTATTCTCTCTATAGAACTCTGCCTAACTTTACAGTGTATATTTTAATGTGCACAAATTGTAGGAACAGTGAATGTTTAAATCTCCCACACTACATCATAGAAATCACTTATTTCACAGGAGACAAGGTAGTAAAAATGCCTTTTTTAAAACTACTTTTAAAAATGTTGACCATGTCAATCTTTTTGGTAGATGATTTTCAGAGCAAGGAGCCTGTCTGACTGCTATTTTGTGCAGTCTCACAACAAATTGATCAAAATTCTTTTCTGATTTACACACATATTTTCTAAAGTATCAATATAGCGTCCCGGTGCCAAGAAAGAGTATAGATTGTATTTCAGGCATAAGAAATTTAGCCAATTCGACTCCTTTTTGGTTCCATATGAATTTCAGAATTTTTTTTTTCTAATTCTATGAAAAATGATGATCTTTTGACAGGGATTACATTGAATCTGTAGATTGCTTTGGGCAGTATGGCAATTTTAAATGCTATTAATTCTTCTGATCCAAGAGCATGATATGTAGATTTGGAGAAAATGGTATATAGTATTGGTTTTGGCTGCACACTTGCTGTGGGGAGCTTTAACAAATTCACTGTCTGGATCCCACCCCAAAAGTGCTGATATCATTGTCTCAGGCCAGGCTGGGGCTTTAGAACTTTTAAAAGCTCTGTGAATTGTGATATAAAGTGAAGACTAAAATTCATTCATATAGAGCATCTAGATAGGCTTTAAATACTCACTATGAAATGAAGCCACCCGCAAATGACTCAGCTACTTTCCATAATAGTCAAACTAAGACATCTAAAAAAAAAAAACCCCTTCCTAATACTACGTAAATATTTAAATAAATAGTGATATGGTTTGGATCTGGGTTTCCACCCAAATTTCATGTCAAATTATAATTCCCAAAGTTGAATGTAGGGTGTGGTGGAAGGTAATTGGATCATGGGGGTGGAGTTCCCATTCGGTGGTGTTCTGGTGATAGTGAGCTCTGGTGAGATCGGGTTGTTTTAACGTGTATGACACCTCCCCACTCTGTCTCTTGCTCCTGCTCTCACCATGTAAGAGGAACCTTCTTCCCCTTCATCTTCCACTATGACTGTAAGTTTCCTGAGGCCTCCTCGGAAGTTGAGCAGATACTAGCATTATGATTCCTGTACAGCCTGTGGACCATTGAGTAATTAAACCTCTTTTTTTCTAAATTACCCAGTCTCAGGTATTTCTTCATAGTAATGAAACAGTGGACTAATACAAAGAAATCCTAGGGGATTTACATTGCAGGAGAACAAAACCACACAATTTTCAGGTTTCCTCCTAGATTCATTAAACAAATGTTAAAATAGTTTAACTTTGGTAAAAGGAACAAAATATAAAGACAGAATAATTTCAGTGACCTCTTTTAATAGTGGGTCTGACTTTAGATTTTCAAGGCTAGCTTTTTGGAGTGAGATTTTCCCTTTATTTTAGCTTCTGCTAAAGCACATCATGAGACACTTCAAATCCAAAGTCCTTTTTCAGTATGAGAAAATTATTTCATATGCACTTTGCTTCCTAACTTTTTCTATTCCTTTTTTTTTTTTTGAAGAATTATTAAGCAGGAAGAAAGATGTCATAGAAATCAAAAGTAAAATTGACCTAGGTCTGTTAGGGTAGGCCATGGTGTCCAGTGAAGGAGTCCATGCCACTGGTATTTGTTTCTGCATAAAGAATAAGGTGATGTTCCCCAGTAGTTTGGGGGATTGTATTCTATATTCATGTTGCTGATAAAGTCATACCCAAGACTGGGCAATTTACAAAAGAAAGAAGTTTAATAAGATTTACAGCTTCACATGGCTGAGGAGGCCGCACAATCGTGGTGGAAGGCAAGGAGGAGCAAGTCACATCTTAGGTGGATGGCAGAAGGCAAAAAAGAGAGTTTGTGCAGAGAAACTCCCATTTTTAAAACCATCAGATCTCATAAGACCCATTTACTATCACAAGAACAGCATGGGAAAGACCTGCCTCCATGATTCAATCATCTCCCACTGGGTCCCTTCCACAGCACATGGGAATTATGGGAGCTAAAAGATGAGATTTGAATGGGGACATGGAGCTAAACCATATTATTCTGCCCCTGACTCCTCCCAAATCTCATATCTTTACATTTCAAAACCAATCATGCCTTCCCAATAGTACTCCAAAATCTCAACTCATTTCAGCATTAACTCAAAAGTCCACAGTCCAAAGTCTCATCTGAGACAAGGCAAGTCCCTTCAGCCTATCAGCCTGCAAAATCAAAAGCAAGTTAGTTACTTCCTAGATACAATAAGGGTACAGGCATTGGGTAAATGCAGCCATTCTAAATGGGAGAAATTGGCCAAAACAAAGGGCTACAGGCCCCATGCAAGCCTAAAATCCAACAGGGCAGTCAAATCTTAAAGCTCCAGAGTGATCTTCTTTGACTCCATGTCTCACACCCAGATCACACTGATGCAAGAGGTGGGTTCCCATGGTCTTGCCAGCTCCACCCCTGTGGATTTGCAGGGTACAGCTTCCCTCCTTGCTGCTTTCATGGGTTGGCTCTGAGTGTCTGCAGCTTTTCCAGGTGCACAGCGCAAGGTGTCAGTGGATCTAACATTTTGGAGTCTTGAAAATGGTGCCCCTCTTCTCACACCTCCACTAGGCAGTGCTCCAATGGGTACTCTGTGTGGGGGCTCTGACCCCACATTTCCCTTCTGCACTGCCCTGGCAGAGATTCTCCATGAGACCCCCACCCCTGCAGCAAATTTCTGCTTGGACATCCACATGTTTCCATACATGCTATGAATTCTAGGTGGAAGTTCCCAAATCCCAGTTCTTGACTTCCGTGCACTGGCAGGCTCAACAGGTGGAAGCTGCCAAGGCTTGAGGCTTGGACTCTCTGAAGCCATGCCCAAGCTCTATGTTGGCCCCTTTCAGCCACGGTTGGAGCAGCTGGGACGCAGGACATGAGGACATGAAGTTCCTAGGCTGCACATATAACTGGGACCCTGGGCTGGGCCCAAGAAGCCACTTTTTTCCTTTTAGCCCTTTGGGCTTGTAATGGGAGGGGCTGCCACGAAGACCTCTGGCATGCCCTGGAGACATTTTCCCCATTGTCTTGGGGATTAACATTCTCCTCCTTATTAATCATGTAAATTTCTGCAGCTGGCTAGAATTTATCCTCAGAAAATGGGATTTTCTTTTCTATTATATTGTCAGGCTACCCATTTTCCAAACATTTATCCTCTGTTTTCCTTTTAAAACTCAATGCCTTTAACAGCACACAAGTCACCTCTTAAATGCTTTGCTGCTTAGGAATTCTTCCGCCAGATACCCTAAAGCATTTTCCTCAAGTTCAAAGTTCCACAAATCTCTATGACAGGGGCAAAATGTCACGTTTCTTTGCTAAAACATAACAAGAGTCACCTTTACTCCAGTTCTCAACAAGTTCTTCATCTCCATTTGAGATCACCTCAACCTGGACCTCATTGTCCATATTCCTATTAGAATTTTCAGCAAAGCCATTCAACAAGTCTCTAGGAAGTTCCAAACTTTCCCACATTTCCCTGTCTTCTTCTGAGCCCTCCAAACTGTTGTAACCCCTGCCTGTTACTCAGTTCCAAAGTAGCTTCCACATTTTCACATCTCTTTTCAGCAACACCCCACTCAACTGGTACCAACTTATTGTTTTAGTTTGTTTCCACGCTGCTGATAAAGACATACCCAACAGTGGGCAATTTACAAAAGAAAGAGGTTTAACTGGACTTACAGTTCCACATGCCTGGGGAGGCCTCACATTCATGGTGGAAGGCAAGGAGGAGCAAGTCACATCTTAGGTGGATGGCAGTAGGCAAAAAAGAAAGCTTGTGCAGAGAAACTCCAGTTTTTAAAACCATCAGATCTGGTGAGACTCATTTACTATCACGAGAACAGCATGGGAAAGACCCACCCCCATGATTCAGTTATCTCCCAATGGGTCCCTCCCACAACTCGTGGGAATTACGAGAACTACAAGATGAGATTTTGGTGGGGACACAGAGCCAAACCATATCAGGGATCAAATAGACAGTTTCCAGGCATGCTATGTAATATGGGCAGAGTCCTCAGTGCCCTACAGGCCCCTGCTCATCAGTGTTGTCTTTCTCTAAGACTTCAAGGAATGGATTTCAACAGAGAACCAATGGGTTGGTTGAAGTTAATGTGGTTTCGCCCTGATGTTCTTCTTAATCCTGATCTCCCACTGTATTTTGTTGTGAGCCATGCACTCCAAACAAAAATTTTGAATCACTATCTTTTGAATATATTCTTCTTCTTTATCATTTCCATGCCTCTTTTAACACTATTTTCTCTATCTACAATCCCCTAGCTAGACCAAATTTATTTTTGTTAAAGCCATTCTTGACTCTTTTAGGCCAATGATTTCTTTTCATCATTTCTTATGCATGCATTTTTCTGTAGCTTTCATATTATGATTATATTATTCTCTCTGACATTGCTTATAGATTTACCATTTTTAATTTTAATATTTATGTTTTTCTTCCCAAAATAGACTATAGGTATCTTGGATACAGAAAGTACACAGAATTTGGTTTTACCACTAACATCTCCCAAGTCCCAACATCACTCTTGGTATGGTTCCTTGTACTTCTTGGGCATTAAGTCAAGTCAGTGCCAAGTTCAAGCATAAATGTACAAACAGGACAGACAGCAGCACATTCCAGACCTGCTGAGGCAGTATAGAAGCTAATAGAGTAAGATCTGTAGCAAGAATGTACACACTGACCCCCAGAGACCCATTCATTCTAGGATGACACAGAAAGCTGTCAGGACATTGGATTCTAATAAATGCATCCCAAATCCTGGGCTGTGGAGAGTTTAAACTGCATGAGTAGAGAAGTGTTGGTCCCTCCTCTCCTAGTGGCATCAGGCACTAGGATACAATTGCAATATAACATGGCAAGAATTTAATCCAGCCCTAGTGTGCTAGATTAGAGTTTGAGTGCAATGGATGTAGCAGGCTCTTCCTTGATACAATCAGAGACTGGGTTACAATAGTCCCCTTTTGTCAGCTCAGTGTTCATCTGTGCAGGTAAGATATGGTTGTGAGCTGGGATCCAGTGTGGCTATTGAGCATGACTCTGTGCTTTAGGTACTAGATTTTAGTCAATTTCTAGGGGTATTTAAAGGAGGGCAACTCCTTTTCTCAGAGACTGGTCTGCAAAAGATCAGTCTTGTATAAGACACAACTTCTCTTATATTTGTTATATTAATCATATAAAATTGCTGATATCAGACAATTTTTGACCTATAAAATTCAGTGTTATAAGATTCCATTTAATAGGTTCATAGATAGCTGGATAGCTACTACACATTTATATGCATAGAGACAAATATCCACAAAGTTAGCTAATATCATAGGAAAATACAGAAAAATGAGTTATTAACCTATTTCAAACTTAGAGAAATAGTCTCTAGGATTCTTGAGACATATCAAATATGTTTGCAGAATATTTATCTACTTCTATTCACTTTAACTTTAATATAATATCTTTTAAGACTTTTCTTTTCAATATCTAAGCTTCCTAAAATGTCCTCACTTTCATCCTCAAGGACAGGGGCATAATATTCTGGGAAATGTGGAGATTATATACGAACTCCTGTTTTGTTTGTATGCCTCAAAACCCAATAATAATCCTTTAATAAAATTCTGGTATTTGCTTTTTGTGCCTGATCATTTCCCAACAAAGGTACATTAAAAACCACAGCTCATAGCTGTGAGCTAAAATACCTTTGAGAATGCCACACTGGGCAGGGTCTCGCTGCAAAGCCTTCTCTTTTCCCATCCACTTTTTGTGAATTTTGTTTTTGTTTTTGGATAAAAAGGCATCAAATATGAAACTTAAAATGGCAATACTGAGTGACATCTACAATAATTTTGAGTAGCTTTTCCTAATTAGGTTTGATTTCTAATAGTGTTGACTAGGAATTCCAAGTCTTGAGCATTTGGAGGTTGAATGTCGATATCCAAGGCCGGAGTTGAGGAAACCCTGCTAATGACACCTTTATTGAGTGAATTAGTGAACTTGGTGTTTGGATTTTGTGGCTTGGTGCATGAGGACAACACTATAGAGTTCATTAGATATTTATTGGCCCTAAGTGTTTTCTCATAACCAAATAGTAAGGTGAGACATAAAACATACAAAACCTTATGCAAAACAATTATAGTTAGCCTTGAGATATGTTTAAATCAGTCATTTTTGTGCCTACGTAAATAATTTTATTTATCTACAGAATATGTTGTTTCATATACTTTTCAATGACTATTTCTCAGATAGATCCTTGGGAATTCTTAGATGCTTGACTTTTATTTAAAAGCATGTCTCTTCATAGCTGTCCAAAAATCATGGATAGTATGACAATTTGGTTGCTACCAATTTTTCTTGTATAATTAATGTATAATAAATTTACTTGTATACAAATCTATTATTTTCTCAGAAAAAAATTACATTCCTGTAAGTTGAATTACCAGGTCAAATGGTATGTGCATAAATTTAATTTATGTACAAAATGTACTTAGCCACAATGAAACTTCCAAAAAATAGAGATCTTTAAAGCCACATTCTGTAACCACAATGAAATAAAATTAGATATTAACAATAACAGCCACAACTAAAATTGTTAGGCATTTTAAAATTTAAAATAAAGAGAATCTTATAAAAAATTTAGAAATGACAGAAACAAGAACACTGTCTATAATGCTTATGAAGAATGCTTTTAATCATTTTATTATGTAGAAAATGATTTTGTTACCCAGCAGTATTTAAAGTACATAAGCAGTTTAATTTAAGAGCTAGAAAAATAAAAATTTAAGTAAGCTAAAAGAGGAAGGCGTTGATAAAAATTGCAGTTAAAATTAATAAATTAGAGTTAAAAATAGAACTGATGTTTAAAGCTAAATGCTGGTGCTTTGAAAATAAAGTAGAAATGCTCATGACAACAAGAACTACAAATAGCAAGAAAGAGATTTAACCATACTGATGGAAGAGATCAGTATCCTTCTGAGAGTATTTTTATGACTAGCTGGTCATGAACCTGTAAGTCCAGAACAAATACATGTTTTCTCCACAAATTATTAAAATGGAGTCAATGAAGTCAGACATTTTAAATGCATCAATAACCATAGAAAAAATTCAGACTTTTTGGGGATATACATTAAGGAAGTGTGGGGTACATATGGCTTCATTGGCAAGTACAAACCAACCTTCAAGTAACAGATTATTACTATGTTATACTACTATGCTTTGGGAAGCATCTCACTTCATTTTAAGAAACAACCATAAGCCTAGCTTCCAAATATGATAAATACATAAACATAGCATATTTGTTTTTAAATGTAAATATAAAAATTTTGGGCCAGGCATGGTGGCTCATGCCTGTAATCCCAGCACCTTGGGAGACTGAGACAGGTGGATCACCTGAGGTCACGAGTTTGAGACCAGCCTGGTCAACATGGTGAAACCCCATCTCTACTATAAATACAAAAATTAGCTAGGTTAGTGTATATCTATATTATACATATACATATATATGTGTATATCTATATTATACATATACATATATATGTGTATATCTATATTATACATATACATATATGTGTATATCTATATTATACATATACATATATATGTGTATATATATTATACATACACATATATATGTGTATATATAATACATATACATATATGTGTATGTATAATACATACACATATATATGTGTATGTATAATATATACACATATATATGTGTATGTATAATATATATACATATATGTGTATGTATAATATATATACATATAATATATATACACTAACTTTTAAACAACTATACATATATACATAAACAATATATATGTAAAAATATATATATACATAAACAATATATGTATTCATATGAAAATATATATACACATATATATGTATATATACATATATATATATACACTAACTTTTAAACAACATTTGTAAATAAAATCTAGAACTTTAAAGAATAATATCAAAAGAAAAAGTAGAGTTCGTTCCAGGAAGACAAGATTGGTTCAATTTTAGGTAATTAATCAAAATTTACTATATTAACAATGTGAAAAGAAAACTGGTTAATCCATCATTATATGTTACAAGTTTTGATTAGCAATATTAGCCATTATTAATTTTTTTAATTTAAGGAAATTATGAATAAAAGAGCACTTCCTAAGCATGTATTTATAAGAAACCAGCTAATTATAAAGATTATATTCAACAGAAAAATATTCAAGTACATCCACAAGGTAAGGAACAACACTGTGACTCTTTAATGTTTTAAAAATCTAGTCCGCGGCTGGGCACAGTGGTTCACACCCACTGTGAACCACTGTGAACCCACTGTAGTCTGAGCACTTTGGGAGGCTAAGGTGGGAGAATTTCTTTAGTCCAGGAGTTTGAGACTAGCCTGCGACAACATAATGACACCCTGTCTCTACAAAAAAAAGTTCTAATTAGCTGGACATGGTGGCCGTAGTCCTAGTTACTCAGAGGGCTGAGGTGGGAGAATTGCTTGAGCCCAGAAGTTCCAGGGTGCAGAGAGCTTTGATTGCCCCACTGTGTTCCACCCTGGGCAACAGAGGGAGACCCTGTTTCAGAGGAAGAATAAATATAGTCCACTTAATAAAAAAAGTCATACCTGAATAATACAAAACATAATTATTTACATTCAATATGGCTGGTTACAAAAAAAGAATCAATTTAAAACTTAGAACTAATGGGTAAACAACAAATTTCTGTGAAATGAGATGATGTGAGTAAGAATAATTATGTTGCATATAAATAACAATTATTTTTATTATTTTATGATAATAAATTTTATACAATATTATTTTATAATAATAATTTATAATTATTATTGCATATAAACAATTATTATTAAAGTTTATGAAACTCCAGTCATATTCATAATTCAAAATATTGTAATATGTCTAGTAGTAAATATAACAAATAAGATACAACATGCCTCTGGAAGAGATAACTCAATATTGTTAAATCTATCCAAATTTTCCTGCTATATATGTATGTGGTATATATATGTGTGTTTACATATGTAAATGATAAGCAGTATATTAATGTGCTGTAAGGAAGAAGAATGGATAATATGTATTTAAAATCATCTGGAAAAGTAAGTGGTAATTAAAAAGTATTTCCTATTGAAAAAAAGAAAAAAAAACAAGAAGAAAAAAAGAGTGAATAGAAGTTTATCATCCCATCAGAAAGTGAAATTATTGTAAATTACTTTTTGTTCAACAGCAGTGTACCAGTGATAACACAAAGAAAAATAATCAGTGAAATAGAGTGAAAAGTGCAGAAATAGAAACAAGAATATATCTGAATCAAATACTTACTAAATTTAAATTTTATGTTAAATGAAAATTGATGTATCATTGCTACATGATATAAGAACAATTGCTTATTTGGAGGAGGAAATTAAGTTAGATATTGACTACTAATAGACACATACCAAAAATATAGAAGAAAATTACAAATACATTAAATTAAAAATAAGACCATACAAAAACAGTGGAGAATAGTCTTGAGGTATTACTTCCTACCCACATAATTTAAGGGCATGAAACCTTATGTAGAAAGAATAAACAGGATTTTATGAGTGGGAATTGTCCCGTCTCCACTGAGGAGACGGGACAATTCTAGAAGAAATCCTCCTGCAAGGAGTGGGTGTTTCATCCTGGTCTGAAAGATGAGAAGATGCAAGTTCACCGAAAGAGAACCAGGAAGCACTTGGGCACAAGGAACTACGGAGAAGACTATGAGTCAAGAACTAACAGAGGATATTCGAGGAGCAGAAAGGAAGCTGGAGTGTGGCTGGATGCTAGTTCATTCTTGGAAAGTTATAGGAGATAAGCTGGAGGATGCAGGCAAGGGGCTGCTCCTCAGCAAAGGGCTTTGAGCGTCCTAAGGGATAACTTTTAGATTTTTATTCTAGGTGCTGTGATCTTTTATGAAAGGTTTTAAGTAGAAGAGTAATTTGGTATTACTTTAGATGAAACGAGTCCCTCTCTTTTTTTAATATATATATATTTATTGTATTTTAAGTTCTAGGGTACATGTGCACAACTTGCAGGTTTGTCACATATGTATACATGTGCCATGTTGGTGTGCTGCACCCATTAACTTGCCATTTACATTAGGTATATATCCTAATGCTATCCATCCCCCCTCCACCCACCCCATAACAAGCCCCAGTGTGTGATGTTCCCCTTCCTGTGTCCAAGTGTTCTCATTGTTCAATTCCCACCTATGAAAGTGAGGGACCCAAAGTGGAAAAAGCCAAGTCAACAGGCTATTGAGAGTTCAGTGGGAATTGAGGAGGGTTCTACCGAGGCGGCAGCATGGGAAGTGGAGAGAGGAGGAGGGTTTCAAGCACATTTCAAATGTAAGGAAGATAGTACTTGGTTATGAATCTGATGTGGTGAGGAATGTAAACAAAGTACTAAGAATCTTCTCTTAAATTTTAATAAAATGTGATCTAGAGAGACCATTATTTTTAATCTCACCTCTTTTGATAGAGCAGTTTTATGTTTGTTTTGTTTAAGACACCTCTCCTTCAGATTTGTAGCAGGTGCGGCAAGACAATTTTTTTTTCAAAAATAGCACATTGTTATACTTTTTTTTTTGCAGGAAAACATTAGATGCATGAAGATATAGTAATTAAACCTTTCATTAAAGAAGGTTAGGCATCCTGCTAATTTCTCACTGTTTTTGAGAGGAGCTCATCATAGTAATGGTTGCCATAGCCTTACAGTGCCTAACTCTTGTCTTGCCATTTCTGGTGTAAAGGCTTTTTCTTGATTCTGTAAGTCCAGATATGCTTAAAATACTGCCATTTCTCAGCCCTATGACTTTTTATACCAAGCATTAAATAAATGTCAATGTTTCAGATTTGTGGGACCAAATGAGAGGGCCTAAAGTTACCTATACGGGTTACAGAATGAATATTTCCAGTATCCCATTACATGATTTCTGCCTGGAACCTAGTAGTTGTGCAGTGAATCAAAGATAATGGTTGAATTGAGAAAGTACAGTTTTCTAACCTCTTTTAGTTATATAAAATTGAATTTTACTCTGGTTTCATCTCGAAGCCTATAATACCAACAGAGGTAGGCTCGGGTTATTTGTGGTTTCCAGAGCTCTGAAGTGCCTAACCTTTGGTTCTGCCATTTCTGGTATTCAGTGTTTAGCAAACCTCACTCAGAAGAGAGGCTGAATTATCTCAGATTTTCAGAGTTCACATTAGACCCATTCTATTTACACAGGCTTGTCCATGTCCTCAGAGGGCTCCTTAAGCTAACTTGTAACACTGAAGATCTAACAAAGTGAGCCTATGTGAGCTCCTTTCCTTGATTTGACTCAAGATCAAGAATTAGAATGACTATCACAGAAGTAGTAGTGGCTGTTATTGGTCAGGGAGCTTTGCTCCATTTTTTATGATAATTCCTAACGATTAAATATGCTTTGTCACATAGTAAGCCTTAAGTTAATATAAAGTTTAGGCTATACAAAGATTCCTATAAATTAATTAGAAACATAGAAAACTGTTTTTGTTGTTGCTATTGTTTTGTTTTTTGTTTCTTGGTAGAGATGGGCTCTTGCCATGTTGGCCAGGCTGGACTCAAACTCCTGGCCTCAAGCGATCCTCTTGCCTCAGCCTGCCATAGTGCTGGGATTATGGGTGTGAGTCACCATGCCTGGCCAGAAAATTGTTAACGTGTTGTAAATGTAGCAAATAAATAAGTAAATAAATATCTGGTTGACCAACATTTATCTTCTGTCTTAAGTTTTATGAGTACTATGCTTCTAAGCATTTTTAAGAGATCTCAGGTGATTTAAGATATACCGCAAGGTGTTTTTCTTATAATACATATTAAATCCATTTCATTTAAAGCCACATTCAGTTGCTGAAGTAATGAAGTAGTAACACGTAAAGAGAAATCTATACAAAGTTTTGTTCATTTGATTTCATAGAAGGTAAAGAAGAAGTAAACAAGGGGAAAATTCACTCAAAGAACAATTTAACTTTGTTTCATTTTATTTTCTTTTAATTGACTGAGCTGATTGATTTAACTCTGGACTTTATAGCCCTGTCAAGTATCAGAATCACAAAATACATGCCACAAACTTTCCCTTAAGTTTATTAGCCAGGATAATTGTAAAGCTCTTTTGTTCACACATGTTGATGTAACAATGAAATTAGCCCTTCGATTGCTACTTTCTTTGTGGCAATTTGCATAGCATTACCAATAAAGTGACTTTACTTGTGGAGCCATCTCTTTGGCAGTCAACTCAGTCTAATTAGAGTTTTCTCCTAGGAAAACTGTCAGTCTTTATTACTAAGTAATTAGTCCACAGTGGAATATTAAATATTTTTTAAAATCATCCACATGATTTCTTATTTAGGATATAAGTTAAAAACCATAATATTTAGAAAGAAAATGTATAAAGAGTACACAGTCCTAATTTAAATTCTGTTACCAGGTTTTAGTTTTTAGCCAAGAGTACATTTTGCATTTATTACAGAAGAAAATATGTTTTGTTCTTTTAGAGCAATATATACTTCCTTTGAGAGCCATTTATAAAATCTAATAAGCTCCTGTGTAGTGCTTGTAAATTAGCATAAAGTTGACATTACTCCAAAAGATTGATATGATTTTGCATAACTTAAGGAATATTGAGATCAATTCTTGAGCATTATTTTGTGTATACCTTGTTGAATATTTTCTGTAGATATGTGGAATTCAAATTACTAGTCAATTTAAAATAATTCACCTTTCTAGAATGTAGAAATATACATTGTCTGTTTACCACTAAATATTTATTTAGCACATTACTTCTAAAGGAAAATCATCTTAATACTTTCTTTGTCTTTTAATGATTATTGAAATAATATTTGCGGCTTTATCAATCATTGTATAAGAGGCTGATTTTTATTATTAGCCTAAGAGATTTATTAGCTTAAAATATACAGTAATATTTTTAATGCTGCCAGATTATCACAAATGAAAATTATATGGTATTTTCATAAAGCATGATTAAATTAACTCAAACATAACAGGCCTCTAGGGAATACACATCACTGTGCCAAGTCACAGGAAAACTCATGTTGATGTCCTTCGATTAGTTTTGACTTGTAGCTGGGGTTTTTCCAGGAATGTGGAAGTTTTCTTTAACTACATTTATAAACAGACAGACAGGCACTTCTTACCCACAGTCAAAGAAAAAAATGAATTTTACCAGAAGCAAGGAAATTATTTGGTCCAATTAAATCATGTTAGTAACTTTATTACTGGTGCCCACCACTTTCGGTCATACAGTGGCCCATTTCCTCTTTTCTCTTGCCTTTCATCTCTATCAGAATCTTCAACTAAAAGCAAAAGTGTGAAACCTCTATGCAGCCCTCTAAGGATGAAGATAGAGAAGCTGAATCTATGTCCAAAGAAAGAAGGCACAGTTAGAACAGGGAGACGCACAAGTCCAGAAGCCAGTTCTATGTAGGCATGAGGAGGACAGGAGGGTAAGGCTGGAATGAAAGGCAATAGTCCCACCAAGTGTGACTCAGACAAGCTTTGTTTGATTGCCAGCCAATGGTGTGTCAGTGGACAGACCTGAGTTCAAGGAACTTCTTGGAACCCAACACAACCAACATTGTAAGTCTTGGACTGAAATGGCCTAATGAATTCTGGTCTTGATACCATCCATTAGGCACTTGCGATGGCTGGTATGTGGTCAGCAGCCAGCCCATTGCAGCATCCCTCACAAGTACTTCAGTGGTTTGTACAGGGCTGAGTTTTCATGTTTGGTTAATGATATGCAAAGAGGGAGTGGACATTGGTATGACTTGGGAGACAGAAACTTATCCCAGAATGTGTCTGTCAGTGCCAGTAACATTCAGACTTTCATTCATGATGGAGAAACATTAAGAAGTTTGCCCAAGACAGGAGTGGGGCATCATTACTGCCCACCTGTAACACCACTGGCAATTGGGTGCCTGCCCACTGTGATCTTCTTCATCATAAATCCATGAGTAAAATGATGTCACAAAGCCACCAAAAGCACTTCAGTGTATCAGGAACTATACATAGCCCTGGTCTCCAGCTTCTATAAATCTACCACATATTAGTTGATCCCAGAAATACAAACGTAGGAATCAAGAGTCCTGAAAAACTCAACTATGAAATACAAGTGATTTATAAGAAATGAAATTAGGGCTCTTAGAGTCTCAGAATTTTTTTTCATCACTGCATTTCATGATCTCTGTGGTCTCTGAGGTACTTCGAGAAGAATCGTTTCTTTGGTAGAGCTAAAAGTACGTGGACTCATCCTCACCATGTCTGGGAGGCAGGACGCATTGTATTTACAAAGGAGACGTCTGGAATTAGCTTGCAGTGTTGAAGTCCCTGCTCTCCTAGAAGCTAGCAGTTTGACTTTAGTAAATTTATTAATCAGCATCTCAATTACCTCAACATTTAAATGGATATCATATTGTGATGATGAAATGATCTAATATTCTCTAATCTTAGAAAAGCACCTGACATTTAGTGGGAACTAAACAAACAATAAGCAAACAGGTTTTAGACTGCCGATCATACCTTCCTTCTGAGTTAAGAAAGAATGACAGTGGCTTACATAGCTCTTGTCTGGGTGAGCAGAAGATGTCCTGTAGGATAAATGAGCATCTGACATCCTTACTTTCAATTACATGATACTGAACAGATGTCTGCTACAGAACCTTAGGAACACTCTGGAAGTATCAATTGTGTAAAATTCTTGTGTTACCCATGGTAGACTAGTACTAAGGTCATCACAAGGCTTTTTCTTTAACTATTTCAGTCATTTGTGTGCATGCATTTAGGATGCAGGGAGACACCATCCCCCACCAAAGGAACAAACAAAACACACACACACACACACACACACACACCACACACAACAGACACACACACACACCAATTCCTGGAAACTAAGTGATTAATTTAGAATTTTACATGATAATTTTATGCTAGTTAATATATTCATCAATTAAACTAAGTTTGAAGAGGCAGAGAAGTTATAAATAAGATATTTGAACCAAAGATGGAAGATAGATGATGTAATCTGATAACAGGAGATTCACTCTTGGTGTTATTTAGGGACGATGGAGGAAGAATAGCCTAGAACTGACAATGAAGAACACAAAGAATGTCTTTGCTACTTCCAGACCCAGTGGTAGAAAAGCTATTTCAGAAAAGTGAAATTAAACAGCTTCTACAAAATATTAGATGGAGAAACTGTATCTTCAAGGAAAGCACACATTTTAATGAAAACAAGAAAACAAAGGAAATATTCAAATAAACAGGATTATACAATGTATGGCCTTCTATGACTGGCTTCTTTCACTTAGCACAGTGTTTCTATGGTTCATGTACATTATAGTGTGTCTCAGTCCTTTCGTTTATCTGCTCATCAGTTGATGGACTTTGAGTTGTTTCCCACTTGTTGGCTATTAGGAAAAATGGCACCATGAACATTTGTATAAAAGCTTTTGTGGAGCATATGTTTTCTTTTTCTTTTCTTTTTTCCTTGGGTATGTACTTAGAAGTGAAATTTCTGGGTCATATGGTGACTCTATGTTCATTGTTTTCAACAACTTTTCAACTGTCTTCCAAAGTGACTGTACCATTTTATATTGCAACCAACAATGTGTGGAGGATTCAACTTCTCAAAATCTTCACCAACATTTGTTATTATCTATCTTGTAGGGTCTCGTAGGGTTTTCAGATCTGCCGTCGTTTCAGTTAGAGTTTGTTGCCACCTGATGGTATATGTAGGCTGTAGCTTAGATATGGATAGGAAAGGTTATGGGTGCTGACTTGCAGGAGAGTAGCAGTCATCTCAAGAATCTTGTGTTCAAATGACCACCATTTGCTTGATTGGAGAGTTGGGCTGGGAGAACAAAGAGGACCTGGGAACTCTGCCCCTTCCCTTTCTGAGAAGGAGCTGCTTATGATTTCCCAGGACACCTTTGTACTCTCTCTCTTCACCCTTCAACTCAAGGTAGAAACATTTGCCAAGTCCAACTTGAGAATTGTGGTGAGGCAGAGGACAGGAGCCAAGAGCTAATCATGTATGACCTAAATTGATATTCTTTTTACTCATCTGTTTTTGTTTTCCTTCCCTAGAATGTGACCGCTAAGTGAAACGATTTTGTGTATTTGGTTTATTGCTTTCCTCTTGTTCCTAGAAAAAGGAACTTGAGATCCTATAGTAGGCAATCAATAAAATACTTATTGAATGAATGAATGGTTGATACATTCTAAAACAACAGACAGTTTCAGAAGAAACGCATAATAACGGGAAAATGTCTAAGGATTAGGAAGTGGTATCTGAGGATTTTAATTCTAAGCTGAAAAATTCATTTTTACACATGCAATAACTCAGCGAATCAAAAACAATTAGCAAGTCTCGGGGAAACAAATAAAAATAAACAAAAATATTAACTAGACAATGTCAATAGAATTAATAAAGTGGTAAATATTAAAAATAATTTAGAAGTACGGAATCTATGAAAAAACTGCAAATAAATATTGAATTTATTTTTAGATATAAATAAGACTAAGTAATTGTAGAAATCATGGCCACACAGAACAATGTAAAGGCTGTAAACCATGAAAAGGCAAAATCATAAACATTATATTCAAGGAATAGAGAAGGAAAATTAGTGGGACAATTTTGCTATCTTTCATAGCTCTCTCTCTCTCTCTTTATTTATCTCTACATATTTTACAAAATTCTAACTATTTTTTAATATTAAAAGGGTCAAATAAATAAAAAATATTAATATATAATAATTATATCAATTATAAAACTATATTAATGTATAATATATTTATATATTTACCAGTATTATTAATGTGTTAAATATCACATATTAAAACTTAACAAATTAATAGTATGAATATTTATATATCAATTATATAAATATAAAATTAAATATAAATATAAAATTATAAATATAAAATATATATTTATACATAATTACTTTTTTATTTTTTACATAATTCTGACATTTTTAACATAAAATTTGTTAATATACATAAACATATAATATTAATATATACTTGTAAAGAATATTTGTATATTATATATTATGTATAATAATTTTAACATTCTATATATTCAGGTTTAGAATATAAATAAATATATAATAGAATATATATTAATATAATATAATATAACTTATGTTAATTGTTAATATTATATGTAATATTAATACACAAAAATATTTTATAGAAACTTAATTATACTAATTATGAATATTGGATATATATTAATAATCAAAAATATTTTAAAATCAAAGCTTTATGACCAATACTTCATAAGGATATTTTTGAGATTTTTTTCTTAAACTTAGAAAAATCCCTTAAGATTTAATAACTCTTAGGATGATGAAACAAATGGATGAAATCCAGCAACTCTTTCAATTATATACAAATTGTTTTGCAATTAGCTTTATAAAATATTTAATTTGAATCAAAATGCTTTAATTAAGATGACATACGTTGCTTCTATTGTTGACTGTGCCTATCTAACCGGCTTGTTCATCAGTTAGTTCAACATTCCATTTCTTGATCTTTCAATGCATCCCTCTTTTTATCTTTAGATAAGTATAAAGTCGTATCTGGGAAGATGTACAGTCAATGTTCCTTTTTCAGCTTTTTACTTTTTTGTGTTTTTGGAAATTTTTGTAATAACCATGAGTCATTTGGCTAGCAAGCGTTAAAGACATTTTATCTTTAAAAATTAAAAAGGAAAAGGTAGGCAAATAAAAAATACAATATTGGAATAGGAATATCAGCCAAATATGTAAATGCTTTTACCATATAGATTATTTAACACGAGCAACTTAAAGTCAATTTTATTGCTAAACACATGTTTTCATAAATATTGCATTGATTATTCACCCCAGTTAACTTGGGCATTATGCCTATTCTACACACACTGACTAATGCCATGACAATATTTTATTATCAGTCTTTCAGAATCTAACAGTTTCATGTTTGGCTGGTCTAGCTATGAATCATGTACTTATTTTTTATAATTATTTTGAATGTTCTAATAGTTTTTCTTAAGTATTGAAATATGTTTTCTTATATTTTTACTGGTAAAGAAAGAATGAAAGAGAAAATTTAAGTTGGTCGCATTGAGACCTGAGTGGATACTGTTATTTTTGCTTCGAGTTTATGTACTGACACACTATTGATAAGCACCCTTATCAAAGCTAGCTGTAGGTGACATTTGGCTGGACCTTTTCCTTTAATTCAAGCTTCATTCCCCATCCCCCACTCCATACCTAGGTCATGAACTGACCTGTGGACATATGCTCTGACTTACATCCAGCTGTGTTTCATTCTTTGTGTAAATTCAGTTTTCTTTGACTTTCAAATGGAAAGATAAATATTTTCCACTCTCGTCTGGTTCCAAGCCATTTTCTATGTGGTGTTAAGCTCTACTTAAAACCACCATGCAGGCCCCTATACTATATGGTAGGTAACTACAATAGCCTCTGTGATTCTCAGTTCACAGGACTTCCCTGGGCTGCATGGCTGTTTTTCATTCTTTATTTTATCAGTGCCTTGTAGATTCTGACCATCTTCACTTAGCCCTAGCCTTTCACTATTTTGATTTGGTAACCTAGATAGAGTTAATTTGCATTGTTTTTATCCTGGCATAAATTCCTGAACAAACACACATACACCCTTTTCAAGAAAAAAACTCCTAATTACTAGAAATACTCAGATCATCTGCAGACAAGAGAAGAGATTTCAATGGACATTTTAATAAAGGTCCCAATTTTAATCAGGACATTTTAATGTCCTTTAATGAAGGACATTTTAATCAAGGTCCTTTTCTTTTTTTTTTTTTTTTGTAGAATTGTAATGGAAGGTGAAACAGAGCTTTAACGATACAATCCTGAACATAAAACACAATCAAAGCAATGGCTACCAAGAGGTAGAGTTGGTCCAGTCAAAACAAAGGAGGCCAGTCAAGAGCAAAGTTTACAGCAACAGTTTTTTGGGATACTCAAGGCATTTTTCTTGATGACTTTCTGGATGGTCAAATAATGACAACATCTGCTTATTATAAGAGTGTTTTGAGAAAATTGGCCAACACTTTAGCAGGAAAATGCCTGGGAAGACTTCACGAGAGATTATTTTTCCACCATGACAATGCTTCTGCTTATTGTGCTCATCAAACAAGGAAAATTTTGTAAGAGTTTTGATTGGAAATCATAAGGCACACACCTTACAGTCCTGAATTGGCTTTTCCTGACTCCTTTTTGTTTTCTAATCTTAAAAAAAAATTATGGCATTTATTTTTCTTCAGCAAATAATATAAGCTAGACTGCATTGACACGGTTAATGTTCCAGGAACCTCAGTTCTTCAAAGGTGGACTAAATGGATGATATCATTGTTTAAAAAAGTACCTTGAGCTTGATAGAGAATATGTTGAGATACTAAGTTTATAATTTTCATTTTTATCTTTTAATTTTATTTTTCCACAAACTTTTGGAAGTCGCCTTGTATTTTGTAGAATGTCCCTAGATTTGGATTTGTCTAACTTTTTAAATGATTATACTGAGGTGAGATCACGGATTTGGGGAAGAGTGTCATACATGCTCTGTGTGCTCATCTCATCATATCAGGTGCATGTAATATATCAACGTGAGTAATTACTAGAGGTGTTAACCTTGATCACTTCATTAAGCTGATGACTGCCATATTTCTCCACTATAAAATTACTGTTTCTCTCTTTCCATACTTAGAAGCTCATCCGTAAATCCAACTTACACTCAGGTAACTGACGAGTGCAGTAAGCTTCACCTCCTACAGAGAAGAATATTAAAGTCTGCATGAACATGTATAAAAATTATTAAATTATTAATATAATTGTGGAAGAAGATGATTGAGGCTATTTAAATGCTCAATTTCTCTTTGATGTTTTAGCCGCTAATGCTGGTATACATCAATGGACCTTGACAGCCTCAATCTTCATTTTAGAGGAAATTTATATTTTAACTAGGAATTGCTGTCACTTTAATGTTGAGGGTAATAACACAACCACCACATCAGGAAGATCTTCACAGAGATAGTTTTTAGGAAAGAGGTCATACTAATTAGAATGTTGCATTGCTATTTCAAGTAAATGCTAATTATAATTTCTATACAAGGAACTATGACCATGCCAGTAGATGTCTTGAGTTCACAGGATAATCAAAGAAATTGGTCATTAAGAGTGCACATGTACCCTAAAACTTAAAGTATAATAATAAAAAAAAAAAGAGTGAGCAAACAAAAATAACTATCCTGCATTTTTGTTTATTTTTTGTTTGAGTGGGACGGAGTGATGGTGCAAATGTTTTTATGTCTGTGACTACTACTGTTACTGCTACACATAAACACACATACGCATCCATAGATAATGAAGTCCTATAAAAGGAGCCAGTTGCTGAATTAATAGACAATATTGCACATTTCATATTTATACACATTAAATATTCATTATTATGAAAGTACTTTAAAAGAATAGTTTGGCATTATTAAAAAGAACAACCACAACTAAAAAAAATTCCAGAAAAAATAAAGCTGACTTTTTTCATTGTCAAGAAGTCTAAAATGACTCAATTTCATAGGAAAGTGACATTGTGCTGTTTTTATCAACATTATTGATTTCTAATTATGTTATCAAATGATGCTGATTACAGAGACATACATTCTCCCCATTCAAAGACATTTTTCAGGTCCCTGATGAAATGTTCACTAGGTATCAGAATTGAAATGAACATCTAGTAATTGAACATTCTGAGCAAAATCTGTTACACTTCTAAGTGTAATTGGCAGATGAGTCACTTAGTGGATTCATTAGCACTGAATGAAACTTAAGAACTTGAGACATTTATAAATATATAACTATGAGGATTATTTACTTTGTTGTAAAAATTTTGTTCATAAGATAGTATCAAAATACTAGAAAAATAAATAATTTGGGGACAGTTGAATTTTGACGTTTCTCTAAAATCACTTTTCTTTTATTCGTTGGAAATAACTCAAGGTAAACTTTACGCCAAGGATATTGTACTGATCAGAAAGTTCATTCATAAAGTGCTATGGGAGTGATGAGTAGTTGACTTTCATTCTGCTTTTCCTGCCCTAGCAGAATAAGTTATGCAGCTGTCATTTTAGCATATAATCACTCTCCTTGAAATCAATATTAGCTGACAGTATTAATGAAGTGAACTATCGATAGATATGCACTGGGCTACAATGGCTGTCACTTTTCATTGCAACTTCCAATTCCAGCACTATATTAGTGATATTTTTCAGCTATTGACATAGCTATAGATCACTCTGTTTTGTCAGAATCACTACATATTATTTTGATTTTGAGTACTAGTAGATATTCAGTATTATTGAGAACAAATAACATATATAAGAGCCATACTGGATTGGGACCATAGTGAAAGATTCCAAAATGTTACCATTACTTAAAATGGTGGATAGTTGTTGGGAGTTTCTTGTGTAATATCTACAGTTAACTGTGGCATGAAGTACATGGACAATTATAATCCTGCAGAAAACATTTCATGAGTGCCTACTACATCCTAGGCACCCTACTTATGTCAACTCTACTAGACCTCCATCAACTTTAAAAGCTTAGCATTTCTAGAATATTTAACATAGAAAGAAACTTTTTCCGTATCATACAACTAGAGTGTATTGGAATTGGATTTGAGCTCTAGTTGGCTTCCAAAACACTTTAATACAGATACTTTTCACCGTGCATCCTAGCTCTCTGATTAAATTCCTGTATCATCCACTAATGTTCTATTAGTAATTATCATCATCATAGCTATTATTTGAATATATCCTCTATTTCAGTGTTCTGGAGAAGATGCTTTGCATTTGCTATCTATTTTAACAATCATACAAGACTGTACATATGCTAGCTATTTTAATCTTCTGCACAATTCCAGGGAAACTTTCACTTAAAAAGTAAAGTTGGGTTTCAGGCAGTGCCATTTTTTTTACTTTGTGACAACCCAGCTTTAATAACCATATAACATAAATACACCTTTCTTCACTCTACAGGAAGGCTAACCAAGACTCAGAAAGATTAAGTAATTGCTTCAGGTTCACACACCTGGTAAATGATAAACCTGAACTTTGAGTTTCTTGTTTTAACTTGAACACATTTGGGGATAATTAATGTTTTTGTCTTATTTCATTTTCTGCTGTAGAAAAAAATCTCACAAATTAAAAAAAATCTCACTTGAAATGAGAAAAACATGTTATCCTATAATTATGGACGTTAGAAGTCTAAAATAGGACTGCAGGGCTGTATTACTTCTGGAGTCTTTAGGGAATAATCCTTTTCCTTGCCTTTTTCAGCTTCTAGAAGCTTCCTCCTTACATTGTCTCATGGTCCCACCTTATTGTGACCTCTGCTTCTGTTGTCATAGCTCCCTCTTTGACTCTGACCCTCCCTGTGCTCTCTTCCATTTATAAAAATCCTTGTGATTACATTGGACCAATCCAGATAATCCAGTTTAATTCCCCTGTTTCAAAGACAACCGAGAAAACATTAGTTATCACCTAATGATATGGTTTGGCTGTGTCTCAACCTAAACCTCATGTTGAATTGTAGTTTCCATAATCCCCATTTGTCCTAGGAGGAACCTGGTGGAAAATAATTGAATCATGAGGGCAGTTACCCCCATGCTGCTGTTCTCGTGATAGTGAGTGAGTTCTCAAAAGATCTGATGGTTTCATAAGGGGCTTTTCCCCCTTTTGGTCAGCACTTCTCCTTGCTGCCACCACGTGAAAAAGGATGTGTTTGCTTCTCCTTTCACCATGATTGTAAATTTCCTGAGGCCTCCACAGCTATGCTGAACTGTGAGTCAATCAAACCTCTTTCCTTTATAAATTACTCAGTCTCAGGTGTGAGAACACACTAATATACATAAGTAACTAAGTACCATTAGTTCTACCTGCAATTTTAATTCCTCTTTGCCATAGAACCTAGCAGATTTGTGTGTCTAAGAATAATTAGGCTGTAGACATCTTTGGAAGGGGTATCACTCTGCCTATCACAGTTTCCTACTTCCATTGGGATGTGCTCAATTTCATGATTAGTGTAAAACCTAATGAAGCCCAACTGCCTGGGTTTGAAGCCCAGCCCTACCATTGACTCACTGTGTGAGACTGGGCATAATAGTGAGCTTAACTGTGCCTCAGTTCCCCCATCTGTAAGGTGGAGATAAGAACAGGATCTTCCTGCCTGATCGGTGGGAAATACAATGAGTTAATATTTGTAAAATATTTGAAACATTAACTGGTACCTGGTAAGTGCCATAAAATTCTTGAGTAAAAAATAAGAACAATTCCTTTTCTGATGAAATATAAATTAAAAGCATTAGTGTTACATAAGCCACATAAATATTTGATAATGATTAAACTATGTATAATTTCTATTCCCAGTTTAAATCTAATGGTAAAAAACTAATACCTGCAAGAAGGAATTACTGTGTCTTCTACTTGGCTAAAGTAAGGACAGAGGCACAGAAAAGTGAAATAAAAATTTTATATATATAGTCATATTCAATTTAGGAAGATACACAAGTTGTCAGGAAGGCCAGTAGGAATGGGAGAACTAACAAGGTTTTCTGCCTAAAGCAAGACTTCTGTCCTAGAAACCCGGAACCATCCTCCTGAGAGCAGAAAGCAGCTCCAGGAGATGATTCATTTGGCTTCCTATCCCTTAATAATAAGCAAGTAATTTTTTCATCCTCCTTCTCAGAAACCACATACACATTCCCCTGCACTTAGAAGTCCAACTTAGGTTGGCCGAGAGGGAGGGACAGTTCATATTGGAGGCCAAGTCACTTTTTTCATGGCCCCAACTGCACACACACACACACACACAGACACACACACCCCTCACAGATTTTTATGGGTGACAGAAGGAGAAAAACAGGAGGCTTAGTGGATGAGTCAGAACTGCTGAGAAGATGCTATACTTTCCCAAGATCCCAGAAGCTGAATTAGGAAGACAGCTTCTTCTCCAGTAGAACAGCCTCTCAACTGCCCTGCTAGATACCTCCTGGTACTGGGCATCCTGCCATCCTATTTCCCTTCTCCAGAGACTCAGTCCATAGCTCTGCAGTATGACAGAATAACTGGGTAGGGTGAAAATCCTATAGATACCTGCTCCCTATCCCAAACCTACTTCATAGGATCTGCGGAGAACTGAAGCAATAGAAAAGATCATTCCATTAGTTTTCTCTAACTAGAAATACTAGTGTGATGGAGAGGAAAAGACACTGGGTCACAGTGAGTCTATGCTATGAACTCAACTGTCATATTCTAACCAGGTGACCTTGGACAGGAAACATCACTGAAAATCTTTGTTCCTGAGTTTCCTGTATGTTTACAGGGGAAAACAATATGCAACATGCAGATGTATTATAGGTTTAGTGTTCATCTATGTAGAACGTCAAAAACAGTGCCAGGATATGAACACATAAAGTAAGTTATCTACTGTTTGTTATGGACTAATAGAATAGAGAAAAGGAAATTCTTGAGCTGATGGTAGTCGCTGACTAACATTTAGCAATGATTACTGATCGAAGAGTACATATGTGTGTATGCAATTTTGCACATATCACATATATATATTTTTGAACGCATATACTATGTATATGTACACATAGACTTGTGTTTGTGTGTGTGTGTGTGTGTGTGTGTGTGTAGGTTCTGGAGGTTCTTTTAAATAATGCCTAACACAAGGAGACAAAAGGTATCTTATGGTTTTTATGATTCCGTAAGTCTCTACATATGGAGTTTAGGGACTTTGTAAACCTTTAAGTTAGGATGCAAGATTTTGCATGTACCTGAGTTTTCTAGGAAAAAAAAATATATATTTTTTAAATGAAATCTCAATTATGTCTTGACATGCTTGCCCAACTGCAAAAGGCACTGACCACAGCCTTTTATATAGCAAATAGACATTTTAGACACGGGGTAGAAAAATGTTTGAAGACAAGGCTGGTCTTGAGTCAAAATCAACCTTAGAATAAAATTTCATAATCACCGAATACTATACCTGAAAGGAACCACTGAAGCTGCCCCTGGTCGTTAATGTACAATGGTGAGCTGGAGTCCAGAGAATTGAAGGGACTGATCCAAGTGATACAAGTGGGTAGCATAACCACCATGAAAATTCCAAGTGTCAGAGTCTTCATTCCAAAGTTTTCCCCCTGTAACTTCATGTTTGTGTATATCTCTAAAGAGGTACTCAGATACCTATGAAAGACTAATGTGATCTCAGAGAAAAATATGTTAATACATTCTTAAAACAGTACCTACAAAATCAGCTACTATAATGCAGCAAGCATAAGGAAGATTGTGAATGTCTAGCAAATTAACACTTGACAATTCAAAGTGCCAACTAGTGCTAATTTCATTTACTGTAGTACTGTAAATGATGTCGATATTTGGCAGGCTATGACTTAATACCATCTGGCCTGAGAAATTTATGATTCATTCACACAACTAGACTTTTTAAAAGTTTTATACTGCTTTTGGTTAGAGAATGCACTTGACTGCTGGTTTGAAGGACAGTAACTTGAGGTTTTTCAAGTTGAATCATTACATTTTCATATAAAGCAGCTACTTTTTTTTTCTCAGGGAGTATGTATGAATATCATAATTGTTAATAAGCATTAATATTTGCAAGAGTAATGAATTATGCAAATACTAACCTGTTTGTTTATAGTTATGTTTTTCCATATTATGTTTTCATTCAGCTTTCTATAAAGGCTAAGCCATCAGATTTACTGTTCCAGGGATGAGAGAATCATTCCATTCTGACCAGAGATACTAGGGAAATGAGTCTCAGTGCTAAGTAGACTTTTGAATGAAAGAATAGGTTTTGAAAGACAGACACTTTGGCAAAGAGGAATTTCTCAACAATGAAACTTTTCTTTAAGAAAAGCTTTAATAGGTCTAGAGGTTTAGATTACATAGAATCAGTATGTGTGTACATCCCATTAGGCTGAAAAATTTTAGATGAAAAGTGTATTTTTCAGGATGGCTAGAGATGGAATTAAGAAGCCCTTCTATGAAATCACAGAAGCTCTTACCTGCCTTCCTTAGACCCAGACACCATATTGGAAGGGAGAACAAGTCTTGAGAGGTGACTGAAAGTCTGGATATTTATGCACAATAAATTAAATACCTAAAGAAAATTAGATGTACATTTAAATACTTAAAGTTATTGGTTTGGGACAAGGTTACTGGATTAGACAAAAAAAAAAATGGCCATAGGTAGTTGTGGAAAGATAGTAGAGAGATTTGTCCCTCACTCTTGGGAGACAGAAAGACAATGAAGATGATTAAATTGTAGAAAGAAAAACAAAGTTCACTGTTTTTAATGTGTAGTGCAAGTGATACTCAAAAGCACAACATAACTGACTTTTATTGAGAATTGATTGCAAAGGATGCTTTGTACAAGGTGTCTTATTTGATTCCCACAATAATTCAATGAGATTAATATTATTATGTATATTAATATTATTATGTGTTAAAACACAGTTGACTTCAAATACGTGTTTTAAGTGCCCAGGAGTAATTATGTGGAATTCATCCTTAGGATATGGGTGTCATTTGTCTTTAGTAGTCTTCTTACCTGTGACATCAGTCATCACTGATTTTGACCTCATCATGCCAGGCAAGCTACTGTATCCCCACCCGAGCCACAAATGTTAGATGACATTCCTTTATCTCTTTTTTCTTCACTTACATTAAATCTTTCTCTCCTCAACCACTTCCCCTGAGAATGCTGCACTTAGCTATGAAAGATAAATTTTTAAAAACTTACTGCTTATACTAGATGATATATTTCTTTTATCAGGGTTTTTCTGAATGAATCATTCAGAAAGAATTTGACATAATGGTAGGAGTTCCAGGCATTATGTCAGCAAAGTAAGAAATGTTTGTACATGGGGAATTTTCTGGCACACTTCAAATCACTCCTACTTAATCATGCCTGCCTGAGTAGTTGAATTTTAACCTTGGACTATTTCATATTACAAATCAGTTCATAATCTGATGGATAAGACAACTTTATTGCAAGGAAATATCTTAGACAAAAGCATTATATAGCGCTCATTGCAAATTATCTACTTATTGGTCATTACTTATATGCCCTACAATTTTTAGAACAGGACATTTCTCCTCTCTCTCTTACCATGGGATCCATCAGGAAAAAGTCTTTCAAATTATCATTTGATCATTTGGCTGCATCATGGAGGTGTGACCCTTTCAGTTCTCTTTAAGGAACACTCACAATTCTCCCAAGGAAACAACATTTCCACAATTCTGAAACAAGAACAAAGACAGCATCTTAGTAACAAATTCTAAATTTTAACTTTTGGTTCAAGGAGAAAATGTGAATATAAGAAAAACCTGTGAAATCTCAATTTACAAACACACATGAAGATCCACAAGTTTTGATGACTTCCTCTTCACTCATCGGGGAAGGAGGGTTCCTACCTGAGGGTTATGGGGGTGGCTGAACTCAAAGCACCCAGCACTGGGCAGGTGAGATTGGCAGCAGTGAATTAGTCACACATATACACAGCCTGGGAGAGGAGGAAACTGCATGGCCTGCAGGACCACATGGGGGCTGCGTTAAGAAAGACAGTGAGAAAGCAAGGACTGGGGAAGGCCAGCTCTGTAGCAACAAGTGGGTGGCATGGACCTACTTCCTGTAAGTGGTGAGACTGGCTTGTCTGAATAACTAGGCTGGCCAGGAACTGAAGCCTCTAATTCAGGGATAGGCAAACACTGTGCTGCTCTCCATGACAAAGAAGGATGTGTAGCTGGGGACTTTCAACAGAGAAAGGCCCAGAACTTGTGGTTAGGCCCTCAAGTTTTTCCTAGGCATCCCAGTTCTCCCTAGGTGTCAAGGCACACATAACTTCAGGCCTTAATTTTAGGTCTTGTGCCCCAGCATACCATATGTGCACACACATGCGTGTGTGCATGCATACAAAAACGCACACACACATTTTGCAGCTGTATCCCATGGTCTTGCCTGTTTGCTCCCCTTTACACCTATGGTTACCAAAAATCACACCACGTTTCTTTAAACTCTGTTGCAATGTAGCGTATTCGTATGGCTATTGCTAAATCGTACAAAGCACTTTGTATTAGTCTGTTCTCATGCTGCTAATAAAGACATACCTGAGACAGGGTAATTTATAAAGAAAAAGAGGTTTAATGGACTCACAGTTCCACATGGTTGGGGAGGCCTCACAATCATGGCTGAACTCAAAGGAGGAGCAAAGGCTTGTCTTACATGGCAGCAGCCCTAAAGAACATGTGCAGGGGAACTCCACTTTATAAAACCATCAGATCTTTCAAGAACTCACTCACTATCAGGAGCACAGCAGGGAGGTAACTGCCCTATGATTCAATTACCTCCGACTGGGTCCCTCCAATGACACATGGGGATTACGGGAACTACAACTCAAGGTGAGATTTGGGTGGGGACACAGCTAAATGATATCAGGACTTATTTTCACATTACTCTTATCTTTAAATACTCACTGCCTCTTTAGCATTTAGTTATGACTTGTACAAGGACAATATAAAGTGTCAGAAAAAATCTAATTGTTCAATTTCATTTCTTGACATATTTTTGCAAAAAAGTTGATCTGAGAATATTTCAACAGGGTTATAATGAGATCATATGATTTTGTATCTATTATTCTTTTATTCACACACAAAACATTTAGAAGATATGTCCAAATGCTATTCACAAATTTAGACTCCAGTTACCACACTAGTCAAGGGCTTTGTGAGCAGAGGACACAGCTTCAGGGTCAGTGCAAGGTAACGTGAAGCTCCGCAAAGCAAGAGACTTTTGACAGACAGGTGGAGGTATGAAGAAGTGAGAAACCCTTTGGTTACTTCTGGCAAGTATCAAGTCAGGAGAGTGGTGGACTGGACATTTAGCTTACAAAATCTGCCACAGCTGTTGTTCACCAAATCTCTGGCAGTCGGTACAGTGTTAAAGAGCTGTTTTAAAAATTGTATGAAGCCATCCTGACTCTGGATGCACAGAAGTGTTGAGACAGAGGAAGGAGGACAGAGTAAGTGCCCAGAGGGATTTTCTTAACTATAGCTGTAAGAAAGCCTAAAATATTCCATTCCTGTCTAGCCTACCAAAAGCTGTAAGAAGAGGAACACCTCATCACAATTTTATGGAAGAAGATTTTTTTGGTTTTTTGTTTTGTTTTGTTTAATAAGCAGATTCTCATTCTTTCACTGTAGCCCTGTCGTGAGACACAGATCCTGGTTACGACATCTAAGTGATTGTGCATAGCTGTGATCCTAATTAATGGTCTTCCCATTCAATTTACCTTACAGCTCTAATGTAAAAGCCTGATTAAAAGAGAGCCCTGGGAGGCTGAGGCAGGAGAATGGCGTGAACCCGGGAGGCGGAGCTTGCAGTGAGCTGAGATCGCACCACTACACTCCAGCCTGGGCGACAGAGCGAGACTCCGTCTCAAAAAAAAAAAAAAAAAAAAAAAGAGAGCCCTGAAGGCCACTAGGTTGGTTCACTGCTTGACCAGGGAAGAAAATTTTCAACGTATAACACTAGCTGGAAACTTTTCTAGGTTCTCCTACTTGAAATATGGAAATGGATCAGATGAGAGAAAGGGAGTGGTATTGACTCTTGGCTGCAGCATTTCAGTAAGACAGTATCAGTAAAATATTCTGGACAGAGACCTGCTTGCCAGCAAAATCTGCCAATCTTTGAGTAGGTCTGAAAATCTGTGTACCATGATCTACATATAGGCCAAATCCACAAAAGTCCCTGCCAATGTGAGCCTTTCAGAAGCATTTCCTTTAGAATTTGTTTTACTGTAAGAAGTTCTCAGGCAGATGAGATGAGTGAAATCTCTGTGAAGTTTACTTGACACCACCTCCAAAGGTTTTCTTTTCTTTTTTTTTTTTTTTAAACCTAGGCTTATATATGTCTCTTTAGGGCATTATTTGCTCATCAGTAACTAACTAAAACATTGGTAATACAAAAAAGAACATCTGAGCATTAACATTTTGTTAGTCCATTTCCCCATTGCTATAAAGAAATATCTGAGACTGAATAATTTTTAAGAAAAGAAAAGTTTAATTGCCTCATGCTTCTGCAGGCTGTACAGGAAGCATAGCAGCATCTGCTTCTGGGGAGGCCTCTGAAAGCTTCCAATCATAGCAGAAGGCAAAGGGGGAGTTTGCATGTCACACAGTGAAATCAGGAGTGCGCAAGAGAGAGATCTAGATGCCACACACTTTTAAACAGCCAGATGTCATGAGAAGACAGTCACTATCATGAGGACAGTACCAAGGAGGATGATGTTAAACCATTCGTAAGAAATCTGTCCCCATGATCCAATTACCTCCCGCCAGGACCCATCTCCAATACTGGGGATTTCAATTCAACCCGAGATTTGGGTGGGGCACGTATCCAAACTATATCACACATTAGGGCAGATGTTAGAATAGAAGTTGGCAGTGGGAGGAGATGAGGACAACTGGGTGGCTCAGGGGAAGAGGTGATGCCACATGCTGGGTTTCACAGACTATCCAGCTATCAAAATGTTGGATTTTTATTCTCTCATTATTCTTTCAGTAATGCCTCGGAAGCCCTTGTAGTTCAATAGACTTGCTTCTCTAGTTAAAAAAAAAAAATCTTCCCAACAAAAGTTTGATATATGCATTATTTTTATTGTGTGAATTTAAGGTAAATAATTTGATGATTTGGTACACATATGCACGGTGAAATAATCACCACATTCAAGCTAATTAACCTATCCATCACCTCATATATCTACCATTTCCTTTCTTGGGGTGAGAACACTTACGATCTACTCTCTTAGTGGATTTCAAGTACAGAGTGCAGTATTGTTACTGGTAGTTACCATGCTATACATTAGCTCCCCAGACTTTGCCAGCTTGCATAAACTAAAGTGTATGCTGACCAACATCTCACCATTTCCCCTCCCCACAGCCCCTGATAATCACCGTTTTACTTTCTGCTTCTATGAATATGACTATTTTAGATTCCACATAGAAGTGAGATCATAAAATATTTGTTTATTCTACTTCTGGCTTATTTCACTTAACATAATGTCTTCCAGGTTTATCTGTGTTGATGCAAGCAGCAGGATTTCCTGCTTTTTCAAGGCTGAATACTATTCCATGGTATGTATATGTAACACATTTTCTTTATTCATCCATCCATCGATGGACACTTAGGTTGTTTCCATATCTTGGCTTTTGTGACCGACGCTGCAGTGAACGTGGAGTGCAGATCTCTCTTACAGATCCTGATTTCCATTCCTTTGGATACAAACCCAGAACTAGGGATGCTAAGTCATATGGTAGTTTTGTTTCCATTTTTTAAGGAACCTTATGCTCTCCTATAATGACTGTATCAATTTATCGTCCTTCCTACAGTGTGTAAGCATTCCCCTTTCTCTACATCCTCACTACGTTTATTTTTTTTAAAAAAAATAATAGCCTTCCTAACAGGAAAAGTAACTCAAAGTGGATTAAAGACTTAAATGTAAGACCTGAAACTTAGAAAAAAACATGGTAGAAAAGCTCCTTGACATTGGTCTTGGCAATGATATTTTAGATATGACATGAAAAGCACAGGCAACAAAAGCAAAAATAAAGAAGTGGGACTGCATCAAAACAAAAACTTCTACATGGTAAAGGAAACAATCAGCAAAATAAAGAAGTAAACATTGAAATTGGAGAAAATATTTGCAAACTGTACATTTGATAAGGGATTAATATACAAAATATATAAGAAACTCATACAACTCAATAGTAAAAATAAACAACACAATTCAAAGAGAGCAATGAACCTCAATAGACATTTTTCCCAGGAAGACATAAATGGCCAACAAGAACGTGACTCACTCGTCATCAGGGAGATTCACAGAAGATCTGTGTATTTCTTAAAAGACTCAATGCATTTTGAAAAAGCAGTGGCTTATTCTGAAATAAATAATTATGTTGTTTTATTTTCTGACCCACATAGGGAAAAACACAGATTAAAATTCTTAACTTAAATTTGATATTTAAGAAAATGTGGTACATATAAAACCATGAAATACTATGTAGCCATAAAAAGGAAGAAGATCATGTCCTTTGCAGGGACGTGGATGGAGCTGGAAGCCATTATCCTCAGCAAACTATCACTGGAACAGAAAATCAAACACTATGTGTTCTCACTTATAAGTGGGAGCTAAACAATGAGAATACATGGACACAGAGTAGGGAACAACATGCACTGGGGCCTGCTGGTAGGGTGCCAGTAGGAAGAACATCAGGATAAATAGCTAATGCATGTGGGACTTAATACTTAGGTGATGGGTTGATAGGTGCAGCAAACCACCATGGCACATATTTGCCTATGTAGCTGACCTGCATGTCCTGCACATGTGATACGGTTTGGTTCTGTGTCCCCACCCAAATCTCATCTTGTAGCTCCCATAATTTCCACATGTTGTGGGAGGGACTTGGTGGGAGATTATTAAATTATTGGGGGAGGTCTTTCCCATGCTGCTCTCGTGATAGTGAATGTGTCTCACGAGGTCTGACAGTTTTAAAAACGGGAGTTTCTTCGCACAAGTTCTCTTTGCCTTCCACCATCCAGGTAAGATGTGACTTGCTCTTCCTTGCCTTCTGCCACGACTGTGAGGCCTCCCCAGCCATGTGGAACTGTAAGTTTAATTAAACTTCTTTCTTTTGTAAATTGCCCAGTCTTGAGTATATCTTTATCAGCAGCATGAAAACAGACTAATACAACATGTATCCAGGAACTTAAAATAATTTTTAAAGCTGAAAAAAATATATAAATCCATGTGTGAGCAAGGAAATGACGAACAAACTAGCTTATTCTAAAACACTCATTTCCTAGAACAACAATAGTTGTATCTTCTAATAACTAAGTTTTTGATTCTATAATATAGAATTAATAATGTCTACCTATATTACTCTATCGAATGGTGGTAATCAGACTGGAAAATAGTTGATTGATGTTAAGTGTATTGAAAATTATAAATGGTGGTATACATAAAATATTATTATTGGAATCGGCAAGATGGTATTCTTTCAATCTTATCTCTGCTTCTAGTTCACTGACTATAGTTCCTATAATTTATCATTCTAGCCACTGAATCACCTCAAAGTTGGATCAGAAAGAAAGATAAAGGAATGATCACAGACAAAAGTGGAAATCAGATGAAAGAGAGTAGAAGAAAGGGAAGATGAGGAGGATTTAATACAACCTATGCTGCTGCATGTGGGAATTACGCAAGGAACATTTCTTTTAAAAATCATTTATAAAAGTTGCTACTGCAAATCCTTTGAAGAGGATGGTAGCACTACTGAGAGCAGTTAATATGTATGCAAAGAAACAATTTATATTTTATTTTATGACTAGTGATACACAGAACATTTTCCAACTACTGTATATTCAGAAGATGTTCATGTCTCGGAAACCCATTTTTAACTTTCAGCTTTTGGAGGTCATTCTGCCATTCATTAGTTGTAACCTCAGTGTGGGAGGCACATGAAATGTATTTAATCTTGCTTCCAGAGTCTGCCATACGTCCCTCCTTCTCTCCATTCCCTAGATCCTTCTTTATTGATGTGAGTTTTAAAAGTTCTTTTAAGTGCCTGGTGTCTAAGTGTTACATGTCTTGATTTTTATTCCATTTCCTTTGACACACACACACACACACACACACACACACACACACACATACAAAATATTGGAACAATATATGAATCATCTCAAAAAATATAATTTGTTTATATTGTGAAAAGTAGAAACTAAGATAGCTTTTGTAATATTCATCATAAGTTTTCAAGGCTATTTAATGACTAGGCGAAAGGTTGATGCTGGCTCTTACTTTGGGAATTAGTTATAGGTGTTGTTATTTGGACCACTAAAATAATCATTCTTTAATTTATTTTCTCAATAATTTATTCATGCGATAGTCACCGAAATCTTCCTAAAAGCAGAGCATTGTTCTATGTGCTAGAGGCCAGGGGCCAAATAAGAGAGGCCATGTCCCTGCTGTGGTGCTGCTGACTTCCCTGATGGAAGTGACTGGAAATAAAAAAAAATAAGCAAATGTGCATCTGTGTGCTTTCCTTCGTGACAGATGAAGAAAAATATGGCAGAATAAGGTGGTAGATGGTGAAGGGACAGAGACAGGAGCTGCTATTTAAGAAAGAAGGTTATGAAAGCCTTTCTGAGTGGAGACCGAAGTAATGTGAAATTGCAAATCACCTTCAATTGATTGAGAGGTGTTTCAGGCAGAGGGAGCAGCAACTGTGAAGCCCCTGAGATGGGCCAAGCTTGGTGTATGTGAGAGACACAATACAGGGCAGAGGGTCAGAGATGAGGTCAGAGAAGTAGATGGGGGCTGTGTTTTATGGAACATTGCGAGCTAGGTTAAGGAGGTTGGATTTTGTTGAGAGTGTGATGTGAATTCACAGGAGCATATGGCCAGGGGAGTGATGTAAAATGACTTATGTCTTTCAAAGACCAATCTGGGTAACCTATGTACTTTAAAGTGGCAGAGTGGAAAGAGGGAGATTGGTTAAGTGGCAAGAAGTGACAGTGGGACTGGTGTGGACAGTGAGGGTGTTTAGACGCAGAACCAATGGGTTGGCGTGGGCTTGAGAGAGACACTGGTATGATGCCCAGAGCTTTGTTCTTTGATATGGGAGGATGATGATGATGCCAAGCAGAAGCGTGTTGGAGGAGGATACTTCAGGTCTGTGAGGGTTGGAATTTAGTTACAGACAACAGAAACTATTCTGGCTAGTTTATGAAGTTAGTAATTTAATAACTGTGTCAGGTAGCTGACAAAGTCTTTGGAAGGACTGGAGAGTTAGCTTTATGTTGAGCTTCCCAGGAAAGTGTCCCACCCTTAGAATCACATGTCCCCTGTTATGACTGAGGAAGCTACTGACCTGCTTACTGCAAAAGCATTCTTTTGATTATGACTATAGAGCATTCCCATTTATGCTTCAAATTACTCCCTTCCCAATCTAAGCCTAGCATGTGTATTTGATTGGCAGATCTTACATTATTTAAGAAAACCTGACTGTGAGGAAGAATTGGCAAGCTAGACTGTGGTTTCTCAGCCTTCATAGCTCAGAAAAGTATACTAGAAAAAGATCATATTGTGTATTAGTCTGTTCTCACACTGCTATGAAGAACTGCCCAAGACTGTGTAATTTATAAAGCAAAGAAGTTTAATGGAGTCACAGTTCTGCATGGCTGGGAAGGCCTCAGCAAACTTACAATCATGGCGGAAGTGGAAGCAGATGTGAAGGAGGAGCTGTTAAACACTTACAAAACCATCAGATCTTGTGAGAACTCACTCAATATCATGAGAACAGCAAAGGGGAAACTGCTCCCATGATCCAATCACCTCCCACCAGTCCTTCCCTCGGCACATGGGGATGATGGAGATTACATTTCAATGTGAGATTTGGGTGGGGACACAGCTAAACTATATCATACTGGATATAGAGCAAGCCAATCCACAATGGGGTAAGGGGATTTAGCAATGTGCCTTAGACATACTAAATATGAACTGCCTTTGAAAAACACCTGTGGAGATATTGAGTAGATAGTGAGATATGGAAGCCTAGAACTCATGAAAGAAATCAAGAACTGTGACAAGTCCAGTATCCCAGTGTGGTTGACATGGTGAGACCCTGTCTCAAAAAAATAAATAAATAAATAAAAAATTAGCCGAATATGGGCATGTGCTTGTAGTCCCAGCTACTTGGGAAGCTGAAGTGGGAGGTACAATGGCTTGAGCCCAGAAGTTTGAAGCTGTAGTGAGGCATATTTGCATGACTGCACTCCAACCTGGGCAAGAGACCATCATCAGCGTATGGATAGCGTGTAAAACTGGAACTTACTGAGATTGCCTAGAGAAGAAATATAGATGAATATTTTCTGTAGATGAATATTCTATTGCCTAGAGAATAAATATAGAGGAATATTTTCTATAGATGACTAAATGAATAAATATAGATGAATATATATATAATTCATATATATTTACATATATATTCATATATATAATATATATATAAAATATATATATTCCTCCTGAACCTGATTATTTCGAGGTCAGGAGGACGAGCTAGCAAAGGAGACTGAGAAGGAGAGGCAAGGGTGATAGGAGGAAGACCGGAATAAGATAGTGTCTGCAGAGGCAAACAAAAGATTTTAAGAAGGAGGTATAATCAATCATACACAATGATTGAGTGTCTAATACCATATAGACAGAGACTTGACTATAATATTTGACTAGACACACTGTTTTAATGGAATAATAGAACAAAAATCTAAGGATACTGATTAAGGAGTGTGAGGTAAGGAAATGGAGATAGAGAGTATAAACAAGACTTTACGGAGATCTCACCATCAGCATCTGAGGTTAGGAAAACCACTAGAAATGGCTTCATGGTTGGATGGGACTTAGGATCAAAATGACAGTTAAAAAAAAAGAAAACTTTTTGACTGCTGATGAAAAGAAGGAATTGATCCCATTGAGGTTTCAGGCATCTCTTGATTCTGCTTCCTATTCTTGAGTTAAATGTGTTAAGTTATGCTTTGCTATGTCATTTGGTGCCCAGAGTCAAAGTAGGTCTGGAACATGAAAATAGCTCATATTAAATATATGTTTCCAATTACACAGTTAAGTGTTTACGGAATTAATGTACTATAATTGCTTGATTCTCATGAATGCTTTTGTATCCTTAGTAAGTTAAATAAATTAATATTTAAATTTCTAATCATATTTTTATTTGATATAGATTTGAGTCTGTCTGTAGAGAAAGGGGTGGATGTATTTTATTTTCAACAGTTATGTCACAACCAAGATGCTGACCACCAGGTGAACCTCGTGTATTTAAGTATCTCACTGTTTATACATTTTTTTCTTAAAATATGTATTAAAGTTTTTCATGGAGTATTGCAATATTTATAATTATTTTTAACTACATGAAGAAATGTATTATTTGTTTTTTAAAACACTTTGTCTTCTTTGACTTATAACATTTCAACTGACTAAGAAAAATCCTTCTCTGAGCAATACAGATTAATTAATTTTGGGGGTGAAATTATCATTAAAAGTAAAACAAACTATAGAAATCATGCCTTTAAATGATTACATTTTCTCTTGTTTTCTTGGTAGGTAATTATACAACGTAAACTATAATAAGTAAATCATAGCACAGAGAAATAATACACCCCTGTTATATTTCTTCTATGTAAGTTCCTTTTTTTGAAAGAGATCAGCAGGTACTTCATTTCCAGATTTACCTGCCAATGATTCAGGTTTCCTTGCTATCCTACACGAATTTGCTAAACTTTTAAAGTTGTGTGTCAAACCTGGATTTAAGTCTGATGAATAAACTTTCAGTTTTTACATTTGTCACTATTGGAAAATTGCCCAACTTCTCTGATTCTTAATTTATATGTATAAAATGCAGAGAATTGTATCTGTCTCACAGAATTGCTGTTAGAGCCAATGACAGAAAAAATTCTTTTGAAAATTCTTCATGGTGAAAGGCTAGAGGAAGAGGAAGGCAGCATGACGCTGTGCCACGGATATATACACATCAGAGCCAAAGGAACCAGCATTTGCTTGAATCCCGGCTCTGTCTTATAATTAGTGTGTGATCTACACACTCCAGCTTGATGATGTACAAACTGAAATAAAAAGGATAACTTCACAGGGTTCTTGTGAGGGTAAAATTATAGATATGAAACTCTTGGTATAAAAAAATTCATATATATTATGAAATGCTCTGGGTATTAAAATAACATACAAGGGTATTTCATAATAACCAGATAATAAGATACAAAACTCTTGGTAGAAATAATAAATAGTTTAATTCACTAGTTTTCCAACTATATTATTTTAATGATGTTGTACAACCAACTTTTAAGAATTTGCTAACTTAGGCTTCTATCTACTCCAGTAAGGACCCAGAGCCAGAGGTGCTATTTTCCTTCATGTTTATATTTCAAAGAGATGGTTTTTAGGCCTTTCAGAAAAACATCTCCTGGGGCATAAAACTGGTAATAGGCGTTTTAATGGGGATGGCGTATTCTTCTAAATTATCTACCAGTATTTTTCCAAACATTCCCTGGTACTTTATAACACTGCTTTTCCAAATTTGCCCTAAATTAAATTGGTAGAGTGCATTTCACAGACTCCCACTGTCCTCCATGACAGGGTTCCTCAATTGCTATTTTTTTATTAACATGAGTTAAGAAGAACAATGGCTGTTCATCAAAATGGTGGTTTATAAGAAAGAAAGTATGACAGTCAACAATCATGTTAAAATACTAATTTAAGTGAGCATTTATTATGTTTTAGACATGATGGAAAGTAGCAGAAATGATGTTTTTACCTCAGGCTGGGGTAGAAATCCTTCTGCTCTCCAAGACTGCATTGCAAAGCTGTCCCTCTTGGCACCTAAACTCTTTGGTTGTTGATTAGAGGGGAAAGTCAACTGTTCATATCTAAGACCATGATCAGCCTGTTAGCCTTCTAAAAGTGAGTATATCACCAGACAGGGCTAAACAGATAAGAAGGCTTTATTCAAGACTATCACAATAGATAAGAGGGATTAAACTCAACTCATCTGACTCAAAAGGCTGGAGTGTTTTCAAGAGCTTGGGTGGTGGCAGTCTTAGGCCATGTGTTTTCTAATGGGCCTTACTGGAAGTAAAAGTCTAAGTCCTCACAGCTTCATGAAAACTGATAGTTTTACAACTTGGATGGAGGCTCCCACTGAAGTTAGGTTCCTATGTACTCTTGTAGAGACCCAGAGCCAGGGGTACTATTTTCCTTCACATTTACGTGTCAAAGAGATGCTTCCCAGACCCTTCAGAAACACATTTCCTGGGGCATAAAACCGGTAGTAGTCTTTTAAGAAGATATATATGCATTTCAAAAGGGCAGAGAAAGAATTTGCAACTACAAGTTGTAATTACTTTTCTAAAGCAAACACTCTAAGAAAAGGGAGGCCAGGGGCCAATATGAGAAAGAAACCTATCTAAAGTTTAGTCAATTTGTGGAGAACATTATGACTGTCCTGGTCAGGCTCATGGATTTAACTAATGAAAACCAGCAGGGGGCTTTTAGAATGTGTAGTGTGGCATGGACAATTCAACAGATTAATTTAAGGGACAATGGAAATAGCTTACCGGCCATCAATTGTCACAGATACAACATCTCTATTACCTCTGTCAGTACAGCACTCCTTTAACATACCAGCAGTGATAGGACCAACTTTAGAAGCAACTGAAAGATGTCATACTAATCCATCATATTCAACCAATAAGCTGGATAAGGAAATATAGTCTTAACCATAAATAAAAGTTTTCCAAATCCGTCCTTCTCAAATGTTGGAAGCCTGTTTCAGGACATTGTTACAATATCAACCCCACAATTCAACCGTTGTACGAATCTGCGGAAGGTCAGAGCATGCGGCGTTTTGTCTGTGTCTTGGTCAATGTGCTTTCTGTTGTGTTGCACTCAGATGCTGATCAAGGGGATGACAGAGGCGATGCTTAGTACACTTTATATCTGCAACTCTTGGTGCACACGTGGTGTGAGGAACAAGTAAGCACTCGGTCCATGACTTAGTGCTTCAGCAGAGTGAAAAGAACACCCCTGTTTTGGATGGAATTGTATCCCCCAAAACTCATTTATTGGACACCTGTTTCTCAATGTGACTGTATTTAGAAACAGAACCTTTAGGGAGGTGATTAAAGTTAAACCAGGTCATAAGAGTGAGGTTCTCATCTAACGTGACTGATGTCTTTGTAAGAAGAAGAAGACACATCAGAAATCTTGCTGTGTGTGCACATACAGGAAAGACCCCAGGAGGACACTGCAAGAAAGTGATCATTGGCAAGCCAAGGAGAGAAGCCACAGGAGAAACCAATCCTACAGGCACCTTCATCTTGGACTTTCAGCTTCCAGAACTGTGAGAAAATAAATTTTTGTTGTAAGCCATCCCAATCTATGGTATTTTCTTTTTTTTTTTTAACCTGGTTGAACATTTTATTTTTATTTATTTTTATTTTTTATTTTACTTTAAGTTCCAAGATACACGTGCAGAATGTACAGGTCTCTTACATAGGTGTGCATTTGCCATGGTGGTTTGCTGCACCTCAACCCATCATCTAGGTTTTAAGCCCTGCATGCATTAGGTATTTGTCCTGATGCTCTCCCTCTCCTTGCTCCCCACCCTCCAACAGGCCCCAGTGTGTGATGTTCCCCGCCCTGTGTCCATGTGTTCTCATTGTTCAACTCCCCACCATGAGTGAGAACATGTGGGTGTTTGGTTTTCTGTTCCTGTGGTAGTTTGCTGAGAATGATAGCCTCCAGCTTCATCCATGTCCCTGCAAAGTACATGAGCTCATCCTTTTTTACGGCTGCATAGTTTATGGTATTTTCTTATGGAAGCCCTAACTAACCCTAGCAAACCAATATGACCACCTTGGTAATTAGACAGTTTGGACTTCAGTCTGAGTTCTGCCAATGACTGGCTTTAATTAATTTAAGCTCTTTAAGCTTTGATGCTTTGTTTTGCAAGAGAGTAATAATATTTCCTCTTCTGCAAGGATGTGGTGAAGATTAAAGCTATAACTATCGCAAGAACAAAAAACCAAACACCGCATATTCTCACTCATAGGTGGGAATTGAACAATGAGAACACATGGACACAGGAAGGGGAACATCACACTTCGGGGACTGTTGTGGGGTGGGGGGAGGGATAGCATTGGCAGATATACCTAATGCTAGATGACGAGTTAGTGGGTGCAGCGCACCAGCATGGCACATGTATACATATGTAACTTACCTGCACATTGCGCACATGTACCATAAAACCTAAAGTATAATAATAATAATAATAATAATAAAAATTTCCCACAAAAAAAATAAATAAATAAAATAAAATTAGAAAAAAAAAAAAAAAAAGAGCACTAGGGCCCGGCATGTAGTAAGTGCTCCATATATTGGAATATTATACTCATCAAAATTGTTTAGCTAAATAAATGAAAGCAAGAAAGTCAAACATTTAAAAAATATATTTTGTATTTTCCTTCTCTCTTAAATGTACTTTTATTAGATCTGATATAGGCTTTCTTGCTTGAAAGAATTTGTTAATAAGTTGGGTTTACCACATTTTAAAAATTGAAAAGTGAATTTACAAACAGGCACCTGCTTCCACGATACACTTTAAGTGGTAATTTGGAAAGTAAAATGCTGGGCAAAGATGACAATGATCCTGATACATTATAGCAGGTCTTAAAGGCCAGGACCGCAAATTGATTCAGGTATCACTTACACTTCAATGGTTGTTTGTTTATTCAGATCACAGAACAGTAAATTCAGTAGCGTGATTTTTGACCTCACAATACATGACTTGACCAGTCTGTAGCTGATGTATTATTCATGCTTAAGTCAAGTGATTTTACAGATGAAAAAATAGTAGAACAGCTACCTCAAATTATTCATCATCTAAATATATACATTTCAAAAGTTTTCTATTTTTGAAATGATTTTACTGTTCCAATAGTAACATGGAATGATGGTCAGGCAGTTTATTTGTTGTCAATTAATTCAAAGGAGATTATTATTCATATTTATGGGTGAACATGTATAATTGGGTTCTATATGCAGGTTGTTGCTTAATTTACTTGATAAAGGGCTGCTCAAAATTCCCCACATTGAGGCTACTTGAAAAATGTGATTTAAAATTAATTTCATAGTTAAATACTCCTGGTAACTCAAAATAAAATGTAATTTAGCACAATGACATTCTGGTAAGATGTAAGATCAGATAGAAGAAAAACTGATAAGCTTGGATTTTGTATCATCATTGACATCTGATGATTTCATCCTTCTGTAACCTGTGCGTGTATCAGAAGATGAAGAAAGAGATGAATATAAACTCTCAAAAAATTATTAAATGTGTGTGTGTCTAGGGGGAAAAAGTTTATAAGAGACAGTAGTAGGTTTCTTTATTTTGTGTGTTTCTACCTTTAGACCTAATATTTGCTGGCTAGAAATTATGCACTATAGAAAAAAAGTAATGTATTGACAACTTGTTTACCTTTAATTAAAGAATAAGCACTAGTAGCAAAGAGAATAATTTGATTATTTTCTACAGCTTTTCTATCAATCTATGGTTATTCTGGAGATTGTAGTATTGAAGAAAGACATGGGTACTTATTTTAGCAAACAGCATGAGTCCCTAGAAACTGAACAAGAAGTACTGGGATCACAATTATCAGAATATGGGGCCAACTACACTTGGTAAAACTGAAGTATTTCTGATTTCATATTTTGCACTTACATATTTTAATTTTCATTTTACTGTAAGCCAGTTCATTTGTAACTGTACATAGGTATCATAGAACATAAAGGAATAAAATTGCTTCATTATTTTTACTGAAAAGAAAAAATTAAATTTCACTGGAGCTTAAAATTATGCTCTTCTTTATATTTTGCTCCATTTAGGTGTGAGAATCTAGATTTCTCTCATGTGATAAAATAATACTGTGTGTAAGGTACACTCTATGATGACATTGTTATTTGCAGTATTATCATAATTCTGCCCAAATGTAACCACTAACCATGCTGAAGACAAAATAGCTGCATGATAGATAATTTGGAGAAATAATTTTACTTTATTGGTGTTAATTAAAATTATTTTTAGATTGACATGAAGATAAGGTTTATGTTAATTTGCACACTTATTTAACATACAACATATACACACTTTAAAAAAGAAAGTAGTTAACACCGACATTTTGTGTCCTCAAAATTAATGTGGCATTGATCAAGTATTCTTAGAAGAAAAAACACTACATAAACTTTGAATTTTTATGTTTACAACACCTACAAAGTGAAGATTAAGGAACTGTAATGTAACGAGTTGTATTTCAGCCTCCTTTGGGAAGTTTTTTCAAGTAACCTGTCTGATTACAAACCTTAAATATTTGTTGTAAAACTAATTATTTCTAGTGAGATCTTTCCAGATTTTATGTAAACTCCTTTAGTCTCCTAGGTCTTTCTATATTTCTGTTTTAAGACTTAATAATATGACATATATTATGCAAGCAATGGTTCCATTTGGTAATGCTTTATTTCATTAGCTTGGTGCCATCTTAAGGTCTTATTTATTATGGCTTTTTCCCTTCTATGGATAATAGTTTCTTAAAAATATTGACATCATTATATCTGTTCAGAAAAGCCATTAACAAAGTTGTCGGGTTAAAAAATGGTAAAAGCTGTCCAATTTTGTGAAAATGAATTTTCCAATGAAGTTATAATACCAATTATTTGATTTGGATGAAGGTTTTCTGAAGCAAATGATAAATGATACCTCCCGTGGCTCTATGTTACTCACCAAATTATAGGAGAAAATTCATTAGAAACCACTATATTGAGAAACATGGTGGAGACAGAGATGGAGAAGACATGACTCCTGTCTATAAGAAATATAAAATCAAATAGTTAATACGTAATAGCATTAAAGTCTCCATACAAAAAAAATAGTTAAACAGAGCATAACAGCCATACAGAAGTTCACAAGACTGATGAGTATTTAATGTCACTATTTTACAGGCTTTATTTCATAGAATTAAAAAATATTACTTCAACCTTTATTGAGAAGAGATGACTTTTGGGGACTGTGAGATTTGATACTAATGTTTCTTCATAAATGAGACTGACGTAGGTGCAGAGAACAGAATGGCAAGGCAGATTAGAATGGATATGAGAAGGAAGTGAATATTGGGTACAGAGGAGGAATATGGCTGCAGAGGTAAGTTGGGACACATTATGAAGAGTGCTATACATCATACCGTATCAGGGAGCATACCTTCATCCTATAGAAACTCAGGGACTGCCAATTGCTTTAAATTAGTGCCTCAAGAATGGTGGGCACTCAACGGATGGTTGTTGAATGAAGAACACTGTTTGAGTAGAAAGACTAAATGTAGGTAGATAATTTAGAAGGCCATCATGCTAAATTAAAATTTTCAATACTATCTTGATTTTTTTAAAAGTTGTAGTTATATTTATCATTATTGTAAAGCTAAAATAGTTCATTTTTTAACCATAGAATTAAATTTTAATAGTCTCCTCATAAACGGTTACAGGAAAATTAATGATGATATCATATTTTTATGATACTAATCATTGTGATCATTAGGTTTAATTGTTTCCATACTATGCTAAATAATGTTAAAGGATTTTTTTAAAAAGGTGAGGATAAGGTTTTAATCATCATCTCTATTAAACATAAAAACTGAAATGTGTCATTTATGTTGTGATGTCTTTGGCCCTAAGCACAAAGTTCACACCATGAAGACCTAGAGAATTGTGTTAAAATTTTCCACAGATACAATGACCCTGCTAAGCATGTCCTGGAAGTGCACAAAATACTTTTACAGATTACCTATTTTAGAGTAAGAAATTCCTGGATGGTTGGTAGACCAAATAATAGCCCCTCAAAGATGTCCTCCTGCTAATCCCTAGAACTTGGGAATATGCTATGCTACATAGCAAGAAGGAATTAAGGTAGCAGATGGAATTAAGGTTACTAATCAGCTGACCTTAAAATAGGGAGATTATTCTGGATTATCTAGCTGTGTCCAGTGGAATTGCAAGAGTCCCTAAATTTGAAAGATGGTGGCAGGAGAGTAGGGAGTCAGAGAGAAGTGTGGCATCAGAAAAAAGGTCAGAAACGAACAACTCAACAGCAACGAAACAAATAATTCCATTAAAAAGTGGGCAAAAGACACGCATAGGAATTTTTCAAAAGAAGACATACAAATGGCCACCAGGCATATAAAAATGCTAAACTTCACTAATAATCACAGAAATGCATATTAAAACCACAACGAGATATAATTTAACACTTGTCAGAATGGCTATGTTTAAAAACACAAAGAATGACAGACGTTCACTAGGATGTAGAGAAAAGGAAGCTCTAACATGCTGTTGATGGGAATGTAAATTAGTATAACCTCTATGGAAAACAGTATGGAGATTTCTCAAAGAAAAAAAACAGAACTACTGTTTGATCCGGAAATCTCACTACTGGGTATCTACTCATAAGGAAATAAAAACAATCATAATATCAAAAAGATACCTACACCCATGTTTATCACAGCACTATTCACAATAGCAAAGATAGGGAATCAACCTAAGGGTCCGTAAACAGATGATTGCATTAAAAAATGTGGTATACACTCACAATGGAGTACTATTCAGCTATTAAAAAAGAATGAAATCACATCTTTTGCAGTAATATGAATGGAACTGGAGTCATTGTTTTAAGTGAAACAAGTCAGACACAGACAAATGTTACATGTTCTTACAAGTGGGAGCTAAATGATGTGTACACATGGACACAAAGTGTGGAATGATAGACAAAGGACACTAGGAAAGTGGGGGTGAAAAAGGGTTAGATGATGAGAAATTACTTGATGGATACAATGTATGCTATTTGGCTGATGGGTACTCTAAAAGGCTCTATGCAATATACGCATGTAACAAAATTGCAATTGTACCTCATAAATATTTATGCAAATAAAAATAATAATAAATTTAAAAGAAGAATCGCTAGCTTAAAGATGGAGGTTGTCATGAGGCAAGGAATGTAGTCAGTTAGAAACTGGAAAGGAGGAAGAAAATAAACTCCTCTGGAGGAGTTTGCATAAAGGAACACAGCCCTGCAGATGCTAGATTTTAGCCCAGTGGGACTCATTTTAGATTCTGAACCCGAGACTGCAAGACTTCAAATTTGTCTTCTTTTAAGCCACTACGTTTGCAGCAATTTGTTATGGCAGTGATAGAAAACTGATACAGTTTGGTAAATATTTTTATTGTGACGTATTTTAAAATCCAAAACACTCCTTTCTAAAACTGTTGAATTTTCCAAGATTTTTCTAAACATGATGTGTGCAATTTTCCAGCATTCAGGAGCATTGTTTCTTGGCATCAAAGACAGACTTTGCTGCAAGAGCAACTAAACAAACAATTCCTTGTTATTAGATCATATTAACATTTTTAAATTTTGAAAAATATTTTTTATTTTTCAATTCATTGTTATAGCCATAGTCATTTCTGTTTTGATATATATGTAAACATAGAAATCGTTTAAAAACTTAACAAAGGTGCCTGTGAGATATTTACATTTCAGCTAGCCTTCAAAATGCAGAGAAGGAAGAAATATACATTTAGTTTTGCATTTGCCTCTTAGAAATATAACTACCTACCTCATGCCATGTTATACACAGTTTTATGAGATATCAAGTTAATACAATCTATATTATTTTAATTTAAAAAATAATACATTTTATGAATTTATTAAGCTCTCCATTTACCATTGGCTTTTAGGTTTTTTAAATAATTGTAGCCCAAACAATTCTAATGACCTACCTTAACATCTTTAGGGATAATGAAATCAGAATACATGTATCTATTTCTTTGGTAAACAACAATTCTTCCTGAATACGTCCTTTCTAACCACTGCTTAAGCAACCTCATTAGGCTTGTAGACTATCTTACAGCCTCTTTTGGTTCTGAGCTCTTTTACGTTCTTGAAAACTACCAGCTAAAAACTTATATGCACTGAGATATATACCAGATGCAGAAGGGCACCTTGGGATGAATGCATCATGGACAGGAATTCATCACAGCCTGACAGCCTCTTTATTTTGCTCACCTGCTCATGTGGAGTGCACCTGTGGCACGCTGGCTCTCCATGTGGAAGCTGTTTTGGAGACTTCCAAGATTAAAGCTACTGTTAGATATTTCTTCTTTCATATAAGGCTTTTGATTTTTTTTCCCTCACAGTATTACAGTCTGGATCCTAATCTCAATTCCTTTTACTGTTTTTCTATCTTTCTTTTAAAAAAATCTGCTGCAGGGCTCTGAAGAGAAGACCAATCATAAAAGCTTAAATATCCTTTTTTACTAGCAGGATTAGTATGAAAATATCACTGTGCTTTCCTCTACTCTGGACACTTTCATGCAAGTATCCTAGAACATTTTCCTAAGCATTAACTGGTGCTCCCAATGTCTTTTTAGAACAAATGAGGATTTAAAATAATAATCTATCCATGTCATGCTGAAGCCCAACCCTTCGGGGAGAGTTATTTCAGTAACATAATAGCAGTTTACAGCTTTTGGGGGGAGCAAAACCTTTTAGAATTTAGTCTTTTAAAGGATTAATTAATGCATTCATCTACTTTTTTGTTCATTTGAATCATATTTCCTTATTCCAGACAGTCTGCAGGGGCCTGGGTATAAAGTGATTAATAACCAAACACAATCTCTGTCTTTACAAAGCATACAGTATAAAGAAATGGAGCTCGACATTCTTATGTACCAGACTCTCCTAGAAGACCTGCTGCAGGACAGACTGCTGGGTCTGACTCCCAGCATTTCTAAATCAGTGGGTCTGGCATGAGGCCATGAACTTGCATTGCACATGATGCTGATGCATTGTGAGAACTACCATGTAGATAATTGTGTAGCCTATGGTAATTGGGTATTTGAGCATGTGGGAGAATAACATGCAAATGTTACTGTAAACCACCAAAAAGGGAAAAAATGAGTGCATGAGTTTGTACTAGATCAGGCTCCAGAGAATCTTGGAAAATTGGGGGCACATGTGGGGAACCATAAACTTCACTAAGACAACAGAATGAAGAGGGGAAAACAGATGAAAGTTAATACCATTTTGAGGTGTTGTTAGCTGGGGAGTTTTATGGGAGGCTGAAAGAAAATTTAGATAAAATAATCTAGGGCATTTTATGGGTATTACTGATATTTAAAAATTAAGATATACTAAATCTACAAAAATGTGTTTTGCCTCTGATTAGGCTAGCATAATGAAAGGGAAGAGATGCAAATACAAATGCATACTTCGCAATTTTGCCTCAGACTAATCTTTTGTTGAACACATTATGGATATAGATCTTGCAAAATTTAATTTCTTATATAGTTGTGTATTTTCCTTAAGCAAAGATTTATTCCGAGGTAAACTTGTAAATGTTTAACAACTGAGGATGAGGAGGGGCCCTCTTTTATAATGATTTCCCATAACCAATTTCAAACTATCAACATTTCAACATCCAGCTCTTGCAAAATTCTTGAAAATTTAGCAATAAGCTCTTATGAGCCAGAATAAGTAGGGTCCTGTTCATCTATCCTTAAATCACATTGTCTACAGCAGCTTAGAGTTAGATATTTGGAAGCACAGACATATTTATTGTAATCTTGTCATTTTATCATAAAAAGGCAACTTAATATTTAAAGAAGATCTCTTAAATTATTAAAAATTCCAAGAATGAAAATGCTACAAAGTCATAAATAAACTTTGTAGGGATTGAGGATATTTTAAAGTTTTCTGATGAAATGTATGCAAAAATTAACTATCTTAACTGAGTCTGTAAATTCAGCTGATGATTAATAGTCTCATCATATATATTTAGAATTGTATTTTGTTTAAAATGTATTTACTAACTCCTTTTGAGTATCAGGGAACAAGCCAGGCTCTGTAGACATGTTAATGCACAAGAAGCTCTCACAGATGTTACAGGAAGAGGGCAAATGTACTGATATAGAGTAAGATACTTATGATAGGTATTACTCTAGTGAGGATGGCCCTAAAATTTCCTCACCTTTTTTATATCCTTTCAGGCATGATACGGTTCTGTCAGGGCTGGTTCCTTCAAAAAGAGGTCTTTGTCTTGGGAATTTATTAATTTAATACAATTATCTATTGAGAGTGACTGCAATTGCAACTGTATGTTGTAATGAGACCCATACACTGTGTATCATAAATAGATGTTAAGGAAACTAGAGGCTCTGTTGAGATTTGTTATTGATCTCCAATTTTTATCACTAAAAATTGTGAAAACCCTTAGGTAGAGAAGCTACATAAATATTTCAGCCTCACCCTTTATCTTATCTTGTGATCCTCAAATCATTTTTTTTCTTTTTTCTGAGATGGGGTCTTGCTCTGCCACCCAGCCTGGAGTGCAGTGGCCCCAGACTGGAGTGCTGTGGCACAATCTCGGCTCATTGAAATCTCTGCCTCGTGGGTTCAAGTGATTCTCCTGCCTCAGCCTCCCTAGTAGCTGGGATTACAGGTGCGCACCCCCATGCTTGGCTAATTTTTGTACTTTTAGTAGAGATGGGGTTTTGCCATGTTGTCCAGGATGGTCTTGAACTCCTGAACTCGGGTGATCTGCCCACTTCGGCCTCCCCAAATGCTGGGAGTACAGGTGTGAACCACTGCGCCCAGCCCCTCCAGTCATTCTTATTCTACATTCTTATTATACCTAGTTGATTCTGCCCTGGCGTATGTGCATCTTGTTTCGGGGTCTTTGTAGATGACTGAAACAGACATTCACCTTGACTTGCTAAATAAATGCCAATGACATTCCAGCTCCCATTGTATACACATATATATATATATATATATAGACATACATATATGAATTTTATAATGTAAAGATTCTCTATTGAAGTCTATATGGCAACTGCCTTCTTTGGATGGGATTAACATTGCTGTGATACTACAGTGCCAAGAAAGAGTTCAAAAATGTGCACTTACTGATGGGATGTGGGTAAGAGTACGTATTCCATGCTCCTATGTAATTCAGGAAGAGCAGCCTTCACCATCTCCTCACTGCCGCCATGCCCGGCTCTTTAACGCTGGCCATCGCCTGACAGACAGTCCTTGCTGAGTCGTGATGATTGCACTGTACTGTTTTATTATGTATACAACTTGTTATTTACATGCATTTGAGGATCAGAGGTGAACCTTCAATACCTAATCCAGGAATCAATTTAGAACATACAAATTATTCCACAAATTCTCACCATTTTCATAATTTTGAGACAGTCTTAAGATATCAAAAGATAAAGGCAAAAATTACTCTCTCAAAATTAATAATATTTCTATATTGTATGAACAATGCATATAATCAGCGTATAGATTGTGTTATGTGAAAATATCAAAAACCAGAATATTATTACATCTTGCATGTAACTATAGTGAAAATAAACTTTTCATAAATAAATCTCAAATCTTTTCAAATAATTTGTTTTTAACACAAATTCTAAGCAATGACATCATGATCCATTGATCCCTGCACATACTGAAAACTTAAGACAAAAAGACTTAATAAAAAGCCACTTGACAGGGAGGGTAAGAGAGTCGACAACAAGCGTTGTCAACGAGGACAACGAGGGTTGAAAAATTACCTTTGGGTACTATGTTCACTATTTTAGTAATGGGTATACCAGAAGCCCAATCCCTATCAGTATGAAATAAAAATGCAACAAACATGCACATGTACCCCCTGAATCTAAAATAAAATATTATTTAAAAATACATATGTTAAAAAACAGCAACTTGAACTACTTCCTTAATAAACTCCTGGTCTTTCCAAAAGCAATCAAATTTTAAAATTTTAATTAAAAAAAAAATTTTTGGCCAGGCGCGGTGGCTCATGCCTGTAATCCCAGCACTTTGGGAGGTCAAGGTGGGCGGATCATGAGGTCAAGAGATCGAGACCATCCTGGCCAACATGGTGAAACCCCATCTCTACTAAAAATACAAAAAATTATCTGGGTGTGGTGGCGTGCGCCTGTAGTCCCAGCTACTCGGGAGGCTGAGGCAGGGAATCGCTGGAACCAGGGAGGTGGAGGTTGCAGTGAGCTGAGATGGCACCATTGCATTCCAGCCTGGTGACAGAGCGAGACTCCCTCTCAAAAAAAAATGCTAATTTAATGTTTCTAAATAATATCTTTACATTATAATTAATTGTGTTCTCATATTAAGCTTCCTATATAGACTTAGGTAGGACAGATGAAGATAGAAGAAAGGATTGCTGAAGATTAGCCTATTAGAACTTTATAATGTAAAACTAATGATGCAGCATATACTAGTTGCACTGGTTTTAGTTTCTCTATTCATTATAACTTCAAGTAATATATCATAGCTTTGTTCCTTTTTGCATAACATAGCTACTGTCTTGATCTCTTGAGTCTCCATTTTAGAAAATGTTGGTGTTCTTGCTCTTTCTTCCAACTCTTCTCTCTGACTTTGATCTCTCAACCTCTCTCATTTACACTTTTAGTTTTATAATGTCAAAGTTAATGAAATTTAAATTTTATCTGCAAGTGAATTCTTAGAATTGAAATTAAAAAAATTGCAATCTGTTTTACTGTGAATCTCATTTACTGCAGAGACAAGCAATCTACTATTATCACATTTTTTCTTTCTGATATTCGTAAAGCTTCCAAATGTCTTTTTTTCTCCAATACTTGACATTTTCTTTTCCAATTGAGTTTTTTTCAAGTCGTCCTACCTAGCTATTATCCTTGCACTTTTCTTCATTGTGCTCTTGATGTTTGTTCAATATTTTCATCTTTTTTATTGATTTTTTTCTGCTTTATATATTCTTAATAAACTTCCTTAAAAATCAGTAGAAGTACTTTTATTTTTCTTGTACACCTGATATTTTTTTTTCTGTACTATGATTTCCCTGATGTTGTGGCTGAGCACACAATTACAGTTTATTACATTTGTCTTCATTAAATTAAGGGAATCTATTCACTGTCTTTCAGCATTCCATGTCACCGGTGAGAAGTCTGATATCTCCTTGACTCACATCTTTCTTGGTCGTATATTTATTTGTTATTGCTGTTATTACTTACTGTTGTCATCATTGTTGTTGTTTTAAAAGCCTTTAAGATTTTCTCTTTATTTTTGGTGTTATGAAAACATACTGAAATAGACAAGAAGTTTTTTGTGTGTTTGATTTTTTATTTTTTGCTCTGGGCATATGTGACTCTCTTATCTGCAGATCAAGGTCAGTCACATTTAGAAATGGTCCTGTTAATTTTCTAATTTATTTAATAAATTTCCCCCTTCTCTTTACTGTCTCTTTCTAGATGTCCTGTAAAATAAATTATTTAAATCCATTAATCTTTTTTTTCTCATAAATATTCTGGGAGATTGGCTTTCTGTGTCCATGAACACTCTTTCCTCTCTCTCTGAGTCTCACTTTCTGGGACCTTGTGTTATAAAGTTAACCTAAAATAAAAATCCAATACATTTAGTTTTAACTACCATATTTTAAATGTATGTGTCCCTTCTTATTCTTGGTGTTTCTATTTTTTATATTAACCTCTAGTCTGTTAATATTAGATTTTTCCTTCAATTTCTGAACTTGTCTATGATTCCACTCATTTATTTATTTATTTTATTGATTTATCTCTATTTTATGCTCAGTGCTTTGCTCAAAGGTCTTGAATCTCTGGCAATCTCCGGCTTGATTCTTTCTGCTGAAGACTAGAACAATAGCTATGAAAGTCCATGGGGCTTGCGGACTGGTGATCTTTGTTCTTGATCACATGAGTGAGAGTACAGCCATTTGGATGTGCAATCGCTAATTTCCAAAGTGAAAAGATCTTGTAATTCCAGTATTTATTTAAATTTCTTAAGAAAATAATTTTCAATTTTCTATGTTGGATTAGAAATTACGTGGCTTTTTAACTACCAGAATTTCAATTTAAACCCTTGTATTCAGCCTAACGTTTTCTGTTGTTCGTTTGTTTTTAAAATTGTACTTGGAATTTCCAAGTCCCACGTCTCTCTGAGTGACTGCTTTGTGACTCCATCAACTTGCTGAGCAGTGTCCCTAGATTGTAGTTCTCTTTCTGTGTCTGTCTCTCTCTTCCTTTTTTCTTTTAATCTTTGTCTTTTTTTTCTTTTTTGAGGTAGGGTCTTACTCTGTCACCCTGGCTGGAGTGCAATGGCATATGATATGGATTGGCTCTGTGTTCCCCGTGTCCCTCTCCAAATCTCATCTTGAATAGTACTCCCATAATTCCCACATGTTGTGGGAGGGACCCCGTGGGAGATAATTGAATCATGGAGGCAGTTTCCCTCACACTGTTCTCGTGGTAGTGAATAAGTCTCACGATATCTGACGGTTTGAATAGAGGAAATCCATTTTGCTTGGCTCTCATTCTCTCACTTGCTGCCACCATGTGAGATGTGTCTTTCACCTTCCACCATGATTGTGAGGCGCCCTCCTGCCAAGCCACATGGAACTGTAAGTCTAATAAACCTCTTTCTTTTGTAAATAACCCAGTCTTGGTTATATCTTTCTCAGCAGCTTGAAAACAGACTAATATAATAAATTGGTACCAGTAGAGTGGGGTGCTGCTGAAAAGGTACCCTAAAATGTGGAAGCAACTTTGGAACTAGGTAACAGGCAGAGGTTGGAATAGTTTGGAGGGCTCAGAAGAAGACAGGAATGTTGAATGGCTTTGACCAAAAGCCTGATAGCGATATGGACAATAAGGTCCAGGCTGAGGTCGTCTCAGATGGAAATGAGGAACTTGTTGGGAACTAGAGCAAAGATGACTCTTCTAATGTTTTAGCAAAGAGACTGGTGGCATTTTACTGCTGCCCTAGAGATTTGTGGAACTATGAACTTCACAGAAATGATTTAGGGTATCTGGCAGAGAAATTTCCAAGCAGCAAAGCATTAAAGAGGTGACTTGGGTGCTGTTAAAGACATTTGGTTTTAAAAGGGAAGCAGAGCATAAAAGCTCAGAAAATTTACAGACTGGCAATGTGATAGAAAAGGAAAACCCATTTTCTGAGATTTCTAGCCAGCTGCAAAAATTTGCATAAGTAACAGGGAGTGGAATGTTAACTCCCAAGCCATTGGAAAAAACGTCTCCAGAGCATGTCAGAGGTCTTCACAGCAGCTTCTTCCATCAAAGGCCCAGAAGCCTCGGAGAAACTGGTTTCATGGGCCAGGTCCAGGTTCCCGTGTCATGTGCAGTCTAGGGACTTGGTACCCTGGGTCCTAGCTGCTCTAGCCATGTCTGAAAGGGGTCAACATAGAGCTCGGGCTGTGGCTTCAGAGGGTGCAAGCCCCAAGCCTTGGCAGCTCCCATGTGGTGTTAAGCCTGCACATGCACAGAAGACAAGAATTGGGGTTTGGGAACCTCTGCCTAGATTTCAGAAGATGTATGGTAATGCCTGGATGCCCAGTCAGAAGTTTGCTGTAGGGGCAGGGTCCTCATGGAGAACCTCTGCTAAGACAGTGCAGGAAGGAAATGTGGGGTGGGAGCCTCCACACAGAGTCCCTAGTGGGAAACCACCTAGTGCAGCTGTGAGAAGAGGGCCACTGTCCTCCACAGCCCGGAAAGGCAGATCCAATGACATCTTGCACCATGCACCTGGAAAATCAACAGACACTCAATGCCAGCCCATGAAAGCAGCAGGGAGGGAAGCTGTACCTTGCAAAGACACAGGAGAGGAGCTTCCCAAGACCATGGGATCTCACCTATTGCATCAGTGTGACCCAGTTGCAAGACACGGAGTTAAAGGAGATCATTTTGGAACTTTGAGATTAGACTGCCCTGCTGGATTTCGGACTTGCGTGGAGCCTGTAACCACTTTGTTTTGGCCATTTTTCCCATTTGGTGTAGCTGTGTTTATGCAATGCCTGTACCTCCATTGTATCTAGGAAGTAACTAACTTGCTTTTGATTTACAGGGTCTTAAGTGGAAGAAACTCTCAGATGAGAGTTTGGACTGTGGACTTTTGAGTTAATGTTGAAATGAGTTAAGACTTTGGGGGACTGTTGGGAAGGCATGTTTGGTTTTGAAATGTGAGGACATGAGACTTGGGAGAGGTTGAGGTGGAATGATATGGATATGGCCTGTGTCCCCACACAAATCTCATCGTAAATTGTACTCCCTAAATTCCTATATATTGCAGGAGATAACCGGTGGGAGATAATTGAATCATGGTGGTAGTTCCCCCATATTGTTCTCGTGGTAGTGAATAAGTCTCACAAGATATGATGGTTTGATCAGGGGAAACCCGTTTTGCTTGGCTCTCATTCTCTCGCCACCACCATGCGAGACATGTCTTTCACCTTCTGCCATGATTAAGAGGCCTCCCCAGCCACGTGGAATTGTAAGTCCAATACACCTCTTTCTTTTGTAAATTGCCCAGTCTCGGATATGTCTTTATGCAGCATGAAAATGGACTAATACAGCATGATCATAACACACTGCAACCTCAACCTCCCAGGTTCAAGCAATCATCCTGTCTTAACCTCCAGCCTTAACCTCCCAAGTAGCTGGGACTACAAGCTGAACCACCAGTCCTAGCTAAATGTTTATATATTTTTTTGTAGACATGGGGTCTTGCTGTGTTCCCCAGTCTGGTCTCAAACTCCTGAGCTCAAGTGATTCACCCGCCTTGGCCTCCTAAATTGTTGGGATTACAGGTGTGAGCCACCACACCCAGCCTTGTCTATCTCTGTCTTCCTTGTCACTTCTATCAATTTTCAGTCTTCCACAAATGTCTTAAAGTCTCATCTGGAGAGGATGTAGTTGACATTTTGAACTTCATATAATACCTTTTCATAACTTTTTTTACATTAGGCCTTGGAAGAGTGAGGGATTAAATGTCTGTTCTCTATATGTCATTGCATATTAGCCATTCAGAATAACTATTCAATTTTTAAATTATTTTTGAGTTTTGTCATAGCAAAAAAACTCACAGAAAAGTAAAATTTTAGTAAAACAAAACAAGATTTTCTTCTGAACCACTGGAGAGTAATTTGCCAACCTGATGCCCCATTACTCCCAACCATTTTATTGCATATTTTTTATAAGCAAGAACGTTTTATAAGCAAACTCAATAAAACCATGAAAATTAACATTTCTTTCTTATATCATCTAATCCTTATCTCCCATTTGACTTTGAGCAGTTTTGCCAACAATCTCTTTTATGGCAAAGGAACACGTTCAGCATCAAGTGCTGCATTTACCAGCAATTTCTTTTTAATCTCCCATAGGTTGGAAGAATTCTTCAGCCATTCCTTGACCTTCATGACCTTGAAGCTTTGGAAATTAGAAGCCAGCTCTTCCTTAGAAGGTACCTCCTTTTGGGCTTCTTTGGTGTGTTCTCTTGATCAGATTGAGATGATGCATCTTTGGCAGGAATATCATAGAAGTGATGCTGTGTTCTTTTCACTACAAGATTTATTTTCGTTTCACTACTTATTGATGCCATTTTGATGACTCAATTAAGTGCTGTCTGAGAGGCTCCTTTGCTGTGAAGTTACTCTTTTCCTCTTTGTAATTTAGTAAGTGTTTTATGGGAAGATACTTTGAGAACCTGTTAATATTCTATTTCTTACCAAACTATCAATCTCTTTATTGATCTATATCAATATAGGCTCACAAATTCTCATATTATTTATAGAGTATAATAGATTATTATTTTATTTACTTGGATGCTAAGTTTTATAAGAAACAGTCAGGCTGGCCTGGGTATTAATTTTGTATGTTGTCATCATTTTTTGAGCACTTCCTTTCTCTATGGTAGATATAAGAGGTTCCTCTTGAACTACTGTGTATATGTGTCAGCCCTGGAATTAGTGCCTTCCACAAAGGTTCTTAATTTCTTTTAGTGGGGAATGGCATTTTGAGTGTCAAGATCTGATAGCGAGGTGTGGATTCCTACTGGATTGTCATCACTCCTAAGCAGGTAAATGTATAATGGTTCACTGAATACCTACCTGTAAGTGTTGAGAGAAGGAATAGTAGATACTAGAAAAATATTCTTAGGATGTGAGGGGTTTGTATTTATTTTCGTGTGTATTTCTGATTGAGTACCTATCAAACTATGTTTTAGGGAAGTCAATTTTGTCTTACTATTGACATAATAGAAATTTAAATTTGTGAATTATCTCACTCTATATTCATGTATTAATTTATATACAAAAATGTTTTGTAGCAAATATTTAAAACTCAAAAGGAATTCTTGAAGTCAAATCTTTAAAGAAGACCAAACTACAGGCATCAAAATAAAATAAAGTGCTTTTCAATCTTTTATACATTTAGTGAATGAAATACTTTTTGGTTTGTTATGGATTTATCTCTGCATAAATAGGAAATCCACAATAGGTAGAAAAATATATTAAACAAAGAAAATCGTTTATTATTTACTAAACAACAGATGTTTGTTAATATGGATGGAACTTATTTTTTATCTTTCTTTCCTAAAAGAAACAAATGAAGAAAATATTCTCTGTATATCCTTGTGTTTATGAGTATTTTTAGGATGATCACCAGTATATGTGTGAATAATTTTTATTATTTTTGGAAGCACAGCAAAGGAAAAATGTAATGCAGATATTTCAGCATCCAAAATATTGAGTGCTCTCAGCCAAACTCAGACAAACTGTTAAGAGTAATTATGAACATTAAGGCACATATGGACAGCTTTAGAAAATCTAAGAAAATGAAATATCAGTTTAAAGCAAAAAATCAAAGACAGGGGCATTGACCTTTCAATCGTATCACTGAGTTTTGATTGCCAATGATTTATCCACTAACTGTGATTGCCCTTCCTTTTGTCTACAGACTTTGAAGATTTTCACACTCACGAAACTGCTCTCAGAATTTCAAAGTTATTTCAAACCAGCAAATTTTAGATTGAAGCTTTTAACTTTGTTAAACCACAGAATTTAAAATGTTTACTATTCCCACAGAGCTAGATTTATATTTGTTCACATTGTGAATTCAAATGAAAATGAACATAGAAATGCCCGTGAAAGCTCTTCATCCATTTCTCTTATCTTAAATTTCTGATTCTATTTCATTCCATTGGAGGGAAATGAATAAAAAACACTCTTACTAAACTCCTGCCTTCCTTCTTGATCAGTGCTTAAATCTAGGCCCAATGGAATTTAGCAAATCTGCACTGATTTTGCTGAAGGTATTATAATTAATGTTATCGTTATTATTATTTAACCTAGGCTGTTAGTTAACTGTGATTTACAGAAGAGCCACCATGTCATATTTCTTTTGACTTTAATGAAATGGACGAAAATGTTATAGGGAAAAAAATTGGACTGGGACTCAAGGAATTTGCAATGCCTTATAAATTTGTAGTTATCTTTATTATTAAGCTTCACAGATCTTTTAGTCTTTAGTAGTCTCCTCAACTTCCGGCACATTTTCTGGAAATCAGGAGCTTCAACAGGTATAATTTTTAATTATGAGAAAGCATTATTTTTAGCAAAAGGTCAATATAAATATTTACCACATTACCTGCTTTAAATGTCATTAAATTTTTTTATTTCTATAGAATCATCTTCTTTAACTACAATATTACATTTACAAGATTTGTAAAAATAGATATCTTATTTTTGTAATGAAATATTGGCAATAAATAAACATGGTAAATAGTTATTTTCTCTAAGTCAACTTTAACCTAGGGTCGCTAGATGGAGAATACATTACTTTTAGGTACAAAAGAAATATCTACCAAACTCAACTTAAAAGATTTATAAAAATTTATTTATTTACGTTAATTTTTTTCGAGGAGTGATTAACAGAAACAAATTCTTTATACAGAATTTGTAGTACTTTTCTACCTAAGTAATTATGTTCAATAGATTCCTGTATATTTATAAATTGTCTTTGAAGAGTGAATTGGAAACCAAACAACAAACAACATGAATGCCATATAGGATTTAAAAAGAATGAACTGCTTCTTCACCTTCTTAGTCCAAAGTTCACAGAGATTCTCATACCTTAAAGTTAGTATTTTAAAATACACTGCTTTAAAACTCATTATATTTATACATATATTATTAGTGATGTAGCTAGTTCCTTTTTCAAGTAATGAGGGAGTATGGCTTATTTAAACAAAAAAAATATGAGCATTTAAGCAATAATTTTCACTTCCTACCTTTATGGCCATTGTTTTTTTAACACAGTGATTACTTATACAAAGCATTTACCCTAGGAGAAAACATGTTTTAAATTGCTGTCATTTTTCAGTTTGAATGTAATAACTTTCCAGCAAACACAATAGATGCAATGCTTTATTTAACTGTCATAGGAATATACATACAGTATGTACATTTAAAATATAAGCAGTATGTAAATTATATAAGCAAAAATATGTTTCTAGCCCCATTATTATCTTCTATTTGTGCTCTAATCAAGTAAACAATTGCGGTTTTTTTCCTTTTTCTTTTCTCTCTCTTTTATTTATTTATGATTTATTTTTATTTTTATTTTTTTGAGACAGGGTCTTGCTCTATTGCTCAGGCTGGAATGCAGTGGCATGATCTCGGCTCACTCCAACCTCTGCCTCCTGGGTTCAAGTGACTCTTGTGCCTTGGCCTCCTGAGTAGCTGGGATTACATGCCCCTGTCACCACGCCTGGTTAATTTTTGTATTTTTAGTACAGACGGGGTTTCACCATGTTGGCCAGGCTGGTCTCGAACTCTTGAACTCAAGTGATCTGCTCACCTCGGCCTCCCAAAGTGCTGGGAGTACAGGTGTGAGCCACTGCATCCGGCCTTGTGATTTTTTCAATTTTGTAAAAAACATACAAAATCTCAGTATATTTTCTTGCTCTTATTTGTATGTCCTCTTAATGATGACCAAGAGGCATTTGCTTTATGTGTACAAAAATGGTAAAAGGCTAATGTGTATTTTAAAAATGATTATTCATACAACATGTGTGGGTATAACTGTAGTAAAGGAGAAATTACTAAACAAGTAATTTGTGACAATTAATAAACCATTGATTAGATTATCAATGAGTGTCAAATAAACTATTCCCTCTTGTGATATTTAAAAGTGAATACATGCCACAGTACATGGATGGATAAACATTTATCTTTCTTAGAAATTGAGGCAGACCAGATAATTTCTCAATGCCACTTTCAATATAATCAGTCTATAAATACTAGTTAAAATTATTTTTCAACTCTTGGGAAAGCTGCTCTGTAGCTTTTAAATACAGTTTATTAAATTCTTCAGGTTTGCACTTCAAAACACACTTGATAATAAAGTAAGATCTCGTTACCAATTCGTATGGATTCCATATGGCTTTGTAAATAATTACTAGAGATATTCTTTGAAAATGTTATCAATACTCAGCTGTATACCTGGCTAATTCAAACACAGTCTTATCTTATACCTTGTTTTTGCGTTTTCTTCCATTACTTCCCCAGATAAGTGAATGAGTTGTTCCATGATTGTGTCAGGTTTCATAGCTGCACCAAAAGCACTAGGCACAAAGGCACAATTTCACCCACTTCTCCATCATACAATAATCAGTAACTCAGTGGTCATGCCGTTTTGTTTTCCTAAGTTCCTAGTCATGTATTTATTGATTTTTATGTGCGAGTTATTTCAGTCAGCCCTCCAGACACATAAAACACTTATGAGTGATTATGAATAAAAGTGGTTATATACCTATTTTAAATCTAAAAGATCAGTGCTTTAAAACTTTTAAAAATATTTTCTACTTAATGTTTTTTACTTAATGCATTTTGAATTTTTTTTTTACTTTTAGGTTTTATATTATTTTACTTTTAAAGTAGAGTTCATGACACATGAGTTAAAGTTTTGAACTCTGTTAATGAGCAGGTAAAGTTAATTGCTAAGTTAAGTTTAATAACACTCTTGAGAATCCAAAGGAAACCATTTCTTATCCCTGATGGTATCAAAAAGGGATAATCAGATTATTACTTGACATCTCAATAAGGGTGTCTTGTGGAAGGAATAACTATACCACTTTTCAAATGCAAAGCTTGAAAACTTCTTACCCCAGTGGTGTGATGGAAAATGTTCAAAATTAGCTCTCGGAGGGAGAAAATGAGTTATGCTCTGTGGAATTTGCTGATTTTCATGATGTAAACACTGCCACTGTAGCTGGTTTAAGCTACCAACATGCTAGTGTGGATTCACTAGACACAGCATGGTGAAAAGATGCACAGTAGCACATCATCATACAACATTTCTACCGTGCAGATGCATAGATGTACATAACTTCAGGAGTTTATGATAATAGTAAAAGATGGTAACAATATATTGAAAAATAATTATGTTTACATATTACTTTTGTTTCAGCATGATTTAATTCCAAATTTACGTACTTTAATTTTTAATAATGTCTGTATTTAATAACTGGCACACAAATTCCCAGAAACTATCAATCAGTGCTCATGAGTAGTATAGGGCACTTCCAACCCACCAGTGTTTCAACAACCCCGTGGAGCTCTTCTTGAGAGATCCTGAGAGCAGCAAATTATAATTATAAGAGGTAAATGTAGTAAACTGTGTATTTCGAAGCAATGACCCTCTAGTGCTGCTGGGTGGCCTGTTTTGAGAACACTCTTTTCATCCTTGGTGAGTCTGTGTGTGTGTCTGTGTGGGGAAGGTGTTTGGAGATTGTGTGGAGCAATTTAAAACAAATAGCTGTAGCTCCTAAAAGAACACAATTTTCAAATCATCCAAAGCATGACTTTAAAATGCCCATTCCTTTCCTGCCTTTAACATTTAGGGAGCCGTCCTTCCAGGCTTTTTTTTTTTTTTTTGTCGGGTTTTGTGTTCAACTGCTTTTCTCCAAACTTTTGTGTTCATTGCCACACTCTTATAATCCCCCTATACTGACTGGCTGTGGCTATTATGCTTTATACAAAGGCTCTATGTCGAAAGCCAGTTATGAGTTTCCGTCCCAGTGGATCATACGATGAAGTCAAAGCAGGCTGTCATCCAAAGCTGTATAATAGCCTCAGATGGGGAATACAAAAGTGCCACGGATTATTGATAGAGTCATATCTGCAGTTTTGCTGACAAATTTGATGTCTCCTTTGCTAGTTTTCTAATATTAAGAAATATTTCGGTAGCATGTCATTCCATTGAGTCATTTGAAGTGGAAATGATGATTTAGATTTCTAGTTTTTATTCTGATAATAAGGAATGACTAATTTTTATTCTGACAATGAGTAACAATACGCAGAGTGTCTAAATAACACAGTAAAACACAACAATTAATCAGAAATGTAGTTCCATTTTAAATCTACAAAATAATAAGAGTAGCAAAATCCCAGGACTGTCACAATGATCATTTATTGTGTTAATAGAAAGGATTTTTCCTGTTAAAATACTCATATCCTGAAAAACACAGATATGATGAAAAGTTAGCAATTATTTCATCAGCACCTTAAGCAGAAATCAAGAAGCGAGTAGTAAAAATAATATTTTGTTTTGCTTCACTTTGTTTTGGCTGACAAATAGACTGATGCATTGGCACAACTCAGTGACACAGTTACAATTCAAAAGTATTTTCTAGCTCGGCATAAAGTTTTAATTTGTTTTTTAATGCCACTCCATGGCAAAACTAGTATGAAAAACTCTTTTTGACATTATAAAATGCTATTTGAAAGACCTAGTGTTGACATCTCCCAGGAAACTGAAAAATAATTCCATTTAGAATATTCCTATGTTTTTTAATTCATTTTTTATATTATCATCACTATAGCTTACCATAGGATGAGAAATTATTGTGATGTCACAAAAAAGAAATCAACTTCACAAAGGAAGCCAGACAAAGTATGAGGTTAACTCTATGAACAAGATTGACTATGGCTCCTGTTTGTATGGGAAATTAAGTGGGTTTACTGTTTCTTCGCTTTATAGTAGAGTTAGACAGCTACTGGATAAAGAGGATTTACATATGATAGAAAACATATTTTTATTCTCAGAATAAAATATGTTACATAATGATTCATTTTTTCTCCCCCTATCTTTTTCCTTCCTTTTAATCCAACTAAATAATAGTTTTTTATACCCAGATATGTTTAGACACAAAACTGATGATAGGAAAAACATATTTAATTTGCTTTATTTACGTGTACCCACAAATTTCTTAACACCATCTGTGTGTGTGTGTCTGTGTGTGTGTGTGTTTGTGTGTGTGTGCCTGTGTGTGTGCATTATTTTTCTGAGATTTCTGGCTGTAGAAGTTTAGAGCTCAGTGCCATAAAATAATTTTTTAATTGGTGAACGTTTCTTATGAATATATTTTTTCTGTATCAAGAATAGATGATGTGGCAGTGTACTGGTTTGTTCTCACACTGCTGATAAAGACATACCCGAGACTAGGTAATTTAGAAAGGAGAGTTTTAATTGACTCACAGTTCAGCATGACTGTGTAGTCCTCAGGAAACTTACAATTCTAGTGGAAGGGGAAGCAAACACATCCTTCTTCACATGGTGGGAGCAAGAACTGCTGAGCAAAAGTGGGAAAGCCTCTTATAAAAACCATCAGATCTTGTGAGAATTCACTCACTGTCACAAGAACAACATGAGGGTAACCTCCCCTGTGATTAAATTACCTCCCACCAGGTCCTTCCCATGACATGTGGAAATTACAGCAACAATTCAAGATGAGATTTGGGTGGGGACAGAGCCAAACCATATCACTGCCCCCAGCCCCTCCTAAATCTCATGTCCTCACATTTCAAAACACAACAGTCCCCCCAAATGCCCTCCCAACAGTCCCCCCAAATCTTAACTCATTCCAGCATTAACCCAAAAGTCCAAGTCCAAGATGTCATTTAACACAAGGGAAGTTCCTTTTCCTATGAGCCTGCAAAATCAAAAGTAAGCTAGTTACTTCCTAGATGCAACGGGGGTACAGGTATTGGACAAATACTCTCATTCTAAATGGAAGAAGTTGACCAAAATGAAGGAGCTACAGCCCCACACAAGTCTGAAATCCAATAGAGCACTAATTAACTCTTAATGTTGGGAGAAACGCTGAGTGTTGGGAGAAGCTGCAGTAGGGCTTGCACATCTGACATAATGTAAATGTGTCTTGGAACATGTCTGGGGTCCAGGGTCTAAAACCCCTTGTAGCCTTTGGACCACCAAGCTCTGTGCTAAAGGGTGAAAGGCTACCCTGACGTACCATAATATAAGCTCAGGGCATAAAACCCCTTGTGGCTTGGATAAAATCCAGGGCTCATGGCTCTGGAATGTGTCTAGACTTGCTGGCTCCTTGTTTCTAGCCCTCCCGGGCTCCTAGATTGATTGCGTCTTAGAATTGGCCATGTAAATGCTAAACCATCACAGCTGTAAATCATGACCTTATATTGCTAGTCTTTGCTTTTGTACCTCTTTAGAGCACTGACCAGTACCTCTTTAGGGCACTGACCTTATACTGTTAGTTTTCATCTATCCCTATCTGTCCGTGTCTGTACCTATTAGTTCCTGTGAGTTCCTGGGGTCCCTGTTTTGTCTCTTGCTGAAACTTAAAGGGTGGATTTCTGAGCTCTACCCAGGGTCATAAAAAAGGTTTCCAGGAAGATGTAGAGATAAGTAAGTAGAGATAAGTAAATATAGAAATAGAGATAAATATAGAGATAAATGTAGGGGTAAATATAGAGATAGAGATAAATAGAGATAGAGATACATAGAGATAGAGATAAATATAAATGTAGAGATAAATAGAGATAGAGATAAAACCATTTTTCCCTCCTACGGCTCTGGGCCTGTAATGGGAGGGGCTGCCAGGAAGTTCTCAGACATGCCCTGGAGGCATTTTCCCCATTGTCTTGGCAATTAGCATTTGATTCCTCATTATTCATGCAAATTTCTACAGTGGGCTTGAATTTCTTCCCAGAAAACAGTTTTCTTTTCTACTGCATGATCAACCTACAAATTTTCCAAACTTTCAAGCTCTGTCACCCCTTGAATGCTTTGCTGCTTAGAAATATCTTCCACCAGATACCCTAAATTATCTCTCTCAGGTTCAAAGTTTCACAGATGTCTAGGGCAGGGGCAAAATGCTGCCAGTGTCTTTACTAAAGCATACAATTTTAAAAAGTAATCTTTTCTCCAGTTCCTAAGAAGTTCCTTATCTCTATCTTAGGCCACCTCAGCCTGGACTTCATTGTTTATATTACTATTAGCATTTTGGTTAAAACCATTCAACAGGTCTCTAGAAAGTTGCAAACTTTCCCACATCTTCCTGTTTTCTGATCCCTCCATGTCTCTAGGACATTCCAAAATTTCCCACATTTTCCTATCTTCTTCTGAGCCCTCCAAACTGTTTTAATCTCTACCTGTTACCAGTTTCAATGTTGCTTCCACATTTTGGTGTATCTTTACAGCATGCCCCAATACTCCCAATACCAATTTATTGTATTAATCCATTTTCACGCTGCTAATAAAGATATACTGAAGACTGGGTAATTTACAAAATAAATAAATTTAATTGACTTACAGTTCAGCTTGGCTGTGTAGGCCTCAGGAAACTTACAATCATTGCAGAAGGGGAAGCAAACACACCCTCTACATGGAGGCAACAAGGAAAAGTGATGAGCAAAAGGGGGAAAAGCCACTTATAAAACCATCAGATCTTGTGAGAACTCACTTTCTGGAGAACAGCACAAGGGTAACTGCCCACTTGATTCAATTACCTCCCACCAGGTCCCTCCCACGACATGGGGGAATTATGAGAACTGCAATTCAAGATGAGATTTGGGTAGGGACACAGCCAAGCCAGATCAGGCCGTGACAGAGAGTTAAATTTTTTCATTTATACTGATTCTCCAGTTCTATTCAACACCACACAAAAGTTGGTTAAAAGTAAGATAAGAATTAAGCTCCATCTAAAAATTAGAGATCCTGGAAGTAATAAAATTATTGTGCATTCCATAGCTTAAATGTAATTTCATTTTAATAGTCAAATATATTGGAAGATTTTAAAGAAAACCAATACTTGAAGTCACGGCATGCATGGCACTGTATCTAAGATAAAAATCTCATTTGAATTCACTTTTTAAAGTTTGTAGATTAGGTGGAATGAAGAGAGAAAGAATGAGTTATTGAGTAAAAGAATTATTACATTATTACTTTTTATTATTTTGTTTTGTTATTATCATGGGTTTCTTGGTTAGAAGAGAATTTTGCCTCAAAAATATATAATGCAATTAAATATAGGTGCTTTATTGGTAACAACTTAGTATAATGAGATAATGATTCTAGAAAAATGTCATAGGCTATATATAATTTGTATTTTGTCTGCTTCTGAACATTTGCATTGTCTTAACAAAAGTAAAGTAAAATTTGAAAATTCAAGATAAAAACAGAATGAATAGATAGCACATTCATTAAGTCATTTTTTTCCTTTATTTTTGACAGCTAAGATAAAAAATAGTAGATTAAATTCAGCACATTTATTGAACTGGGTATATGTAGAGAATGATGGTAGTCATTTCAGATGATACAAAGATGAGTAATATAGAGTCATTTTCATCCTATGAAACAGAAGGAAAATTTTTCTGTAGGATAAGCTTTTCTAGAACTGAAACGTTCGTGTTTTAGTATAAAGGACACAGGATATTTGCCAATCACTTCTACATTAGGTACGTAAAAAGTTGAAGCATTTAGAAAATTATTATCATTAGCATAGTAGGTTCTTAATAGCAACTGTTGAATAAACTGATAAATAGATAAATCTTTGGATGATTCATGCAAATGTGTTTGTGCATAGCTATGTAAGCATGTATGATATGTTTATTAAAATTAATAACATAATATTGCTTCTGTGGAAGCTGAAATAATATGTTCAAGTATTTTTTAAACTTAAAAATATGGGAATAAATCTTATCAAAATGAGGAAAATGAATATCTGTCCATCAAATTGCCCATCTGAAATTAAAGATTTAGATACATGTTAGTTTAAAATATATTAATTATTGAAATATCTATGTGGGTCAATCAGCTTTAGTTATGCCACAGTAATAAATTACCCCCAAATTTTAGTAGCTCACAAAACTAAGGTTATTTTATACTCATGTTACACGGATTGAAGGTGGGCTATGGTTTTGTCCTTTATCGTACTAAAGCTAAAGGTGGAGCTACTCTCTGGAACATGCCACATCATATCGGAGGAGAGGAAATCAGATGGTGAGAACGAGCTTACACCTGACAATGTCACAAGTCATTTTACAGGCACATATTATTGCCCAAGGCAAGTCACGTGACCAATCTTGATATTACATGTATGGGAATTATACTTCTTACACAAGACTGGGCCCAGTGGGCATAAGTATCAAATGTTCCTAAAATAATGTAATCTACCACACAAAAAACACTTATTCTGCTAGATATAAAGTTTTAAAAATTTTATTTTATTTTAAGTTCCAGGATACATGTGTAAAATGTGCAGGTTTGTCACATAGGCAAACATGTACTATGGTAGTTTGCTGCACCTATCAACCCATCACTTAGGTATTAAGCCCCACATGCACTATCTATTTAGCCGGATGCTCTCCCTCTTCCCACCCCCATGACAGGCCCCAGTATGTGTTGTTCCCGTCCCTGTGTCCTTGTGTTCTCATTGTTCAGCTCCCACTCATGAGTGAGAACATGCAGTGTTTGGTTTTCTGTTCCTGGGTTAGTTTGCTGATGATAATAGCTTCCAGCTTCATCCATGTCCCTGCAATGGACATGATCTCCTTCCTTTTTATGGCTGCATAATATTCAGTGGTGTAGATGTACCACATTTCTTTATCCAGTCTATCATTGATGGGCCTCTGGGTTGATTCCATGTCTTTACTATTGTGAATAGTGCTGGTACTGCGCTAAGCATATGTGTGCATGTATTTTAAAAAAAGAACGATGAATATTCCTTTGGGTATACACCCAGTAATGAAATTGCTGGGTTAAATTGTATTTCTGGTTCTAGATCCTTGAGGAATTGCCTCACTGTCTTCCACAATGGTGGAACTAATTTACATTCCCACCAACCGTGTAAAAGCGTTTCTATTTCTCCACAGCTTCACCAGCATCTGTTGTTTCTTGACTTTTTAATAATTGCCATTCTGACTGATGTGAGATGGTATCTCATTGTAGTTTTGATTTGCATTTCTCTAATGATCAGTGATGTTGAGCTTTTTTTCATAGGTTTATTGGCCACATAAATGTCTTCTTTTGAGATGTTGTCTGTTCATAAACTTTGCCCACTTTTTGATGGGTTTGCTTGTTTTTTTTTGTTTTCTTTTGTTTAAGTTCCTTGTAAATTCTGGATATTAGACCTTTGTCAGATGGGTGGATTGCAAAAATTTTCTCCCATTCTGTAGGTTGCCTGTTTGCTCTGATGATAGTCTGTTTTGCTGTGCAGAAGCTCTTTAGTTTAGTTAGATCCCATGTGTCAATTTTTGCTTTTGTTGCAATTGCTTCTGGTGATTTCATCATAAAATCTTTGCCCATGCCTATGTCCTGAATGATATTGCCTAGATTTTCTTCTAAGATTTTTATGGTTTTGGGTTTTACATTTAAGTATTTAATCCATCATGAGTTAATTTTTGGATAAGGTGTAAGAAAGGCTCCAGTTTCAGTTTTCTGCATATGGCTAGCCAGTTTTCCCTGCACTGTTTATTAAATAGGGCATCCTTTCCTGTTTGTTTTTGTTAGGTTTGTCAAAGATCAGATGGTTGTAGATGTGCAGTCTTATTTCTGAGATCTCTATTCTGTTCCTTTGGCCTATGTGTCTGTTTTGTTACCAGTACGATGCTTTTTTTGGGTTAGTGTAGCCTTGTATTATAGTTTGAAGTCAGGTAGAGTGATGCCTCCAACTTTGTTCTTTTTGCTTAGGATTGTCTTGGCTATATGGGCTCTTTTTTGGTTCCATATAAATTTTAAAGTATTTTTTTCTAATTATGTGAAGAACGTCAATGGTAGTTTGATGGAAACAGCATTAAATCTATAAATTACTTTGGACCGTATGACCATTTTCATCATATTCATTCTTCCTGTCCACGAGGATGGAATGTTTTCCCATTTGTTTGTGTCTTCTCTTATTTCCTTGAGCAACAGTTTGTAGTTCTCCTTGAAGAGGTCCTCACATCTTTTGTCACCTGTATCAGTATACATTTGATAGATAAAAAGTGTCATAGACATGTGGTTACCCAACAGTAAAAAGATGTTAGCTGTTGCTGCAGCATGCTCACAGAGCCATAAGTTACCTTAAATTTTTGAAAGAAATCCAGTGACATCTGTTATGCATGGCACAAACTGCTAGAACAGTCTCAACATAATTAAGTTACTCTCCTTTAAATAATGCCATGTTTTTGCATAGCTGGGCTTTTGGTGATTGTTGTGATATAAAGCAAGTATCATAAGAAAATCTACATGGAACAGGAAAGGTGAGTGGTGGTGCCCAGTCTATTCCAAGACTCGAGAGGTTGTGCAGGACCCATCAGATACACACATCTCACTGATCTGTAGTGTAGTTGTTTAAGCATGACATACTACTTTTTTTTTTTCAATTCCTGTACATTCTTATTTTTTTAAATGGTTACTAAATTTTTAAGATGTACATGAGTGTTAAGTTGTTTAGACCTAACTACTTAATACAAGGGTATTAATTTTGGCTAGAGTTGCTCTCGGGGGAAATGTTGAGACTCTAAGAGCATCTTAAACTGAGAAAATTTGGGAACGTCTGTTATAGGGTTTAATTACAATTCAAAATTTGTTGTGCCCTTTAGGATTCAGATTTGTATTTTATCCCAAAGTGGAAATCCATATGTTTCAACCTGTTTATATAAAACAGGCCTGATATTTGATATTTAGCATCAGATGGGCACCTACAAATCAAGACAGATGTGAGCAATATTGAAACAGTATCTAGCATCCGTGGGTACACGTGTACTTTTCTTCAAGAGAAAGCTTTGAATTAAATCAAGAACTTGAAAGACCATCTGATTGACATCGCAAAGTTCAATGTAATACTAATGAAGTTCTTCATTTATAAAGAATCTTAGTAATTACCTCTAAGAAACATGCAATATGACACTTTGAATTTCAGAGATGCCTAATAATTTTGAAATCTATTTTGACTTGGAATATTTGTGTCTAACAATGTAGGCCTGTTCCCACATCACCTCATCTTATATATGTTGACAAATCAATAGCACCTAGGATTTCATGATGAAGTTATTGTTCCATCTCTCTTTATCCTTGATATGCAAATATCCCTTAAAGCATAGATGAGACCCATACAATTTTCAATTGCGGTCATTTGTTTTAAAGAATAAATGTGGAGGAGGCTCCAATGCTGGGTTTTACGGGTGTTCTCAACAGATTTGTTAATCTTCCCTTTTATTACTAGTTTGTTTCATTTCCATTTATTTCAACAGGTTTTAAGATTGAAATGCACACGGTGATTAATAAGTACACGTGTAGAAGTGAGTTGGACTTTAAAGTTTGTATGACCTAAGCAATAATGACTCATAAGTTGTTGAAGATGTTTATACCGCATTCATGTTCATATTGATTACCTGTTCTTGTTAAAGATTTCTGACTGAGGACGAACAGAAAACTATGGCGCACTCTACAGTTAGGCGACAGAAATGCAATTTAATAAAATCATATTGAATGTGAGAAGTCACACAGAAGAAAAAACTTACTTTGCTTTGAGAATGGATCGAGAGAAATTACTAAGAAGTGGGCATCTTAGCTGGACTTAAAATGTACCTGAGAATTCTCCACGTGGATAACCATATGGTGCCTAAGTTGAGGCAGGCAGCTTTCAAAACAGAGAGACTAGTGTTTTGATGAATAGATAGATGATGAAAGCACTAAGACATAGATGGGAACTGTGTGGCACTGAGTGTGGCTAGATTGTAGGGTCTGTGTTGGAGTGATAGGAAATGTGGCTGGATAGGAAGATGGAAACCAGAACGTAAATATATGCACAGATGTTCTGAAAATATGCAGATCTTCACTTTATTGTAATGCCGGCCGCTGAAGCGATTTAAGAATCGGGTAACCATTCATGTTTGTAATTTAGAAATAACCATTCAGCACTTACAAAAACTGATTGAAGAGGAAGGGCCCATGGGGACAGAGATCACTTAAGTTCTATTACTTACATGGTTTATAATTTGGGAAACAGGAAGTTACTTGGCCTCTCGAGCATTTCCAGCCTGTCTTCTGTTCTGTGGGCATTGCTATCATACAGTGAGCTGTCCACTACTCTCCTGCAGAGCCACTCAGACCCGTAGAATTTCAAAGGCAATGAATAACAAGTGCTGTGTGCATAAACAGAATCAAAAAGCATGGTTTGGTCTTGTTCCTGATCAACATCAGAATTGAAAAATACCCTTAAGCTAATAGAAAAGAGGAGAAAGTTTTTCAAGTTGTGTCACTTTGAACATGAAAGAAAAGAAAAAGAAACCCAAGGAAGTTTTTTGAATAGAAGAAGAATTTAAACACTGATTGTTTATATTATTATGTCTTTAGTTCTTATTTTTCCTGTGGTAATGTAAAAATTAAAAAATGACCCATAAATTGATATTTAGGCAAACACTTGTAACTTTTTAAATAGTCTTGGAAAGGTAATAATGGTAATAATTCCATTAAACTTGAATATATATTAAATACTTTAAACTTACAAATTCTTTTGTTAACTGTCTATGATTTTATTCTTAGATGTCTAAAGGTTAGCATTAAGAATATGATAATATAACTTGTATATTTCAAAATAACTGGAAGAGAATATTTGGAATGTTTCCTTCAGAAATCTATGATAAATAGTTAAGGTGATGATCTGATTACTAATTACTCTGATTTGATCATTATGCACTATAGCATGAATCAAAATATCACATTTACTACCTAAATATTTACAATTATTATGTATCAATAAAAATTTTTAAAAATAATTGTAAGCTTTATGGATCACTTTTTAAAAATTTGCTACTATTCTTACATATCGAAAACAGAAAGTAATCAGATAATGCATTACAGATATTACCTTTCTGTCTACATTTTTTTAAAATTCTACCGTGCCAATAAAGCTAAACAACATTGAATGCCAGAAGAAAAAAAAATAGAGTAAATGTTGTTTCAAACTTGTAATTTGTAAGCAAATTTTTGGATCATTATCTTATAGAGTCTAATTCATAACTCATACATATATTTGGGACAACGTTTTAAATATCTTGGATTGATAAAATGTGAATTAAATTTCATACCGCAAATTGACTTGGCTACTTAACATTGATGACAAGTGAAGGAAAGTAAGTTTGTCTTGAGTTTATAGGTATTCACGGATTGGTCTGTACAGATTGAAAGTGTCCCAAGAACTGTTTCTTTGCAAATACTATATATCTTTCCTCTTGTGATTTGATGTGTAGCTATTCTTGGTAAATGTAGATATTCTATAACCCTATGTCATTAAAACTAAGTAAAAATACATAAAATAAAATGTGTATAGAATTGGGCATACATACATGTCTTTCATTCATGTAGATATAGATATAGCTATGAATTTAATTAAAAAGTTTTTAAATCAATCCTTTTAAATTTGCATTTCTTATCATTTCCCCATTCAATCATATTTTCTTCTATTTCCTTTTCTATTGCTCTCCTTACGTTTCTTTTTTTCTTCTTCCTTTTCACTTTCTCAGTCTTTCTCTACTGTAATATAGTAAACCATTAAAAAGTGGGATAAGTACATTTACAGCTTTCTCACTGCTGCCCACAGGGTGCTATAAATGCACAAACTGGATATAATTGAGGCACATATTAACTTACCTTCTGTTGTACAGGAGAACATAAGCAGGCTGTTAATGTGCACTGTGTTGAAACTCTTAACTTGGGGATGAGAATTAGCTTGCAGTAGTAATTTGGTAAGCACCTGGGAAAATTGCGAGCTTCATTTCTTGCAACGTGGAATATGATTAAAAAGAGAATATATTATTATCATGGGTACCATTAAAAAATGTGTAGACAGCATTCTATAATGTTAAAATGGAAATTGGAAGTTGTACTCAAATTTTGAAGATGCTGCATGTTAATTACTGTCTACCACAGTGCACTGCAAGTGCAATTCAATTATTTGCTTTGTCAAGCAATATTTTGATTAACCTGAACTTTAATTTTGTGCATCTAATGTTTTTTATGTTATGATAAAACAATGGAATGGCACGTCACCCTGCCAAGAGCTCTCTGAAGCCATTGGAAATGTATTTAGTATCGTAGGAATCCACATTTAAATCTAGATATAAAATATTTCTCAAATTTAGGAAATTTCCTTTTAAATATTGGATAGGGAATTTTTATGCAAATCTGTTAGGCACTGTAGTATTATATATATTATATATAATAACTTTTGTTCTTCCTAAAGCATTTTTGAAGTAGGTATTATTGTGCACCTGTTTATCTTGAAGCAACTATGGCTGAGAGCAGGTAAGTAATATATAGTAGCTCTGAGTTCTTAGTGGAGTTATACTTTAATTTGAGGCTCATGTTTATCAAAAATTCAGTCTCTGTAGGACACTAACTCCCTAAATTTTAAAGTTTATTTGCTAACTTTTAGATTTTAAAGAAAAAGCCTGGATAGTTCCCGTTTTACATTTTACAGTGTTTCCCATCATCTAGGAAAATATAAATAACATATTGTAAAAGCACCACTCATGAGCAATTTGTGAGTGACATTTGGATGATCATTTTAATGGTCAGGGAAGGAATGACCTGTGTTTTGCTGATGACTCAGCTGTATTTATAAGTAGGTAGCCACATCTGGTAAAACATTTGATTGCCTGGTTTCTGGTCCAAATTGGCTACAGGAAGCGATAATGATCTCTCCTGAATTTAGTTTGGTCAATTCATTTTGTTATAGAAAATTATACAATTATTTAGTTTTAACTGAAACTAGGATATCCAAAATGATGCATAAGAATTTCTCTAGTCATTCTTTCAACAAAACTTGTTTTCAGCATCTTTCAATTATCTTTGAAAACTAAGCGTGGTCATAAAACTAAAATGTTACATACAATCTTTTTTTAAAAAAAGAAATAAATACTTTACTTGTGTAAACAGACATATAAATGGTTTATTATGTTAAAATACTGTTAATGAAACAAGATAAGACAGAACAAAACACTAATTAACCACAGAGGAGGGACTCAGTAAACTCTGCCTGAGGGGGGTGCATTAAACTTGAGCAGAAGAATTGGGTCATGGAGTAGAAAAAGGAGTTTATTTGTGCTGAGATGTGTTCAGGAATGTTAAACAACAGCTGCTAGATAGCAAAACGGCTTATTTCAAGTAAGAGCAGCAGTGCTTTTCATGATATAGATGAGAAATCTAGTGTGTATTTTTATACCAGATAGATATCTGCCTCTACCCATCCATCCACACACACATATCAATAACTCATGTTCTGGTTTTTCCATTAGTTTCTCCTTAGATACATTGTTCTTTTTTTTTTCCTTTCCTTTTTGAGACAGAGTCTCTCTCTGTTACCCAGGCTGGAATGCACTGGTGTGATCATGGCTCACTGTAGCTTCCACCTCCCAGGCTCAAGTGATCTTCCCACCTCAGCCTCCTTAGTAGCTGGGACCACAGTCTTGTGCCACCACACCCAGCTAATTTATTTTATTTTATTTTTTTTAGAGAGACTCAGCTTCCTGTGTAGCTGGGACTCCAGACCCACAGCACCATGCCCAGCTAGTTTCTTACTTTTATTTTTTGTAGGTATGAGGTCTCTCTATTTCTCCCAGGCTCATCTCAAACTCTTAGGCTCAAGAGACCTTCCTGCCTTGGCATCCCAAAGTGCTGGGATTATACGAGTGAGCCACTGTGTCTGGCTATATTACTGGGGGTTTTTTTGTTTTTTTTTAGAGACAGAGTTTCATTCTGTCACCCAGGTTGGAATGCAGTGGCACATTCTCAGTTCACTGCAACCTCTGCTTCCTGGGTTCAAAGATTCTCCCACTTCTGCTTCCTGAGTAACTGGGACTTCAGGTGCACACAATCATGCCTGGATAATGTTTGTATTTTTTGGTAGAGATGAGGTTCGGCCATCTCTACCAAAGATAGAGATGTTGGCCAGTCTGGTCTTGAACTCCTGAGCTCAAGTGATCCACCTGCCTCAGCCTCCCAAAGTGCTGAGATTGCAGGTGTGAGCCACCATGCCCAGCCCATATTACTTTTTATACGTACAACAAAATGACAAAAATGCTTGTGTGTGGGGGGTGGGAGTAGGGGCAGGTGTGTTAGACCATTCTTGCACTACTATAAAAATAATACCTGAGACTGGGTAATTTATAAAGAAAAGAGGTTTAGTTGGCTCATGGTTCTGGAGGTTGAACAGAAAGCATGATGCCGGCATCTGCTTGACTTCTGGGGAGGCCTCAGGAAGCACTCAATCATGGCAGAAGGCAAAAGGGGAGCTGGCACGTCACATACCACAGAGGGAGGAAGAAAGAGATGGGGGAGGTGCCACACACTTTTAAACAACCAGATCTCACGAGAACAAACTATCATGAGGACAACACCAAGGGGATGGTACTAAACCATTCACGAGAAAACTGCCCCCATGATCCAGTCACCTCCCAGCAGGCCCTACCTCCAGCACTGGGGATTACATTTCAACATGAGATTTGGGCAAGGACACAAATATAAACTATATAATTCTGCACCAGGCCCTCCCAAATTTCATGTCCTTCTCACATTGCAACATACAACCATGCCTTCCCAACAGTCCCCCAAAATCTTAACTCATTCCACCATTAATTCAAAAGTCAAAAGTCCAGTGTCTCATCTGAGACAAGGCAAATTCCTTCTAATATGGGCCTGTAAAACAAAGAACAAGTTAGTTACTTCTAAGATACAATGGTAGTACAGGCATTGGGTAAATACTCCTGTTCCAAAAGAGAGAAATCGAGCAAAAGAAAGAGTCTACAGGCCCCATACATGTTTGAAACTCAGCAGGGCAGTAATTACATCTTTAAGCTCCAAAATAACCTCCTTTGACTCCATGTCCCACATCCAGGGCACACTGCTGTGTGGCCCTGAAGGCCTTGGGAAGCTTTGCTCCTGTGCTTTAACAGAGTTCAGCCCTCATAGTTGTTCTCAAGGGCTTGTATTGAGTACCTGTGGCTTTTCCAGGACAGGGTGCAAGCTGTCAGTGGAGCTATCATTCTGGGGTCTGGAGAATGGTGGCCCTCTTCCCACAGCTCCACTAGGCAGTTACCCAATAGGAACTCTGTGGGGACTCCAATCCCACATTTTTCCTCTGTTCTTCTTTTGTAGAGGTTCTCTGTAGAGTCCTCTCTGTGAGGACTCTGACCCTGCAGCAGCCTTCTGCCTTGGCACCCAGGCTTTTCCATACATCCTCTGAAATCTGGGCAGAGGCTCCCAAGCCTCAACTCTTGCACTCTGTACACCCACAGGCTTAACACCATATGATAGCCTCCCATGCTTACCATTTGCACCCTCTGAAGCAGTGGCCTGAGTGGTACCTAAGCCCCTTTGAGCCATAGCTGGAGCTGGAGTGGCCAGGATATAGGGAGCAGTGTCCTGGATTGTGCAGGGCAGTGAGGCCCTGGTTCTGTTCCAGGAAACCATTCTTCCCCCCAACTGGAAGGGCTGTGGTGAAGGTCGCTGAAATGCCTTCAAGTCCCTTTTACCATTTACTTGGCTATCAGCATGTGGCCTCTTCTTAGTTATGCAAGCATCTCTAAGAACTGGTTGCTCCAGAGCCTACTTATATTCTTCTCAAAAAAGCTTTTTCTTTCTCTGCCACATGGCTAGGCTACAACTTTTTCAAACTTTTATGCTCTGCTTCTCTTTTAAATTTTAGTTCCAACTTACTTCTTTGCTCTCACAACTGAGCATAGGCTGTTAGAAACAGCCTCTCTACACACATCTTGTTCACTTTGCTGCTTAGAAATTTCTTTTGCCAAATGCCCTAGATCATCACTCTCAAGTTTAGACTTCCACAGACTCCTGGGGCATGAACACAATGCAGTCAAGTTTCTTGCTAAAGCATAACACATGTTGACCTTTGCTCCAGTTCACAATTAGTTTTTCATTTTCATCTGAGACCTCTTCATGCTGGCCTTTACTGTGCATATTTCTATCAGCATTTTGGTCACAACCACTTAACAAGTCTCTAAGAAGTTTCAGGCTATCCCTCATCTTCCTGTCTTCTTCTGAGCCCTCCAAACTCTTTCACCCTCTGCCCATTTACCCAGTACCAAAGTGATTTCCACATTTTCAGGTGTCTTTATAGGAGAGCCCTACTTTTTGGTACCCATTTTCTGTGTTAAGCCATTTTCAAGTTGCTATAAAGAAATACCTGAGACCAGTTAACTTATAAAATAAAGAGGTTTAATTGAGTGGCAGGCATGGTGGCTCATTCCTGTAATCCTAGCACTTTGGGAGCCCAAGGTGGGCAGATCACTTGAGGTCAGGAGTTCAAGACCAGCCTGGCCAAAATACTGAAAAACCACCTCTATTAAAGATAAATAAAAAAAAATTTAGCCAGCCCTGGTGGCATGCACCTGTAATCCCAGCTACTTGGGAGGCTGAGGCACAAGAATTGCTTGAACCTGGGAGGTGGAGGCTACACTGAGCTGAGATAGTGCCACTGCACTCCAGATTTAGTGACAGAGCGAGACTCTGTCTCAAAAAAAAAAAAAAAAAAAAAGAAAAGACAAAAGGCTTAGTTGGTTCTGCAGGCTATACGGGAAGCATGGTGCTAGCATCTGCTTAGTTTCTGGGAGAGACTCATGAAACTTGCAATCATGGCAGAAGATGAAGGCACATCACATGGTCAGAGCAGGAGTGAGAGAGGTGGGGGAGGTGTCACACATTTTTAAACAACTAGATCTTTTTTTTTTTTTTTTTTTAAAGCAACAGAAATTTATTGCCTCACGGTTTTGAAGACCTGGAGTATGAAAGCAAGGCGCCAGCAGAACCTGCTTTTCTTGAAGGCTCTGGTAGAGGAAAATTCTTCTTGTCTCAGTGGAGCTTCTGGTGGCTGCGGGTGGTCCTTGCCGTTTTCTGGCTTACAGCTGCAGCATGGCAGTCCTGCTCTGTCAACATTTGCATTTCCATTGTGTATTTCTGTGTCTCGATGTCTTCACATGGCCTTCTCATAATGACAGAAGTTGTTGGATTTAGGGCCCACCCTAATCCAGTATGATATAATTTTAACTTGCTTACATCTGCAAAGACGCTATTTCCAACCAAATAAGGCCACACTCATAGGTACGGGGGATTGTCCTTCAACATATCTTTTTGGAGGACACAATTCAGCTCACAACAATAGGTAAAAAATGTGATTTAATTTTTGTTTTAATTATGTTATCACTTATAAATGAAAATATTAGAAGAAGAAGAAGAAAAAAAAATTAAAAAAAAAAAGTAGGCAATAACCATAAAAAAAAAAAGAAAAAGAAAGCATACACCATACTAGTGTGTTTAACTACTAAAAATGGTTCCCAAATTTGACTCTGAGCAACCTAAACAAAATAGAAAACATGATCGTTTATAAGGATCTTGCATGAGCATATTAAGCTTTTCTCCTTCTTAAATCCAATGGTTTAAACAACTAGATCTTATGAGAACTCACTCACTATGGTGAGGACAGTACCAAGTGGATGGTACTAAACTATTCATGAGAAAACTGCCCCCATGATCCAATTACCTCTCAGCAGGCCCTACCTACAACATTGAGGATTACATTTCAACATGAGATTTGGGTGGAGACACACATCCAAACTCCATCAGTAGGTGTATATTTACTTAAAGCCATGGATAGTGTTAGTTCTTTAAAAATTAAGTCTGATAAAACGTATTGAGACATAATATCTGAACTTTGGTTATCATTATACAATCCTAAGTATATAGCATATTTAAGGGAAAATGCAGCAAATGTCTATTATTTACGTATTAGTAAAATACAAATTGGCAAGGTTTTGATGCAAAATCATAATTTTTTTAAAATGAAAATACATGGATTGGCTTATTTGAAAATTAACCAATAAATGAGTCAACTTTATTTTATCTATTTCTAAGGATATTATCTAGAATAACTTTAATCCCAGTTGAATAATGTTACATAAAAGTAAGTGTTTTAAAATAAACTAAATAATGATAATCTCACTAATAGTATATAGAAAAGTATAACTATATGTATTTATATATTTACTTTCACTTTCTGAATTTTCTCCAAAATTATTCAATGTTCCTAAGAAAGTAGTTTTATCTGTCATTTTCAACTTATTATTTAGTATATTTAGCAATCTAAGATTAAAATTTGGATGGGAATACTCAATAAACATTCATCAGATGTCAAATTGTAAATCATAACTATAGAGGTCTTTAAAAATGTCAAAATGTTTTTCAGTAATATAATAAGTTAACACTAATGAGTTATAGTAAATATCATGTTGTTAATAATCACATATATGTTTACATCATACTTTATAGATTCCATATTTTAATGAATAACTATTATATGATTTGTGTATTACATACATTATATTGAAAATGCTTCTTTGTTCCTAAAAAAGCAAACTCTTAAATGCAGGACCTTGTTATATATACTTTTGGATCTCGATGACTAGCTTATTTTCTGGCATATGTAATATATATGACTATATAATTAATATTCAAATTAAACTAAACTGAATTATAAATAATATTTTTCTTTGTTATATATGATTAGTGATTCAGAGATAATTATTAGAAAGTATTTTCTTTTTTTTTTTTTTGAGACAGATTCTGGCTCTTTCTGTCTCCCAGGCTGGAGTGGAGTGGCGTGATCTCGGCTCACTGCCACCTTTGCCTCCTGGGTTCAAGTGATTTTCCTGTCTCAGCCTCCCAAGTAGCTGGGATTACAGGCGCACACCAACATGCCCGGCTAATTTTTTTGTATTTTTAGTAGAGACGGGGTTTCGCCATATTGGCCAGGCTGGTCTTGAAATCCTGACCTCCGGTGATCCACGTGCCTCAGCCTCCCAAAGTGCTAGGACTACAGGCGTGAGCCACCGCATCCTGCCTAGAAAGTATTTTAACCTATGCAAATGTACGTGAGTCTGCCAAATATTCTGAGAATATAGCCAATCCCAAATATGCTATTCTGAATAAAATAATAAAATTATATTTCATATCTGATAAGAAGTTATATTTCTAATAGTCTACTAAAAAACCTGGAGAGTTATCCACCATTATACTTTTTTCCTACTTAATTAATCTTCAGCCTTTATGAAAATGAATGACTTTACCTGTCAAACTGACCTGAATGCATAGTTTAAGCATGTTTGCCCTCTTTCTCATTAAGTTTGCTGTCTTTCTAGCTTATAATGACCCTATTTGGGGAGAGGTAATTAAGTGATTTGGTTTAATAAAATACCTCTCTTTTTAGCTTCTGCTAACCAGCTCTAGCTAAACAGCTCTCATAGGTTTACAAAATACAAAAAATGATCTCACATTTGCAATGGAAATAAATTAAATTTCACAAATAAAGTTAGTTTCTCATGACAACTCTATCAATAGAAAATGTATAATTAACATATACGATTTATTTCTTTATGCACAAATATTGTGTACCCCCAATTATATTTGAACAGACTGTACATCTAGTTCTCTCTTCACCATCAAATACCTATATATGCTATGTGGTTATTTACTAATGATTAGTAATGGATTTATAACTATAAATCATGGGCTTTGTCACAAAATGCTATGATGCTTAGTCTGAGGATGCTAGACATATGACACTGTAAAGTATTAGCAAAGGAGATGCTCTAAGCAGGGTCTTCAAAATAGATGAATTTCCCCTTTCTTATTAAATTTTGTTATTCTTTAGGTGATTCTTCTCTTTCCATCACATCATGATTGGGAGTTGATCTAATTATTGGCTTGACAATACTTATTCTAATTTCAGACAACTTTTTTCCAATAAAAAAAGATTGCCAAATTCATTAACTTCACACATACATACACACACACACTCACACACAGACATACACACAGACACGTATGCACACACACACACTTCACAGATGTTACATGTGAAATGATTAATAACTATAGCACTTTCATTCTCATTTTTGTATTTTTCTTCTATTTGCCATGAAAATGTTTATTCAATCTTCTAATTTGCCCTTATTTAGTAGCACCTTATTTACATATGTATTTTAGTTGGGGAGAAAATGTTAGTGACCATTCTAGAACTTGAGTCACTATAACTAAGTGAGAAATGACCACACTCCATCTATAGGAGAAAGTGAAACAGTTGATTTGTCTAAAAGTGATTCTAGCAGATTGCATTCCCAGAATATTGTTGTCTTATAATCAATGTCCCATGGAAACGTACTACAGTTAAATACTTAAGAAAATCCATCCACAGATTGGCACCCTATGCTTCAGATTCCACTCTACAGCATAGCTAGAGCTTCTCCAGGAGAGAGGCATGAGATAGATTAGCCTCAGATTCTCCAGAAGGAACCAACTCTGCTGATGTTAATTTTGCACTTCTAGTTTCCAGAGCTCTAAGAATATAAATTCTGGTGTTTTAAGTCATGTAGTTTGAGGTAATCTATTATAGCAGCCTTGAGAAATATATACAGATGTTAGTAACAGGATGTGGGACACTGTTGTAACAAACGCTTACAAACGTAGAAGTGGATGTGGAATTTCATAATGGATAGAAACTGAAAGAATTTTAAGGTATATATAGAAAAACCCTAGACTGACTTTAAAAAACTGTTGGTATAAATAAGGACATTACAGGTAATTTGGGAGATAGCTCAGAAGGAAGCAAAAGGACAGTGGCAACATTTTGTCATTGTAGAGAACACATATGTCATCATGAACAGAATATTTCTAGAAATATAAACAGGATAAAGTGCTTCCAGTAAGATCTCAGAAGGAAAAGAGCAGCATGTTATTGGACATTGGGTGAAAGGTGATTTTTGTCATGACGTGGCATAGAGCTTGACTGAATTGTCTTATAGCGCTGGGTAGCAAGTTGGACTTGTAAGTAGTAAGCTTGGATATTTAGCTGAGGAGATTTCTAAGCAAGATGTGGAAGGTGTGGCTTTATTTATCCTTGATTTTTATAGTAAAATGTGAGAGGAGAGTAATAAATTAAGAATGAAGCTATTAAGCAAAATGAACCAGAACTTCATGATTTAGAAAATCCTCTGCCTAGCCACATTGTAAAAGATGAAAAGACGTGCTGTGGGGATAATGCCAGTGGTATAGCTGGAAAAGCAATCATGGATCCAGTCCACCATCTCAGCAGAAACTGAGAAAGGGAGGGAGTTATTCAGGAAGGATCCATGGAGATCCATCTTGTATAAAGTCATAGATCCCCTTGACATCCTTGGAAGACCAATAAGATTTTGAAAATGTTACATCAGCAAAACCACCCCAAGCTTAGATTGGAGGGGAAAAAAGAATGAAAGGAAGGAAATGGGCTGTGCAAAGGGTTGAAGTGTGTGGTCACTGCTGAGGAATTAAGAGGGGAGCCATTTCAGCTGAGGACAGTTCAGGGGCTGACAGGACCTCACTGGGTCCAGAAGCAGGGGCTGATGGAACACTGAAGTGTCCAGAAGTTGGAACATCCGTGGGCCCAGAGAGAAGAGCAAGCCTGATAATTATTTTTAGATCTTGAAATCTGATGAAAATTGCCTGACTGGGTTTCAATCTTGCTTTGAATGAGAAATGCTTTCATTCATATCATTTTCTGTCTTTTGTAATGGGAATGTCTATCCTATGCTTGTCCCATAATTGTGGTCTGGATGGATGTAACCTTTTTTCTAGTTTCCCACTTTCATAGAGAATGATATTTCCTTAGGACAAATCACAATCCCAGTCTCTCTTGTACCTGATTTAGATTATTAGATTTGGAACTGTTTGAGTTGATAATATTTAGATGATAATTTTGATTTAGAATTAATGCAAGAATGGATTAACTGTTACAGAGGTTTTGGGGATGGGATGAAGGTACTTTTAACATAGGTTAGATGTGAACACTACAGGTCCAGAGAACATGCTCTCTTGGGTTGAATCTCTGCTGGGTTGACTAGGGTCTACCACCAATATATGTCCACCTGGAATTCCAGGATGTGACCTCATTTGAAAATAGAATATTTGCAGATATAATTGCCAAGTTAAGATGAGGTCATACTGGATTAGGTAGGTTCTATATTCAATAACTGTTGTTTTTATAAAAAGGCAATGTGAAGACACACAGAAAATAGACCCTCATATAGTAACAGAGCAGAGATTGGAGTGATCCATCTACAAGCCAGAGAAAGCCAAGGGTTGCCAACAAACCACCAGAAGCCAGGAAAGAGGCATGGAACAGATCCTCCCTCAAAGCTTCCAGAAGGAGCCAATTCTGCTGTCACCTTGATTCAGTCTTCTGGTCTTCAGAGCTGTGAGATAATAAAGTTCTGTTGTTTTAAGCTGCTCAGTTTATAGCTGTGTGTTTCCTAGAAGCCCTAGGAAACTAATAAACCATGTTTCTGTCACATGTACAGCTGTGACTGCAAAGCTTGGGACTCAGGTCCTTAATGATAATGGCCATGGGGGGCATGAATTCTGAAATTCTAGCTTAGACTGGACTGAAGATCAATTTCAGTCCCTTATGAGTTGTACCGCTCTCTGAATATGTGATTTCATTCTGGTAGATCTATGAACACTCCTAGGAAGCACCAAGCAGCAAGGACCTTCTGAGAAAAACTGCTGCCAAGCAGGCAGGCCAGCATGCTGTCTTCCCTTTGCCTTTGTTTAGGTTGAGAATGAATCCTAAGAATTATAATAAATTTTTATTATGCTTCCATACCTTAGGCCTTCCTAATGTGCATAATTTCCTTTCCTTTGTTGTCTTTCATCATAGCTGAAAAATATGTGATTCTTAACCTCAGTTTTAAATATAAATTAAGTCTTTGAATACAAGTATCGTGTTCTCCTTTTGCAGTTGATTTTCTCCCATTGAACTATGCGTGTGAAAACACATTTATTAGACTTGTTATTTTGGCAAATGATGGCATGTCATTGGTTAGGAAAACTAAATGAAATAAACAGAATTAAATAATAATGTTGATATATTCATTAAATGTATGGAATTCCCATTCCTACTTTCTAGTAAATGCTTTTAGTAGATGTTTTCCCCCTTTAAATTTCTCTATTTTTTTATGTAATGGCTTTGTCAATGTTGTTGAGAACTATACATTACTTTGAGCTCACCCAGCAAAAATATTTTGCTGATTCTCTCTGATTTTTGTCCTTTAGATAGTTTGATCTATTTTCAGTACTTTTATTAGTTCTGTCTAGAACTTTTCTTTCCCCAAGGACACACAAATATTATGAAGTTGTGAGATTTTATTTGAGAGACATATATTTTTTTTTTGTCTAAAAGCACATCAGGACTTCAACCATTCAAATGTCCTCTATTGGTAACACATACAATTGGTGTCTATGTCAGTAATTAAGTCAAGATGCTAGCTTGGCAAGAATATTTTGGTGATTATTTTCTTCACCATAAAAAATTAAATGACTACTTTTAATTGGATACAGTTTGACTTGATTTCCTGTTTTATGATATCAAATTAAAAATGTTCATCATGATTTTATGTTTCAATATTCAAAACCCTATGCCAACAGGATTTTAGATCTTATGCTTTTGATTTCAGACTCATAATGATAATGTGCACGTCTTATTTAAAGCCACATATAAATGATCATAATTGATATTTCTCTTTGAAATGAATAGGAAATTTCCAATTAGATCTGGCCTATTGGGATTGATAGAAAATGAGATTTATTTCTAATAAATCTGCATTAATTTCATCTGTGATGTTTTTAAGAAGCTACTTGAAGCTTAATCCCAATATAATCAAGAAAGCAAAGAAAATTCTTAGATTGAACTGGCAGAGGATAAAAAATATTACTTTTATTATACCTTTAATGTGTGTATCTCACATTCACTAATTTATACCAAAGATATCATTTGATACTAAATGGCAGATTTAGCAGCATTTCTGAATGGAATTAAGACCTGTGGGAAATACAGAGACCCTTTGGTTAATAGTGTAAAGATCTTTTTCTTATTATTTTTGTTTTCATTATTCAATTTCATCATTTCATTACTGTAACTTGAAGGTATGAGAGTAAACAACAAAGATAGTAGGATCGTAATTTCTCTTTACCTCTTTACAGTCAGTCAAAGCAGAACCCATGCTGAGACTGGAATGACATTTGGATACCATTGCATTGCTTGGGGTCAATGCATCGCCCTGGCTGGCACAGCTAATGGTGCAGAGTGAAATACTCCCTCCTGTAGCTGTGAAATCAGAAGGTTGTCCACAATGGTTTCCAAGGTCATATTCTGCACTCACACTCTCTATGCAAATGTCTATGCTCCTGACATTTGCATCCTCTTGTTTAGCACTTCCTGCTGTGTGTGTTCTAACCACATGTTCCTGTGAGCACAGCTCATTTATTTTCTGGTCAATGTATTGATTCAAATCCACTTTCTTAGGATTTTTCTTTATTATACTTTAAGTTCTAGGGTACATGTGCACAATGTGCAGGTTTTTTACATATGTATACATGTGCCATGTTGGTGTGCTGCACCCATTAACTCGTCATTTACATTAGGTATATCTCCTAATGCTATCCCTCCCCACTCCCTCTACCCCACAACAGGCCCTGGTGTGTAATGTTCCCCTTCCTGTGTCCATGTGTTCTCATTGTTCAATTCCCACCTACGAGTGAGAACATGCAGTGTTTGGTTTTCTGTCCTTGTGATAGTTTGCTCAGAATGATGGTTCTGGGTATGTACCCGAAGGATTATAAATCATGCTGCTATAAAGACATATGTACACATATGTTTACTGCAGCACTATTCACAATAGCAAAGACTTGGAACCAACCCAAATGTCCATCAATGATAGACTGGATTAAGAAAATGTGGCACATATACACCATGGAATACTATGCAGCCATAAAAAAGATGAGTTCATGTCTTTTGTAGGGACATGGATGAAGCTGGAAGCCATCATTTCCTAGGATATTAACTATACTATGGCAATAGGAAGAAGGAATTCAATCTTCCTAGTATAAGAAAATACATTGACCCTGTACTTGTTTTCTATTGACATGTAACAAATTTATAGGCGTAAAGCAACACAAATTTGTTATCTCATAGTTTCTGTAAGTCTGGGTCTTCTGAGGCTTAAATCAAGTGCTGGCCAACTGTGTCTTCATCTGGAAGCCAGACTAGAGAAAGATCTGTTTCCAAGCTTCCTTAGGTGGTTGAAATAATTCATCCTCCTGATTACATGGCTGAAGTCCTTGTTTCCTTGCTGACTCTCCACTGCTGACCACTCTCAGCAACTAGAGGCTGGATTCAGGTCCTCACCATGCAGTCCCCTCACAACAGGGCAGCTGACTTAATCAAGTCCCTCAGAACCCCTCTGCTGTGTCTCTAAGATGGAGTCTTGTGTAATGTGACATTTCCACGGTGGTGAGTGTTGTGTAATGTCCACAGGCCCTACCCACCCTCAAGGGGATGGGATTTTATAGCTGTGTATGCCAAGGAGGAGGAATCTCCTGGGTAATTTCAACATTTTGCCTACCCAGATCTCTCAGAAATATTAATCCCTTCATAATTACAATGATCTGTGTCCAGTTTATTAATTAAGCATATATTCATTGAGCACCTACTTTCAGCCAGGGCAGTTTACAAAAAAGAGCCTAAAGTATATCCGTGAAATAAATAGACAAGTGTCACAGCTCTTGAAGTTTACTGAAGCTCTAATAAGCACTATCTATAATAGAGAAATGCTATAGGTTATTGGGTTGCATTCAGTTCAAAAGTATTGGCAAATTGGAGAAACTGGGTTACAATCCTGTATATAAAAGAGAAAGTCTCTTTGGTCTGTGACACAGCACTCTAGATTTCGCAGGGAGATCAGTCCTTGATCTTAGAAAAGCCAATTCCCCAAACAAAATATTGGGGCAAAGTAACTTACCTAGTGCCCAACTAATACCATGTTTAATTCTGAATGGCACAAATTGTATTTGATACTCAGTCTCCACCAGCCTTGCTTGGCACACTCTCTTGAATTTTAATATTAATTTTTATTTATTTACAAAAATGTTCCTCAATATCTATCATTCTCTAGTGAATTAAAAATTAATAGTTTTGAAAATATTTTTGTAATAACCATGCTTTAAATGTGTTATTGAAAGTAGTATTGTTTTTGTATATTTTCCATTTGAAATGTTCTAATTGTATTATTCTGTTTCCATTAGGAAGTATTGATTGGAGTGACTACTCCCCGTGGTGGTTATCATTACTTTGTGGCCTTAAAATCGACATGAAGAATTTTTTTCCAAAAGTGTCCTGTTTCAGGATCGATTTATTTGGGTTTTTGGTGGAACACTGGCCATTTTTAAGTTTTTTTTTTTTTTTTTTTTTTAATCCATGTTGAGTATCTTTTTGAGCAATCTTCTTGCATTGGCTTATATGAAAATGAGGTTCTTTAAATTACAAGTTGTGAGAATGTTAAATAGAGTATATTATTTTCACAAAAACTGTCCTACTGTATTCAGATACAAAAATGTTTAAAATTAGGCTGCAGAAAGAATGAACAAGAATTACATGGAATTTTCTCAAGAGTTGATGAAATGTATTGAGTGAGTTACTAATATTCAATTTTATAGTAATCACTGTTGAAAAAAATAGCAAGCATGCTAAAACATAGACTGATAAAAGTACAAGTGTATATATTTCAGAGGAAAAAAAGCAAAAGTACTTTTATATCTTTCACACATTCTGTGGTACATTTTTTGAGCCCATTTATAATCTTTTGGTTGTGGACTATGGTTTAGAATCTAAGGCCAATATAACTTATAATGAGAATTACTTGATGATAACATTGGTAGATGATTTTGTGTTTAATTTATTACCAGAGTATGTAGGACATGTGGAAAGCTTTACGGTACATAAAAAAAATAAAATAGGCCAGGGCTTACTTATTTTTGCCTGAAATGCACATGAAATTTTGAAGCTGCTTTTTCAAGATTACATAAAATGAAATTGTATTTTAAAATGTTGTTTTTAATGGATGTCCAAAATCAGTGTAAGACTACAATGAGTGAGGACCAAATCATAAAGGTGATTATTAAAATTATACAATGATTGTATGATTTTTTAAAGATATTTTATTAGAAAATATAGATGTACAATTAGAAATAATTTAAAAATATAGAAATAATACTCATAGATTTATTATCTAGCAGTTAATATAATTGCTATTGTTGAAAACATGAACTTTAATCAACAAATATTAAATGAATTATATAATGTTAAACACTATTAATATAAGGAATTAAATTGTATTTGTTTTCAGTAATTATAAATGCCAAAAACAAAAGAACTGTTGGTTTACTAGATCAATACAGAACATATCAACTTGATTTTCAGTGTACGGCCTAACTACAAGGATCACAGCTGAAGGGTGAACCCGAAATTACTTAAATGAGCATAGAGCTTTGACTCTTAAAAATTAGTCTTTATAAAGATTATCAGAGTAAACGTCTTAATGCAATGATGTGAATATTTTATATTGGGCTCGGTTCAATCAGAGAAGCAAACTACAAAACCACACAAGGATTTGTTACAGGGATTTGACCCTTTTAACTTTTGGAAGGTGGTGAAGCAGTCTCTCTAAGGCTGTGGTCTTCAAGTCTTATGCTGGAGCTGGAAGTGCAAAGGGGTGACAGCGGAGGGGAGAAAATGGGTAAACTGGCAGAGAACAAGAATAATTTGGAACCCAAAACCACGATCTAGAGCCCATAGTGGCAAACTGAAATCCATGTCAGTCCTTGCTGCCTCTGACCATGGTGGAATAATTGTCCTGCGGAAACAGGGCCCCTTTTTCTCAGAGCTCAATGCATGCACCTGACTGAGGAGTCAGAGACGCTGAAGGAGAGTCCTGGAGAAGCTGAGGCAGGCTCAGATGCTGTCTCATGCCAGCGAGGTGAGTTGGGGTCATTGACAGTAAATGTGAACTACAAAAGGTGGCTGCTTCACTTCTGCCTTCCAATCTAGAGTGTAAATCTCTCTTGTGGGCTACACTAACCAGAAACACAGAGGAAAGGAAACAAAAATATTTAGTTGGCCTCTTTACCAAGATGACATATTACAAAATGACTACAGTCCACCCTTTGTCAAATTGTTACTCATTGCATCTTTTTAAACCAAACTTGATCCCTAAATGAAGACAATAACAATGTCACATTTCCACTGGACACAATGCAAGGAAACCCAGACACAATGGAAGAAACTCTAACCCTTCATATGAAAGGATACAAAGTGGGTTTTTCTTTTTTCTTTTTTGTCTTTGGGGATGTTCATTTTTCTTCTGGCCTTTTCATGCTCCTCCATTGATTTCCTGTAACTCAAATACTGACATTTAAATCAATTATTGTTAACACATGTTAGATGATAATGAGGTGATAAAGGGGAAGAAACAAAAATTGGTTAATATAAAAACATATTCTTGTTAACATAAGAAAGACATGCTTGCAACAATTGCAGTCTTTCTCTCTGCAAGTGGTATCCAAAGCTGGAATTTCTAACTACCCATCCCATATTTCCTTTGCCCTCAGCAAGCACTTCAGCTGGTCATGGTTCCCTCCCTGGTGGGGTGACACAAACCTTCATTGCTGAGGCTATCAGCAGATTTTTTTCTTTTTTTTTTTTTTTTTTGACGGAGTCTCACTCTTGTTGCCCAGGCTGGAGTGCAATGGCCCGATCTCAGCTCACTGCAACTTCTGCCTCCTGGGTTCAAGTGATTCCTCTGCCTTAGCCTCCCGAGTAGCTGGGATTACAGGCATGAACCACTATGCCCTGCTAATTTTGTATTTTCAGTACAGACGGGGTTTCTCCATTTTGGTCAGGCTGGTTTTGAATTCACGACCTCAGGTGATCTGCCTGCCTTGGTCTCCCAAAGTGCTGGGATTACAGGCATGAGCCACTGCACCTGCCCTAGCAGACTTTTTTGAATTTAGTTGTTATAGTTTTCCATTGACTTTAATTACGGAAAATTTTAGTACTATGAAGTACTCTTCATGCTCTCCAGTATACCAAACATACTCCTATCTACTTCATTGTGTAGTAATTATCAACTTTCTCTTTCATATTCAGAATCAGTAACCACAGCCATTACATTAAACTCCTTTTTGCTTGTTGATGCAACAGCCTGAAGACCCCAAAGCATCTAGGAAGCAGCCTCAGCTATTAGTTCAGTGAAATTATTGTCATGCTCCTTAAAGATTGCATTCCTTTCTTTAACACAAAGAGTCTCATGCAGCACAGCCTAAAAGCATTGCATTCTATGTAGGAACAGTGACTTCATATGTAGGGTAAGCCTCTATTCCACTAAGAAGAGTGTATCGCCTCTTCCAGGTTGAAACCATCAAGAGTAACTAATGTGCCACCAGGAAGCTGTCTGATCCTTCTGGAGAATGATGTCAAAGCAAGGATTCAGTGTTGCTTCTGCTATTGGGAGATTTGACACTTTGCCATGACTTATCCAGATCAGCCATGGAGAGTATAAGTCCCTGTTGCTGAGACCATGCATAACTTTCATCTCTGCCACCATGGCCACTTGATTCAGGAGCCCATTGATGATGATAAGTGATCCTGGGCAAAGAGGCTAACTGATATCCACAGAAGGGTCAACCCATCTGCCTGATTATTAAACTTCTCCTCTGATGAGGCCACTCTGGTGAGCAGTCACATGGGACACAGACGCCTTCACACTTTTTGCTCACTAAGAGAGGTCTTCTCACATATATCTTCTCCAAATATCCTTGCCATCAATTTTTTTAAAAATAGACTTGTTATTTTACCATAGTTTTATATTTACAATAGAGTTGCAAAGAAGATAGAGTCCGCATACCATAAGACATATGAGAATTTATATCGTATCTGTCCTTCATAAAGAAAGTTCCAGCTTTACTTACTTTTAATACCTTATATTACTACGAAATATTTGTTAAAATTATTGAACCAATGTTGATACATTATTATTAACTGAAGTCCAGACATCATTCAGATTTCCTTAGTTTTTAACCTAATGTTAAAAACTTGATTTTTAACTTGATCTTGAGTGCAACAGTTCTTTAGACATTCCTTGTTTTTGATGACTTTGATAGTTTTAAAGAAGTTTATAAAATACCACTTAGGTATTTTATATAGTATTACTCACGTGGGTTTTGTCTTATATTTTTTAATGATTAGGCTTTTGGGGAGGCTTTTACAAAGGTAAAGCCCCATTATCATCACATCATATCAAGGGTACATACTGTCACCATGACTTCTCCCTGTTGATATTAACCTTGGTCACCTGCCAGAGGCAGTCTTGATCAGATCTCTTCACCATAAACCTGTACTTTTCCTCACTTTCCATACTGTACTCATCGGAAGGTAGACTTTACAGACTGGCCTCTTCCACTTAGTAATACACATGTAAGATAATCTATGTTTTTGCATGGTGTGAAGGATCATTCCTTTTTATTGCTGAAATTTTGTTTTCATTTTGTTTTGTATAGATGAACCACAGTTTGCTGGTCCGTTCACCTAATGAAGGACATCTTGGTTGTTCCTAAGTTTTGGCAATTATGAATAAAGCTGCTATAAACATTTCTAAGCATTTTTTACGTGAATATAAGTTTTCATATTAGCCAGGTGAATATGTAATAGCACATTACCTAGATTGTATGAAAGGATTATCTTTAGATTTGTCAAAAATTCTAACACTTCCAGAGTGGCTATGCCACTTTGCATCGAATTAGAAATTCACAATGAATTAGAGATTCTGTTGATACACACCATCACCAACAATTGATACTGTTGATTTTAAAAAATTGTACCTAAGTAATAGGTGTATAGTGGTATCTCATTGTGGATTTTCACCCATTTTTAAATTCAGTGTTTAAGTCTCCAAGTCCCTCTTCCATCTAACCAAACCGTTAGCCAGGGGCCACTAATTAATAGTGACCTTTACTTCTGGCCATTTCTCTTTCCAGGTAAGGAGAATGGTGCAGTGCTCATAGTTTTGTCCACCAGCAGGACTTACCTGCACTACTGTACTTAAGGCCATCTCTGCATGGGGGCACTTTTACATGGTACTTGCCTATCATCCAGAATCACCTATAAAGCAAGCCCAAGCTTTTTTTTTTTTCTCAGTTATCCTATCACAAAGAGAGAATATGAGGCTATAGAGAGAATATGATTTAGCAGGAATAAGCTCACGGACATCTGGGATATTTCTGCCTGAAACCTACTTGTGTCTTCAGGATATGATTTTTCCCAGTTTTATTTGATGATGGAGTGCTGCTCTGCATGTCCAATATTTAATGGCTTGGTGGATCAGATAAAACATAGTTGATGATGAGTGGCTCATGTCACATGATAACTTGGTGTGACAGCTTCTATTAAGGGCCAGTAGCAAGTTCAAAACTTGTTTCCTAAAAGGATAATATAATCCATCAATGACACAGTGGCTTTGCTCTGTGATCCTAAGTGTCTGCACTGTGATTCATCTACAGAGGACTACAAAAGGCTGCAAACTGCATTCCTGTCTACCAAGGACACTTTAAGCCCACTGAATCTGCCAGGTAATATAATCCAAGGGAAGAGCATCTTGCAAGGCAACCTGGATCTGTTGCAGAGCCTTCTCTTGTTCTGAGCCTTTCTAAAGTATAGTAATTTTTGAGTCATATGATTAGACTAACCCCCTCCATGAGTTATATGGTGCCTCAAAAAATTGCAAGAGGTCCCTTCCATATTGTGTCTGTCTTAGTTGTAGAACAGTCTAGAGTCAACAACTTGTCCTTCACCCTTGAAGGGATATCTTAACATGCTCCAAATCACTGAACTTTAGAAGTGTCATTGAAATTCCAGGCCCCTGTGTTGTTGTGAGTTATGTTTCATATCTCCGACATGCAATTTCTAATCGGTATATAGTAGTTTTTATTTCCTGTTCATCAAATCTGATTAGCATAGTGTCATCAAGGTAATGGGCCAGTGTGATGTCCTGCTAAGCAGGAAAATGACCAAATGCTCAGAGAGTAGCTTATATATCAGGGCTGGAGAGTTGCTATATTCCTAGGGTAGCACAGGGAAGATTTATTGCTGGAATTGCCATTTGAATGCAAACTGCTTCTGATTTGCTTTATCAACAAATATGGAGAAAAAAGCATTCACTACATCAGTAGCTGCATACTAACTGCCAGTGATGTGTTGATCTCCTCAAGCAAGAAAATGGCATCAAATACAGTAGTTGAAATTGCAGTCACCACCTGAATAAGTTTATGATGGTCTACTGTCATTCTCCAAGAAGCATCTGTGCCTGCAAAGGCCAAATAGGTGAGATGAACAAGGTCACATTGGGAAACACCTCCCCTGTAACTTTCAACTCCATTCTAGTGACATTAATTTCCTCTATCCTTTCAGGAATGTGGCATTGCTTTTGTTTTTGTGGTTAGATACAGTTTTAGTGTCTTTTAATTATGTTTTCTTTTGTGTGTGTGTGTTCTTTTTTTTTTTTTTGAGATAGAGTCTCACTCTGTCACCAGGCTGGAGTGCAGTGGTGTGATCTCGGCTCACTGCAACTTCTGCCTCCTGGGTTCCAGTGATTATCCTGCCTCAGCCTCCCAAGTAGCTGGGACTACAAGTGCATGCCACCACACCTAGCTAATTTTTGTATTTTTAGTAGGGATGGGGTTTCATCATGTTGACCAGGATGGTCTCGATCTCCTGGCCTCATGATCCACCTGCCTCAGCCTCCCAAAGTGCTGGGATTACAGGCGTGAGCCACTGCACCCGGCATGTGTTTTCTACCACAATGTCCCTCAATACAGAAGTCATGAAGCCAATGTGGAGATTCTGGCCTTATCTTCATTCACATGGCTGCGGATGGTGAAGCTGGCTCAAGTCTGGGAATTGACTGAGGAGCAGTGAGTCTGTGTCGTCATGATTCAGGTTAGATATCTGTTCACTCTACTTAGATCTTTTTTTGCTTATTCCTATCAATTAAGAAATCAGTAGTATGCCCATCGATTTCATTTCCCAGGAAATGATGATCAAGTAACTAATGCCAAAGATTTCTGCATGTCACACACTTCTGACTAATTCTCTGATTCTTCTGTCCATGCTGCCGTATTACCTATGTTGTCTTTAGTTACTGAGGCCTCAACTTGGCCCCTGCCATCCTGGTGCCCCATTATTCATATTGTATTGAAAGATCTCAGTTAAATGGTATTAGTTTCACTGTGATTTCTGATCTATACAGAGATTCAACCACAGAACTTCAAAGAAGGTAGGGATCTCCAAAAAAAAAATCTTTCTCGGCTGGGCACAGTGGCTCATGCCTGTAATCTCACCAATTTGGGAGGCCAAGGTGGGTGGATCACTTGAGGTCAGGAGTTTGAGACCAGCCTGGTCAACATGGTGAAACCTCATTTCTACTAAAAATACAAAAATTAGCTGGGCATGGTGGTGCATGCCTGTAGTCCCAGCTACTCTGGAGGCTGAGACAGGAGAATCACTTGAACCCAGGAGACTGAGGTTGCAGTGAACTGAGATCATACCACTGCACTCCAGCCTGGGTAACAGAGTGAGACTCCATCTCAAAAAAAAAGTCTTTCTCCCAGCTTGATGGGCACTATATCCACTGCACCCTTTTAGATGGTTAAGCAGGTAGGTAATTAATCTACATTGTTACGTTGATATCTCTAGTCTTTGGATAACTTTCTCCCCAGTATACCCAGGAAGTTCTGTCATTTCAATCATATTTAGTGTAAGCCATCTTTGGGTTTATGTTCTTGTCCATTGAGCTGAAACATGAGCCTAGTATCTTCCCTTAGTATACTCATATAAAACAAATTTGCCCTGATCAGACTTATATTTCTCCTACCTGGACATCATACCTTTCAGTATTCTGTATGATTCTTATGTATGAATCATGTATGATTCTTAGATTTCTGTATACATTGGCAAAATGGTGCAATCCTTTTAGAGGGTATTAAACCTAGTAAGTGGTCATGTTTTGTCCCACATACTTTCAGACCTGTTGGGACTTGAGTCAAGTTATATGTCTAGAAGCAAGGGGAGGTGATGAGTATAGGTCCTGAGGAGGATCAACAGTGCCTTGCAAGGCCAGTACAGGAGAGATTTTTATAGATTCTTTAGACAAGAAGAGAATAACCTCCTCAGCAAAAGTAGAAGGACTTCTTCAGGGGCAAAGAAGGATCAGCAGGATATAGGGGTCCAGGGTCCCTAGTTTCATTTAATTCTGCCCGTAAATCCATATCCCAAGTTTCATGATCATTTTTACTTTCAGTTAATGCTCTCTCTTTAACAAAAGAGACTGTTAAGTTGGGAATTCAATTTATATTACATTTAAGCCACCTGCAGGATCAGACTTTGTGTTTTTAAGAACAGTCCAGAGCTTACAGGAGAGATGGCTTTCTTTCAGGGTAGTCATTGAAGGCTTCAGTTTCCTTATGCAGTCTTTGAATTACAAATTTAAAGTCTTGAACTCATTATTTTTTTTTCCAAGTTTTAGTTCATTTAGAAGCAATCAGCCAACCCTACTATACTCCTTAATTTTACTAAACTATCCTAAGGCAGCAAATACTTTATCACTCAGAACCATGCCTTCTATAGTCACTGGATAACACAGACCTAAAGGTCATAAATTGAGTGACAGTCTCGTTACTGCAAGCCATTAGTACCTACCTCGCCAATTTGCCCCTGGGAGCAGGGTCACTTGTGCCTTTAAATCTAGAGAGACATTTCCAGAATACACAGAACCAGTTCAGAGTACTCTTCTTTAAGTTTCTATGTCTCTGGAACTACTCTTCCTACCAAATTCTTTGTCATCCAGGATTCTCTCTCTCTGTCTCTCTCTACATGCACACACACACACACACACACACACACACAGTGTGTGTATGTATGTATACATGTATGTGTGTGTGTGTATATGGATGGACTTTTGTATGTTTGTTTGTTTGCTTTGCATGGAGATTTGCATATACACCATTGTGAATGCTGGTTGAATGGTCTCAGTCAGGCTGTTGTCTTTAATATAATGCTGGAGCTCAAAGTCCAAAGTCCACAAGCAGTTGGAAAAGGAGGATAAATGTAAGGTGGTGGCAACAAGAAGAAGCTGAAGGCAGGGCGCGGTGGCTCACGCCTGTTATCCTAGCACTTTGAGGCCAAGGCAGGCGGATCACAAGGTCAGGAGGTAATATTATTTTTATATTGTCAAGAGCTATAACATTTATGTCCCATTTTGCAAATATAATTAACTTTTCCCAATTATATATTTTAAAAGGAAAAGTGAAGTAGGAAGGTAATACTTTTGGAAGATACTCCCTATGAACTATCAAATATGGAAGATTCTGATTAACTGTGATAAATTTGTAGTATTTTTCTCCTTGAAAGAATTGCGTTTTCCTTTATTAGTCTCATACTGGATGCATTGATATTGAATGTGAACTCAATTCTATAATCTCATTATAGTCCATTCCTTTTCTTCAGATTGCTACTTTTGGAATTTCTCATAGTGAGAGAATTTGCTAATACAAGTCTCATATTCTTGACATACAATTCAGAAGAATAAGATATGTCTAGGCCATCTCTTCTGAATTTGACTCTTCATTAATTACCTGAACAACTGCCTCACTAATTTACTGATTTTTTTTTTTTTTTTTTTTGCAGTTTCTAAAGCAAACTATAGTGTTTTATCAGTGTTCCTTTGTGTTTTGGGCATTGTTTTATCAGTGTTCCTTTGTGTTTTGGGCATAGTTGTTTCTTGTTCTGTTTTCCCATCTATTTCTCATGATTAAAATCAATTTTATTTTCTCTTTCTAATACTTTCATTGTTTTTAGTTCAATTGTATATTTATCTTCCCACTATCCCTTTTGTTATGTCAATTATACTGGGGAGTGGTGGAGTAGGGAAAATGCACATATGCATTTGCAGTTTGTGAGGGATAGTTACTGGTTGCTTTTATGTCAAAATATTGGTTACATTTAAACAATCCAATGGATATCATTGGCTAGAACATAATCTATTTACCATAGCTTGAGTAGTTCAGGGTTTCTGTTATTTATTCACAAACCAATTCATATTAAGTTAAGGTCTGTAAGAAAGCCTGGTGTGTTGTAGACAGATTGGAAGAAGACAATGACATGCACAGTGATCAAGAGTTAGCAATTTGAATTGAAACGCCTTGAAAGAAGCCATGCTGCATTCAGTGGCTGTATGATTGAATCCAAAAGTTTTGGAGAAAAAGGTTGATTGTAGATTAATACTCTTATGATACTCTCTAGCATGCTACAATGCAGGAAGCTCTGCTTCTTGGTCCTGTGGTCAAACACATCCAGAGGTAATGAAGCGTCTGTGGCCAGTCAGAAACATCTATGGTATGTGAGGTCAGCCCTGATGGGAGAATCCCAGGCAATACACAGGTCACAGTTCACTGATGCACGTCAGTAGAAGCTAAGTGGCTGAGCCAGGGACACCAAGCAACCCAGCAAACTATGCTGACCACTATGAAATTGGTTCGACCTAACCTGCTAAGCCACAAAATTGGGTATATTTATATGAATTTCCTCCAAATGGAAGTGAAATATATGTGAAGTAGCTTGGCAAGTTTTGAAGGAATGGTGAGTTGTGACAGCCAAACCAGATCAGCTGCCACAAGGTGTTGGTAAGCTTGCATTCTCCTCTAAGGGTTGAATGGGGAAGAACCTGATTCCAAGCTCTTCAAGTTGTTGCCAGAATTCAATTCCTTATAGTTGTAGGACTGAGAGCCTCAGCAACTAGAGACAATCCACAGTCTCTGACCATACGAAGGTCACATCACATCATCTTACTCTCTTACTCTTTCATGTCCAGGAGAGACTACAGTCTGCTAAGGCACAGTCTCATACAACATAATGTATCATGTTAGTGGCATCTTACCACTTTTACCATATTATATGGGCTAAGAGAAAATCACAGGTTTTACTCACACTCAAGCAGACGGGCTTAAACAAGGGTGTGACTCATGGGGGTAACCTTAGGGTGTGCCACCTCATAATAAGGACACTGTCATTCCAACGGGCAAAGCTTCAAGCAGCACATCTGAATGTCTACTTTCCCTGGCATGAGGCATGGCTCATAGGTAGCGGTTAATAACTTTTGTGGTTGGAGATGGACTTGAAATGACCCTGATTTTAATACTGGGACTAAAGAGTCCCAGGAGTATGAAAATATTTGTGTTCCATATGAAAGCTCAACAGAAAGCACCTATGGTAGATGAGGCTTATAATTATCAAGTGGACAAGTTCTGTCTATGGCCAAGAGTTAGCATCTACCTTCAGTCCAGCTTTCCTAGTTGGCTTATAGACAAAGTCAACAGGGTACTTGACATGACTTGACATGAATGTTAAGCATTCACGTCATCACATGGACTTTTCATCTCCAAAGCTGATCTGACTACTGCCAGTGCTCAGTGTCAATCTGCCAGTGGAAGGGACAATTCTCTAAGAGTCTGATATGCCCCCTTCCCTTATAGTTTTCACGTTGATTATGTTAGACTGTTTCCATCGTGAGGGTGACTGTGGAATGGACACTTATGCTGGATGTGGATTTACCCTTGCCTAACATGATAAATTTTTATTAGGTAATTAATTAGTAGATTGCTTTTTTTAAGAGAGTGTGCATTGAATATAAATTTCCTATTGGCAAGGTCATGTACTTTGTAATCCATTCTACCCAGAGTGAAGCATCCATCCCAGGTCTTAGCCCATTAGTGGAAGATCAATACATATTTCTTAAAAGAATAGATACATAAAATGCATTAAGATGTCCTAGAATAGAAGTAGTTGGAAAAGAAAAAGGAATATAAACTTAGGGACTCATAAAATGGATCCCAAAATGAGACTAATACAAAAATCAATTCTTAAGAACCTTTCACATTTGCTCTGAGTGGGCTGTGGGCCACAAATTTGGCTTTCACCTATCTGGAAGCCAATATGGAGAAGGAAATGGCATCCATTACATAGTCCCCATGTCCATAACTCAGGAGATCCGTAGTTATTCCTGATTTGGAAACGTCTGGTTTTATAGCATTCTTCAACATAGACCTTAATATCTTCCCCATGTAAGACAAAATATCATTTCTAAGGACCCTCATAAATTAGACAATGTTTAATAAAATGAAACATCTGTTTTAGGGCATTCTTTCAATGCTTTTGTTTCTTTAATTTAATTAAGTGAGAAATCTACAAGATGTGCTTTTGAAATTTTTCATTTTTGTTGATAATACATTTGTAAAATAAAATTTATTTCAACATGGAAAGCAAATATAAAATATATTTTGGTAAAAGCAGGTGTGGCAGTATTTTCTAGTAATTTTCTTTCATATTCTGGTGGAGATCCCTAAGCTACCTCTGGGGCATGTTTCAAGGAATAAATAAAGTACTGATATTTTAAGCAGTCATTCATAATCCTTGTTGTTCAAACTGAGTTCTGAAAGCCAGTGGACATCAATGAGCATGAGATATTTACATCCTTTCAATTCCATGGGGTTGAGCTTTCTGAGTTCAAAATTAGGTGTGAAAAATATAGTAATTTCCCCTTAGTCCCCATTTTACTTTTTTATAATTTCAGTTTCCCATGCTCGACTGTGGAAAATATTAATAAAAATTTTCAGAAATAAACAATTCACGTGTGTTAAATTGCAGGCCATTCTGAGTAGTGTGATGAAACCTCACACTGTCCTTTTCTGTCCCTCCTGAGAGGTACATCAGCCCTTTAGCCAATGGATCCACACTGTGTGTGCTGTCTGTCAGTCAATTAGTAGCCCTCAGTTATCAAACTGGTAGATAACAAGAAGAAGGGTGAGCACAATAAGAAATTTGAGAGAGAGAAAGAGGAAGCACATCCATATAACTTTTATTACAATCTATTATTATAATAATTCCATTTTATTACTGTTGTTATTTTCTTTCTGTGCCCAATCTATAAATAAAACTTTATTAATTGTTGTATATATATAGGAAAAAAAAACAATGTGTATAAGGTTCAGTACTGTCTTTGGTTTCAGGCATCCACTGGGGGTCTAGAAATATACCCCCAGCAGATAACAGGGATTATTTACAATGAATAATGATAAGATTAATGTACATTTATTGAATACTTAAAAATGTTGGGTACCACAATTAGTGCTGTATATATATTGTACCACTGAATCATTCGCAACAGTGGCATGAGGTTAAATTCTACTTTTCCAATTTATGGATGAAGAAGTTTATTCTCATATATATAAAATTGACAGAGATCACACATCTAGAAAATAACAAAATTAGAATTCAATCCAAGTCTAAGTGACTATAAATCTACACTCTTAATGTGCACCCAATCTGATTTTTTTCCTACATGACAATGAAATTGGTTATAGGAGTAGTAACCTATTATCGAAATTAGGATGTAAGAATATGTCTATAGGCCAGGCATGGTGTCTCACGCCTGTAATCCCAGCACTTTGGGAGGCCAAGGCAGGCGGATCACAAGGTCAGGAGTTTAAGACCTGTCTGGCCAATATGGCGAAACCCCGTCTCTACAAAAAATACAAAAATTAGCCAGGCATGGTGGCAGGTTCCTGTAGTCCGAGCTACTTGGGAGGCTGAGGCAGAAGAATCGCTTGAACCTGGGAGATGGAGGTTGCAGTGAGCTGAGATCGCATCACTGCACTCCAGCCTGGGTGACAGAGCGAGACTGTGTCTCAAAAAGAAAAAAATACAAAAGACTATGTCTATAAACCTGTTCACAAATCTCATTAGGAAATAATTGGGACCATTCTAATCCATTGATAAGTAATAACTGAAGCCCTAAAATTCCACCATTAAAAGTTGACAATAATCTTGATATGGAAACTGAAATGGTTCATATAGAATAAACTCAGAGTGAAAACTAAAATTATTTGTCTGAGTATTTTTGAATTACATTTTCCAAACAATGCAAAGGGTTGTACGACGGCAAATGTTATCCCATTCCAGGGCCCCACCAATGACCCAATTCCAAAGCATCTTTTGGAATTTCTTATTCAACCTTACAACACACACGCACACATACACACACACACACACACACACACACACTCGTACTTTTAGTCTGATTTTATTTTAAATACCATTTTCTTGATGTATATAATTTGTTTAACTAATGCTATGTTAATCAATGTCTACATTTTTTCTTGATTGTTTTTATTACAAATAATGCTACAAAAATACTTTGCATTTGTACTTTTCTGTCCATGCACTATAGCATCTATAACATAGATTTCTAAAAATTGAATAACTAGTTTATTGGGAATATGTAATGGAAATTATGGTAGTTACTAATACATTTCCTCTGGAGAAGTTGTATGCCTTTCTCACATTTCACACCAACAGGGCATTGGCGCACAGCTTTTTTGTACCTTCTCCAAGGGTTATAAAATTTTCAACACTTTAAAATGTTTGAATATCTTAATCAGTGAAAAATGATGTGCTATTATTTGAATTTTTGCCTATTTATTTGTGCATGTTTTTGCACATTAAAAACCATTTATTTATTATTTTGGGAATAAAATCATATGTATAAAAACAGATTTGAGTATTAATTTGTAAGAACTCTATATTTTAGGGCAATCTATGTTTCATCAAATATGTTATGAATAGTTATTCAATTTTTGAATTTTTTTCTGATTCCTAAGAAGTATTTTACAATTTTCACCATATAGATACATATATTTCCTTTTTCTCCTAGGTATTACATCTTTTTCATCACTACTATCCATTGGAACTTAATGCTATAATATCTTCTACCTTTTCTGTTTATATTTATTGTAGATGAAATGATTGTTTTCATATAAATTTAATTTACAACAAGGTATTTTACCTTAATCTCAGTTCCAATTAATTTTTAAGAGATTGTCTCAGATTTTTCTGAAATAAAATCATTAATATGCAATTTATTCATTGTAATTTTAAACAAATATTTGTTCTGAAGTGTTTTTAAACATTTGCTTCATGTTCAGGGGTCCATGTGCAGTTTGTTACATAGGCAAATCGTGTGTTGTGAGGATTTGGTTGCAGATTATTTCATCACACAGGTAATAGGCATAGTACCTGACAGGTAGTTTTTTTTAATCCTCACCCTCAAGTAGGCCCTGGTGTCTATTGTTCCCTTCTTCGTGTCCATGTATACTCAATGTTTAGCTTCCACTTATAAGTGAGAACATGCAATATTTGGTTTCTGTTCCTGCTTATCAAATATTTTTAACTACATACTTTACCTATGAATACATTGTGTAGCAGCAGTTTAAGCCACTGAGATAAGTCTAGAGCAGACATCCTAAGACAGAGTTCTAGAAATAATCAATGTTGTCTTATTTAGAATATTTTACAATTTTTTGTTTTCAGATATATGTATATTAAACTTAGACACATAATTTCCTGTACATATATAAAATATAGTATCCTGTTTATATTATACTTTGTTAACTTTTTTGTAACTACATGTGATTATACCTAATGTTAATTACACAAATACTTATTTTAAAATACTGCTTAGTATCCATATTTGGGTGTCCCATTTTAATTAACTAATTAATTTGGCAATTCCTACTGATGGAAATTTATATTGTTTTAAATGTTGCATTTGTAAACGGCCTCAAGTGATGACATCTTTTTAGATCTAGTTGGCATAGAAACAATTTTATCCCATACCCCACCTCAGCCCACCCCAATTAACATGATGTAAATATTCTTGATTTGGGTGCTCATTTTAAATTTAAAATATATTGGCAAACTGCGTTTTAAAATATCTAGTTACACATAGAAAAGCATAGCGGATGTTTGTAACACCTTTGTGAATGTATTTCCTTTGGGGGAAGATGCTATCCTCACCTGATCTGGGGGTAGACACATGGCCCCCTTGGGCAATCAGAATCTTCCCACCGCTTTGGATCCACTCATGAATGTGCAGTCGGTAGGCAACACAAACAGAACTACTTAAATTGGGTTTTAGGGGTACGTATGGAAGCTGCCCCAGCAAGCACCGCCTGCTCTCTCTGAGTTAATAAGTCATAATTTAACGGGACCCTAGAGCCACAAGCAGGCATGATTTTCACCACATGAGGAAAGCGTGCCGGAGAATGGGGCCAAAGTAGAAGAACACAAAGCTGAGAGGTGAAGGGAGGGACACGGAGTTTTGATCATATTCTTTGAAATCTGGATAGATCAATGCCAAGTCTACCCATGGACTTTCTAATTACTTGTGCCAATAAAAATTACAGTTTGGCTTAACTGAGTTTGAGTTCAGATTCCATACTTGATGTCCACGGAATCCAAATTAATATAACCATAAAATATGAAAAAGAAAAGCAAAAAGAGGCACTCCATGTTCAGTGGCTGAATGAAAGCAGGGAAGAGGAGATACTTTTTTCTCCATCCCCAACTAGAAAGTTTGTGATTCTTTTTTTTTTTTTTTTTTGAGACGGAGTTTGGCTCTCTCGCCCAGGCTGGAGTGCAGTGTGCGATCTCGGCTCACTGCAAGCTCCGCCTCCCAGGTTCACGCCATTCTCCTGCCTCAGCCTCCTAAGTAGCTGGGACGACACGCGCCCTCCACCCTGCTCAGCTATTTTTTTTGAATTTTTTTTAGTAGGGACAGGTTTTCATCGTGTTAGCCAGGATGGTCTCCTGACCTTGTGATCCGCCCGCCTTGGCCTCCCAAAGTGCTGGGATTACAGGCGTGAGCCACCGCGCCCAGCCAAGTTTGTGATTCTTAAAAAACAGCAAAACAGTTAGCTGTTTAAACTGTCATCTGCAATAACCTGGAACTCATATTCTAGTCTACGGAGCTTTAGAAGACAGTAAAAATATAACAACACTTTAAAATATGTTGACTTCGTTTTGCTACATTTAACAAAGTGTTACAGGAAAAAAGTTATGATCAGTCTATGCTGGCATATCTGAAAGTAAAGACATGAAAAATATAATACAACCAGGATAAAATAAGCCTTTTAGCCTAGTGTGAAAGCCAGGATGGCTGAGAGTTACATGATGATAAGCTTTGTTTGTGTTAAAGAAAAACTTATTCAAATACTTGTTAAAGATGGTAAAGCTTACTTCATTCAAGTGGAACCATGGAGCTAGGTACTACTGCAACAGGACTGGCAAGTGGGGATTTATGACCAAGGAGCAGGTCGGGGTCAGTGGATGAAAACTTACTAAGAGGGAACATCATGGATAAGAAGTTTCTGGCTAAAGCAACTTGATGGATAGGGTAATCAGATATACAGGGTAGTCAGATACCAAGGGAGGGGAATTTTCATGAAACTAAGTTGGAAGGTATATTAGTCTGTTCTCACACTGCTGTGATGATACTACATGATGGTTTATGAAGATAAAAGGTTTAATTGACCCACAGTTCTGCATGGCTGGACAGGCCTCAGGAAACTTATAATCATGGCAGAAGGTGAAGGGGAACAAGGCATGACTTACATGGCAACAGGGGAGTGAGATAAAGAGAAAGGGGGAACTATCAAACACATTTGTAACCATTAAATCTTGTGAGAACTCCCTCACTATCACACAAACAGCATGGGGAAACTGCCCCCATGATCCAATCGCCTCCCACCAGCTCCCTCCTTTGACAGGCAGGGGTTACAATTCGAGATGAGATTTGGATGAGGACATAAATCCAAACCATATCAGAAGGGTTCTTGCTCAATCTGGATTCTACAAGGACAGAGAGAAAAGCCCAAGACCGAGTCCGAAGACTCAGAGAAACCTGGTTAAAATTTTGGTCAAAGGAGAGTCTTTGCCACTTGACAGGTAATTACTTTTCTTCCCCTCACTTCATCCTCCAAAATCATAGTATGATTTGCCTAAACATATGAAGGCAGGAAAAGAAAGAATTAGAACTAACACGGCTAGGGCTTGTCTGGCCTCCACCTCATTCTCACACCCCTTCCCAGCCAATGTATAATGAAATCCACTGAAATGTCTTCTAGGGCTGAAGGAAATGCTTAGCTGCTTAAATATTTCATTATATTGCCAAACATAACTTTAGAAGACAGTTTCCCAGATGAGGCATTCAATATGAGGGCTAAGGGGATAAAAAGAATCTGAAGTCAGTTGCTAAATGGCAGACAGCCCCATTCTGGTATCTAGATCAGGAGTTAGCAAACTTTTTCTGTGAAGGGCCAGATAGTATGAAGTTTAGGTATTGTGCGCCGTACGTCTCTGTCACAACCAACTCAACTCTGCTATTGGAGTAGAAAAGCAATGACAGACAATGCATGAATGAATGAGTGGGGATGTGTCCCAATAAAACTTTATATTTTGATGCTGAAACTTAAATTGTGTGATTTTCATTTCATAAAATATCATTTTTCTTTTGAGTTTTAAAAACAATTTAAATGTAAAAAAAATCTGTTGATAGGAGGTCATATAAAAACAGGCAGTGGGGTAGATTTGACCCAAGGGCTGTAGTTTGCCAACCGTGGCTTGAGATCATCACTTAAAGGAGATGTATGATCACAAACCGCCAGCTCTGTAAAACAAAAGGCTATGACAGCTCAATTTCCAAGAGAAATCCAGGAATCCTTGAAACCTGGACAGGCGAGTGTTGAATTTCTTACACAGTGTATTCCCTAATGGAGAAAAGGAGAAAAGCATCCCAGTTTGTCTTTCTGTTGGGGACATGAGCCATAATGGACCAAGGGAGATAATCTCCTAAATTGCAGAACCAGGGACAGGAAAATTGGTCACGAAGGAAGCCGCTTGGTTTCCAACTATGGTATCGAATCTTTGTTATCACTTTCCAGCAAGTTGTGGCAACATAATGTGTTATTTCCTCTGCTAGCCTTTTGTAACTGGCTGTTTCCATTGCAGTTATTTTGATTTCTATCTATTATGTGACATTTGGTACTTTTGAAATAGTTATATTCATTTTTTAGCTACAGATTTTCAGATCCCAAGCAGCCAATTTTAGAACTAAGATGAATGTATTATCTAGTCATCTCAGATCTAGAGCTGAATAAAGTAACTATAATGTCATATAACTACATTATTTTATGTGGGGACACTCTTAATGGAGGGAGGTTGTGTGTGAATTGTGTGGCAGTGTGCCTGAGTTGCTTAGTGTGTTTATTCGCCCAACGTCTTTTTATTTTGGGATTCCTCTCTCCTCCCTCTGGGCATGATCAAACAGGGAATGACTATAGGCCAACTTCATCTCGCTGAACTCAAATGACACTTTTCCCAATTTAAGCCTTTCATATGTTTCACTTGTCTTATTGCAGTGGTGGATTCTTCCTTCAATTTCTTTCAGACATTGTTGCTTTCCAGTACCCACTGAGAAGTGGGGAAAGTCAGATGCAGAGGGCTTCACTTGACTACACGGGAACATGGAAATGATGTCGGCTGCTGAGACTGTAACAAGACATTGAATGAATCCATCTTAGGCTTGACTTTGAGAAAAATTTTCCTTTCTTTAAGATAACATGTTTTTTAATACATGTATGCATGCCAAAGTAAAAGAATAAACTATGACTCTATACAGAGGTTTAAAATCAGGCACCTTGAAAAATAGAAAATAGTTTTAATTTTTCATAGATTCCTTACTATGGTTTGTTTGTTTGTTTTTCCTATAATCAGATTTCAGTGTAAATTTCTCATTTTCCTGTGTTTCTTTTTTAGAGATATAAATCTAGATGTTGTCTATTGTTTATTTATATCTACTATATAACTTACATCCTTTGTAATAATTTCTTGATTTACTGCTAAAATAGCAGGTTTTAAAATAAAAAAAATTTTAAATGTCATTATTGACACTAAACTATCTGAAGGTTAGATGGGTATAAATTCAATTTCTAAAAGATGTATTTGACAATACGAAATATTTAAAAACCTCAGTCTTGGGGGCCAGGGTTTGTGATCTGGCTCCTACCCAAAACAACATCTCCAATGCCTGCTACTATTTTTAGTATGATTAATGATGAGGAAATTCCTTATTCACACTTTATTCATTTATAATTTATTCATTTATCAGTCAATGGAAAGGTAATACGTAATGTTCAAAAGAAAACTATAAATAATAGAAAAAAATCATCACTATATGGCATTTGGATTTAGTAACGAAAAGATCAAATACTAAAATGCTATGATTTTATACTAGAAAGATGTTTATGTTTCACGGATAGTTGTTTAATTAAGGAGGAACTTACATGGTCACCACTTAAAAACTGCCATAAAAATTTTTGTCTTAGAAAGACCTTGTGATTGTGTTAAGACAATGGGTACATACATGAAATAAATATTCAGAGGATATAAAAACCAATGACTGCCTGAATTTTTTTTTTTTCTTTTTTAGCATTCCAGTTAGGGCCTCTAACAATGGGAGGTGGTGTCTCTTTACACACTAAATTTGAAAAGAGATTCAAAACTTGAAGCTTTGCCAACTTGTCAACTTACCCATTGAGATGGTTAATATTAAGTGTCCACTTGATTAGATCGAAGGATGCAAAGTATTCTTCCTGGGTGTGTCTGTGAGGGTGTTGCCAAAGGTGATTAACTTTTGAGTCAGTGGACTGGAAGAGGCAGACCCACCCTCAATCTGTGTGGGAAAAATCTAATCAGCTGCCAGCATGGCTAGAATAAAAGCAGGCAGAAGAACGTGGAAAGACTCGACTTACTGAGTCTTCTAGCCTCCATCTTTCTCCCGTGCTGGAAGCTTCCTGCCCTCGAACATCAGACTCCAAGTTCTTCAGATTTTGGGTTCTTAGACTTACACCAGTAATTTGCCAGTGATTTTCCTTTGACCACAGACTGAAGGCTGCACTGTTGGTTTCCCTACTTTTGAGGTTTTGGGACTTGGACTGGCTTCCTGCCTCCTCAGCTTGCAATCGCCTATTGTGGGAATTCCCCTTCTCACAGTGTGAGTAAATTCTCCTGAGAAACTCCCCTTCATACACACATCTATCCTATTAGCACTGTCCCTTTAGTGTATCTTGACTAATACACCCATTGTCCTCCAAGGAAATCCTAAGTGGGGCTATCATATTGCTTTAAAATATTGCTGGGCTCAAGCTTATCTTGAAGAACCAACTGTAAATCAGGCTTGTGTTTTGTTTTGTTTTATAAAAATAAGACTATTTACATGAAACGTTCCATGCAGATTTACCTGTGGGTTGTGGGAAACCTGCAGATAAATACAGCAGTCATGAAAGTCAGAACCGCTTGTTCATAGAACTGCCTTGTGCTTTCAAGACCTGCTTAAGCCCATCTCCTACCTAATACTTGTACTTGAAAATGGATTGCTATGTTTACATTCAATTCTATGTCATGGATGGGTTCGGATAACACTGAGTTCATGCTCAGCATTCTGGATTGCACGGTCTCTTGGTACTCCTTATTTTCCACCAGAACACAATGACAAGGTAGAAGGTGTTGTTCCAAAGAAAGACACTCATCTGCAGAGTGTGTCATAGCTTTGCTGTAAAATTCTGAAGATCTGCTCTGTGAGTCACACAGAGGGCTCACCACAGGCCCTGCATGGCCTTGTTTTCTGCTGCTGACACTTCAGCCTCATTGCATCTGCTGAGGGCTCTGACCTCAACAGCTGAGCAGCTGCACCACTCTGCACCTGCTGCAGGGCCTCACTTGCTCTGGGTCCCACACAACTGGAGTTTATGTGTTACTCAGTTAATGGGTCAGAGAGGCACACTCAAACATGATATATGTTGCCTGAAATATCCCTCTTTGGACTAGATTATGTTGGGAAGCCAAAGAGTTGATGTAACTCTGAGGTAAACAGGGAAGGTGTACTTTTTTCTCTCCTTAGTGAACCCCAATAACTTCTAATGGTGATTCTTAACTGTGATAGAGAGAAAGACATTTCCTAGAACAGTAGGTGCCTACTGAGTAGTGGGGACATTTTAATTTTTTTCTGGTAAAGAGATTTCATTTAGCATAAAAGTTACAGTTGAAATCCTTTAATTGCCTTTGTCGTAATGTGTTGCTATTTTGTAAGAGTAATCAACTGCATAGCAGTCATATAGGTAGGTTTAATGGAAATGTCACAGAAAGTGTCATCCCTATTTTTTCTAACATGTTGAAGATTATATATATATATATATATAATATGTACATATATATGATTGACACATAGCAAATATACAGTAATGTTACTTATTATTATTTCAGGAAAATTGGTTGGAAAACATGCATTTTGTCATTCCTGAACGGTTACAGGCCTGGGGTAGGTAAACTTGTAGCGTCCACCTATTACGGATAGATAATGTTATAATCTTGTAATCTTGGTATCATGGCCTTTGTAACTGTGAAAAAATGGCATTGACCTTCCTAAAAAAATCCCTGCACCTGGGACAGGAACTTGCTCTGCTTCAGTGGTACGATAACAGTAGTTTAGCCTTATTCATATCACTACAGGTAAAATTCTCAGTGACAGCATTTTTAGGTCAGACTTTTAAATATAAGCAACAGGGTGAGTAAAAAGCCTTTCAAGTCTCTACCTGTTACACTTGCAACTCTAGTTCTTCTTCCTAGAGGTCTGGCATCCCTTTGTGATAATCGCATATTATACTCTCAAATAGCATGCGTTCAAGTCAAATGAAATAAGAATAACTGGGAAAGTATTGTGAGTCTCTGGAAGGTACTTGGGGGACTCTGGGCAATAGAAAGAAAATGTAGGAGTTGAGACTCTTAAAGACAGGACCTCTGTGAATCAGGGCTCACTGGGTGGAATTAATTTGGGACCACACTGGAGCCTACTAATCACATCCCAAAACCTAAATATGGAACAATTTATTGTTTCTATACAATTTTGTCTCTAACATTGAAAATGCCTATGAGAATTTGTTCTTTATGCTAAAACAATAATTCAATAATTTGAATGCTGTCCTATTGGGGAAAAAGGTGTAAAATATCAACTTTGAAGAGTTTAATATACTTTCCTTTAGCAGTTAAGAAAACAAATACTCTACATTGGTGAAAAAAATCTATTGGGTTCTATATCCCATTTAGAATTCCCCATAAGACTTAGGTAGAATGTTTGTACAAAAAGCTTATTGATGAAAGGTATAGGCACATGAGATTATTAGGGAAGGTTTTATGAACATGAAAGAGAGCAGATAATGAGTACAAATGTACAGCTAGAGGAAATAAGACCTGGTCTTTGATAGATCAGTGACTACAGTTAACATTAATACACTTAAATAGTCTTTAAATACCCTTTAAGTTTGTTATTTCAACTCTGGATATTTACCCATGTTATGAATTGTTTTATTTTACTTCTAGATATTTACCTCTAATATTTTTAGCAGCAATTTGACAATAGTTCTGACTTAGATAGGGCTGGCTAGGAAAGCAGGTAAAAAGCTGCATAATTATATTGGTGGTGAAAATAAATGAACGCAGAGATGTGGCACCAGTGGAAACATACATAACAGTTCTTTTAAGACAGAAGAAAATCCCAACACTTCACATATTTCATATAAAACATTGGCACCTGCATTCAAATAACTTTATGTCTTTATTACAGCCATGCTCCATTATAATGAAGGGTATGTGTGTGGTTACATATGCAATGTGTGCACACATATGTGTGCATTTCAGACCTCTAACACTTTACAACCACTCTAAAACAATTTTATGTGTAAGTAAGCATATTTAGAAGGTTATAAATATGTACATATATCTGTATTTATCAAATTGGATATTTCTGGATTTTAATAATTGTTACATTTGGAAAAATAGTTATAATTTTATTCTTTATAGTAAACTATATGACATTTGTTGTATTTTTATAATAAATGTCAGTTAATTGTATAATGAAAAGAAAGGTGTCCTAAATATAATATTGAATATTGTTTGGGAAGCAGATTGCACAATATTTTGTGAAAATAAATTTCACAGCAACACAGCAATTTTTATGCAGTTCTAAACATACATACAAATATAGATATTATATTTATTCAAATCCCAACTCATTACTATTTTGTAATCTCTCTCACCCAAAACTCCCATAATAATTTCATAATAAAATCATTGTCACAAAACAATAACAACAACGAAACTTCGTGCTGGACTATATTTTGGAGAATAGAAAAGGACACTATCATAGAAGATATCCTTTTTCTCTTTTAAAACTATATTGATAACATTACAGTCCACTGAAATTTGGAAGTTGGAACTAGGGAAATTATGTAGAGAACAGACCATTAGTTCTATGTGGTAAATGCTGAATTGACGTTGTCTTTGAAATGACTAATTGAAAATTTCAAGTAGATGGTTGGATATGAAAACCTAGATTTTATAGAATTCTGAATTTCAGATATAAATGAGAAGTCAGAAGAAGTAAAATTATGGAAATGACAGGTATAGATATAGTCTCATTCACTTAACATCGTCAGTGATTTCTTTGAATAAAATGGTTCTAGATTCTGGGGAATAAAAACAAATGGAAGACAGTCTTTCTTTAATTTCAAGATATATCTACTAGAAAGAAAAACAAAAGCAAAACCTTTACCATATATGAAACCATGCACAACACTTGAGGGCTATGCATTGTAATTGCATGTTAAGGAACGTGACAATAACTTTGTCACTAACCACAGAGTTTAATCTATCTGAGGGTTAGTTTATGACTGTCAAACTTTGTTAAGTTAGCACTTATATAATGCTTGATATGTTTCAGACACTCCTCTGAATGCTTTGGATGCAGTAACTAACTTAATCTTTCCAGTAGCCTGATGAGGTATTATTCCACTATCCACATTTCACAGAAGAGAAACTTAAGCCACAGGCAGGACTTTGTCCAAGCCCATGGAGTTAGGAAGTATCATAGCTGGAGTCCATACCCAGACAGCCTAGCTCTAGAATTTATGTTCTGGACCACTTCAAAATAATGACTCTGAACTTATTCTTCACATATACCAAAATAAAATCAGAAGAGCAAACAATTGTAATGTTACAGATTCGTAAAGGCTTTCTTAATGTTCATTTTTTTAGGCACATCCATTTGTAGGGATTATTATTATTATTAATGTAGGAAGAATTCATTACAAGATGCCCAGCTGGGCTAAACATGCTGGGCTTCCCTGTGAGTGCGTCCTCCCTTGAGCGGAGCTGTCATTTTGCATCTGGGCTGTGTTTCTGCATCTGGGCTGTGTTTCTCAGGGGCTTCTGACTTGTGTGGAGAATCACACACTGGGGAGCAATGTTAGAGGACAGAGAGCAAACAAGATGTGGGCAGGATAGAAAGGAAAGGAGTAATGTCTTTGTTCCTATGGGATAAGCCCTCCTATTGTCACAGAAGTTGCTACTGTACAAAATGCTCAGTGGTTTGAATTTCTTGAAAAATACAGGGAAGACATGGTTATAAATTCAGGATTTTGTTTAGGGGAAACAGTCCAAAAGGATTTCAAAACATGAAGTCAGAGAAATGCAAGGACTCCACAAAATTTGCAAGAAACCTGTAACAATCCATGCAGTGAGAGACTTGATTCGACCCTGAAAAAATACATATCACATATGGATAAGGAATATATTAGTCTATTTTTGTATTGCTATGAAGAAATACCTGAGACTGGGTAATTTATAAAGAAAAAGAGATTTAACCAACTCACCATTCCACATGGCTAAAGAGGCCTCACAATCATGTGGAAGGCAAAGGAGGAGCAAAGGCATGTCCTACATGATGGCAGGCAAGGGTGCCTGTGCAGGGGAACTGCTCTTTATAAAACTATCAGTCCTTGTGAGACTTATTTACTATCATGAGAACATCACAGGAAAACCTGCCCTCGTGATTCAATTAACTCCCACCAGGTCCCTCACATGACATATGGGAAATATGGAAAGTACAATTCAAGATGTAATTTGGGTAGGGACACAGGCAAACCATATCCTTCTGTCCCTGACCCCTCCTAAATTTCATGTCCTCACATTTCAAAACCAATCATGACTCCTCAACAGTCCTCCAAAGTGTTAATTCATTTCAGCATTAACTCAAAAGTCCACAGTCCAAAGTCTCATCTGAGACAAGGCAAGTCCCTTCAGCCTATGAACCTGTAAAATCAAAAGCAACTTAGCTCCTTTCTAGATACAATGGAGGTACAGGAATTGTGTAAATACACCCCTTCCAAATGGAAGAAATTGGCCAAAACAAAGGGGCTACAGACCCCATGAAAGTATGAAATCCAATAGGGCACTCATTAAACCTTAAAGTTCCAAAATGATCTCCTTTGACTCTATGTCTCACATTCAGGGCACGCTGATGCAAGAAGTGGTCTCCCCTGGCCTTGGGCAGCTATGCCTCTGTGGCCTTGCAGGGTACAGCTTCTCTCCCGGCTGCTTTCACAGGCTGGCATTGACTGTGTGCAGCTTTTCCAGGTGCACGGTTCAAGGTGTCAGTGGATCTACCATTCTGGGATCTGAAGGACAGTGGCCCTCTTCTCACAGCTCCACTAGGCATTGCCCCAGTTGGGACTCTGTGTGGGGGCTTGCACTCCACATTTCCCTTCTGCACTGCCCTAACAGAGGTTCTCCATGAGGGCCCTACCCTTGCAGCAAACGTGTACTTGGACATCCAGGCATTTCTATACATCCTCTAACATCTAGACAGAGGTTCCCAAAGTTCAGTTCTTGATTTCTGTGCACCTACAAGCTCAACACCACATGAAACCTGCTAAGGCTGGAGGCTTGCACCCTCTGAAGCAATGGGCTTAGCAGTACTTTAACCCCTCCCCATGCCTGGAGCAGGTGAGATGCAGTCCCAAGGCTGCGCACAGCTGGGGGCCCTGGACCTGGCCCAGGAAACCATTTTTCTCTCCTTGACCTCTGGGCCTGTGATGGGAGGGGCTGTTATGAAAGTCTCTGATATGCCCTGGAGACATGTTCACCAGTGTCTTAATGGATAACATTTGGCTCCTTATTTCTCATGCAAATTTCTGCAGCAGGCTTGAATTTCTCCACAGAAAATGGGTTTTTGTTTTCTATCACATTCTCATACTGCAAGTTTTCCAGACCTGTATGCTCTGCCTTCTCTTGAATGCTTTGCTGCTTAGAAATTTCATCCCTCCATATACCCTAAAACATGTCTCTCAAGTTCAAAGTTTCACAGATCTCTAGGGCAGGGGAAAAATGCTACCCGTCTGTTTGCATAACAAGGGTGACTTTTACTCTAGTTCTCAACAAGTTTCTCATCTCCATCTGAGACCACCCTAGCCTGGACCTTATTGTCCATTTCACTATGAGCATTTTGGTCAAAGCCATTCAACAAGTCTCTAGGGAAGTTTCAAACTTTCCCATATTTTCTTGTCTTCTTCTGAGCCCTCCAAACTGTTCCAACCTCTGCCTGTTATCCAGTTCCAAAGTCACTTCCACATTTCCGGGTATCTTAATAGCGGTATCCCACTGTACCAGTACCATTTTCCTCTATTAGTCCATTTTCATACTACTATGAAGAAATACCTGAGACTGGGTAATTTATAAACAAAAAATGTTTAAGGAACTCACAGTTCCACATGACTGGAGAGGCCTCACAATCGTGGTGTAAAGCAAAGGAGGAGCAAAGGCACATCTTACATGGTGGCAGGCAAGTGTGCATGTGCAGGGGAACTGCCCTTTATAAAACCATCACATCTTGTGAGACTTATACACTATCATGAGAACAGCATGAGAAAGACCCACTCCCATGATTCAATTACCTCCCACTGGGTCCTTCCTAAAACACATGGGGATTATGGGAGCTACAAATTCAAGGTGAGATTTGGGTGGGGACACAGCCAAACCACATCAAGGAAACAGCAACAAACTGATTTAAAATTTTGGCCAAGTCAAATAAGAATGTAATGTCTTGACTGAATCGAGACTATCATGTTCCTGAAAAATAGTACACAATTAGTTATATTACATTATGTTGCTGTTCAGGCACTATTTTAAATATTACTTTAAATATGATTTTTGTAAATGCTATTTAAAATAAGGACTTTTGCTATGAATTGCAATAATTAGACATCTACTCTCCTTTAAAAATTTTGTTATGAAATTAAAGAAATATTTAATATCTTCTTGAATTTTTTGATAAAAGTAATAGAAATTGCAACATTCACTGTTGATTTCTTCAAGATAGGTTTTACAAAGTAAAATTTCAAAGATGTATCTCGTTTTCTTTTTTTTGTCTGAGACAGAGTCTTGCTGTGTTGCCCAGGCTGGACTATAGTGGCACAATCTTGGCTCACTGCAACCTCCGTCTCTCGGGTTCAAGCGATTCTCATGTCTCAGCCTTCCAAGTAGCTGGAATTACAGGCACACTCCCACACCTGCCTAATTTTTGTATTAATATTTTGAGTAGATATGGGGTTTTGCCATGTTGGCTATACTGGTCTTGAACTTCTGACCTCAAGTGATCCACCCACCCCCGACTCCCAAAGTTCTGGGATTACAGGCGTGAGCCACTGTGCCCCGCCTCAAATATTTTGTTGCATTATTTTTCAAGATAAGATAAATAAGAAGTACCCAAGGAAGTTAAAATGTTTCCAGAGGTTATCTTACATAGGACATGAAAGAGAGCAGGAAAGAGGGCAATTAGATTCAGGAGTGTGAGAAAGTGCATAATTGTGTTCTACATATGCACACAGTGCTGGGGTTAGGTTTTGAATGTATGTGAACTGATTTATATCTCTAAAAAATATCACAACTTACTTAAGGTCTTCCTAAAATACCATTTACATTTGCTGGACTTGCCTGCTGCATTTTAAACCACCACTGAATGCCCAGTTTGTCTCCTGTGGGTGCCAAAAGGACAAGAAAGCCACACTTTTTTCAGCTCACTTCAACACCATTTTCTTGGCATCTCTTGATTACTCATTGTGTGGCAGTCAGACCTGCTGTGAGAGTGATTCCGGCATTAAAAGCTGTTGTCACCACATTTTATTAATGTTCCCCAAGAAATTCAGTGATTCTACATTCTTCTGAAATTGTAAAAATAAGCTACCTAAACCAACATACTTCTCTGGGAAAAACTATCAAGACATTTATTAGCTCTACAAATTAAAAAAAAAGTACCTTGTCCCTCACAACCTGTAATTTCTTAGTTTAGGGCTGAAGTTAATATTTTTGTGGAAGGATATTCATTGTGAAATACTTTTCTCAAAGGTTAAATATTATGAGATATTTTAATTTCGTTAAGAGTAGTAAATCGATCCATATTTTATTAACATCTTAAGTTCACATTACGCATACTGTATTGGCATAATTGTTAAAATCAAAAGACTTGCCATTAGATACAAAATGCTTAAGTATTTAGAAAATTTCTTCTTTAATTTTTTGATGGGCTGTGGGTTTACATATTTAAAATAACGTATCGCTATATCTGTCTATCTATCTATGAATCTATCATCTGTCTAGCTCCGTCTTCTATCTGTCTAATTTGCCCATTTTCCCCTGGTCCTGAGATGCTATGCTGAATGTTGATTGATACATGGCATCATCCCTAAATCCTAGTCAGCCTAGTTGTAACATTTTTTTCAACATTGATGGGTGTGTGTGTGTGTGTGTGTGTGTGTATGTTTTAATTTTGACAAGTATCATAAACTCCCACAATCTCAATTTCCCAGAGAGAAATTTCCAATGTAAAGAAATGTTGAAAGAACAATACCAGCTAGATAAATTTGGAAAAGACTGGCCATATTTGTCCTCTCTCTCCTCTTTTTCTCTGTCTCCCACCACACCTCTCACCTTCCACTTTCTCCTTCTCTCTCTCTCTCTCTTTCATACACACACACAAACACACACACACATACACACACTGTATATAATTTGAAGTTACACCTGCTTCACATCCAAATACAATGGCATTCACCTTGGGAATAATGAGGACAATTATCATCCTTTAACAATATAGTTGCCTGAAGCAATTGTTAATATTATACACAGAGTTGCAAAATGCAGGAGCCCTTTTTACCATCCCTTCTATGTTTATTAGATAGCAGTTTTCTTAAAAAAAAAAAAAAGGTCTTCCCTTTTTTCCTATTTAATCACTATTTTTGTGCAGCACTACTTATGGTCTTAGATGTTTTATTACATAAAGCGTAACAATCAATAGCAATGCATTGACCAATCTTAAAAAACATTAAATAATTTTAATGTCATATGGTACACATACATATTTACCCAACTGTTACAGGAGTCTATGTTATTCTTTACATTTTTTACATCCAGAGCACCATTCAATCCAGTTCAAACTTTGCGATGGGTTGTTATGTCTGTTAAGAGGCCCTTGTTCATGACATTGTGTTTTTGAAGACCCATAAAAAGTGAGTTTCCTCATAGACTATTTTTTACTCTGAATTTGTCTATTTGATTCCACATGTTGTTTTATTCAATTCTCTATTGCTGCATTTCCTACAAACAGGAAAAATGTCTGGAAGCGTGATTGCATTTCTGTTAAAGTGTTGGAGATTTTAAGGGTGATTTTATGTATAATCTATTGCATCCTACTGGGGGCTATACCATCTAATGTCCCACTATTAATGATGCTTTGTTTGATCAATTTGCTAAGGTGGTATTGGCCAGATCTCTCCATGGAATCTTAAGAAGAGCGTTTCATATCTATGTTTTCAGTTGTTCTTGTCTTCTTTGCTTCAACAGCTCTCTGATGCATTTACACAGATACTTTTTTTTTTTTTGTATGTGTTTTACTTGGCTTTCTTCTTGTTCTTGTTAGGACCTTGGGTTTGACACAAGCTATTCTTCTCATCTAGATCAGAGGTCTTCTCTTTTATAATGTGTCCTTTATTGTGAGCACTTCTGTGATTTCTGGTATAACTAGATATCTCATTTTCTACTATTCCTTTCCTGAACTTTTGATCAGACATTTCTCTAAGAATTTCTGCCTCCTTTTCATGGGGACTGGTACGTATGAAAATGTGCAGCATAGCCACCACACTGCACATTTTCTGTTCCCTGCCTACATCTCAACTCTCATCTTGTATCATCTTTTCCTAGTTTCTGAGATTCTGGCCTGATACTCATTTTTCTCATGCGATGTGTTGTCATTACCAAAAAAAATTGTCTAAAGTTGTTCTTTCTGATTGGAATGTTTCTCTCTCCTTCTCTCCCCACCTTTCATTTCTGAACATAGGACATATATATAACCAACATAATAGTCTTCATAATTTGAAGAGTAATTAAAAGTGCTTACTCACGATCCGTGCTGTAACTTCAGATAGGGAACATCGAGCATCCTACAGGACACCTCTAAACTCCCAGAACAACCAGCAAGCTAAACGTTATACTAAATATATCCTTTTTCTATTTTAGTTTTTATCATAAAGGTAATTAATGCTATACATATAGTATGTATGTATACATATTTGGAGTACATAACTGAAATTTTTTGGTTGTATGTATTTTTCTGCAACCTGTCTTTTCACTGAATATTTCATTTTTAACATTGTGTGATTTTATTGGTGCAAATAATTTTCGTTGTTGTGTACTGCTCTACTTTATAAATCTGTTATTATACATTTATGTATTCTCTTGTCAATGAAATTGTGATTTCCTGACTTTTTTTCTTTTTAAACATACATAGCTCCAAGGGCAGATGAACTTGTTTCTGTAGGGCATATTTCTATGTATCAAATTATTGGTTTATAGAGTGCGGAGATATTCCACTTTGTTACAAAATACAAACGTTTAAATATTTATATCATTTATATTCATTAGAGCAGGCTGTGATTATTTCTGTTTTTCCATATTCTTAGGAATATATGGTAATGCCTGAAATTAAGTTTTGAAAGTCTAGTGATTTTAAAATCATATTTTATATGTTTGATATACATTTTCCTGATTGCTAATAATATTAATTAACATTTCATATTTTTATCTGCCACTCATGTATTTTTTCTTGTGAAATACCTATTCATGTTTTTCCCCTTTATTCAAATGAGTCATCTGTCATTCTTTTTTAATTATCTATCTGTCTGAATATTGATACTTTATCTGCAATATTACAAGTATTTTCTCTCTGTTTGTAATTGTTTTTCCATTTTACCTATCATGTCTTGTGATGAACCAAGGTTTTAAATTTCCAAGTAGTCTAATTTATACATCTTTTCCTTATGGGTTGCATTTTTATGTATTTTAAAAAGGAGTCCTCCATATTCTGAGGTTATACATATATATTTCTAAAATTATTTAGTTTTTCCTTATATATTGATGTCTTTAATCTTTCTGTAATTTATTTTTGGGCATGATATAAAGCAGAGCTCCAATGTATCTACTTCTTTGTAATTTGTGATTATGCAATTATGCCACTACCATTTATTAAACAGTCCATCTTCTCACCCACTACTCTGTACTGCATCCTACATTCTACATTACCTTCCCATATATGTCTGGGTGCTCTTTTCTGTGCTATTGATATATTTGACTACACACAAACACACACACACAATTTAATTATTCTAAAGACTTAATTAATATTGGTGTACTAAAAGTTTGATACTTAGGAGGCTAAATTCCAACTGACTAGGACTTTTTCTTTTTCAGAATTTTCATAACTGTTCTTAGACTTTTGTTTTCACAAATAAATTTTAGAAGAAAATCTCATAAACTTCTCTGGTAAAAAAAGACCTATTGGACTATGAATGGGATTTTGTTGACTCTATAGTTCATTTGTGGTGAACTGACATATGTACATGATTTAATTATCTAACCATGATTGTTATATTTAATTTGTTTTATTAAAGACTTATAATGAAGCTCATAAAGGCCATATCCACCTTTTCTTAGATTAAGTCCTTAGTTCCTTAAATATATGTTTTTTATTTTATTCCTTGATAAAACTGGATAACATTTTCTACCTGCTCAATACTATTGGGTAGAAATGCAATTACTTTGTATATTGATATGACCACTGTTAAACATATACAGCTCTATTTTGTCTGAAGATTATTTGTACTGTTTTTACTTTGACAATCATAACATATCTGAACATTTTATACATAATAGATATCTATATGATATGTGTATACATAATATATACATAATAGATATAGTATCTTCACAGACACAATCATTAGCTATGTGTGCATGTATAAACATATATGTGTGTGTGTATATATACTAGTTATGTGTATACATAGCTAGTGTGTATATAGCTAGTATACACATACATGCACATATATATACACATATTTGTGTTATATACACATATAGTGATTGTACCTGTGAAGATACTATATATTTATAATAGACACTAGTTGTGTGTATATATAGCTAGTGATTGTGTGTATATATGCATATATACACACATAGCTAGTGTGTATATACATGCATAATATATAAATATATGTACTCTCTTGTATCTTGTATCTATATACTATCTTGACAGATACAATATATCTTTCAGTATACAGATATAGTGATTATTTTTGGACATAAACATAGCTGGTGTATATATGTTGTATCTTGACAGATACAATCGCTAGCTGTGTGTATAAAGATATGCGTTTACAGCTGGAGACTGGATGTGTCAAGGTGTACGATACGAATCCTCACAGTCATTAGTTGGCAGAGAAATATTGTTAAGAAGCAGGCTTTTGATCATCTAACACTATTGGAAAATAACTTGAATTCATAAAAAATAAAGAATATCGCCTCTCAAGAAGTAAGTAACAAAATGAGAAACTGAGAACAGACAACAGACAAGGAACGTTTTTTAAAATTTACTTTAGGCCTATTTACTGACAAGTAAAACGTGATTCACCCTGAGCCTGAAACATGGCAATCGCTTCTGCTTCAGCTATTAATCTCCTACTGCATGACCTCTGTACATATACTCCATGATCGAAGCACTGAATAATAAGTTGTTCTAAAAACACAAAACAAATAAAAAGAAAGCTAGGTTAAAAATTTTTTATTTTATATGATTTTTAAATAGTTTATTTACAAATCTATCAGTCCTTACAGAAAATGGAGAAGGAAACTTAGGTGGCCTCTTGGGGGCTCATTATGGAAAGTGCATGCTGCTTATGTAATAATTACGATTGACCCACATATGTCTTAACAAACAACCTAAGAACAGAATGACAAAAAGTAAAAGATATGATGTAGATTTATAAGTGAAATTAGAAAGATTCATCATATTTACTTGAGATAAAGAGAAGACAACCAGTACATATAATGAAGCAAATAACTTTAAACTACTATAAAGGCAATTATAAAAGACATTGCTTTTAAAAGCACCATTAACTTTTCTCCTTTAAATTGAGTCCTGGTTAGAAAGTACTATTCCTGTGAAAAAGAATGTAAGAATTCACAAAATTCAGTAAATAAATCTAATTTACCACATTTTAATTTTTTAAATAATTTTCTCAGCTGTGGAAAATCGATTTAACTGACTTTGACACGTGGAAAATGTGCTTTGATATATAAAAATTAAAAGTATAATAGAAAAGAATCCTTTGCCTACTCCTACTTATCCTGTCTCATAAAGAAATTATAAAGCAATGAATTTAAAATGGGTCAGATGAAAACGATTTAAACTGTAATACGTATAATCAATTCAAGTAAGTTAGTGCTACAGGCTTATTGAGACAAATTCTTTATCAAGATATAATGCACTAATAAGAATAGAATGTGCTGTTACTGTGGATAACGCCTTGAAGACAATGTAATTTTACTTTATAACATTATAATCGTCAACCCTTTTCCTGATGCCTACTGGGCACACACCACTGCTGTTAAAAAAAAAAAAGTGGCAGGAAAAGGGGAGTCTAAATATGGATACAGCTTCCAAGAATTTACAATCTAGGGACATGTAAATCATTTCTTTAAAATTATAAATGTATTCTCATATGAATTAGGCTTCTAAAATATCTCAGTCTTCTTGAGATTTTTCCTTTGCAATATAAGACAATAGTTTTGGAGAGGAGTTTCTGGTCTGATTATGTGGCTTTTTCCCCCAAGCACAGCTAATAAAAATGCAAAATTCTGACACATTGTCTGTTACCTTCCTTAATGTCATGAAATAAAATTGTATTGAGGATCTTAAGTAAAGCCATATGCAGAAAAGCATTATTCAACAGTTTGCTAAAGCTGGTGAGAATTTTGAACAATTCATGACAAGTTTAAGAAATCAACTTCTATAAAACACGAAGGCTGAGGTTATGTAACAATGCAGTGTTATATGATCTGAGAGTGCTTATTCTTTATAGAAATGTAAATTAATTCTTGGTAATTTGAAAACATGGTCCATTTTGGACGTATAAGATACATGATGCTTTCTAGTAGGGAACATAATATCTGTGTGAATTAGTTAGATATCTTTTCTGTGATAAGAAAAATAATCTACACCTGGGAATACTTCCAGTTGTTCAGAGAGAAACATACTAGGAGTGGCATTTTCCTCTTTGCGTCAATTCGAAAGGTTAACTTTTGTCTCAACCTATGAAATGTGATGTATTAGTTCAAAATATTTACTGAGCACTATAATGAGACCAGCACTTTTCAGATCTTAGGGTGTATTGGTAAACAAAATGAGTAAAGATTCTTGCTTTTAGAAGTAATATTCTAGCATTGAGAAACCGATCAATTAAAATATGCCTAAAACAAATATGTTTTACAGTTTGCTGGCCTGTGATATGTACTATGGAATAAAGAACAAGTGGAGTGGGGTAAGGAGGATCAGGAACACCAAGGGAGAGAAGGAGGAGGTCATTGTAGTTTCTAGGATGCTTAGAATGAGCTCATGCAGAAAGTATCATTTGACCAAAAAATAAATAAATAAATAAATAAGAAGGCAAGGATATCTAGGGAGAGGTTGTTCCAGGCAGAGAAGTAAGCCAGTACAGCCCATCTGAAAAGGAGAACAGTCTGTGATTGAGGAATGACCAGAATACCAGTGAGGGTGAGGTCAATGTGAGCCAGTGATCATGAGAAGGAGGAGGTGAGGAGAGAGGTGTTTGAGAGGCCAGATCCTGTTGGACTTCACAGGCCATGGTGAGGACTTTGGTTCTACTGTGAATTAAAGGGGAGGCACAGAAAACTTTGGAGCAGAGGAGTGACATAATCTGAGTTACACTTTAGAAGGTGATATGGTTTGACTGTGTCCCCACCCAAATGTCATCTTGAATTGTAGTTCTCAAAATCCCCACTTGTTGTAGGAGGGACCCTGTGGGAAGTAACTGAATCATGGGGGCAGTTACCGCATGCTGCTGATTTACAGATAGTGAGTGACTTCTCACGAGATCTGAAGGTTTTATAAGAGGCTTTTCCCCCTTTTACTCGGCACTTCTTGCTGTCACCACATGAGGAAGGATGTGATTGCTTCCCCTTCCACCATGATTGTAAGTTTCCTGAGGCCTCCTCAGTCATGGTGAACTGTGAGTCATTTAAACCTCTTTTATTTATAAATTACTGAGTCTCGGTATGTCTTTATTAGCAGCTTGAGAATGGACTAATACAGGAAGCTCACTTGGTTCTCTGTGAGAAATAGCAAGCAGAGTAGTAGTGAGAAGGTGATGTTGTAACCTGGGCTATTTAGGATGGTGACTCATGTCAGAGGTGTGCAGATCAGATGGTGAGGAGTGCTTCAGTTCTGTATGTATTTTGAAGATTGTTCTGAATAATTTTTATGTTTTTCTTTGATTGGTTGGGGGTACCATAAGAGAAAAAAGAATTAAGGGTGTCTGTAATGTTTTAGGTGAACAATTTTAATTACTTAATTATTTTGATTTCCTCATCTGAATTGTAGAAGCCTGTGGTGAAAAATTCAAGGAAGATCGGCCATCAGTTGGGGTTGTGTGGAATTTGAGATATCTCTTTGGAAATGTCAAGCAGTGGGTTGGGTATATGAGTTTGAAGAGGCTTAGACACTTAGGCAGGATGTACAATTTTGAGAGACATCAGCACAGAGATGATTCATAAAGCCATGGAACTGGATGAGACATAGAATAATACATAGAGGATAAAGGACATAAGACTAAACAGTGGGGCACTGCAATATTAAGAAGTCAAATATAAAAGAAGAACTCATTAAATAAACTGAGGGAGAGTGACTCAAGTGAAGTAGAAATAAAACCAAGAAATGTTGTGTCCTGGAAATTCAGTGAAGAGAGTTTCTTAAAGGAGAAGGAGTGGTCAACTGTGCCAATTTCTGTCTTTAGGCCAAATAAATTAGGACTGAGAACTGGCCATTGGTTTTAGCAACAGTAAGATCATTGATGATCTTGTTAAAAGCAGGATTTTTTTTTCATGGAGAGATGGATTTAAGGGACTGGAGGGGGTAATTAGAAACATAATATTAAAAACTTTTTCAAAAATATTTGCAGCAAGGGGAACAGGGAATGGAGTGGTAGATGGCAAGGAAGTGGGATAAAGAAAAGGTTTTAGGGTTTTTGTTTGTTTATAAAGGAGAAAATAAAGTTAATCATTTATATTAATGGAGACAATCCAATAGAGAGGCAACATTTGATGCCGTAAAGGAGAGAACTGAGAATTGCTTGGAGCTATGTATCTGAGAAAAGATTCAAATTTAGTAAGCAGTAGAAGAGTGGTCTTTAGAAAATAACAGACGTGTCTCATCAACTGTTGGAGGTGTGTAGGGAATATGGAGTCAGGTGTTGGTAGGTAGGTGCAATGGTATGGAATGGAAGCTACGGAGTTTCTCTTTTAACTGCTTTGATTTTCTCAGTTAAGAACAATGCAACATTTTCAGCTGAATGAAGTGGGTGGGAAGATGTTGAGATTCAAGAAGAGGTGAGGTTATTTAAACATTAATGAAGAAGGAGAACGGATAAACTTGAAACCTTTAGTGTAACTTTCAGATAGCATTATAAGACCATGTAGGTCCATAATCATGATTTTTTTTTTTAAGGTGAGATGAATCAGACTGATTCTGTGTCTTCCTCCAGCCACCTTCAATGCCAGTGATACAGGTGTGGTCTGAATAGACTTAGATTTTTGCGCATGTCAAGAAAGATGGGGGCAAGAAAAGGAGTATAAAAGTTGACCTGAAATTTAAGCTAGATTTCTCACCATCAAGGGGATAAGAAACAATGAAAGAATGGGATAATTAATTAATTACATGTTTTGTTGGGTAAAAGGATTGTTAGGAGCAAGATACAATCAGAAGTTAGCTGAAAATATAGGTGGTTGGCAAGCAATTAGAGACGCTTTGCAGTTTATATTACAGATCACAGCAATTTTTTTCAACACAGTCCTAGAAGTGCGAGGGGAAAGGCAAGATTTACAGAGGAGAGGAGTACAATGAGTGAGAGGGTCAGAGTACAGGAAATCCCATCTACATGTAGATTGAAATCACCAAGACTTAAGGCAGAGGTAATTTTTGATAAAATTATATCAGCCTGGAGCTAAAATGTCCATAAATATAGAAATATGACCCAAGCATTAATAGTTGACAATAGTAATGTAACTAGTTGGTGACATAATAATATTATCATTATTTTAAACAAAGGAGAATGAATATTCTGAAAGTTGTCCTGAGAAGCTAGGAATCCCCTAACTCACCTCCTTGCCCACAGAGACATAAGATGATTCAGAAGAAAATCAGCCACCCTGAGAAGTCTTAAGGGGAAGCAGCATCATTAGAGCAAATCTAGATTAAGGAGGCATTCAGGGAGTGGAATTAAGATATAGGGGTGTTGCTGACAGTGGTCCCCAAATTTCAGAGCATACAGAAATTTTAGAGGTTGGAGAGAAATATAAAAAAAAATAGAGAATAAATTTATGAAGAGACGTGAAGAGGCTTACAACTCAGATAATTAAAGACCTGGGGATCTTAGGTGCCTTGATGACTGCCCTCAACTGGCATAAAAAGTCATTATGAAATCAAGACAGCAGTGATGTGGCTATAGGTCTTAGAGAGCAGGAATTGGTGAGTGTCTGGGCCTTGTTGATGATTTTGATGATGGTGGTAAATTGGTTGTTTCATAATGATGAAGGTAGATTGTCCCATGTGATGGTGGAGATGGAGATTCCATGATAATAAAAGCAGTTGGTCCCATTATGGCAGAGGTAGTTGGTCCCATGATGATGAAGGTAGTTAGTCTTATGATGATGAAGGTAGGTGGTTCCAGGATGATGGAGGTAGTTGGTTCTATGATGGTGGAGGTATTTGGTCCTATGATGATGGAGGTAGATGGTCTCATGATGATGGAGAGAGATGGTCCAAAGACGATGGAAGTAGTTGATCCCATGATGTTGAAGGTAGTCTCATGATCATAGAGGTAGATGGTCCCAGGGTGAAGGAGGCAGTTGGTCCTATGATATTGAGTAGATGGTTTCATGATAATTGAGGTAGATGGTTCCGTGATAATAGAGGTGGATGGTCCCATGATAATAGAGATGGGTGGTCCTATGATAATGCAGGTGGATAGTCCCATGATAATGGATGTATGTGGTTGCCGGAAGGCATAGCCTTAGTCCCAGTGTAGATTCACTCTCTGACCTCTTTAGGGAAGGAACATTATCTTTCTGGGTAAGTGTTGTTTAAATTGATTCTTGTGGATAAACTTGAGGGAATTTTAGATAGTTGAGTAACATCAAGTATTTAAGTCCCCTGTTCATCATAGCTGATAGGAATAAATGCTTCATTGGTGTTATCTGAAGTAATATTAGTGTGAAGTGATTCCTCAATGGACTTTCAATTTCAAAGTTTAGGTAGGAAAAATGGAATAATATAGAAATTATCAGAATTTTTGTGTAACTAAAATTTTATTTCTGAGATTTAAATGATAATTCTGTTACATCACAGGGAATGTTTTAATGAAACATTTTATTAGATTCTAATCAGTCTTCAAACTTTCTCAGTTTTTAGTCAATTTATGTTGTAAGCTGTTAAAATAAACATTTATTAATTTTACAGGATATTGAAATTTTCATATAATTTCAGAGATACCAGAGATGTATGTGAGAAGCATATATTTGAAAATCAGAAATACCTTATTTAATATATATTGTTCAAAAATCCATTTTGTAATAATTAATTCAGCTCAATTCAGATAAAATATTTTAAATTAATTTAGTATTAACAATGTTCTGTAAAAGAAGGATATGAATAATACATGTGGATTCTTGTGTAATAAGAAACATTGATAGAAGTGTAATTTTTTGTAGGCCCAGTCACCATATCTTATTCTTACCTTTGGTTGGGGCAGAAACTTATTTCTTACTATGAAAGCTGAAAAGTTCCCAAATTGCATTTCTTAGTACTTAAAATTAGGTCAAAATAGTGTGCCCTAAACTTGAATCAGATGCATATCCTACTCTGGAAAAGAATGTGGAAAAAATAATAATGCAAAAGAGACATACAAACACACACACACACTGAGAGAGAGAGAGAGAGAAAGATAGAGAGAGACAAAGAGAGAGAGAAAGAGAGCGATGCAGGTGGTTAACTGCATTTGAAAAATAAATACAAGAGATCTCAAACTCAATACTAATATCAAGTAGCAGTTGTCCGAGTTTCAAAGTTGGAATCTAATATCCAACCAGTAATGGCAGGAGTGATATCCCAGGAGTGATATCCCAGGACCAGCACCAGAACTGGCCATGGTTACAGGGTACACATCACATGTGTAGCAGTGGTGATGGTATTCTAACAAGTCTTTTAAGTGGTATGATTGCTACAGTGATTATAATCACTGAATCACATCTGTGTTTGTCAATTTCCTTAACCAGATTTTTCTGCCTTGCCCAGAATTCAGATACTAGACATCCTGGTGTAATACACAGTGGAGATATAGCTGTTTAACACATGACATAAAGTGTGCATTGAAAGACAGGGCTTTGGGGAATGTGCAGAGAGCTCTCCTGGCCTCTGCAGATATACTCTCCATCTTTCCTCACACTGCTTTTTGCCTGAAAGGCTGATCTCTAAGAACTATGTCTACAGGTTCTCTCAAGCTTTTGGTTACATTACACCCAAAGTAGGCACTGGTGGAAGACTGGACCACAGAAAAGTGAGGTGTGTGTTCCCTGGGTCCATCCCTGCCAGGCTACAGAATTGCAATGATGGTATTTCCCTACCAAGGGCTGCAGTTTCTGTAAAGGGGGCCTCTTCTTCATAGCCAGTTCCTTCCCTGGCCCTGTGGGTGATGTTGTAGTTTCCTGCGGCTGCTGTAATAAAGCCCGCAAACTGGGTGGCTTAAATCAACAGATAATATAAGGAACTTAAACAATCCATCAAGCAAAAAAGAAATAACCCCATTAAAAAGTGGGCATAAGACATGAACAAACACTTCTTGAAAGAAGACATACAAGCAGCCAACAGACATGAAAGTGCTCGGCATCACTAATGATCAGAGAACTGCAAATCAAAATTACAATAAGATACCATCTCACACCTCAATCAGAATGCCTATGAATAAAAAGTCAGAAAACAACAGATGCTGGCAAGGCTGTGGAGAAAATGGAATACTTGTACACTATTGGTGGGAATGTAAATTAGTTTAGCCTCTGTGGAAAGCAGTTTGGAGATTTCTCAAAGTGCTTAAAACAGAGCTACTAGTTACCCCAGCAATCCCACTGCTGTGTACATGTTCAGAAGAAAACAAGTTATTCTACCAAAAAGACACTTGCACTTGGATGTTCATCATAGCTTTATTCACAATAGCGAAGACATGGAATCAACCTAGATGTCCATCAAATATGGATTGGATAAAGAAAATTTGGTACACATACCCCATGGAATACTATGAGTCCATATAAAAGAATAAAATCATGTCCTTTGCAGCAACATAGATGCATCTGGAGGCCATTATTCTAAGCAATTAACCCAGGAACACAAAACCAAATACTGCATGTTCTCACTTATAACGGGGCACTAAGCATTGGGTACTCATGGACATAAAGATGTCAACAATAGACACTGGTAACTACTAGAGGGGGAAGGGAGGGAGGGAGGGTAAATGTTGAAAAACTAGCTATTGGATACTGTATGTCCAGTACATGAGTGAAAGGATCAATCATCCCAGACCTCAACATCACAGGATATACTCATGTAACGAACTTGAACGTGTATCCCCGATTCTAAAATAAAAGTGGAAATTATTTTAGAAACAGGATATTTATTCTCCCATAGTTCTGTGGAAATTGCAAAAATCAGTTCACAGCAAAGTATTTTCCTTCTGAAGAGCTGAGTCTTTTAAATGTTTTTCTTTAACTTCTCCTGTTGCTGGGAATCCTTGGTGTGCCTTGCCTTGCAGAGTCATCACTCCAGTCTCTGCCTCTGTCATCACATGGTGGGATGACACTCTGCCTGTCTCTGTGACTCTTCTGCTCTTCATATAAGGACACGAGTCACATTGGATTAAGGGCCTACCTACACAGGGTATGACCTCATGTTAACTAATTTCTTGTGCAATGTGTGGAATTGCAATCACCCTTAGGAAATCTGAAAGCACCAAGTAAAAGCACATTCTGAGATTTTTTAAAGGACACTAATTTGGTGAGGGGGTGGGGAGGTGCTAATCTAGCCCAGGACAGGTGGTAATGGCTTCCCTGCTCTTGTTAGTCCCAACATGGGATGTTTAGTTATCTCTTATTGGTTTCACTTAATCATGCTCACAGCTTTAAAAATATTTCCTTAATCAACTTTTCTCATTTTCCCTATTTGAATGTTCTGTTTCCTGGTGGGACCCTGACTGATACAGGGGTCCAGTGATAAGAGCTGAAATAATTCAGGACTTAGGGTGGGTATTCTGTATGTAAGAGTATAGATGTTATATTTAGGCAGCACTGGACAGAGAAAGAAAGAAAGAAAGAAAGAAAGAAAGAAAGAAAGAAAGAAAGAAAGAAAGAAAGAAAGAAAGAAAGAAAGAAAGAAAGGAAGGAAGGAAAGAAAGAAAGAAGAAAGGAGGGAGGGAGGGAGAGAGGGAGGGAGGGAGGAAGGAAGGAAGGAAGAAAGAAAGAAAAGAAAGAAAGAAACTTTCAAAATCTTACATCTGTAGCTTATGCAATAGGCCAAAACCAATGGCTTTTCTACAACCATGGAAACAATTTCTCATCACTTCCAGCCCCATGGCTAAGATACTTAAGAAACAAACTCAACTATTGATCTTGCAGGTGGCTGAGATACAATATCAGTTTCATTCACAGCCTTGCGAGGTCTCATAAAAAGTTAGTGCATGGATGATGAACGAGTCAGAGCCTGAAGATTGAAAATAGTGAAATGTAGAAACATGAGAAGACACAGAGAAATGAAACTCAGCACTTTACTTGGCCTTCTATGCCAACCCAAGCATAAGAGGCATTTTAAAGGAGTTACATCAATGATAGGAGAATATAGTTAAAGAAAGATCTTAATTTAGTGGTGCAAGTACATTTACTGGAGATTCTAGATTCAAGGTGCTAAATTAAACTATTGGGAGAGTTCAAATTATTCCCATAAAACCCCAAATTCTTGCTATTATGAAAAAACCCAAGGACTAGAGCACAGGAATCCTGGAATAGATTTATTATGTGCAATAAAAACTTCACGTCCTAACTATGTTTCCTGAGATGGCCTAGAAGTCGATCCTATTACCATAGTTTTTACAAACACATTGGTACAGAATTGTAGGTTCTTAGGAAAGCAGCACTATGTGAAATTTTATGATCTGGTGATGCTGGTACACATGCTGCCCATTCTAATGGGCTACCTGAATTCTCTGGGTATGGATGGGTTTTACTTTTGGCCACCAGAAACAAGGCCCATTCATTTTTACACTAAGCAATACTGCTTCAGTAGTAAACAGAATGTTTGACTCCCAAGCATCTTAGGTAGTGGTTAATGATTTATTTACTGGGATAGTAATTGTTGGGTAGCCCACTAAAGTTCTATCATGCTTATATAATTTACCCCAAACTCTAGGTTCAGGAAATAGATTATATCCACCAAAATAAAGATCCTGTGTTCTGAGTATTTTAGTTCTGAGGTATTTATTTATTTATTTATTTATAAAAAGCAGCCCTCCCTGAATGAACAGGAGAGCTTATTAACCCTCAGACAGAGTCTGGCAATGACATCGCTGGGAATATTAAGGGAAGACCTAATAAGTAACATCCAGTTTTTGCCAGAATTCTGATTGAATTGGATAACAGACATGGAGAATACTGGTTGGGCAAAAGAAAATATCACTTTTACTGCTGATAAAAGTGTGGATTGTATCTGTGGGTAATTGTGCTTTCCAGTGTTGACCTTTGGAATTAGAGACTTCTTTCAAAACACAGAAAATGCTCAACCATTTATGCATGTATCTCAATGGAAACAGTCTTCATGTGCAAATTTATGACACGGAGGAGCAGAGAGGAAATCTATGCTTTCTATTTCTTATTGGTAGTTCAATTACTAAAAGAACTAAGGAGCTGAACCTAGCATCCTGAATTTATTCTTCCTGATTTATTAATTAGATATTTTTTTCTTCTTTCCAGGGAAAAAATGGATGAGGGGTGGCAAGAGATATCAGTAAAGCTATTTTATTGGAGCTCTGTTTTCATAGAAAAGTCCAGAATGGATAAAAAGCTTTTGCCTGATTCCAAAAGATGCTGCATCATTTAAACAGGAGCAGTAGCTAATGTATTGTGCCCTGTTGCTTATCATTTTCTTTTCATCAGCCAAGACCACTGATCAGACTCCTGGGACAAATCCTAGTTCTTTTTTAAATCCTTAAGCTGCAAAACTGAGGAAACAGCAACCGTCTTCTGACATGAACAGTGATGAGACTCAATCTGGTAGCTAGAACTGTGTGGCATGGTGTGACCTTGGTCCCTAATTCTGTTCCAAACTCCATTTATATTGATTAGGTGAACCCAGCTTTTTCCTCACCACAGTCAGGCTGGTGTAGAGCCTTGCAGATAAAGCTAAAGGATGCAGAGGAAGCTTTGTTATCATACATGTTTCTCCACTAAACGACTGAGAGAGAACATGCCTGCCTCGTAATATACACTGGGAACTGGGACCTAAGCCTTGTGGTTAAAGTGTTACCATGCTAAGGCTCAGTCATGCCCACTCTTCACTCTGCTTCCTTGTCACTCTGCTGCAGGGGCCAGAAAACTACAACCCACAGGTCAACTCTGGCCTCCCCCTGCTTTTGCAAATAAAATTTCATTGAGCCACCTACTTGTTTACATATCATCCATGATACGTATCTTGCTTTTATGACACAGTAGCAGAATTGAATAGTTGCAATGGAGACTGTCAAAAATTACCACTTATAATATTTACTATCTGTCCCTTTACAGAAAAAGATTGCCAGTCACTGCTCTACTAGGACGCATTGTCTTAATTAAACGTTCAGCTATATCCAGTTTCCATGGTGCTCTGCGGGAGGTTAGTTCTGTTTATGGAAAGTCAGCTTGAACAAAACTTGTCTTAGACAAGTTTATCCCTACTTTTCAGTCTATACTTGATTTCAAAGTGTGTCCCCTGTGCCTCACACTCCACTGTCAGCAACCCATACTCCTTCAAACCACAAATGTTGTGCAAGTTGTCACTGGCGTTGTTTTTGAGATGCTGGAAGAAGCCGGGACAATAAATAGGAAATGAAAACTCATGCATAATGTTGTAATCCATCCCCTACATCATCAGCAGCTGGGGGAGTGAGGACAAGACAAGAGAATGGATCTCAGAATACCGAATGCAGCACCATGGACGCTGCTGCTTTGATCCATTTGCAACAGATAGCATTAGGCAGGGTGCAGAAACCACCTTTAAAGAGAGCTTTTTTGTCTTCCAGTGGTAACCTGGCCAGGCTAATATGGTCTGCCTCTGCCTCTGCCTCTGCCTCTGGTGCATTCAGTGACAGATGGTAGATGTAGAATTACAATAGACTAAGGGAGGAGAGCACGCATTGTGAGAAGTACATCTGCAGGCTAGTGATGCATCTCCTGGGGGCACCCAAGTACAAGATAGTTAACAAGAACACGCTATCTCCATTTTTTATGTTTCCAGGTATTTCCTTCTTGCCAGGTGAAGAGTTTTACTAGTTCAGACAACCTGCAGGTGAGTGGTGAGCACTGGGTTAGGAAAATTTAAAATAAATTTATAGCAGTCTAACATGACTGCTTAGGCAATCTAGTTCCTAACGCCCCAAGTGTCAGGGGCATGGTGTTCATGGGATTGCGTGTTTGGTCACCGGCCTTCATCGCCTGAGTGGTCAAATTTTCAAGCATCTGGATATTATGCCTAGACATCCCAAATGTAAACAGTGTCCCCCTTTTAGTGCTTGATTGAAAGCAGAAGGAAATGACAGCTATTGTACAGACATTGCTTCTGCCTCATGAGTGAGACTGTGAGGTCCGGGGCAGGCTGGCTGGTGAATTCTTGGTGCCTCTACACACATTAATCATTTTATTATCCTAATCTCATAGGTGGCTTCAGTTTTAGAATCATCTAATTCTTTTTTTCCACATGGCCTCCACATCCTTGAATTGTCCTGGCTGCAGAGTTACTGTCACCCTATGTCTTTTATTAACTAGATGGGGTATAGCTTCTCCTGCAAGCACTCTCACCAGTTGAAAATATTACATCATATAGTACTCATTACAATGGGGTAAGAATATTTCTAAAGGAGTTATAACATACATAAAGCAGTTATTACCTTAATGGTATATGTTCCCCAACCGAAAGTTGGTGAAGGAAATGGCAGCATGAGATGGAGAAGGAAGTAGTAGATTAATAAAGAATAGATGTAGCCTAGTGACCATTTGTAAAGATTCATTTATTTATTTGTTTATATATTTTAATTTACTTAAAACCATCCTTTTTCTTTCTCCCCTCTTTATGCCCATTGAATATGGAGAATATAAGTAATAAGTCAATGTTGCCATTAGTGTCATAGGTTGCTGAAAATTAAGTCTTAAATGATGACAGAGCTAGTGAATGAAAGAATACTACCCAGAAATCTTAGACTTGGAACTAATGAACTAATAGACAACTGACCACACTTAGAAGATTTTGGTTAGAAAAAGAAGGTAGATATGTTTTCAGGTTTTTTAGGTATAAATGCATTACTTAATGCAAGATAGTTTTTAAATTTTAAAATAAAAATATAGTCAATGGGTATACTTACATGCTAGAAAGCCATGCAGTGTGATGTAATATATGCTTATCATCTAGACATGCTTGATTTGTTTAAAGTCTGTCTATATAGGAGGTTTTAGGAACAATAGACACTAAGAGATCTTAATATTCTTGATCTTTCAGGATGCTGAAGGTTGGAGAGTTGCCACGTGAGCCAAGACTGGCCAATTTTGTTTTCTTAACTAATACTTGAAATTGGAACATAACTTAGAACAAAAGTACACAATACGCATTTAGAATTGATTCTTTTAGTTATAAGGAAAAAGCATGACATTCATTATCCAGTAGAACACTGTGTTAGTGTAGGTACTCTGAGAAGAAGATTGTAACATGGAATTAAGCATGCAAGGATTTTATTAGAGCAAACATCAGAGAGGGAAAATGGGAATGGGGAATTCAGAAGTGGGAGGTTCACTGGATGAATTGCAACCTCCATTGCCAGGACCACTGCCAATATTCCTTCTTTCTCTCTTTCTCATCATCCTCTTTCCTTGACAGGTCTTGGTGGCTTGTGTAGCATTGAGACTCATACCTTCATCATCCTAGAGTGGTCTGAAATGTCATAATCAGAACTGCCTCTGTCTATGGCTACTACCTCTGTCCATTCTATCATGATAGGGCAAAGGATTAGTAAAAAACACCCTAGTCAATCACCCCAAGGTTCACACATATTCCTTTATTGTGTAGAGGTAAATTTACCTTTTCCTGCTGATCAAGGTCAATGAGCCAGGCCAGTATGGTGCCTCCTTTTCTTTTTGATGGCTTATTTAATTTAACCAACTGGACTGCATAAAAGATAGACATCCTGAAATGTGATAGTGGACCGCCACACAACCAACCAAGTAGTATCCTTGATTGCAGCTGCTGTGCCAGGTGTGGAATATTTGCTAGAGCAGATTAACCCAGCCCTAGTGTATGATATGTTTCCTTTAATCTGGGAACTGAATTATTTTTCAACATTGTGAGAAAAGAGAATCAGTAACAGTTGACATTCACTTGTAATGAATGGAGCACAGCATATATTTATAATCCTGCTGCAAGGCTAATTAACTGTCCTGCCTTCGTCATTATGAGGTCTCTATGAGTTTGATATTACCACCCTAAAATGATTATAAACTTAATGAAATAATTGACACAACTTTATTATATTATAGTTCTGTAGATCAGAAATAAAACTCGAGTCTTACTGAGCTAAAATCAAGGGGCTGGCAGGACTGCTGTCCTTTCTGGAGGCTCTAGTGAAGGATCCATTTCCTTGTTCATTTGGTTCATTGGTAGAATTCAGTTATACATGGTTAAAGGCCTGAAATCCCCATGGCATGGCAGGATGTTGGCTGACAGTCATTCACAGCTTCTAAATGCCAGCCACATTCCTGGTTTGTGACCCTTTCATCCATTTTCAAAACCAGTGAAGCTGAGTTGTGTCCTTCTGTCCCTCACATTTTGAATTTCATTTTTCTCTTTTACATTTCATTTTTTAACTCATTTCTCCATTTCTTTTTTTTAATGGACTCATGTAATTAAGCCCACTGGATATTCCAGGATAATCTCACTATCTTAATGTCCATACATTAATTACATAGTCAAATTGCCTTTTGCCAGATAAAGTAACATATTCATGGGTATTGGAGATTACAGTGTGGAGATCATTGGGGGGCTGTTATTCTGCTTGCCACAGTCAACTTGCTAGCCCTCAAATATTGATGTCAGCCCTTTATACAAAAACATTTACCTTATCCCAAATTCTCAAAAGATCTCCACCCGTTACAACATCAATTCAAATTCCAAAATTTTATCCAAAAGTTATCCATTCAAAAAGTTCAAAATCTCATCAGTTGAATTACCTAAATTAAGTATGTATCTGTGGACCCATGAGACTAAAAAAACAAGTTATCTGCTCCCAAATACTATAGTGAGGTTGGCATAGGATAAGAGTTACAGACATTCTTGTTCAAATGCGGGCGAAAATGAAAGGAGAAAAGAACCCACCTCTTACAACACAGTCTCAGAATTCAACCAGGGAAACGCATCTTGGTTTTGAAGTGTGGTGCTAATCCTCGGTGTTTCATGGTTGTGCCCTAGAGGTTCACAGCTCTGCCCCCTGTCCTTCCAGGATCAGCACAGTAAAGGAAAAGAAGCTGGGCACCAAGCACTGGCACTCCCGTGTTTCTGCCCAGCAATGACATGTGACATCCATCAGCCAGAAGTGTGGCCTTGTGTGGTGGACAGAATAGTGCTCCCACCTCCAGTCATGTCAATGCTTTAGTACCAGGACTCTATAAATAAGTTATATCATACAGCAAAGGGGATTTTTCAGAATGTAATTAAGGTTATAAACTGGACCTTAAAATAGGAAAATTATTCTGGATTATGCAGGTGGGTCCAACTTAATCATATGAGTCCTTAAAAGCAGGAAACTGTTTCTATGGTGGTGGTGGGGAGAACAGGAAGTTAGACTCAGTGTGAGAAAGATTCAATGCACATTTCACAGCTCTGAGGTGTAGATTTCCTCCTGCAGAGAAAGGAGAGAAGCCTCTAGCCTCTACGGATGTTCCCCAACTAACTGCCAGCAAGAAAATGGAGGCCATAATCCTATAATTCAAAGGAATTGGATTCTGCCAACCACCAGAATGAACTTGGCGGCAGACTCTTCCCAGAGTCTTCTGTGACTAGCCCAGTTTTGTGAAACCCAGAGCTGAGGAATCAGTCCAGCCAATCTGGACTTCTGGCATCCATAACTGTAAGGAAATACGTTAGTATGGTTTTAAGCCACTAAATTTGTGGTAGCTTCTTATGGCCACAATAGGAAACAAATGCATCATCAGTTTTGCAAGGCTCAGAAATGCCATTGACCAAGTGTTGTGCAAAGACGAGTTACCAAAAATATTGGTGAGGATTGGCAATACCCTCATAGGTAGCTAAGGAGTCTTAGCAGTAATCATAATGGTATAAGGACTGCCCTTTTATTAGTCATCAAAAAGTAAGAACTTCATCTTGGGGAGAAAACAAGCAACTGAAGGAAATCTGAAAGAATCATTTTAAGAGATACAAAATGGAGACTATCAGCTCTAAATTAAAAGTAGTGATGTTTTATGCATCTTTATCATCACAGCATTCAGTAATATATGTTCAGTCAGTTCAAGGATATTTGTGGTAAAGGCATGATTAAAAGTGTTAATAGCTTTTATGAAATAATCCAGTAGGAAAGGTATTAAAAGAGGGATAGATGCTCATCTGTGTTTATTTTTTCCCTTAGGGAATATGGTTACATCAGAGAACAAATCAAATCCTTAAACACAGAAAAACAACAACAAACATTCACTAGGAAATGATGAAAATTAATATACACACGCATTTGTTAGAGAAACTGTCTGTTTATGCCAGGTTTGTTTCTTTAAATATTTGATAATTTAAACTCTGAGTGTTAGAAAAAATATAGAATTTAAATACTTTCTGAATACTATCACTGTCTCTTAAAAAATAAACAGAATATATTAAAAATTCAAAAAAGAATGAAATCATTTCCAATCGAGAAATAAAGTATAGATTTTTAATCTGTAATTGTTACTTGTCTTTTTGGTTTCTGCTTTTGGGTTTTTCTTTTTTGAGACAGTGAGATAACATTAAAAAATGTTAATGTGATTATTATATGTTTAGAAATGTGATAAGTTTGAAACCCCCTTGTATTTATTACTGATCTGTCAAAATTGAGACGTTTATTCAGGATGATCATCTCTTTGTGTATGTAACTTTAAAAATGATTTTATACAAAATGCTATTGCAATATGTGAGATTTACAGCCACGACTGTAAATGTAATAGCACCACGTAGAACCTCATAATTTACAAATCACTTTCCTATCAATATTATATGATTCTCATAAGCCCATGAGCCGGGCAGAAATGATTATGTTTATGAGAATATTGGGGCTCAGAAAAGTTTGTTATTTTGCCTCATGTTAGAAAGGATTCTTGTCTGTTTTTCTCAGTTTTGTTACTATATAATTATTTTTAATATATCATGATTACTTAATAGATTTACTACAAAGATTATTTTTTAAACTTTCCATAATTTATATACAATTTGAGTCTCAAAATTCAGATTAAGAAAGCAATGTTTTAATTTTCTTCTTCCAAATAATGAAGTCATATTTTATCATTTTTTTACTTCTTCTTTAAATATACCAATCATGAGTTTGCTTCTGGTCTGCTATTAAGTTATAACCTTCTATGAAAAACTGATAATTAGACTCCTTAGTTTCATAAATTTTGTAAAGAAAAATGATTTTCTGGCACACTCCTCCTTCAAGAAAGAAGTTGGAAGACCAAAGTTTAACTCTACAAACATATACACACACTTGATAAACAAAGATTTTCAGTGGACAAAACTTTTGTTTGTAGTTCCAATTTCTATGACTGATGTAAATGTGTCTTTTAACTTATCTTCCCTAATATTTACTATCCAAATGTGTCTATGTGTCAAACCCATAATCTCAGGCACAAGTTGTTCTTTTTTGTATACATCAATTTAGTTTTTATCCAGGCATATGAGTTAAAAGATTGTGCTTTTTATCTCTTAAAATCATAACTCAGAAAAATGTATAAAAACCCCACAGCACAGAGATAAAATATAACTTCATGAAATAACTACCAGAGCTCATTATGTTAAAGCTTAGTACGGTGCATCATTCCAATTGTTCTATATTGTATTTACATGTTCTTAAAAGTGTTTAATTTCTAGCAAAAAATACTACACAGTAGAAAAGTTTGTTACAATACTTTTGGAATTTTTTAAAGGTGGGATTGTGAAACATTTTATTTACTGCTTTGTACGAATATTGGCATTTAAGCCTGATTTTAGTGTCCATATTTGATAATGCTGTCTGCTCAAACTGGATTTAAAAGGGCATATTTTGAATTCAGAGGACCAGGTGTAATACATAAATACAACGTAGAACAAGTGGAATCACCTATACGGAGTCTCCTCACTCAGCCTGGCACAAAATAAATTTCTCCACCTCTCTTTCCTTCCTCATTCTGCCATTTATTACCATGAACTGGGCACATTTCTTATGTATTTAAACGCTACATTAACCTGGTATGAGATATGCTATGCATATATGTTTTGCAAATAAGGAAATTAAGATTTTTGAGGAGTTAAGAAACATGTCCATGGCTAAGTGAGCAGTGGAAGAAGCAATTTTTAGCTGCACCAGATGGACCCTAACACACAGCGCTCAATCATCGCATTGTAATGTCCCTTGTGGCATAGGTGCCTGCTACCTTGAGGACGGAAGTAATAAAGAAGTAAAGGTAGATCACAAAAGTAAGGAAACGGTTAAATTGAGGGGACGGAGGCTGAATATATGGAGCAGAGTGGAGTTTTAGGGCAGTGGAAGTATTTTGTATGATACTGTAATGGTGGATACATGTCATTTTACATTTGTCAAAATTCATAGAACTAGAGCACTCAGCCTGAGCCGTAATGTGAATATGGACTCTAAGTGATAACCTTCTGACAAAATTGGTTCATCAACTCCAACCACTGTACCCCTGTGCTGGGGGAGGGGAAGAGGCTGTGCATGTGTGGTAGGGAGGGAGAGAAGAGGTAATTAGGGGATGAACTCTGTATTTTCTGTTCAACTTTGCTGTGGATGTAAAACTGTTCCGAAAATACAGTGTATAAAGCATGCAAGCGAACAGTGCAAGCCTCCTGGTGCACCATAGTTATTTCTGATGCAGCTCTCCTGCCATCGTTCGCAGCCTGAGAAACACCAATACTGTCTCAGGAGTTCTCAGACAAGCCATGCACTGTGTTGATTATGTCCAAGCTACCGAATTCTTTCTCACAGCAAGAAATCAATAACTATTTCTAAGATTTTTTCTGATATTTCAGTTATTTTATTGATACAGGTATATATTGACTGCACTTTCTTTGGAACAAAATACAAATTGAATTTTATACATGTACATTATAGGTCTAGGTAAATAACTTTTCTACTTTCTATTAAAATGTGTCAGAAAGCCTATTTAAAAATTAAAGTCTATAAAAAGCATATCTAGTCATTAAAGATTAAAAATACAGCAGATTTGACCACAAAAGTTTGAACCTCTGAAAATTTTTGAGAGCATCAAACAATCTAAAGTTGTATCAATGTGTTGTATAATTAGCAGCTACTTTTGTTCTGAGTTATGATTCAAAGATTTTTGCCAAACCAAACATCTGTAAATAAATGTGAGATTAAAATAAATACATCAAAATTTCAATTTATCCAAGTGATTTCTTTTTAAAAAATTCTACTATTTTACATTGTTGAAATATTTTTATTTGTACAAATTTATGGGATTCATGTGAAATTTTGTTACCTGTAGGTAAAGTGTAGTGATGAAGTCAGGGTAATTAGGGTGTTCAACTCCTGAGTACAGTACATTTTTTTTTAAACTATAGTCACCGTACTCTGCTATCAAAAATTGTATTTATTCCTTCTGTCTTACTGTATGTTTGTACCCTTTAGCCTGCTTCCCTCCATCCTTCCCCCTACCCCTCCATTCACACTTCCCGGTCTCTGAAACCTATTTTTTCACTCTATCCCTCCATGTGCTCAATTATTTTAGCTCTCTTAGGTAAATGAGAACATACGATATTTGTCTTTTTGTCTTTGGCTTACTTCACTTAATTAATGACTTCCAGTTCCATCCATGTTGCTGCAAATAATATGATACCATCCATTTTATGGCTGAATAGTATTCCATTGTGTATATATCCCACATTTTTATTTATCCACTCATCTGTTGATGGATGCTTAGGTTTACTCCATATCTTTGTTATTGTGAATAATGCCGCAATATACATAAAAGTGTAGGTATCTTTTTATATAATGATTTATTTTCCTTTGGGTAGATATCCAGTAGTGGGATTGCTGGATCAAATCATAATTCTATTTTTAGTTTTTTGGAGAAATCTCCATTCTGTTTTTCGTAGTAGCTATACTAGTTTACATTCCCACCAACAGTGAATAAACATTCCCTTTTCTCCACATCCTTGCCAACATCTGTTATTTATCATAGCCATTCTGACTGGGGTAAGATGTATCTCATTGTGGTTTTGATATTATACATGTTTCTGTAATTTCTGTGTATCCTCCTCATAAATTTTATGCATCATTTATTCTTAGAAATATTTTTAAAAATATAACTAACATAGCTGCAACTTATAACTTATAGAGTTTCATTTTAAGAAATAGGGCTTTGGACTGCCCTTACTAAAAGTCTTTAATAATTGAAACTTACTCTTAAAAGTGAGGGAGGCACTTTTGATTGGTTATCTTAATTTGATAATTTATTTCTCCTCTAAGAGCTAAATTATTCGTTTACCAATTTATTTTCAGATTTTTAACTTTGACTTTTATTTTAGATTCAGGAGGGGACATATTCAGCTCAGGTTTACTTGAGCCTTGTGTATTTTGAATGTCAACTGTATTTTTAAAATTATAATCATGACTTTAATCTTAAAATAAATGTGGTTCTCTTTTTCAAAGGACAATCTTTCCTCAGCAACTTTTATCAAAAAACCCAGCCACCTTAGCATATCCTGTCCAATTTAAAGTTTATTTATATAAAATTAGTAAAATATAACTTTGTAATTCCAAGGAGAGTTTAAACCCTTATATTTAATAATTTGAGTTATTGAAAATTAAACTTCTCCCCATTTTTTTCTGTGAGTGAAGTAGAAACCAAAAAGGATAACATAGTTTTAATTCCATCAAAGTTAAGGATATATCATAACAAATAAATAGAAGTGTAGTTTCTGAAGAATTTTGTCTTTAAAAAATGTAGTTATATTTTCAAACAAGGTTGCCTTTAGCCACATGTAGCTGTGGTAATTCAAATTTAAAAGAATTAACACAAAATAAAATAAAGCGGATTCCTTTCTTTGCCTCACTGTCTCCATTTCACTTGTTCATTAGCTACATGTGAATAGCGGTAGCATAATGTACAGTGCAGGTATAAAACATCGCATCATCCTTGAAATTGCTATTGTGTAACAATCATCTGAAATATGATTCACTTGAATTTTTCTGACAATAGTTATTAGAAGGCATTCAGACTGTACTTTTTAAAATCATACTATATATTGCCATAATGTCAGTAACATTTTCTTGATGATTGTATGTGAAAACTCAAGAGAAAAACTCAATTAGAGCTGTCTGAAAGTGCTCAGTGCACATTTTCAAAAGAAACACATAAAAGCCATATATGAAAATGAAAATTTTGTTTATTCCGGTGAGTAACAACAGTGCAATGTGTAAATTCATCAATTATTTGGGTAACTAGTACTGCCCTTCGCAGTGCATGAAGCCCTCCAATGCCTTCAACCTGAGGTTTCAATCATTTACGTACCTTTGGGTGTTGGCAGTAGTTTTCTCAGACCCTCTATTTGCTCGCGTAAGGTAATCATTTATCTTAGTGGCTTTCAACACACATTGCACATTGAATCACCTTTAAAATTCATCTCCTATACAGGGGTCACCCGAGAAATTCTTACTTAGTGCATTTGTGTGGAATTAGGTAGTTTAGATTTCAAAATATTTCAGTTCAGTTATTATGTTCACATCTATGTTGGGAAATACTGACTTAAATGATCTTTTAAAAATTTTATCATCAGATAGAATTATCATACATTTACATGTAACCTGTTTCACTCTCTTCATATTATATTGGATAGTAGATGCTTGCTTTTACATAATTTACATAATTAAGTATAAATTGACATTATATATTATAAAATATCTAAAATATTAGAATAGATTAATTATACCAAATAAAATATAAAATATAAAATAAAATAAAATAGCTAGATAAATAGCTGTCAGAGGTTTTTATTAACAGTCTCACTCTGTCGCCCAGGCTGGAGTGTAGTGGCACAATCTTGGCTCACTGCAACCTCACCCTCCTGGATTCAAACGATTCTCCTGCCTCAGTCTTCCAAGTAGCTGGGATCTGCCCGCCTCAGCCTCCCACAGGGCTGGGATTACAGGTGTGAACTGCTGCACCCAGCTTATTAACTGTATTTTAAAATCCTCTTCCAAAAGGATTAAGTCAAAATCTGAGATCGAAGTCACTTAAGTTTTCCGTGTTAGACTGAGAATCCTAAATGCAGAATGGGTGAAGATCTAGCTACTCTACTTCCTGGGCAAAACACCATTCAGTTAATTGGTAGTCACAAATTAGAATGGATCTTCTAATAACTAAATTTTATCTGGTTAGATTACTTATTACATTTAGGTACTAGCATTTGGGAGTACTGAAGACTCCTCATCCCAGCATACAGGCAATGTGAGAAATTAAAAAGCCAAGAATTTGGAGTGGGGGTTCTACGTCACATGGAGGCAGCCTCTAAGGTGCTCTCCAAAAGTCTCTGCCCTGGTGTTTATACCCTTGTGTAATTCCTTGCCCTGGAATATTCCTGGCCAATTGTTTCTGACCAATAGAATATGGCAGAAGTGAAGGGATGTCACTTCTGAGAATAGGTATTACAAAGAATAGAGTTTCTGATGTTAGGTTATACAAAGACTGTGGCTTCTATACTGGGCTCCTCTGTCTCCTCTCTTGCTCTTTGATATGCTCACTCCTCGGGAGACAGTCTTCTTTAGTGTAAAGACAGCCCAGTGCAGAAGCCTATGTTGTAAGGGATGAGATCTGCCAATAACCTAGTGAATGAACTTAGGTGAGCATCCTCTCCCCACGAGTCAAGACTCCAGGTGAAATTGCAGCCCCCACCAACAACTTGTCTGCACACTTGTGAGGGACCTTCATACAAAGGCAAAGCTGCCCTTGGATTCCTAAGGCTCAAAAACTGTGAGATTACAGTATTTGTTGTTTTAAACTATACTAACTCTGGGGGTAATTTTTTCATGTGGCAGTTCATAAATAAGACCTATTCTTTCAAATAAGTTACCATTGAATATTAAATATCTCATACGGGAAATAATCTACTTTTAAAACTTTGCCAAGGATATGTTTTTAAATATTGTGCCCTGGCAAAGAGCAAATTTGGAATCAGCAAAATAAGTATTGCCAGCATTTACACAGATTGAACAAGATGGTATAATGCGCTCTTTTTTTTTTTGGCTGTTCGTAGGGGAAATATTTTGGCAAAAGGTTTGTATGTGAAATTCAAATTAGAGATATATAAGAAATTTCTTATTCAGATAAGTACTTTTAAGAAATGGTTGTGTATCTCTCCATCTAATATATTTATTGCGTATATTTATCTCCTTAGATGTACGTCCAATTACTCTTTTTTCTATGTGTACATTGTGGGGATAGAGTTAACACAGCAGATCTGTTTTACTCAGTTATTGCTAATCTCTGTAGCCACAAAAATAATCATGGTCAAATACTTGAAAATTAAATTACAGAAATGTTCACATGGTTACTGATTAGGGATGTTATTCTATAGGTCCAATGCAGTGGATCAAGGTGTGCCAGGCTGTCAACATTGTTAAAGTAAACATGAAGATTCATGATGTGCATCTGGTGCCTGGTTTAGGGTCTGCACCATGGTTGGTCATGTAAATTGATCCATTTAAGAACATGTATCCCAAGACTTAAGTTGCTTCCCTTGGTGGAGATATCTTGCATGTGTCTTCACTGTTCCTGGCTGGAGACAAAAGCAAGTTTCTCTGCCTTTACAGAGATTAGGAGAACTTCAAATCCTGTTAATAACCATCCTACCATTTTCTATGTATATTTTCTCTGCTGTTTCCACACTGTGTGCTTCTTTGTAATAAAATCTTATCCATGAGTTTGTGTAGAATCATGTAAGTTCTTCCAGCTGATCACCAAATTATTGGTAATGGGACTCTTGAAATATAACAAATATCCTATTACAAATAATTTGCTGTGACTGATGAGAACTCTTAAGCTTGAAATTAGCTAACTAAATTTTAAGATATTGTATTTATCTTTAATAACATTGCATTTTCCTTGTCTGTAAGAAAGTTTGTGTAAAATTTTGTTTAAATGGTAATTATATACATTTTAGGATTTTTTTAAATGAAAAAAATAACAAATGGTAAGGTTATGGAGAACTTGGAATTCTTGCGCATTGCTTGTAGCAATATAAAATAGGATAGTACCTATGAAGAACAGTATGGTAATTCTTCAAAAACAACAACATAGAATTACCATATGATCTAGCAGTTTTACTTCTAGGTATATACCTAAAATAACTGAAAGTAGGGTCTTAAACATATATTTGTATGTCCATGTTCATGGCAGCACTCTTCACACACCCAAAAGGTGTAGGCAATTCAAGTGTCCATTGACAGATGATCTGATAAATTATGCTATATACATACAATGGATTATTATTCAGATTGAAAAAGGAAAGATATTCTGATACATGCTACAACGTGGAATAACTTTGAGGACACTATGCTAAATGAAATAAGCCAGTCACGAAAGGGAAAATATTGTATGATTCCACTTATATAAGTGGCCTAGACTAGTCAAATTTATGCAGACCAACAGTAGAATAGGGAGAGAGAAATAGGAAGTTACTGTTTAGTGGGTACAGAGCTCTAGTAGGGAGAAATGAAAAAGTTCTGGGGATGGATGGTGCTGATGGTTGCACAACAGTTTGAATGAACATGATGCTACTGAATTCCACACTCAAAAATGGTTAAAATGTTTATTTTATTTTACATATATTTTACTAGAATAAAATTTTAAAGGAAATTTTTTCTATCTTTAAAATATATGTATGGAATCATGATAATATCCCTATTATATCCTTATTAGAGATAGAATTTATAAACTTAAAAATACTATACTAACGGGCCAGGGAATAATAAAATTAGGTTTTAAGATTGTCACCTTACTGTCGTTCTTTGATTTTTTTAAATTGATGCAATGCATTCCAAATTAATATTCCAGAGACTCACATTCTTGTTGCTACAGGCACCCAATTGATGGAGAAAGAGTAGCTTCCAGCTGTCTAAATGCCTTGTATAGTAAGAAGCAAACATCAGAATGCAGGACTGTATGATTGGAAAAATGCAAAATTACTGCATTTTAGAGAGAGGCACAAATGTGGAAAATAGGTATTCAGGGATTGAAACTTACATTTACTATGAAAGATGAGTATAGAGTCCTTCTCTAATTACTTAAATCTGTTACTTAAACCTCAAAGCAAAACATGAATATCAGGGCAATCAGTTCTCAACATTCTTGAATCTCAAGAGTAAGAGCTGAATGAATATGCAAGGTTTTAATTTTTGTAGTATTGACAAAAAACTACTTGCTCTTCACTTGCTATTCACTTGCTCTTCACTTGCTTTTCACTTGCTATATCTTCACTTGTCTTTGTAGTATTGACAAAAAAAATACTTGCTGTTCACCTTGAATACATATGGTCAGGTTTCATAAAGTGTGTAATTGTAATGACTAATTGGATTATCTTAGTTCTTCTTAATATTTTTTTGATATTCCTCTTTTAAATTAAACAATAGAATACCTAGATATATGTTCCCATCTGTGGTGTTCATCACTTCCATTCATCCACATCCAAATGCTTTTAACATTATATCAACATGTCCCCAAATTGTTTTTTAATGAATCTTTTCTGTCTGTTTTACAAATGCTTTTAATTGAGACCATTATAATTCCTTATTTGGAATATAGAAAGACAACTAAAAAAATTCTGTTGTATTTCTATACATCTTCTCCCACTACTACTTCTTCCCCATTTCCCACAAGCACAATATGTTCAGGCTTACACTAAATTTTTGTCATTTCTCTTAATATCCATCTCAGTATAACTTAATTACGTAAAAATGTATTGTCCATCATTAGCTATGATGCACTGTGCAATGAGTCTATGAGTCTTTGTCTCCCATTGTCTAGCATTATATCTAAATTATGGAAGGTAATAAGTATTCTTTAATGCATTACTTCATGGCTAGTTTAATTATAGAGTTGACTCATTCATAATGGAACTGAATTATCATGATTGCTCAGTTGAATATAGCCCAGTCATTAGTCAGCAGACCTAATTTACAGAGAGTTTTGGAGATGTCCCAAGATACAGCTTCAGAATGTGTAATCATCACCATGCTTCTCGATTCCTGTTCTTCCCAGCTTACTGAAAGCAAGCTGGAGCTTATCCGTTGATTGATTCATTTAAGAAATATTTGCTAATTAATTACTAGATATTAAGTACATTTTGAAGACATAGAGTTAACAACAGAGCTGGTCAATGACCTCATGGAGCTTATATTCCAGTAGCAAATACACAAACATATAATGTAAAGTGCTATAAACCACATACGTGGAGTAATAAAGTTTGTGGGGGTGGAGAAACAGGTATATTTAAACAAAGTCATAATAAATGCATCTCTTAGGAGGTGACATTTGAGTAAACTTGAATGAAGAGGAGAAAGGAGAGTGACAATATTTGGAAAAAGTGTCCCTGGCATACGAAAGAGCTAGTGACAAAAATCTAATAAGGTGACTTAATACTCTCGTTCAAGTGAGGGAAGCAAGATAAGGCAAGGGAAGAAAGCAAAGAGAAAACAGTCTTAGCTGGAAACTTTGTGTAATTCCATGAAAAAAGTCAATAACAGAAATTTCTCCACAGCATTACTCCCATCTTGAAGCAATAAGCCTGGCTTTGGTACCTCTCTGTGTCAGACAGTCCTTAATTAAGAATGAGTCCCAGGTTGGAGACAGTTAGCATCTGAAAGAGGTAACCCCAGTTTAGTTGTAAGGGGGGGGGGGGGAAGCTATGAGTTGTTATCAGTCAATTGGGGGATGGGTGAGCCTGTCCTAAAGGTGGAGACCAGCTTGGCTTCTTCAATTGAAAGCAAAAAGGATAATTTGGCTAGAGCAGTGATTCTCAAACTTTGCTGATTATTTCAATTATTTGGAAAACTTTTAAAATTCTTAATTGCCCTGACTACACCACAGATCAATTAAACTAGATCAACTGAGGGCATTACCATGGACTCAGTAGTTGTAAAATTTTCTGTGCAATTCCAATGTGCAACCAAGTATAAGAACCACTGGGCTGGAGTAGTGTGATAGAACAAGAAAGAGGAACACTGTGCATACTGGGAGGTTGGGTGTTCTACCTCACTGGAATATTTGATTATTTTAACCACAGAAAGTATAAAATATGATTAAGATTTTAAAATTATTTATTTCACTGTCATGTAAATTCATTAGAAATACCAGGGAAACCAGTTAAAAAGCCACTGCAGCAATAGAGGTAAGAAATGATAGTGGTCTGGATTGGTTGGTGGTAATTGAATTGGTGAGATGTGGACAAATTCATGATGTGCTTTGAATTTATAGTCAATAAGCTGAGGATTGGGTGTTCATTATGAGGGAAAAAGGGAGTCATGGATTTACTCTTGGTGGTGCTATCTATTGAGATGGGAAAAGTAGGAACTGTGGAGAGAAATGATGCCAGTGACAGAGTTCAGATTTGTAAATGTCAATTTTAAAACACTTATTAGAATTCTAAGATGATATACCCAGTAGGCAATCAAATACAAGATTCTGAAACACAGAGGAGAAGTAGAATTTACAGATAAAGACATGGTAATCCTAGTATTTAAATGATATCCATAGATAAAGATGATATCACCTCGGGCATGAGCAATTATTTCTAAAGAGGGAGTAGGAATCAAAAAGTAAATTCAGAGGCATCCCAGATTCTGGAGTTTCTGAAAGTGAATGGAGTCAATCCAGAAATTGAAAATGAGACTCCCGTGGTTTCTGCAGAAAACTAGCAAAGTATGGGACCCTAGAAACTAGGAGAAAAGAATAACTAATCATGACGAATGATGCTGACAATCAAAGACAGAGATTAAAGATAGAGAAATGAATTTGACAAAAAAAGACATTACTTGTGACTTTGATAAGAGCAGTTTCAGAGGAAACTAGAAATAAAAGCCTGTTTTGAGTGAAATGAGAAAATGTGAAAAGGAATAAATGGTAGTGGGGAACCAGTGAGTTTGGAACACCCTGGAGGTATTTTACAATGAAATGTAGCAGAGAAATGTGACAATGACTGAGAACTATGGTATATGTGATCTTTTTGTTTATTTAAAATGTAAGATATTAGAATATTCTTTAGGAACAATGAATTTTTAAAAGAAAATATTGATGATAGATGAGAAAGAAGCTATTTGTGATCAAAAGCAAAGTCCAGACTTCAGGTCTGAACAAGACAGTGTACGTGTACTTTTCTGTGCTCCACCCCACTAAATACAACTGTAAATCCTGAAATGATGAAAGAAGTAACTAATTATTAGAGTGAAGATAATGTGAACTTAAAAGACAAGATGCTGTTTAGAAAATGGGATACTTGAAATTAAAATGTTGAGGTACATGGTTATTGGTAATAACTAAAGTTTCACATGACGAAGGAGGTGTTCAAGAGTAGAAAAGATGGTTGAAAGTAGATTAAAAAAAAAAAAAAACTAGAAGGCCAGAATTTTTATCTTTAATCTATATGGATTCTAAATGATTATAAGCGTAGTTCCAGAAAATAAAAAGCTAAACATAATTAGGGCCAAGAAGATTTAGTGGCATAATTACTACTATGTTCTAGAAGAGTCACCTTCATTTCTGTTCTGAATAATGAGTGAAATCGAGAAATCATACTTATTCTAGTGACGTAATTAATACCGGATGTGAGGTTTCCAGTTTTGAAGAATGTAGATTTTATGTGAAATTCCAAAACTGATCTAATTATGAGTCTTATCTGGAAAAACTTTAAAAATCCAAATTTCTATTCAACACAGAAAAACAAATGTTTAATCAAGAAATTCAGAGCTTTAATCGTGACTTTACAATTCATCACAGCTGAAAAATGGATGGATGTCCCATTCATTTCCACTATTTGCCTATCTCTTATTGCAGAATATAAATATATATAACACATTGTCATATCAAGGGCTCAAGCAGAAATTAGATCTGCACAACTGGAACACATACTTCTAAAGTGATAATGAACTACAACTTTAGAATAGTCACATGTTCCACCAGTGCTGACCATATCTTGGCATTTCTCTAGCCTCTGTTTCATTCTTCGGGTTCATCTGCTGCTGCTCTCTACTTCTCTGCCCTGTATAAAAAACTTCCCAAATTGCCTGCCATCCCCTGTACTTCATATTTTTTTTTGTCTTCACACACTGTTCTCTATTACGCTCCTTATCTATTTTGCAAACTCATCCTTCAAGATACAGCAGCACATGAAGCTTTCTCAAAAATTAGTTAACCAATGTCTCCTTTGCTTTTCCTATACCATTTTATCACACCAAAGTGTTATTTTTTTCAATTAGCACTTGTTTGTTTTTCTTGTTAGACTCTGATATCTTTAAGACAAAGATCATGGCTCACTTGCGTTGTGTCCTAGGAACTGGCATGGTACTTGACAAGTAGCCCCATTCATGAATGGGTAAACGAGTGAATAAATGAATGATACTATTTATTATCAGAATATTTTTTGATACTAAAGCATATCATTCAAATGTTTGAAGTTCAGTTAGGAGGCATTTGGAATTTATAATGACAAAAATTAAGGACAGAAGAAAAAGACATGAGTAGTATAACACAAGAGTATGTGGAAAAGTTAAAAATAAGACCACAAGTGTCATTTCTGAGGAATAATTTTACTTTTTAAAAGTAGGCTCTCTAAGAAATATCTTTAAAGTAATAGAAAGAGAGTCTATCATTCAACTGTGTTTTTTTTAAACTAGTGACCTTTTTATGGTCACTAGACAGAGAAATCTGTCTAGAAATTCAGAGAAATCTGAATAGAATCTACAAGATATCACTCATGTAGCATATGCAGTTTACATATCTGGTATCATAAAAAATTACAGAAATTACAGTAGGATAATATTGATGTTCAGAAGAGACACAGTTTGTGATTTTTAAGAGTGCAAGCTTGAAAACTCATATTTGATCTACCCCATGTTCCAAATAGGGCATAATAAGTTTAAAAACTCCAAATCTTTCATTTCAAATCTACACTCTTCCCCTTTTTTTTCCTAGCAACGTTGGCCCCTTGCTTATTTTTTTTTCCAGGTTGCCAATACTTGTATCAATAATACGTCTGTTCAATGACACATCTGTAATGGGCTTCCTTTTTTGTCTCACTTGCCCATTCCCTTTTCAGTGGTTTTGGGTATTACCTTCCAAAGAAATTACTTGAACTTACCCTTTTCTCAGAGTCTACCTCTAGGAAAGCCTAAACCAAAAGAGCTAGCACTGCTGGAGGTAGTGATATTGAAACTGATTTTTGTATACAAGAATGAGATGAAAACATGGCTATCAAAGAAGAATAAACAGATTGCAAAGTAGAGTGAGAGTCATATCCAGGATTCTATAATTAATTTTTCACTGAAAGCAAGGTTGAAGTTGTGTAACATAAAGCTGTAGATATAAATATGAAATAGCATACAAAAAAGTCTTGTATACCTTTATAAGGATGGTAGGTTTTAAATCATGTGCAGTAGAAAATTATGTAAAGAAGACTTAGTGAACCAGAATACTTGTATTTTTGTTGTGTGAGTAGATGATGGAGAAAAACTATGAGACTATTGAAATAATGTACCCACAAGATGATGTGAAATTGATTTCAGCTGTGCCAAGGATGGCAAAGACGTACAGAGAAATTGAAGAAAACTTTGGAATTTATAATCAATAGAACTAAAAAAAATAGATATGTCAGAATGGAGACTCAAGTTGTTCTGCTTGATTCGATGGCAGTAACACTTGGTAACATTTAATCGGTAACGTTTAGTAAAGTAGTGGTTATAGGGGGAGAAATAAACTGAAAAGTAAAGTGGAGTTTAAACAGTAATGGCAATAAATTTAGCATTTGTGGGATTGAATTTGAGCCGCTTGTCTATTATCCTGTGGAATTTTGGAGAAATATGTTTCTGTGGCTCAATGAGGAGGCCATAACTGTGATATTTTTAAGTATTGATAAAGACTCAGTGAAACACAGTAGTTTGTATCTTAGTGCATACATTTAGGAAAGGGCTGAGAGGAGTTTACCCACTCAAGAGTATCCAGCAAGGAAGTGAGAGATCATTGATTCTACATCTAGAAGTAGTAGATATTAGTTCCAAAATCTTACCAATTTTCAACAATGATGGTGTTTAAAACTATATTCTGTGGTACCTTGATGTTCAATAGTGGTACTTCTATGGCCAACACCCTTGCTTCAAAAAGAGTAACACTGCTCTTGTCTGACTCTTCTGATTTGCTACGGAAATTCAATTAAAATTATTCCAGAGGGAAGGCGAACTCTCGTGTTAATAAAATAAAATAAATTGATACCTAACTATACCAATTAGGGAAGCATAGATAATAGATGAGCATGAATTGAAGCCTCAAAAATAGTGTTGTTTAAAGGACAATTTGAGAAGAATGGTCTCACATGGTGATAACGAAGTCATTTGTATGAAAATTTCTGTTATAATAGAACTATTTGACAATTAGTTATGTAGAAACACATAAAAGATCACCTGTATTCATATGTATAAAAATACAATGAGAGAAAGAGTATGCTAAAAACATAAAATAAAACCATAAGATTTTAATAGACCAAATGCATTGATCAACAGTACTAAATTTGATTGTGCTTCAATAAAATAATAACAATGTTTTTTAAATGTTTACTGTACTAGTCTTGATAAGGATAGTAGTGAATATATTTGTTTCTTAGTAAATGATTTTGTTATGATTCTTGATTGTGATTAAATAATTTCTAGTTCCAAAGAAAGATATGAGGACTTCACTATTCACAGAAAACAGACTGCTCATACAAATTGGATGTTACAGCACTTTATTGCAACTGCTGATTATCTTTCATCTCATTAAAAGCTGTTGAAAAATAATTTATTATTTAGTTGCTAAGAGATTATAAAAAATTCATTTTTGCTAATGGCACAATCAGATTATATTTTATTGCTCAATTTTTATTGGTCTTGATAAGAGGGCTGTAGATTAATTGTATCTCTATTTCACCATCTCAGAAACATCAAAAATTATGTGTGCTGAACTGGGACTTACTTAGACCAAATAGATTTTGCTTTATTTTAATTAAATTATTTATAAGGCTAAAGTAGATATAGCAAATTTATTATTTATATTTCTTCTTGTATATTGTATTCTACTAGGCAATTCATATAGAAAATCAAATTAAATTATTCCTAACGTGCACAAAATTGGAGTAAAATATTTTTACATTTACAGTATTCAACAAACTGGATATAACTTGCAAAAAACTGACCTGTTGATTGCCCTAATATAATATAAGCAGAATCTTTGAAGGGCTGAAGCTGAAGAAAATGGAGAAAAGGAAATAGAAACAGCATTTGCTTGTGTTTTCTAAGATTTGTTTTCCTGGAATCCTGTACTTATTTTCTTCACCAGTACTATAATGCACTCAAGGAAGACACTGGTATGAAAATGTTCCAGCAAACTCATGGGCACACTAAACTCCTTTTAATTCCCCTTGGTATAAAAGAGACAAGCTGAAATGTATACAGACATATTTACTCAATAGAAGTAATGAAGAAAGCTAATTGTAACTAGCTCACGTCCATATATTTTGCCGGACTTTCAGTTTTCCTATGTCTCAGAAATCTTTTGGGTAGCCAGAATCACTTGTGCTAGGGAGAATAATCACCTCAACAAATTCCCACTTCCTAATTCCTGGTATTACTCCTGTGGATACATCTCAAGGGTACATTTCATTCCTCCAAAAGATGTTAAAGGCCTAATTCCAAATATCTATGAATGTTGCATTTTTTGGAAATATGGTCTTTGCAGATGATCAAGTTAAGATGGGGTCATTAGGTAGACTCTAATACAATGTGACAGGTGTTCTTTATAAAAAGGGGAAAACTTTGGCACATAGATATGTCTTCTGGCCCCCAGTCTTTATTTCAATTTACATTTATTAGAATGTAAATGTATTTGAGCTTGTGAGATGAAGCATGTATGTTGTTTATACCACCAAGTTTGTAGTACTTTTTTATGGCAACCCTAACAAACTAAAACAATACCCTACTGTTACATGACAAAGGGAATTAATCAAAGATACTCTTGCAGATAACAGTTAAATTTGCTAATGAGCAGACCTTGAAATAGGGAGATTTATCCTGGATTATTCAGGAAAGTCCAACCTAATCACATGAGTTATTAAAAATGTAAGAGAGTGGCAGAAGAGTAGGTCACAGAGATGTGATGTGAGAAATATTTGGTATCTAGCAAGGCTACAGAGTCTCCCCTGAGAGCATCCTGAAAAAAAAAAAATGCATTCCTTCCCACGCCTTTATCTTAACCAGGTGAGACCAGCACTGGCCTCCTGACCTACAGAAATTAAAGATAATAAATTTGTTTAAAGCCACTAAGTTTGTGGTAATTAGTTACAGAGGACATAGAAAGCTGATGTATCTCTAACCCATTGTGGTAGAGTACTCAAAGGAAGGTTTAGGGAGATCAATGTCATATAAAATGACCCTTCCTGCTTTCATGGGCTTTACTTGTTCTCTGGCATATGGTCTTTATATGGGATTTCTACCTTGTAATAAGAATTGATGTGAAATTTGCATAAGATTTATTCAAGATTTGTAAAAGGAAGTGTGATTTTGTTCTACACAGGTGTGTAGCCCAGAATATAATTTTCTAAAAGTAAGTGGGACTATTGTGTTCAATATTGAATGATTTAGCATAATTACTTTAAAGCAAAAGAGAAACAAATTTGGTAAACAACAATAACAACACAAATTTTAAAGTAAAAATATGCTTAAGAAAGTTATTTCATGTATGCATGTGTTAACGTTTCTATGTAGAAATGTTTATAACAACATATCTAATATTTTTAAAAGTCTTATTTCAACTATTACAGATGAAAAACTTATTCCTATGATTCTTAGAATTTTGATAAAACTCAAACATGACATGTAGTCTTATTATTCAGGGTTACCATTTTCCTTTTGTGAATTCGTTCCATATTTCTCTTTATCTGTCAGCAGTAATGACAATTTGTTCATTTTTGATAGTTCTAATCTTTATTCTCAACCACAAACAAGGTAGCTGAGGGGTGATTGTTCAAAGAACTACTCATTAATCAACACTCTCCTACTTCCTTTTTCCCATTTACATAATCTGAAAATAAATTACAGTTGACCCTTGAACAATAAGGGTCAACTTATTGTTTGAGCTGCATAGATCCACTTATACCCAGGTTTTCCTCCACCTCTGCCACCTCTAAGACAGCAAGGCCAACCCCTCTTCTTCCTCCTCCTCAGCCTACTTAACGTGAAGATGAGGAATATGATGAACTTAATGATGATCCTCTTTCACTTAATAAAATGTAAATGTATTTTATCTTCCTTATAATTTTCTTGATAACATTTTCTTTTCTCTAGCTTACTTCATTGTAAAAATACAGTATATAGGATCTGAGCACAGTGGCTCACACCTGCAATCTCAGGACTTTGGGAGGCCGAAGTAGGCAGATGGCTTGAGCTCAGCAGATGGCATGGCCCCATCTCCATAAAAAATAAAAATAAAAAATAGTCAGGCAGGCGCCTGTGGTCCCAGCCACTAGGGAGGCTGAGGTGGGAGGATCACCTGAGCCTGGGGAGTTCGAGGCTGCAGTGAGCCGTGATTGTGCCACTGCACTCCAGCCTTGGCAACAGAGTGAGACACCATCTCAAAAAAACAAAAGAATATAGTATATAATGCATATAATATACAAAATATGTGTTAATTGACTGCTAATATTATTGATAAGGCTTCCGTTCATAGTCTGTCAGTAGTTACATTTTGGGGAGTTGAAAGTTATATGTGGATTTTCAACTGCACAGGGGTTGGCACCCCTAGCCCCTACATTGTTAAAGGGTCAACTGTATTCCATAATTAAGTCATTTAACATTTATCTTTCACCACTATGTTGTTATATCACTTGCTTCTGGCTTTCACAGTCACTCAGTACAGTATTTCAAATATTATTTTTGGTGTAATTTTTTTTACCAGGATATACAACATATCCAAACATACATTTATTTCCTTCCTATTCTTCTACCTTAACATAATTTATTTATTTTTCATTGTATTTAGAATATCTAAAAAATTAGATCCATTTAATGGCCCGCATTTTGCAATGGTATTTTATGGAACAATAGGTAATATTTTGACTTTGTTATATCCTTAAGAGTAAGTGAAGAAAATGCTTCACAGCATGGGGAATAATCAGAAATATTTAACCTGCTTGAAAAAGAAATTGGAAAAAGTTAACATAACTTTTAGACATTACCTAAGACTCAATGATATTATGAGAAAAGTAGCTTAAGTGGTAGAATATTGTTAGAAAATAACCCCATATAGCTGTCGGGGGTACATGCTCCTACATGTAAAGAGGTAGAACATATTGCTTCTCTTTTTAACAATAAGAAAAACCTACAGAAATGGAAAAATTAATAACTTTTTTTTTTTTTTTTTGAGATGGAGTCTTGCTGTGTCACCGGGCTGGAGTGCAGTGGCGTGATCTCAACTTACTGCAACCTCCAACTCCCTGGTTCAAGCAATTATCCTGCCTCAGCCTCCCGAATAGCCGGGATCACAGGCACGTGCCACCATGACCAGCTAATTTTTGTATTTTTAGTAGAGACAGGGTTTCACCATGTTGGCCAGGATGGTCTCAGTCTACTGACCTCGTGATCTGCCCTCCTCGGCCTCCCACAGTGCTGGGATTACAGGCGTGAGCCACTGCGCCCAGCCAATCAATGACTTTTATTGAACCCATTAGAAAGGTCTATTGCCGTCCCAAAATCTGGAGATGCATGAACATCCAGCAAGATTTGCTTACACAACCAACTGACACATTGATTTCAGCCTTAGGAGACCAGAGAGTAGACCCACCAACATTGTGCTGGACTCCCGATCCACAGAAAGCATAGGATCACAAATTTGGTTTGTTTTGAGCCACTAAGATTGTGATGGCAGTAGAATATGGATGCAGAAATACACGGAGTAGATGTTACTCTTCATACCATTTTATAAATAAACTACATGACCAAATTGGTTTATACAATCTCTATAGAAGAAAAATGTATTAAATGTATTCTAATTGAGCTGGTGGCATTTCTTATCATTCATTATTGCTCCATTTTATGTAACATTGTTTAAAGGTTGAAAAAATAAATCATTTATCTATTGATCTTATTGTGTTCATATATAATGATTATGATTGTATCAACATAGGGCTTTGAAATAAGACTAAAATAAAATGCTTTAATGCTAGATCTTTGAAAGAAAACATTCTATAAAACATTAATAGGTAAAAAAGAATCTTAAAATTCAAATGATTGGATTTCCATAAGAGTAGGCAATACTCTGACTGGGGCATTGATCTGCACAAGCATTGATATCTCAATAGCATTCTATTGATGTGAGCACTTTAAATAGAAGTTTCCCTGGGCATCATCACCACTTTGTTCAACACTTCTACAGAAAAATAAAAGAATAGCGGTCATTCTTCCCAAGATGCACACATGAGAATAGAGAGAGTTGTTATGAGAAAGGCAAAATGAGTCTTGCTGATAGTAGTCTGTTTGGCAGAAGGCAGAGCCTTTTGCCCAAGAAAAACAAATACCTAATATGTCCACCCCTGGAAAAAGAGGCAATCTTGTTTTCACAGAACTGCTGAGCAGATAGCCAAGAACAAGTCATCCCCACTCAAATTATGTAGTATATTAGATTCTTCAGAGCATGGCACAAAATGGCACCTTGGACTGCTTTACAAACATGAAATACACCATGTACTCTTTTTCACTATGAAGACACAGCCATGAAAATCAGGCTTTATGAAAGACTCAT